>NC_083568.1:28762500-29484166 GCF_019925205.1 Metopolophium dirhodum | reverse complement strand
AGTAGTCAGAGAATCATTATGTTCTTCTAAGGAAGTTTGAGAATAATGCATGACTAGATCTTTTAGAGATGAATATATATTGTAAGGTTCAGCAAATCCAAATCCTTTTGGAGTACTGTACACTATACAATGATTTACAACTCCATTGCAAACTATAGATAATGCTGATTGCCCTGTACGACTAGGTCGTATCAAAAATGTTCCATTGCGCCTGCCATTTAACAGACGCTCAGCATCTACACGTGAACAGGGTTGCAGCAGCCAAGTACCCTCATCTAAATGAGAGAGGTTCTGAGGCAGTTGAATATCTTCAGGCTTACAAGTATTCCAATCAGTGCCGTTCAACACTCGATGAATTGCTTCGTAAGCCACACCATGGTTCAATAACCACCGAACTGATTTGTCTTTCCGACGTGTGATTATTGCACCTTCTTGTTTTAATTGATACATTTGCCGCTCCAATGTCTGACTATAGTCCACTTGTCTAAAAACAAAATAACTACATTTAATATCAAATAATATAATATATATTTTAAAAAAAAAACATACGTGAATAATTTCTCCTCAAGTACCGCTTTGCCGTCTAGCAGTAACTTGATTCGTCTCTTTACTATTTCAATATTTTTAACTAGATTATCAGATTCATGGCGTTCAGCTTCGTTAAGAAATTTATCATGTACTCTTAACTGATCTTCAAACATTCTATTCACTTCCTGGTACTGTTGCAGTCCCATACGCATTGACGATATATCGACCGTTGTAGTCTGAAATTCTTTAGACAATTTTTCATATGAAATAGATTTCTTCAAAATATCTTTAAGCAGTTCGATCAAACGCATCCATACAACGTCTACATTCAAACTTTTCCAAGTACCAAACTCTTCATCTTGTTGAAATCTGGACACAGGGTACAATAATTTTACATCTAATGTCGCATTATATTGCGACAAAGAAACTTTACGGTAATGGTTCACAAGATCAATAACAGAAGAAAAATTGTAAGGTTCTGAAAAACCAAATTTTTCATTTTTGTGATATATTTTTATTAATTTATTGGTTCCTCCTTTCCTTAATGTCAAAGTATACTCTCCAGCCTTATTTGATGCATTTCGAACCAGAAATGTACCATCAGGCATGTCAGCAAGTTTTTCTTGTACATCATCTCTGGTTATGTCGCCCCAATACCATTCTGCTTCTTCTATGCAACTGGGTTCAAGTAATGGATTTTGCAATCTAGTTGCAATTGGTTCGACAGATTGAGGGCGATTTGTTTGTGATAGTTTACGAGGTGGTAAAGCCGGTGCGCCTGTGGGAGACATGATGCTTCATGACTCATAGGCTTTTACCAATATGTTACAATTAATTGTCAACAAACATCAGGATTTCTGAAAAAAAAAATATATATAATATGTGAATAAACGTTTGATCAACAAATTGAAGTAAGACTATAAAAGTTTTTAAAAAATACACATATTATTATTTTTCATAATATGGTGAAAAAATTAATTACCCTACGAAACGATTATTGTTTTAGTATAATTTAATAAAGAATAACCTCACGTAAAAGTTTAATTTTAGTTTAATACACTTACCAAGAGCGTTTATGCTTACTACATCGGCGTTAACTGAATGACTTTAATCAGTGTTTTTTTTTTTTCAAAATGTTAGGTACATTTTTTTTTTTTTTAAATGTACCTAATAAGAAATTTGAAATTGACATCAAATTCTAGAAAATTACACTTGTAAAAATAAATATGTATATTTTATTTTTTAATTTACAGTAAAATATTAAAAACTGATTAGATATTGATGTTTTTACACTTATTAAAAGAGAAATCACTTGCGTACACGACAAATAATGTAAATTAACAATAACAATAATATAATAATAATAATTACATTTTCAATATTTTTATTTTAATATACATTTCGTTAGGTACAGCTAGGAAACTTGAAAAACTCTATTTTAGTAATATAATAATTTTCATAAGGTTGAGATCATAGGTACATAGTACCGATGCATAAACAAAACACTCCATTTTTTAAAGGCACCCTATACTTAATAAAATATAAATTAATAATCTAAAAAAAATATGTAACATTTAGGTACCTAAAATGTTTTAATTATTTCATGTTATGGTTATATATAAATAATCAGAAGTATAATTAAATAAGATTCTTACTAATCGTAGGATTATTCTATCATCAGCTGGATGTTGTTTATATTAACTAACTATGAAAATGAGAACAACTACTTATGTAAAAGCTTTATACCTTGCAGGATATTCCATAAAAAACATATATTTAGATTCAATCGTTATTGTTAAAGTCAGGAAGAATGGTAATAAATATATCGGTAGTATATCAAAAAAAAAAAAATACCTAGTCAAAATAACTTCTCCTTATTTTTTAGATCAAATACCTAACTATCTAACTATTTAGAGCAAATAACCTACGAAAATCAGAATATACACAAAATATATTTTTTTTCCTAACAGCTAAAACTCGGCAAAAACAATGGTAAGTGATAAATGATAATGATTAGCTTATATTATCACGTTTTGTTCAAACAAACTAATAAGGCCTACACATTTATCATAGGAGTTAAATGCGTTATTACACTGAAATCACAGTTTTTTCTTGTAAGATACATTTTTAATCTGTATAATTTAAATTTTATTACACAATAATATTTAAACTAACTGAGAAAATAGAATACATTTATTATTCATTTTATGATTATCTGATATTAAATAACAAAAATAATGAAGTTGTCAACTTTTTAAAATTTAGAATATTAAAATATACTGTTTTGAATATACCTAAGTATCTACAATTTTATTATAAATTAAATTGAGTAATAAAATAACCAAATAAAATAATTTAGATGTTAAAATCATATATTCAAAAGTTATGATTAGCTAAAATTAAATTAAAATATAATTAATAGGTATATAATAAAATTTTAGGATAAAATCTTCACGATATATATCATTAATAACAATAAACAAATATGTTTTGTTTATACTGTTCTATACAATTTTCAACAAATAAAATATTGAATATTACCAGAATATTAATTGTATTCAATCATAACTCATAAGGTTATGAATAGCATTTTTTTTTCGCAGTACCATCAAATTAAGCATGCAAATTTTGAAAAATAAAATCCAACAAATTGCCAGGGAGCTTAACTGCGTTGATGTCGAATATTTGTCACGTAGGTACTCTAACTAGTATATTGTCATTAGTATAAGATTATACTAGATTCTAGTGATTCAACATTATGAAAATAATGAGTTATAGATATTGAAAATCCCAAACACTGTCTATGGTATTGTTATTACTTGATTCTTATAGTGCAAATTATTTGAAATCCCACAAAAATACTGTCACACATCACTATCAAAGAAAACTTATAATACAGCACAAGTCGCATTCGATCACATAAAACTTTTGAACTAGGGAGTAAACACATAATGATATACCAAGTTAAATCGTTGAATTTAACATGGGTACCGAGTGTCGAAACTAGGGATCATCAAGACACCGGAAACACACACGGTTGCCACAATTCGATGAATCGAACGACGACGTTTATAATTATTATGAAAAAAACAAAGCATCATTTCGATCAACAAGCGTAAGTCTGACGGGTGCCTACCGCAGTACTGCTCAGAGAGATCACGTCTACGAAATACCTATCTACATTTTGTTTCGATTGACACTTACTGTTCATGCCTTTTCGACGCGTGTTTGTGTCTTCTTTCCGCCGTGTCTAAGCGTCCGACCATGGTCGGTATCATAACGTACGTCCGGCTATTTCCAAACTTACCCCTGCAAATCTTATTGAGATACAAATAATAATAATATAGCAATGGTGCTTTGTACTATTAACACGTTAAGATATACCGCACGCACTGGAAGAAACGAGAAGTAACGCAATTAAGATAATATAATGGACTGGAAAACTGGAAACAATTTATTGACAACGATATTGGTGTCTGGCGACGGCCGTGATGGGTACGATTTAAGATAGTGCTATCGTTGATGATGATCGACGGGGCCGCGGGGGGGGGGGGGGGAGAGTGGGAACGACCCATTGCTGCCAAACGTGGTAAAATGGTAAACAATATCCAACAAAATCACTTTAATGACTTAATTAATACTTATTTAATGTTCTATACTATGATAGGTCACAGAACAATAGAACCTTTTTTTGTGCTATCTAAACTTTAACGATACAGAGAAGATAATTATAATATGCACAGATCACGGACACGATGTAGAGAAGATATTTATATAGCCGATCTTGTAGCTGATCTTCTCTTCTTCGTGGTTCGTCGGTAAGTTTTGTCCGTTGGTATCAGCTCATAATGTAGTTTTCCTTTGACGATAGCGCTTATCAGGAGTATCATCCATTATCTTCTTATACACAGGAGATAATAAAATATAATATTTTGATGCAACTTCAAAGTTGTTGTTTACCTGTTTAGTTGCTTGTACGATTCGAGTCGTTTACATTATTTGGATTTGCAAAATGCAAACGTAAGTCTTAAACTAAAAAAATATTATTATTTGTTTTTTTTTTTATAGGTTCAATTAATTATTTAACATTTTAAATAATAATGTCCGAATTCAAGGTACCGCATAAGGTAATAATGACTTACACAGCATTGTTTCTGAAATACTATTATAATTATTTAATTATTGTATTTTTAATTAAACTTAATTTGTGTTATTTGCTTCAGCGGTATCGAAGGGACAATGATGTAGAAACCAATTCCGATGATGAGTATGTACCATATGTGCCCGTCAGAGAACGGAAAAAACAAGAGTTACTTAAATTAGGTAGACTCTCAAAGGTAATATTAATTTTATTTTGTATATTATTTGAAATAGATTAATCAGTAAATTAAATCTGTAGTATATTAAAAAATTTTTTAGCTTAAAGAAGAATCTGGAAAAGTTAAAACATCTAGTGAGGAATTAGATGATGATGAAACTGAAGGACAAGTATGGGGTAGGAAATCAAACATTAGTCTTTTGGATCAACATACAGAACTTAAGAAACTTGCCGAAGGTAAGGTTATTTATTTTTACTAAATATTATAAGAATATTCCTGTAATGTGTTATGTAAATTACAGCAAAAAAAGAAAGTGAAATGGAAAAACAATTGAAAGAAGAAGAAAAAATTTTGGAAAGCGTTGCAGAAAAAAAAGCCTTGATGGGTGTGGCTGAGTTGGCCAAAGGCATCCAATATGATGATCCAATTAAAACAAGGTTATAATAAACATTGGTTGAAACAACATTAAAATGCTATTTATTTTAAAACTTTTTTAAATAAACGTTATTTTTTCATTCTAGTTGGACAGCTCCTCGATATATTTTAGCCATGACAGAAGAACGCCATGAAAATGTACGTCTTAAATTACGTATACTAGTTGAAGGTGAAGAAATTCCTCCTCCTCTCAAATCGTTTAGAGAAATGAAATTAAATAAGGGTATTATGGCTGGACTTTCTCAAAAAGGTATTAAAAAACCAACACCAATTCAAATCCAAGGAATTCCCACTGTGTATGTATTATACAAAACAAATTTGTCAGTCATTATTAGTTTAGATTAATATTTATTTAATGAAATATTTATATATTATGTATAGATTATCTGGAAGAGATATGATTGGTATAGCATTTACCGGCAGTGGTAAAACTTTAGTTTTTGTACTGCCACTTTTGATGTTTTGTCTAGAACAAGAAATAAAATTACCATTCAAGCCTAATGAAGGACCTTATGGTATTATAATTAGTATTTTATGAATAAATTAATGAATAACATTTGAACTGTTTCATATTTTATAGGATTAATAATTTGTCCATCCAGAGAATTAGCAAAACAAACATTTGATATTATTAATCACTATATGACATTTCTGGAACGATCCAATTACCCAAGACTTAGATCATGTTTAGCTATAGGAGGCATACCCGTTTTTGAATCACTAGATGTTATTAAAAGGTAATATTTAAACAATCAACTTTATTTTTATGTATATAAATAAATATATAAATATTATATTTGTTATTTTTATTTGTATTATTTAGAGGTGTGCACATAATGGTTGCAACTCCTGGTCGACTAATGGATATGTTAGATAAGAAAATGATAAATTTGGAAGTTTGTCGGTTTGTTAATACATTTTAATCTTACTTTTTTAAAATATTTGAATTTAATGAACATTAATTTTATTTACTAGCTACCTTTGTATGGATGAAGCTGATAGAATGATTGATATGGGTTTTGAAGAAGATGTGAGAACTATATTTTCTTTTTTTCAAGTTAGTATATCTTTTAATATTTATAAACATCATCTCAAACACTTTGATTATAGCAATTGTATATTATCAAATTATATTTTAGGGTCAGAGACAAACATTGTTGTTTTCAGCCACTATGCCAAAAAAAATTCAAAATTTTGCTCGATCAGCCCTAGTCAAACCAATTACCATCAATGTTGGTAGAGCAGGTGCAGCATCTATGAATGTCATTCAAGTAAATTTTTATTTTAATTCTAATTTATCATATTTTATCTAATAAATGTATATAATAATAGGAAGTAGAATATGTCAAACAAGAAGCAAAAGTTGTTTATTTGCTAGAATGTTTAAAAAAAACTACCCCACCAGTTTTAATTTTTGCTGAAAAAAAACAAGACGTTGATGCAATACATGAATATTTATTACTCAAAGGAGTTGAAGCTGTGGCTATACACGGAGGAAAAGGTATAGTTAGTTATATATTTCCTGTATAATTGTATATTATATTTTTACGCCTGTGTGTTTAGATCAAGAGGAACGTTCAAAATCTGTTGATGCGTTTAGGAAAGGCCAAAAAGATGTACTTGTTGCTACTGATGTAGCTTCAAAAGGTTTAGATTTTGAAGAAATACAGCATGTAATCAACTATGATATGCCTGATGATGTAGAAAACTATGGTTAGTGATTAGAAACATAATAGTATGATATTTTTTTATGTTCAATAACGATGAATTTACTTTTGAATTTAGTACACAGAATTGGTAGAACTGGTCGTTCAGGTAAAACTGGTATAGCTACAACATTTATCAATAAAGCAAATGATGAATCTGTACTGTTGGATTTAAAGCATTTGTTAATAGAAGCTCGTCAAAATGTTCCATTATTTTTGTCCGAGTTGGAATCAGAAAATGAGAAATACTTGCAACTTGGAGGTTCAAATTTACTATTTTTTTATTTTCTTTGCAGAATATATTAAACTTATATTTATTATTTTAGATGAAAGAGGTTGCAGTTATTGTGGTGGTTTGGGCCACAGGATTACAGACTGTCCTAAATTAGAAGCAATACAAACCAAACAAGCATCTAATATCGGCCGTAGGGATTATTTGGCAACTAGTGCAGCAGATTATTAGTTTCACAATTACACAAACATGATATGTATTATACTGACAATTTTACAAGGCTGGTTTACTCAATTAAAATGTATATAATATTATCTGATATCGTTTGAACTTTTTTACTGTACATTGATTGGATCAATTTAATATAATCAAAACTATTACCTAGATTTTGATTTGTGAAAATGTATACACATTGACTGGACTCATTAGTTATTAAAATATTATTTTTGTACCTGTATAATTGCACTGTAGTGTAATGTAAATCTTAGGGTTAACCGATAAATCCTAGGTTTAACTACCGTACTTTTACCGTAACATATTATACATCTATTTTTTACACAGATTTCTATACTACAGTATAGAAATCTGTGTATATGTATCACTTGTTTCACTAGTTATCACTCATGAATTCTCATGGAGAATGCAGTTATTAGCATAAATATACGAAGAGGATACACTAGCACATCTCAAGCAACGACTCGTTGCTTATAATATTATGTGCTTCAAATATCGGGGCATGACTCCATCCATAGCATATGATCTAAATTCTAAGATAAAATTGTTGTAGGCACAGATATAGAAAACAAAAATGTATTATTTAATTTTTGGTATTTATATTTGACAAAAGTAATTTTTACTTGTTTAAAATGCATTATTTATGTACATAAACACTGTAATTTTAACGCATAGAAAAGAAAAGTTTTTGAAAAATATTTTTTATTATATATATAACGAATCGACTGCAAGAGCAGATGCGTCCTTCAACCGTCAGCATTTGACCTTCTGGTGCCCTAAGTTGTTTTTTCCGTTCATCTGGTCACTTGCCCCACAGCGTTATTGCCTCGGATCATGTTGCCGAACACACACGGACGAACTGGTGCTGACACCCAAGTATGAATAGGCGCGCAGTATAGGGGGGGGGCATGGTGGCCATGCCCCCTAGACATCATAAACTACCTATAAATAATAATTTCTTTCAAAAATCTGTATATACTTATAATACTTCCATGCTAAGCGTGAACAGGGTATCTCCATTTTATTTACATTTTTTGTTTTGTTCCTAACAGTAAAATTAGTGGTTTTTACACCGATTTTTTAAGTAAAAATAGCGTATTTCCTATTAAAACCCATCTAAAAATGAAATCTTAAATAAAAGAATATGCGTTAAGTCCAATATATTTGATGTTTTGTAAGCGAAAACATTAAGCAAAAACTCGATATATCACATTAAAAATAATGGAGTTACCGTGTTTTGGCGTATATTCATACGTTGGATAAAAAGGCAAATACTTACAATTTGGGCTAAAACAAGGTATGTCCAGAAAAGACTAAGCGATAATCCGGTAAGTCCATTGTTATTATGGAGTTACCAATCGGAACAAGTTTTGATCATTTTTTTGTATAAACGCTATTTTTAGGCTTGATTTAGGCACTGTTAAAAACGTTATTTGCTCAATCATGTTGAGTTGAGATACCATTTTTTCGGTTAACACAGCAGCATAAATAAGTTCATAGTGTTTATAAATTATAAGTATTATAGGTAGGTATAATCACGGACTACAAATGTTACTATTGGATATAATAATATGTTTTTCCCTCTGTATACCCTAAGTAGGTAAATAGTCGAAAGTACAATTTTTGGATCAAAAAGATATTGTCCCCCCCCCCCTAGATGCAGAGCTGTGCTAATAGGGTGGCCAAATATTTAAATATGTATGTTTATTAGGGGCGCCAAATATTATTGCCCTGGGGCACCAATGAGAGTTAGCACGGCACTGCCTAGATGACGAATCAAATCCATTCCTGACTCCAAAGCCCGGAAATATACACGAGTTAGTTCCTCGTAAATTGTTATTAGTTTAATTTAAAAAAAGTTATGCGTAAATTCACAATAATTTTATCACAATTATGACGCCAAACCATCTTGCAACGCGTATACGACGACGAGGTCCTCGGGGCCTATTTTAACGTGTCTGCAATGGACGTAGTAGCAGCTTTGCTAGCGAAAAGTGAACTCCTTTACTCAAAAGAACACGAACCCGAAGTCATGGACGACGGCGAGGAGGAGCTGATTTAAGCGACTACGTCGTTTCGGTGGTGAGCACGGTCGTCACCGGCCAAGGCGAGGAGATTCCGGAAGTGCAGTCTTGCAGCGGACAGTCCGAACCATCGCATGGACGGGCTGCACTTTTGGACCTCGACAACCACGCGGAGAGCGAAAAAGAACTGCGGGCGGATTGCACCGAGTGCGACCGGCAGAAAGTCGGCGAAGAGTATGGGCAAACCGGGTGTCTAGACTGCGAGGAGTCTATTGTTCCAGTGGCCGAGCGACAGACAGGGCGTGGGTAGGCATAAAACAGGCCGGACGTCTGTTATGTTGCTGCGGCCGCCGATGGGAATAACGGCCAGCAGAATCCCGTACCCACACCTTGCCCGAGGAACGCCAGACGAGACGGCGGCAAGACAGAGGAGTGGTACGCGAAAGAGCACATTGTGTCCGGGGCGGTAAGTCGCTATCTACACGTTCTTCGCAAGTCAACTCCGCGGAAGGACGGGCGGCGGCGGTGGAGACTGCCAAACACGACAAGCGAGCTATATATTTGAGCTAGGACGTCAGTATCGCCGGCGGACCCGCGGAAACCGTTCCAAGGTTTCAGGCGGTGTGCGTGCCAGGACGAAAGCTGCGGAGAGTCCGCCGAATCTTTCAGGTTTTCGTCTGCTCGGCGACGGAGGACGCAGACGCGGCAATGTCGGGATTTCCACTGGACGAAAACCGCGGAGAGCGTCGGGATCGCAACGTTGCGGTCCGCCGATACTCTCGGGTTTTCGTCCGGTGACAATCCCGCCGGCCGAGTCTCAAGCAGTCAAGCGCCTCCGGCCGATTCCTCAAGCGCAAGTAAATACTGGCCGCCTCGGCTCGCTCAGTGTTTTTGGTCTGCGCCGCCGCCGTCGACGTCTTTGTCGTAATGTCGTACGGTCTCGTCTTCAGCGCTCCGTCGTTGTCGTCGTCGTTGCGCACTAGCCGCTCGCCGCCAACCGTCCCGTCGCGGCCGGGCCTTGCCCTCCGTCACGATGGTCGTCACCCGCGAGCAAGCGGCGCCGTCGACTCCACTCGTCCGCCCGTGGGACCGACCGGGAAAGCGTGTAGTGGTAACCAGTAGCCCACACTTCGCCATCAAGTACCACTCCCCCCCCCCCGTGCTTATTGTGTCTCGTCTGGTGTTTTTTTCTTATTTACATACCTATATTATTGTTGTGTTGAAATTTTGTCTTTTTCGTTTTTTTTTTATTTTTATAAATTATTTTTTGGTTGTTTGCAACTTTGCGCAACATATTATTTTCAAAATTGTTAAATAAAAAAAAACTATTTCTATATTATTATAAAATTTTTATAATAAATAGTTACTTATTTCGTTGATATTGTGTTTTCTTTTTTGGTGTTAAGATATATACTTTTAGTTTTATTTATTTCAACAGAATAATGTTCATCACTGAACATGCTCGTGTGAGTTAAGTGTTAACCAACAGTGTTTTTGTTAAATTACAAATATCAAAAAAGTTGGGTAAGTGGATGTCGCTCTGCTGTACAGTAGGTTATAAGTGAGTCACTGTAATGGATGGTGTTAAATTTGAATTCAATGATATAATATCATTGTATAAGAAAAACGATTCTGAGCGAAAACGGTCAGTCAGCCTATGATATTACCAAGTATATTTGATGATATTATTGTGAATAAAGTAATTTATACCCAAATTTATATAATATAATCTATTTACGTGAAGCCTAAGAGCCTTGTTTTCAATTTTCAATCCTTACTCCTTAGCTATAAAAGTTGAACATTTTATAAAATTTAACTACAAAATAATTATTAAATTATAAATTTGATACATTTTGTCAAAATTTGAACTTTAAATGCTTATCAAAAAAATTGTGCCTATGTATTTTTAATATTTTTCAACAGCTATTAGAACGATATATCAGGAGCCATATATTAAATTTTCACGCTTTTTTGCCCAACAAATAAAATTGTATTGATATTTATAGAAAAAAAAACTAACAATGTCCGTAAACAGCTCAAAAAGAGTCAAAATATTTTCAAAATTTTATCGTGTATAGAAAATGCTAATACAATCATTCAGTGAAATTTTCAAGTATCTACAGTCAAACGTTTTTTTATTACAACAAAATAAGAAAATCGTTTCATGAGATATCGAGTGAATATCAAATGTTGTAAAAATATGAATTTCAATCGCTCATAAAAATTTAATTTGATTGTAGTCATCTTTTTTCGATAAAAGTAGACAAACTTAAATATTACGATATTATTACATTTTAAAATCTTAGATTTACAAAGAAAAAAATTTATGAATTCCCAACTCAAAATAATTTGCTAATTTTCGTGATTTGTGTAGTATAACATGAGAGGGCTTGGTTTGTTTGATTAAAGAAACTATTAAATAATAGTACTTTATGGCGTGGGTAATAGTGGTTTTGGTCGACTAGTCATTGAACTGATTGAATTATTGATTTTAAAATAAAGTATTTTTGTAAGTATTTTGAATACTTTTGAAAGGTATTTGTATTTATATTTGAATACGTATTTTAAATACAAATCACACCAAGTATTTAACTACGTATTCTGAATACATTTGAAAAGTATTCTTAACAAGACTGTTTATTTAATATTAATATGTTTTACCTCTTGCGAGCTGTCGATTAGGATTTTTTTATATTCTGTTCTTCAGTCTTTGCAACATCGGGAGTGCACTCGTGATCGGTGATGGAAAACACGTTCTTGCCTCGTGACTTTAACGTTCATCTGCCGTTTTTTTTTCGTTTGCACACAACTAGCTTATGGTTCCATCTTTATTTTTTCGATGTTGTCGGTATTGAAACCTGCTACCGTCAATTAAAGATGGCTTCTTTTTTGTTGTTTCGATTAATTCCATTTAAATATTAATAATAAATTATAGTAAAAAAAAAAATGCTGTGAGCAACAACACTGTTGTCCGTATGGTATACTGTTCACACACTGATGTAACGTATCAAAAAACGTATCAATCGTACAATCGTAGATCAAATCGTATCAAGTAAAACGGTGCGTGTATACAGCAAATCGTACGTCCTTGATTCGATAAGACGATAAATAGCTTATAATATATGTTTAGGCGGCAAAAGTATACATAGGGAATGCCCACATTTTAAGCTGTGTACACAAATGCGACTATAATTCGTTCGTAGTTTGACTTTCGATAATTGTGTACGCAACTGAGAAGAAAATCGCCGTGTACGCAAGTACGTACGCATCTGCACCAACACCACTTAAACTAAAGTATAAATATTTAATTATAATAATATAATTTTATAATATTATTGGTTAAACAATAAAATAAAAGAGGACGGAGTGGCCGAGCGGACTAAGACGTCGGTTGTCAGACACCGGCGCTGGTTCAAACCTGGCCCACTTGAAAATCTGCCAAAACTACACACACGTCGTGTTTACACCTACTGTTCCCTCCTCAACAGTTTAAAAACCACCCAATAGCATAAGTAGCCGCGGGTTAACTAATAAAAAAAAAAAAATTTGTAAACATAATTTTTTCATTAAAATGGCTTACGGATAGATGTACTCATGACAGTTTTAACCCCGGTTTTAACAGTATTAATTCTATTGCCCTTTGTTTAAAATATCAAACGGTCCGCGACGACACTGGTTGAATAATAAAATAAAGTTTTATAAACATAATTTATTTTCATTAAAATGCATCATAAATAGTATAATATACGCCATACGATTGTAAACTATAAAAAAAATTATAAAAATGAATACTTATCATTGATTGATAAAATTAGTAAATAACCCGACGTATGGCCGTATCACAGTCATCATGCAATGCAAAACGTCCAAGTAGGTACTCAAACAAATTATTAACAAAAAAAAAATTTTATTTATTATATAATATTACACTGGTGCCTGGCCGCCCCCTAAATGTATCAAAAATTGGCCGCCCTCGGCAAATGTCCCCGTTGCCCCCCCCCCCCCTATCCCCTCAAATACGGCCATATCTATAAATTATAGGATATAACACAGGCGGCCAACAATATCATAAATTCAGCTATAAGTATTAGTGAAAAGGCTGAAAACATCAATGATATGCTCACAAGATTGGCGGATGGTAATATAATATAATGACTTAACACTTAAGAGTTATTATTTATTTTAACAAAAATCGATGATAATTATTGTTATAGAAGTTATGATAATACAAGAAAAGTCAACAGAACGGGCAAATGAAAATGTGCATATATGCTATATACATAATATATACTATAGTTTGCGGATATAGTAGACGCTAACGTTAATACGATTCGTCGTTTAATATTTTTTAATACTACACTATTAATTTCTTTCATATTCATTGTATCAACATCATTAATATCAATTTGTTTTACTTTTTTTAAGTAAACATTGTTTAGTTGGTTTAAAATTTATTGTTAAAAAAAATCAAGCCAATCGTACGTGATTATTCATTATTCATCTCATTTCACTTTTTACGTAACACGTGACACGCAATATGATATACAAGCGAAACGCTCTCTTTATCACATTATTAATAACCGTAATTGAGCTATTCAGAAATTACCATTATCCTAAAACTGAAAAAGACATCGATTATTCCAAAATGTATTGGAATACTAAAAGGTGAGTTATATTTAGATATGACTTATATGAGTTATACTTTTAAAAATAATCCATGATAATTTTTTGTTATAGAATATAATCAATTAGTACAAGAAAAAGAATTAAAAATGACTGAATAGTGAATCTCCTGTAGAAACCCCCTGTAGAAGAAGAAACGTACATTAAAAAGTTACAAACATTTTTAACGTTCTTAATATTCATAGACATAACATTATCCGTCATTATTTTGCTGATTTTATATTCAAAAAAATAAAAGTTCGACAACATAAACTATTTAAAAATGTATTTAATTTATATACTTGAAATTTGAATGTGTTATTCATATTATCAATTGATCAAAATGTTCACACATATTTGCTGTGACATATTTACCAAGGGGAGCACACAATGGACGGATCCCAACTTAACTTCTTTTTTTTGTATTCCAAGATATGGGTATTAAAAAGTATTTTTATAGTTGAGATATATTGTATTCAACAATGCAGAAATAAATAATATGATAAATGACAATGTATATGTTCAATTTTATATATATTTTTAATATTCCTGATGTATATAACTTGAAATATTAATTACGCTATTAAAACCTTCGTACTGGGTAGACGATATGTTAAATGCGCTTGGCCTAAAACAATTATCATGCAGCAAAATTTAGGGACAGTAGAGCTAAGCCAAATCAATATGAATTTGATTATTATAGAGCAAGAGTTCTATCAACAAACATTCATAAGATACTTAATTCGTATGTTTTCTAAATGTTGGCAAGTATAATATGTACGTTTCTATACTGCTTCTAGCTAGGGTAAATACTTAACTCTTTTAAACACAAACATGATATGAATAGAATAAAAATCATATTATTTACCATGGTTCAAGTAAAAGTATGAACTTTAGAATAATAAGAATTATAGAAACCTTGTTTTAAATTGTCAATTCTTTAGCAATAAAATTGAGAATAATAAGATTGAGATATATTGCAATATGGTCACCACTCACCAGCACTGGACGGGTTGTCCGGGAATCAACGATTTTAATGTCCGACAACAGAACGCTTCGCCGACATGCAGTTATAAATTAACGAATTTCAAACAACTTATCAAAAAAAACTATCTTAACCTGGTGACCTATATTATTATCTAATATTTATATTTAATTATTATTTTAAATTCTTAACATTCCCCGCTATTCATTTACTATATTATAATACAATGATTAGGCAATAGTTCGATGGAATTATTACCTATAGCCCCCCTGGTTATGATTTTGCCTTCCCAAATGTATTCCTTATTGATTTAGATAGGTACAAGTCTATGGGTTATTTTAAATTAATAGTTTTGTCAGGCGGGCTGTAGCATCCCCAGAATTTTAACCCTAGTTGCGCCTATAACTTATACAATACACAATATTCATACCATTATGTAAAGAAAAGTGCTACTATTCAGCACATTAATTCACACGATTTATATTATTGTTATTAGAGTTTGTTTGACATTCGAACGTAGTTCGAGACGTTTACACTTTACATATACGTTGATTATAATAATAATAATACTATTATTATAGCTGGAACACGTAGCCGAATATACGAACTTGTCATCCCGGTGATAACGCGATGTTAATATTGCCAATACACAAACAACAACAATAATAATAATATAATAATGTATTTGGGAAAATAATAACTAAAACCCAAGATAGGGAAAAAGCGCTATATGGATTTTCAAAAAAATTTTTCTGAAAACGAGAATACTAGTATTTGACAAAAACGATTTTTTTGTAATTATTTTATCAAAAATAAATAACCTCATAGACATACCTTTCTACTTCAAATGTTGACCAAAAATCTATCAAATTGTACATTAATTAATCATATTATTAAAAATGTTTTTTTCTGGTTAAAACATACTTTACCCCCTTCCTCTCTGCAGCCAATTATAAATATTTAAGTGAAATGTAATAAGAATACGCAGGTGCCAGCCAGGTAAGTATCTACCCAAAAAAGGTACCCGTATAGAGTAGGCGTATATACCTAGTCGTGTATTGGTATTATAATAAAAATAGATACGTATCTAAGCAAATTGTAATTAATAATTAATCAAGCTTAAATTTTTTGTATGGTTAAAACATACTTCACCCTCCTCCCCCTTCCATCCACAGTTGCAATATTGTTTGCTTAAATTTTTTTTAATTTTTAACTATCATGACCTATTTTAATGAAACATTTTTTTTACTGGTATAGTTTTAGGCGTGTTTTCAACAGGAAAAATAAAAAAATAAAAGGAGAAAATAATATGAAATATTGTTTTATAATTTACCTATTTACCTTTATTTTAATTTTTCACTTACTAATTATTTGAAATTATAATGTCATAACCGCATAAAAACCACATAAAAAGAAGAGCTTTGGCTGTGCAACGTTGTTTTTATTTTTTTGATATCATTTATATGAAAAAAGTTTTTCAAGTTTGAAAAACACAAAAAATAATTTTTGAAACAGTAAAAACTTTATTCTAAAAAAGTGATATCAAAAAAATAAAAAAAACGTTGCACAGCCAAAGTTCTCCTTTTTATGTGGTGCAAATCTAGTTTCTTAGTTATGACTGTAGCCTTCTCGATTCTTTCCCGCGTAAAACAGTTTTTGCTATGTTGTACATTTGTAAGACGGAGACAACACATGCGGGTGTAGCGTCCTTTAGCAAACTATTTGAGGTCTTCTATGAATCAAGAAAGGTTAAGTGATCTTGCTACAATTTCTATTGAAAAAGAAGTAATGGAAAATCTGGAGTTTAAAAATTTACCGACTGATTTTGCCCAAGAAAAGGCTCACAAAATTAATTTTATTTAATATATTTTTAATTTTGTAGTTATATATGTTTAAAGTTTAATTAAATACATATTGTTGATCTCTGATAAAGATAATGAATGTATAACGATGGTCAAAAATATTACTTGTTCTATTTAATACCCAACATTTATTTTTATTTTATTATTATTATTATTATTATTATATTTATTTTTATTTTATATTTTGTAAAGAAAACTAAGGTCACTCAAAACATTTTTCTTTTAAATAAAACAACTAACAAGGGTCCATAGTTAAAAATTAATGTCCATATTTCATTCAACCCCTTACCCTCCAAAAAATTAACTATTGCATAGGGCAGCGTAAAATTAGATTTGTGTAGGGCGGCAAAAAACCTACGGCTGCCCTGCCTATACGAAATCGTGTTTTCGAATAATAATTTATTATTTGTATTAACTTAGTACATTTTACATATATATATTATAAACTATAAGTACCAGCTACACCATAATACAGGGAATTAAAATCGTTACATCTCGTTGAAATAACCAATTTTGTCAAAATTTTAATCTGGTAGGCATAATAAATGTTCTATACAAATGTATTTTTGGTATTTTTATAATCTGCTGTATAAGATCACTTTATGGCATTTCCTTGAATTAAATACGACGTTTGCCGTTTAGTATATCACGCAAGAAAGGTACGTATTAAACTTTGCATGGTGAAACAGCCTTTGGACTGTTCGGTCTCCGCGTATTTTATACATATAGCGCTTTCGGGAGTAAAGTATGTACTTCTACATCGTCCAGCTAATATAGACTGTCCGTGGCAACACACGCGTTTAATTCAAGTCTAAAAAGTACAATTAAGCCCCAAAATAATATATGAAAAGTGACTTGGTGTGGCGCGATCCGTACACTCAACTGCGAAAATGCTCTGAGTGTACGTATCGACCGGTGTTGCTAGCTCCCGGATGGGTGACCACTCAGGTTTTTAAGCTACCAATCCTTGCCACACATACAAACGTGTTTCAACCAACCGTTCCAACTGTTCCTCCCCCTTACAAACAAAACAACAGCTAATGGCCATAGTTGCCGGGTTTAAGCTCAATAAAAATAAAAAATAATAATATATCCAAACAGACTTACGCTTAAACGTCGACTCTTCCGGTGAAATCTATATCAGTGCATACAGTCTTCCAGTACACCGCCGCTGAAACCCCTGTCTTCATCAGTCTCGCTCCGAACTGAAACTTGAAAGTATCGAAATATTTTATGAACGTAACGAAAATATGCGAGAGTTTGTGTTATAACTTATATTATAATATTATATACTGTTTAACGAACTGTCCGTCTGTTTTTTGGGTAATTTTTTTTTCTTTTCACTGAAATTATAAAAATCGCTAATGGTCTCCGACGAATGTTAACGATTGGCGATTGCCATAGATATTAAACAATATACCTAACATGCAAAGTGCCAATAATATCACTATAATTAGGTATAATATAATATAAAAATAATTAAATGTGAAAATTTGAAGAAAATGTCCTAGTTTTAAATAAAACCCTAAAAAAAAATAGAGCGTTTGCGGCGTTCTCTCTTAAACCCAAATGTTTAACATTATTTAATTGAGCTAAACATTATTTAAGCGGTATCTGCTATGTACCTACTTACAAAATATCATATTAAATAACATTAATCATTCTGTATTGTATTATACCTTTACCTAGTTATATGGGTATCGCCTATAGGCTATAATCATTCTGTACCTGAGAGGCTAAAGGGTCCAAGTCCACTTTTATCAAAATTGAGGTTATGGTTTTTTCTTATGTGAAATTTTGACGCGCGTCATTTTAGCTATCTTCATTTTAGTCCAATAACGAATATTTACCGAGATATTGGGAAATAACAAAAAGAACTAAGTCCAAATATTTATTTTGATTTATGAATTATGATCCAAGTCCATGATTAGGACTTGGATCATTTTGCAAAATTCTTGTAAGGACTTGGACCCAATTGATAACATTCTATTTTTGGACTTGGCTCTTCTTGCTAGGATTTGCTGTGACTTAGATCTAATTGATAACGTTATTATTATCATCATCATTTATTTTATTTTATTGTTTTATGAAAAGAACCAAAGTTGTTGGTTGTTACTTGTTAGTAAATTAGCATATTAATTTGAATGTTATAAAATATAATGACGTGATACACAAGGTGTAGAATATAATATTATAAAAATTATATAAAATATATACTAAATAATATGAACAGAGGGAGAAAACTTGTAAGCCTTGCAAATGGCAATTCAACACTTGCAAATTCTAACAAAGGTTAGTCCAAATAATATTATAATTATTAATTATTATAATTACATAGTATTATGGATTTAAAATTATATTAAAATATGTAATATAATAGGTATCATAGATATTATGATATAAGTTATATTATATTTTAGTTTATATTGTATTCTAATATTGTATGTAGTTAGGTACCTAGTTAATAATAACCTAACCTGGATTATAATATCAAACCAAGATGGTTATGCATTTTTATTTATTATGTTTTGATTAATAAAGATTTGTTTTTAAAATATGTTTTGTTCTTATTTTGAATTTTATCAACAGTGTTTAATTAAATTTTGTTTATTGGTCTAATAAGACCTTTTATAGGGATAAAATATTTTTATATTTAACTGGAATACAATATAACTTTACTAATACCTTAATAAAATTCATAAAAATTGTAAATTATTCAATATTGTATTATAATATTTTTATCCATATTAAAATTTAGTATTTACTACACTCAATGATATAATATTTTCAAAATAATCAAAATTAACATGGAGATTAATAGAGTCCAAGTCCACTGTGTGATTGAGCAAAATGATCTAAGTCCAAAACATTTCATTTAAATCGTAAAATAAACAATTATAGGTAAGTTATAATTAAAAGAAAAAATATTCATCTTATTGAGAATATTACAGCTTATTATTTAAAACAAACCTTGTTGGTATAATCATTAAATTGAATTTACACCAGCCATTTAAGTAAAATAAAAATAGTTGAAAAACGGTTTTTTGGCTCTCCTGAAAATGTACAATAATGGACTTAGACCCTTTAGCCTCTCAGGTACAGCATTGATCTCAAATTTCAAAAAACTTTTCATCTCAAACTTATATACAATGATGTTGTATATAATATAATAATATATTATTATCCATCTCAGTGGTCTCAGTAGGTATAGTAGTATATTTATTTAAGGTATTTTCCAAGTATTTTCCATAGTATCACAATAATTTTGCACGCCTAAAACAACGGGATTTTTTGAAAATTACTCTGCGTCTGGCCGCGGGTACCATAGCTGGCCTGCCAATAAATATTTATTTAAGATAGGTATATTGCGTCAAAAGAATAGAAACTTACGAGCATATAATATTATTGTGTAATGTCAGAGCGGCACATCTCCGCCTAGGCAAATGCAGCGCGCGCGTCTTCATCTCCGACCCAAATTTTCAATCCAGAAGTATTGAGATTAAATATGACATTCGTGAAAATGGTTCAACAACCAAAATGGAACGAAATATGTGAGTAAATATTATATTATTTGGAATCGTTGTTCGTCTCTGACGATTGTCATTTGCCACAGATGAACGGATTACGGAGATCATATTATTATTTTATAATTTATAACCTATCCGCGGTGGAAATTTCGCAATATTTTTAACGCAGACTGCTATTATACAAACAGTGTAGTCACGATGTATAGATATAAACATCATAAGTCTGTAATTTTTTATAAGGCAAAATACCGTGGAGGTGAACGAAACCATGTGTCTCGTACCTCCAAATTGTTGTTTTGTTTTGAGAAGATCGGGAGAGAGAAGAGATAACACTTTGAATTTGAGGTATGAAGTTGTTTGTTTGTTGAATCGAAAGAATTAGTTATTACAGAGTGAAGGTGATAATTTGAATTATCTGGGCCGGTTAGGTAACGACGATGTTGTGTCCGGAACCCAATATTGTCGGCAATATGTTGGACGAGCGGTGCGAGCGTTGGTGCCGGTCGTGGTTCGACCAAAAAGGCCACGGGTGTGGGTGAACTAACGCGACGGCATTTGACGGCCGTGTCGGGTCGTTGTTCGTTGGTCGTGAGGCCTGGAAGATCAGGACCATTGATTATAAATACTAGTATTTATAATCAATGTCAGGACTTCCGACTTGGGTTTGCGTCGCGAGCGGACGCCGGGTGCGTGAGCGGTACATGAGTATGCGTCGGGAGTCGTTAACAATTACCCATGACAAATTTAATTTGTCGTGCACTTACCAGTTACCAGAGCCGTCCGGCCCGGCACGCCGTGACGTCCGTGGTTACCAATGTTACCATAGACCTATTAATAGGTCTATGGTGGTGTGGACGCGGGTCGGTGTCGCCAACCACTGCTGAGGAGCTGGAGAGAGGGAGTATTTTGGTAATTTTTTTATTTGAGTTTAGAATTCGAACTATTGATTAAGATTATCAATTATAATTTCTTATCACGGGACCCAATTCTTATCACGGGACCCAACTGTCCCCATTCCAGTTTATCAAATATATCTGTGTTGATAACAGATGTAAGATATCTGATATTGTGATAAATGTGATTACCTATAAACTTAATACAATAATAACAATAATATTATTATTACTTTTTTTATTTTACTATTTTAGCCACCGAAAGGCCATCAGATCAAATTTAGGCAATATTTAGGATTACTACTTTTAACAAACATACTAGAACTAAGTATCCGCTTTTCTATTTAAATCTATTTCTATTTAATTTATTGTATTAGGTATTTTTATCAAACGTTCTCTAGTCATGAAACAATGAAACATAACCAGTAATGCTCGACGACCGACATCATTATAACATTTAAAAAATGACACAATATTTATTTGTGTTCACCATTTTGGCGTTAACTTATGTGTTTGGACATTGTTCTCTGGGAGACAGCTTTCCATCTTACAGAAATTGTGTTGTAGAATGTTCACAGAAACGATGCGACAAGGGTAAATAATTTAGTTTTAATCAAACACAATAATTGGTTTATATTATCACTGATCTTATAATGGGTATTTAGATGGAGTAAGATACAAGAGAAGCTGTTGTCTTGTAGTTTTAGAAGTTTTTAAATGGAAATGTTCTGAAAATTGCAAATATGATTGCATGTGGCCAATGGTTGAAGGTTTGGTGGAACGTGATTGGCCAGTTCCACAGTTTCACGGAAAGGTTGTACATGGGAACTATCAAATTGTACAATATCTATTTCAAATATTAACTTTTATTGTTTTTTAGTGGCCATTTAAGAGACTACTTGGTTTACAAGAACCTGCATCTGTAGCTTTTTCTTTATTAAATTTATTAACAAATTTGGTAATGTTCAACCGTTTCAAAGAGCAAATTCGTTTCACTTTACCATCATGTAATATATGGTCTCTGTACACATTGGTAAATTACATTTTATTTATTAAATATTAAAAACATCTAGCTAAAAAATGTCTTCAAATAAAAATATGAAAAAGATCATTTTATTTTAATCTTTTTGTGGTAATGGGTATGCAATATACATCTAAAACTTAAATCATAAGATCATTATAAAAATATAATAATATGTACTTTAAGTGAGTAATAATCATTACAGTTATTGGTGTAAATGTTATAACCCATAATCATTAATTTAAATTAATTTTTTTTAATGGTTAGGTTATGTTTCTATGAAATTGAATTCACTGTGTATACAATTTTAAATAATAAACTTCTAGAGTTATTTAAATTAATTAAAGAGTAGAATAATGATTAAATATTAAATACTATTCTTTTAAAAACTATTGATACTTTTATTTACGCTGGATTTATAATTTTCCATTTTTATTGCATATTAAAATGGTGCAATTTACAACTAGGTATTATGTAAAAGTCGATGGTTTGCTATTTTTAATTTTTAATGATGTATATTTTTTTAGGTATCAGCAAACTGTTGGTTTTGGTCAGCTGTATTCCATGGTCGAGACACTATGTTTACTGAATTAATGGACTACATTAGTGCTTATGCTATGGTTTTATTTGCATTTTATACGATTGGTCATCGAATTCTATTATACAGTAATCAAATTGTGAAGAATACATTCATGGTTATCTGTTCTCTTGCATTTATCTATCATTCTTTATATCTACTTACCACAGAATATGATTACAAGTACAACATGACAACTAATCTTCTCGTTGGTTAGTATTAAAATTGATAAGCAATATTTTGTATACATTAATTAACATTAAAAAATACAGGCGCAGTAACAGGCACAGCCATGCTAATATGGGCAGTGTTGAATCGTCGCAGAATGGGCCATGGTAAATATTTGATATTTTACGTACTTGGCATGACATTAGCTTCATTACTAGAGCTAGCAGATTTTCCACCACTTTTGTGGACATTTGATGCGCATTCACTCTGGCATTTAGCAACAGCCCCAAACGCGTATTTCATGTACAAGTAAGGCAATACAAACTTAAGCTTTGTTACTAAATAAGTGCAAATTATAAATAATAAGTAATAATATTCACGTATAATAAATATGCAGCACTATCATGGTCAAAATATTTTTATATACTTATACCATAACAAAAATTACTTATCACCAAAACGGCGAGCTTTAAGTTAATATTAATCTCATCCACCAGAATATAATAATTATGTATTATACTTTTTTGAAAATTTTTTTGTTTTTCATAGAAAATCAATTGATTATGTAATAGTTAAGTTTAAATTAATAAAAATAAAAACTAATAAATTTAATTTTAAATTAAAGTATGTAAATTTGAGAAAACTGAAGACATAATCCAACTATAAAGAATGTTACAATCTTAAAATATTACATAACTAATAATAGGTAGATTTATGTTAAATTCTAATATTGATTTAGATTATTGGGTATCGCTATCAATTATATCTAGAAGATACATTTTCTATAATGCATCTTAGATTTAACAAATTTGTATAATTAATATTTTCTTTAAGGAATGGATTTTTTTTTTTTTTAATGCTCAATATTATGTGATTTAAATTTTCAGGTTTGCCATTGAAGACTGTAAACATCAGCGTCGAATGTTGCTGAAATGACAGTTTCTTGCACTGGGGATACCTCAGATACAAGACGAATAAGACTTGAATAATGAATTTAGTTTTCCTGACCTATACTAATCTTTACCTGATATGTTAGGTATAAATAATTTATTATTACTTCCTGAATAGAGCTCATCATGATATTTTAATGAGGTATAGTATGATAATTATCATATTATAATTATACGACTATTTCCTCATTTAAGTAATTTGTTTTATTTTTGTATACAAATTTTACCACAATATGTTAACTCCCATAAAATTCGATTTGTAGGTATAAGTTAACCATGACATGTTAGATGATGTATACAAATATGACATAAAACTATTTAACTATCGATCAAATATTTTACTCGTATGTTTATCGATTCAACACAATACAACTTACCAAAAAATAACTACTACCCGTATTCATTACTACTTACTAGCTATTAATATATTTTTATGAATCTCACAAAAGTTACTCAGTTTATGTGATAAAATGTGAACAAATCTGTTATATAATTACATGTTTAAGTTTCCTTGTACGTTTCATTGCCATGTGGTTGTTTTCTTTTGCCTATTTTTGTTGATGATTTTATGCATACTATTTAGTTGTTGTTTTTATTTTGATATTAATTATCTGTTACATATTTTATATTAAAGAATTATTGGCTTCCAATCAATTTATTTATATTGTACCTAAGATATCTACTTTACTAGTCTATTTAGATTTTATTATTACCTAAATGTGAAAATGTACTATTTATGAAGATATGAAATATTTTGTATTATAGAAAATTATGTTTTATTTTTAATTTGGTTTTCATATTAAAAAATCTGTTATATATGCTGACTTTTTTTTTACTACCTATATTTTTTTATTATTGGTATCAACCATGTATGTTCAAAGATTTTATGCGTTCTCTACCCTTGCTGTAAATATTGCAAAATCAAAATTTAGTGAGTGGGACGGAATAAATTTAATATTGTATATTTCTTGTGAGAAAAATACTTTAATAAAATGTATAAAACATATTTTATTAATGGCTTATATATAACTTCAGTTAATTAATTATTAGTATAATGGTTAACAAGTGTAATAAGTGTGATAACTAATAACGTATATACTAATAGTATGAACATTATAATACCAATATATAGTTAGGTACATGCATATTATATTTTAAATATAAGATTAAATGAGATTACATTTTAAATGGCATGATGTATTATTACGGCTACAATATACTTGCTCCTCATAAAAAATGACTTCAACATGTATTAAGCAGACATATATTTATTTATAATGTGCATTATTATTTATTTACCATTTGCTGAGCGGGATATACCGCATTCAATAATAACATCCACTAACCCAGGCTCAGACTCTATACCAAATCAGTATTTTTACTATTTTTATTCCAAAACATTTTTTTAATACAGTTTTTTTATTCCAAATCAATATGTCCCCTGGGGACATTTTGGCATCCAGAAAAAAAAGGCAGTTGAAAAAAAGTAAAAACAAATGAAATAAAAGAACAAGGAAAAAAGGCATAAGACGTATAGATATGAGTATAACAATAACCAATATGCTTTATAGTAATTTTTTTTCCTAACGCCACAGACTTAAAATAACTAATAAGGTATTCTTTTTTGTAAAATATTAAGTACCTAATAATTCAAAATATATGATAAGTACCTACCTAGATAATAAATAATAATTTAAAATAATTTAATATTATAATTTAGGGTTTAGTATTATACTAGTATAAAAACATTATATTATAAATTGACAAGTCATTTACTCTCGTTTATTGTTATTTGTTGGTAAAATTGTAATTTAAAATATAAAATTAAATGCATATTGCATCAATATGGGGGTGATGATAGGAAAAAGGGGGGAAGGGCTAGGCTACAAAATAACGTATATTTTACTCATCTCACAGATAAAGTAAAATATTGTAAATATCTCGTTATTAAGTCTTTGAAAAAAAAAAAATGTTACTGCTTTTTTCAGTTGCCTTTTTATCCTAATTACCGACATTTTGATACGTACATGAACTTGGCCGCCCACATTAAATTATAGTTATTAAACGAACCAAAATACAAGCTAATACCGAAAGTAAGCAAATATTAGCAAATTTTTTGCAGAAGTTAACAAATCAATTTTGTAGAAGTTATAATTTTTTTATATTTAGGAGGGCCAAATTTAGATGAACCTACCCCCCCCCCCCCCCACCTTGTCCGATCGTTCCAAAACAATCACCGGTAGTTAGCAAATTATAGTTGTCAATTAATATCAAATCTGCTTCAGAAGGTGGCAAATTGAAAAGTTTATTTTTGGTGAATGATTGTATTTTAAAATTTCCCATGTACCTATAAGTGGTATAAAAATAACAAGAAACACTATTTTTAGTATTTTTCTTAAGATAGTATTTTTACGGGAATAACAAAAAACACCACAATTTTGCCAAAATTCCAAATTCACGCAGTACCACCACATCATTTAATAATTACAATCAAAAAAAAAAAAAAAGTAAAAGAAAAGTAGGTATCAAAAATGCGTGGTTATAGTTTTCCCGATTTTCGATAAGGACCACCCGATTTTTCATAAGTATAAAATATATTATTAATTATTACATTAATTTAATTATACACACACAAATTAACCCTTAGGTAATCAATTTTAAATTTTACGTACAATTCAAGCTATTACATAGAGCCTTATATATCCATACCGGCCATACTATACATTAATATTATCAATGTTAACACCAGGTTACCTGACATACCGATTTTTATCAACTAAATATACATATATATATGTATAATATATATGACGTATAGAGCACGGTTTAAGATATACCATGGTATAGAGTATAGCCTATAATCTCCCTATATAAAAATGGATCCCCGTTTCCCTTGGTCATTGCGTCACGCGTGCAACGGCTTGACCGATTTCGCTAATTCTTTTTTTGTTGTGTTCGTAATCGTCAGTAATAGGTTCTTGTGTAAAACAATTTTAGTAGAAAATTTGACAGTTTAATTTTTTTAACAGTCGAAGGATATTAGTATTGATCGAAATACATTTACGTTATTAACAACGGCGTTGAATCGTGGGCGCCCATTGCGGAAATTTGTAAGCCCGAGAGATGAAGAGAAGAACCCGCGATCGTTTACCTACTCTCGCGTGGCAGCTGTAGCTAAAATATTTATGCCACAGCGACTGGTGCGACGACGACGAGTTTAGTAGTTGTAGGTAGGTACATATTATACATAAAACTATTATTATTATATCATTATTCCGGGCAACGGAAAAGTTAAGATTAATTTTGAACACCGTACACCGAATATTAAATAACGGATTGAACAGAGTTTGAGTCGTATAGAGTCGGTACATTTAACGGGCAACGAAGAGCAGCTAGTGTTATATTGACGGTCAAATCGGTCAATGTTCGAATAATATTTAGAAATACGTAAATAAATGGATTCGCACGGGGACACTGTATTGATTGTAATAGATTTAAAATTTAGTTTATGTACTATATAATATTATATATTATATACTATTTTATGTACTATATAATATACTGTTCATATCATAATATGTACTGTATATACTATATATAGCAGCTGTACTGCTGTAGAGATAGGTTTTTATAATGTGATTTATTATGCGCCGCATACTGGATGTATATACCTATTATTATTATTATTATTATTTTGCACAGTTAAATTCTCGTCGGGTTGTAGAAATATTAACGTCGACATATTTAAATTATATATTATTATGTTTTCTTGGACTCGGGTGGCATATGATATGTTTATACAATTATATATGCGTATTATATAAAATTTAAATATGTCAACAACAACTCGTATTCCACTATAGAAATTGAATTTAGGATTACCCCCGAGGATGACTGTTCCTCGTCCTCAGCGGAAACTTACATCACGAATAATAATATTTAAATATTCTCTTATTGTGCAAAAACATATTATTATTATATTATTTTATAATATTATAATATCCAGCGCGATTCTTGCATGTTGCGATTTCGTAAAGACTACCACAATTAATTTCTTCAGATTGGTAACCTATTCGGATTCAAATGATTTGAAGAAATGACCGGACAATCGTTGTATACCTATATACCTACCTATAAATTTTTCAAGACCATAATTCATACCGAACATGATTAATCATTTCAAATTTTCAACATTATATACTATATAGGTAAGAAAATTATACCTATATCGCGATTAATGCAAAAAAACTAAAAGAAAATTTCGTCAACAAAATATTGCTGTTCTCGTTGTTGGTATGCCTAGTATAATATTTATAAAAAAAATGGAAGTTTCGTGACCCCGGCTATAAACTTTAAAACATCCGAGACAGACGATATTTTCAAAGTAGGTACCCTGTCTGGTTTTGGATGGGTAATAGCAGTGCGTATGTTTATGCGACATTCTTGTAAAAAATGCACACAAATCGTGCACAAAGTTTTATTGAAAGTGTATTCTAATTTGTTATTCCGTGTGGATTCGAAAACTGATCTCGGTATTCGTTCGCCAATTTTTAAATTTCGAAAAAATCAGTTTCTCCATTTTTTCTTGGTGCCCTTATTGCGTTCAACGCATAATTCGTGCATTCTTTATTTAATCAACGAAACCTAAATGTAATAGAGAAACTCTAATATTATATTTGATATCTGCTCGGAATAGTTTATTATGTAGGCATAGGTACCCACATTATTTTCGTACAAAACGTATATAATATATAGATGGATGAAAATGCAGCCGCACGTACCTAGACATACAATATTGGTATTAACACGAGCTACGTCTTTCGACTATGGCAAAACATGGAGCTGAAAACATGCACATTGCACGGGTTATCCGAAGATTATTATATAGGACCAAACTATATTATAGCTGGAGGTAAAAATAAATGCAGACGTGATAATAATCATATTCCAATAATAATAGTGGTAGTTCAAATGTTTGATTTATTGTATCTACTTTATGCTTATCTATTAATAACTGTATATTATACAATATATATATAAATATTGTTCGCCTATAATATTATGAAGTATAAATATAATTTACCAAACGCGTAAAATTAAAGGTTTAAAAAAAATAAAATTGACAAAATCCGCGGAGAGCGTGTAAAATGAAATTATATTTAAATTATTTTCATAGTAGTTTTTATAAGTATTTAAAGCATTGAAAAAAACCGATTATAGCAATAACTGAAGGCGGAGTGATAACTGGTACAAATAATGGAAATACTGGTACAATTTGGAAAATGACGTTTTTCTAACTACGAGAATATTGTGTTGAAAGAAAGGCTTTGATGACAAGTGTGCGGTGGATGTCATTAATAAAAGCAAGTAGGTAAAGCAATCCAAACATGAACTCACAATTTTTTTTATTCAAAATAAAAATACAACGTGGTATGGCGCATATGTGAGCGGTCAAGTGGGTTGGACAATATTATACTAATATTATGGTTTCACGCTGCTGCGGCGATTACCTATACCCGCACCCAAATACACAATGTATACATATACGTCAATTGTTTTCGGTATATATTTACAATAGATACATATATTGTATACCAGTGGCGTATCCAAGGGGTGGTGAGAGAGAGGGGGGGGGGGGGGGTTATGACCCCTCCTCGAGTCATGTATCAAATAATTACACGAAATAAACTTTAAAGGAATATCATATATCTTATTTTTTATTTATTATTATGTATTATCATAATCTTATCAGTCATAATTGACATACCCGATGTAACCTATAATACCTATAAATATTTTCGTAATTGAAATAAGGTATAATTACAAACATGCAGACACATATAAAATAAACACATAATTTAATATAATATATCCACGGAAAATTCTCTAATTTATTTAATTTATTTCTTCATTATTTAAGAAAATAAATTTTAATTCCCGCGATGAAAAAAAATTCTGAGGTTGGGTGATCAATAGCATGTATGCATGGGTACCATTAGTACCATTACGAAATAACTATTTCACTAACGAAAAGGCCCATCAGTAAATCTAATATTTTCTTTTCATTCGGTTTAGTTTGATTCTTTTATTATAGGTACTGAACTGTTGTGGACTATACTTATCTATATAACTTTCACATTTAAATATTCAATGTACATATCATACAACTATGCCCACATTATAAATAATATATATATTCATCATAAAGTTGTCATAATTGTTGTTAATAAATCACTGCTATTGTAAGGATCTTTTTTAATAGGTTATGTTTGGGGATGTCTTATTTGGTTTTTTCTTATTTTTTGAGACAATTTTCCATGCTAAACTACATTAGTTCATTTATATTTTAAGCTTGTTTTTTTATTATCATTACCTATATTATTAATACCAGTATTGTGTTTCAATCTTATGTAATGAATCCATCAGTACACCTAATAGTATAATAGGTATGATATAACTTGAATAAAAAAAACAAAAGAAGCCGCGTTAGTGTTAAATCAGTACATAAGTACCCACTATCTAATGTTAGGGTTAGACCATTTTAAATTTAGTTATAACTGTAAAAGTTATTCATGTTTTAGAAATGAGCGATTGTCTGATATTTATTAATCTAAAATTTAAATGATTTTGTCCAACAATTTAAATGCGATTTGTCAACGTTCGGTTTTAATTAATCGTAAAAGTCGATGGACTATTGATTTCTTGAAATATTTTAATTGACTATATCCTTTTTTCGACCTTTATAATAAAGAATGCGAAGTAGAACGAAAAGTTAGATTATAATCTATATACATGCCTAAGCAACTATGTTTGTTTAGTAGGGTAAATACCAAATTGTTGAGTAAAGATAGAGGAATTTGAAAACTTTGTGATATAATATATTATGTGTGAGTATTTGAAACTTTATGTATTTAAAAATCATAATTCAAATTATATACATTTATACATTATTCATATACCGCACAGTTCATGTTTCCTAATAAACTTAGACTTATTTACTTTTTAATTATTATAATTAATTATAATATTTGTCATAAGTTAAGACCAAACTATACATAAATACATAATATACACAAATTAATAGGATATAGATACGGCTTAGTTCCACTTATTTCAATCCCTTCAGACATAATATCGTTACCCGTTTACCTAAATAAATTTTCTTAAACACTATAATAATAGGTACTTACACAATAAACAAAATATGTGTGTTTAGTCGCATCACTAATACAGTGAAACCTCAACTAACGGGCAACTCTAAATAGCAAACACTTTCAAATAACAGACGTTATTTTGGGAACAGAACAAATTATACTATATATTCTACAAGCTGCGAACCCCCCGAATAACGGACAAGATTTCAGCGACCGAGAGTTTCCGGTATTAAGTATTTAGAGCTTTCACTGAACATAATTTATTCAAAACTATTAGGTATACAATTGTTCATTAATTGTATGTATACTGTATAGGTACCTAATAACATAACCAAACCAAACCTATGTTTCTATATTCTGTTATATTGTTAAAATAAATTATATAGTAGGTATTATAATGGTATTATTAATAATGCTATATTATAAAGTATAATTTGAGAAAATAACATTCAAAATAATATTTATTTACATTTTATAAATAATATTATGTGATATTATATCTAGTAGGTACCTGGTACCTATATACCTACAAATAAATCGTATGATATTTCTTCTTCTTCTTCTGCTAGGGCTTATAGCGGTCCATTTAGAACCATCGCCGCTTCCACGCATTTCTTCCACCTTTCCCTATCCAACGCCACTTATATATTCAGCACTGGATTAATTTCCTTTAGGGTTTTCTTAACTGTATCGTACCATCTCTTCCGAGGTTTGCCTCTAGGTCTTTTTCCCGTTAGATTGTTTTCTGTGACTTTCTTAATGAGTGATGCCTCACCTCGCTAAACGTGACCCACCCATTCCAACCTGGCTAAGAAATGTCGTAGACTCGGTTTATACTTTATTGTACAGTTGTTGCGGGCTTATTCGTTTGATCTTCTTTGATAACTTTCCAAGTCATTAATATATACCAGTCCATATACTTTCTTGAGCATTTTCCTCTCGATCGTATGATATTATAAGTCTAAATCGCATCAAATACAATATTTACACGACTATAATTTGCATAACTACATAGGTAGGTGCAAGAATAACATTTTACATTATCATGTGAAAACCATCGTTTATAATAAGAAAAGTATCATAACCCAAATCCGTTATCACATTAATTCTAATATTTACAGATTAAAATGGCTTATATATATATATTACACATTGTATATCAAATCGTAGGTACATAAATAATTTAAACCAATACCATTAATATATTTTTCGCACACAAAAATTTATTGACTTCAGGAGAGAGCCGAAAAAATAATGTGTATGTGGCCCAAAATACTGCGAGGCACGCCACTTGACTTTGATCTGCGCACGCCTATAAGCTTATACCTACATTGTATTTGCATAAAACGTACCTTAATTTAACATATTTTTACTATACAGCAATACGAAAACACACCTTATACATAATATGTTTTTAAGATTATGATTAATGTAGGTATTAAAGACTTGCTGATTATTTTAACCGCCGTGTAATCGCCAACTTTAATTTCTACATATAATATATTAATATGTGATATATTCTCATACATAATATTATACGCATAACAATATTATAGATGAAATAAAATAAAATTTTGAACGTGTAAGAGCCAGCCTCTGTAATAGTATAGCTAGCCCAACTATTTTAGCGCTATAAACTATAAAATGTATATAGACACTCAAATATGATATTACATTTCAAAATATTATCTGATCAAACACGATATGGCTGGATCGATTAGGTAGTAGCTAGCTGGTTTAATATCGTTTTCAAGGTTCTAAGTAGAAAAACATTTTTATTGTGAGTTTTTTTAAAAAAAAGTACATAGTTTGGTATACGGAATATTTTTTATTCGCAAAAGAGATAAATAAATAAAAAAATCGGCGTTAAATAAGAAAGCGCGAGGCATATTGTTTAAAAAGTCGAAACCTAATTAAACCGGTCTATTGGCTTCGTCAGAACAGCAAATACCGGCGGTGCAGTGGCTGGAAGGTTTCTAAAACAATAGAAGGGGAATAAATGAAAATACATCCAGATTGATAATCAGCTGAAATGATTAATGACATTTCTTTCGAAGCGGTACCATTTGTTTCACCAGCTGCTGCTGTGTACCGCGAGTGGTGCACCGTACCGTGACAGAGACGGAACTGCAACAGTAAACGATTATCGTCTGCAAAAAGAAAACAACACAAAACATAATAATATTATTCTGATGCCACGACTGTTGCACGTCTGTATAATCCATATAATGTATTATGGTAGTGTGGTATAATAATAATAATTTTGGAAAAAAAGAAAAAAGAACTGACGAGAAAACTGTATTTTTAAACGTGAAAACGAGTAATTTGCATTTGAAAACGTTTGCGTCATCGATCCCCAAATTATAGCAGGAAATGAAAGCCTCGACCTTGTGTGGGGGGGGGGGGGAATGTTAGATTAAAAGTTTTTTTTTCATACTATCATCTTATGCATACGATCCGGGTCAAGGACACACCTCGACGAGTGGATAAAAATTGTTTATTTTCCTGACTACAAGTATAAACGTTTTTTTCTGTTCAATTGACGACCTTCTGCTAGGACCCTTTTAGAACATGTATTATGTATATATGTATAATATGTATATTATGTATTATGTGCACGAAGCAACGGAGTAGAATAATATGAGACATTTCGAAAAAATCTTGTCAGTAAGTATACGATATTATATTATATTTTTAGGCCCCAATGATCGAAACCAGTAAAGTGCGAAACTATATTATATACGAATTAGGGGAACGATTTTTAATTATTTTAATTCATATTAATTTATAAATGGTATCATTATGATAATGTTTTGTAAACAATTATTAACCCTATCGTATAAATAATAAGCCTCGTCATAATAATAGCCACAAATTATTATATTGTAACAACAGTTATGAGGTGATAATAATACTATAATGTGTACAATTCATTATATAATAGGTAATAACAATAATAATATCTATAATTTACAAGCACAATATAATAATATAATATTATAATATGATTAAACCTATTTAATGTTTTATGTAGGTACCTCTGGTACCTTAGTATCTACTTTAATTTCCACATATTATGTAAATATATAAAACTTTATACCGACCGACCGATATCTTTCTGAATTAACACCTATATTGCCTATTAACTCCTATTTCAATTATTGCAGAGCTTAGCACATGTACGGCTAAATATTTTGTATTATTTAATTTGTTTTCTGTTTATATCTGCAATAGTGTTTATTTTGAACAGCAATCGTGAATAAATAATGGGAAAATATTGTAAGACGCATCTTTAATTAATGTACTATATTTTTAATATTATTGTTTCTCCTATCGGTACCTACCTACTACATACCTAGCTACTTAAGTCCACACTTAGACCGTCGGCTAAACTGGGCAATTCATATTCACACCAAACGCCTTGCAACTGGTCTCGTCAATATTACGTTTTCTTAAAACTAAACACGTAGAAATCAAAAATTAACTTCTGTTATACAAACTAGTAACTACCACTAAAACCAATATGGATCTATGGCATTCGGTTATGGGGAGCTACCTAACATTATAGTCAAGTCCATATTACGATACGACTTGAATGTACGGTGGCGTGGCGAAGAGGGTAAGAGGCTAACCTACTAATCGAGAGGAGACTCTGAGTATCGGAGAGTTTCTTAATGGGTGGCCAATTATAGGTTAGGTATTTATTACTGACCATAATATTTTAGTAATAACTACAACAGGTGGTTACTAATATAGCAGTAAATATACATTTATCGGGTTATTGGTCTTGTGGGTTGCAGGGCGAAATATTAAACTATAGCCTCTGAAAAATGTCAAGTTCACCACGCTTCTGTGGTTCAGTAAGTATATATAGGTAGGTAGTCCATTGGGCGTGGACCAGTCGTGACTCTATATTATTATGCATAGAAAATAATAGAAGTTGAAATGTATTATAATATATTATACGCACATACCCACTGTTTATATCAATCTACATTAATATAAATTGTTTTAATAGACGACTGAGTAAAACATTTAGGTATTTGGCAGTTTGTTTACTAAACAAGTATATAGAACCAGCGATAGAGTTCCAACATAGTTTACCAGTAAACGTATAATTTATGGACTTGAATTATTTTAACTGCAGCATTTTAAACAAACGTTACAGTTGGATCCGATGGAAATAAATAAGCAAAATAATATTCATTTTTTTGAGAACTAAAAGAATATTATGAGCAAGTATCATGTATAGTAAGTACAATATATCTCTATATTATGGTATCTGAACGCAAAACAGATTTTCACCTAATTTGGTTTTCAGCGAGCTGCTTTTATTAATTTATTTTGTGACGCCATGCGGCGTTTGACAAGATGAAGTTGTTTTTATTTTAGACTAATTAATGAACTATATATTATTTTGTTTGAACTTTGCTTTAGCGCATATTAATTAATACGTTACAGATTATACTAAATATTACTTTCTTTGATATTATCTACTTTCTTGTGCAGTTGTGCGCTATCGGATTTATTCTTCAACAATGTTTTCTTTGATATTTCCGTCTCACTACAATACCTTCAATAAAGTTGATAGTATAGTTCTTAATTTCTTATTAAGTCAGCAACTCTACGGCCACAGGACTACCTAATGCAATTGTATAAATTCAAGATCCGATGAGTTATTATAATTCAGTTTTTTTTTTTGAAATTTTGTTTTTCAGCAATTTTGTTATATAATTTATCCACTATAATAAGTATAATAAATTACTAATGACGATGGAAAATATAAAAATACCATATGGCATACAAAAACAATACACTATTATACAGCTCCTTGTAAAATACGTAATTAGGTACCTCATTATTATAATAATATGATAATCCATAATCTGGTAATTAATATATCAGTATACTGTATATAGGAACTCATAAAATCATGAATGAAATAATAAATAAAAAAATATTGATTATTTTCAGTTATGAGTACATAATTTTGTTTTAGATAGGTACCTAAAGAGTTGCGATCTACAAACCGGGCTTGACAATTCATGTTAATGGCGATCTAGAAATTGACCAAAAAAAAATTTCAAAAATGTTAATTCTTTTTTATTCTCAGGTAATGTCATGGAGCTGTCTATTTCGGCACATAATTAACTTGTTTTTGAATATTGCGGTGATAGGAATTCCGAATAAAATTCAAAACTAAGCTAGAAAGTTTACGTCACCGGTCACCGGTAAGTTACATTTTTGCAAAAAAATATTTAAAAAATGTTCGTTTCAAGTAGGAAAGGTATGGAAATCGTGTTTCAAGCGCCCTCAATGTGATTTGGATTTTAAAAGAAAAAGTATATCTTGTGAGTTGTGAATATAGACTGAATTAATGTAATTCATTTTTAAAAAAAATGTATTGATTTTCCAGCGAGTTTGAATTAAATAGTTGAACTACCACTACACTAAAACTGAATAGTTAACATTTGTCGGTGAATACGTTTTATTATAGTCCATAATATATCTATATATATTATATAAATATAAATGTGAAATGAGTATTTTACTATATAACGGTTAATGTCAGAAACTACTGCACCGATTTTAATAAAAGTTATAGCAATAGATTCTTTGAGACTCTAGGGGGGGGGGGGGGGTTAAGCTTCTATTTTCATATTTCCCCTATATTACGTCGATTATTGGATGGCTCACAAATAAAAAGATGGCTCACGAAAATCGAATGGTATTTTAATTTATATTTATACCCTATCGGCAACATGGACCATTGGGATTACAGAGAAAAATAAATTATATCAATTGTATACTAAATCTAAGTGTCAACTAAATTTCGGTTTTGAAGATTGGTGGCTGTGATGAATTTGATGATGTTGGATTGAGGGTGATTGTTTAGTATTTTGGCTAGTGATTCGGGCAGGTTGTGGCTTGTTCGGGTATTGTGGTATGTTCGGCTTTCAGTGAGAATGTGGGTGATGGTGACTTGGACTCCTCAGGATGTGCACATCGAATAATATTTTTTTTGTATTATAATATTGACAATATATAACTTATATATAATTTTATATTAGTATTATATGTCAACTATTATGTCATACATTGTACCATTGGGCTAAGCCCGTTTATAAATATGAATATAAATATTATAGTTTCAATAGGTTACAGAAATAAAATGTAAAACAGTGAATTTATTTTATTTTAATAATAATATAATATGTATTGTTTGTTATTCAAATATACAACAACAGGGAATATCCTCATATTTGTAGCTCATCATATACTCAAAAGCTACTCGACCAATTGATATGAAAGTTTCAGATATTGCTTTTAGAGATATCAGGAAAGTTTAGAGAGTAAGTACTTAGAGTTTAAACAACGTTCGAAAATATACCAATTGCCATATCCAATCTGCCACAGGTGGATTTCCCATTTCGGTCGAATTATAGTTCACAAAGCGAGGTACACCGATGTCGATTTTCCCGTGAACTGAGGTACACTAAAACCGATATACTGCATCTATATTATAGCGCCGTATTTTATATTTGTCCACTTTTTCTTCGGGCGAAGTCGTGTCATACAGCTAGTTTAATGTATCATGCGAGTTTCGTAATCTTATGATGAAAACATTTTGGCTAAAGATTAAATTTTTCATGTTATGGATTAGTAAGACGGAAACAATACAAGCGAGTATAATGCATGCTCTTAAAAAGGTTCATTTGTTGACCTATATTTATAACGGCTTGTAATGAGTTCAAACTGAGAGTTATCTCTAGAAACAAACGGTTAACCTCTCTCGGATGGTTTCCTACGAAAAACGAAAATTTTTTTTCCACAATTTTTGAATTCATACGAATACCTACTATATAATAATATAATATGTATACAATAATTTTAATTTGTTATTATTGGAATAATATATAGGTAGGTATAGTGATTTCTAAAGCTGGATACCGCCGTTTGACGTAATTCGTTTTTTTTTTTGGAACACTTACGTAACACATGCGCAGAATTCAAAATAAATTTTCAAGACGCCCTGCATAGTTGTGCTGTAAAATCAATAAAACTACAGTATTCTATAATTAATATACGGCGCAGGTGGTGAAAAGCGCAGTGGATGTATTCCGCAGATATTTCGGTGCCAAACATGGCGATAATTAATATTAATATACGATACTGCGGTCGAGATAATATGTACGAATCAGGAATATGGTTTTCGAATAATTATTGTTTGCGATGCTGTAAAGTCCATATTTTTACGCAAAACCGGACGTTCTATGCTCGTTTCCTCGTCGTATATAGAAAAGTTTAAATATAATTTACCTGTAATTAGTTTTCGATCAGTATCGCTCGAAACGCGCGTGCCTCGGCAGTTAGGAAATACATATTATATTATATATATAAATGCTTAAAGTTTTGTAAAATTATGTGTTGGTTTCAATATATTATTATATAGGCGGTATACGACGGCTAAAAGCAAGGACTGTCATTATAGACAGGAACTATTATAACATATATATTATATTGTATATTTATATGTATATGTATATACTTTGCAGTCGTTACGTATGCTGTCGTAACTGTGTAAAACGTTGTCTATATCCCGGTTACACTGTTTATATATTTACCCATCATCGGTGACAGATTAATACCATAGGTACGAGAGGATTTCGATGTTAAATTTGACAAGACACGCTGAATACGATTTAACGAAGGTATAATAATATGTTATAATAAAATGTGATTATATCTATTATTTTAATAAGCCTGCAGATGACTACTAAATGCGGCACACGTATTTGTGGCGGGCTGATCATAAAAAAATTGGTATAAATGTTGTAAATTAATGAAAAAATCGTCAAATGTGATAACTCGCAGAACAAATGCTTAAGATGACACACGCGTTTAGCCTTCTTCATACTTAAATGTGTAAGTAAGTATCTAAACCATGATAAAATGTAAATAGGTATTGCAGTAATAGTGCCGCACACGTCTCACGCCAATACATAATATTTTACAATTATAAATTTGTTTATTAAAACGTCTGTTTTCTGTTTTAACATACCTACCTATATATTTATGTTTAATTTTTCAACATAACTTATTTTTTTCCTGACCATGGCCTATTTCGAGTTACAGTTGCCATGGCAACCAAATATCTTGTTATAGTAGATAAGCTATATGTTGTCCCTGGCAACCGATAGATAGGTAATATAATTAACGTTACCACAGCAACAAAAAAACAAACCAACAAAATCTGTAAGCAATTTTTTTCTTCGTAATTGTATATGTTTCTGTAAAGTATGCTGCTGTCCCCTAGCAACCGATGACGACTAATACAATTACGTAACCATGTATAGTACCATACCAATCTCGTCGATACATTTTTTTTTAATCATAATTTATTTTAAAAACGTTTATAATATGATTCAATTTGTTTTTCCGTGAAGAAAATATCAAGTAGCACGTATCCGTTTTCAAATGAGAATAGCTCATTTTTAAACACATACGTTTTTACTGATAATTTTTTGAGCCGGAGATAATATAAGAAAATAAGTCACATTTACAAGTTTTAAACAACTCTCAATTATCTATATCGACGATTGGAAATTTCAGTAGTTTCTCCGAGCAAGAGCTATGTTTTTTTTTCTATTTTTATTCAAATTTTAAATATCTATTAAATAACAACCTATTAATTTCCCGTTTCTCGAGTGAAACATTTTTTAAATGTGAATTTAAAGTTTAAATTCAACATCTGTAACTAATTTTATTTTTCCGAGAGAAATTTTCTTTGAAATCGTTATTAAAACGCAACGCGCAATTGTATTAAATTCTTAAAATATTGATCAAGGTCCAAGGATTATATTATAAAAACGACCTTTTCACAGATCCACTACGGAATGTAACTTACCCTGTGACAGATGTGCTCGTATAATAATAATATAGTCGAACTAAAGATATCAGTACAATGCCAGGTTGACAAAACAATACCCTCTCACCTCCTACCAAGGCTACTACGCGGAAAAAGTATGTTTAATCGTTTATTGTATAGTGATTTCTTATTAGTTATTACTATTACTATGATGCCCATAAATATCCCAAGAGCTATTACACAGCCTTGTGATGTATGGCACTATGATATATATATTATACATATTATTATTATTATATATTATATACGACCTGCACATAATAATTCATCTTTTCAGTTTTAATGAGCTTAATAAATAATAATATTCCTTATTATTAAAAAGTTTTTAAGATTTTATCCATTATAAAGAAATAATGCCTATTATTATTATGACACCAGTTTTCTATAAATCTATTGACTATGAAAGTTATCAGCTATCGCCATGATTTCATTAATTAGTTGATGGTTCTTTTTTTTAACATATATATTTTGTATATTATTATTATATTATATATTATGTTTTTAGGCTGGATACAACTTTTTATTTTCCGTCGGATTTTTCGTAAGGTTTTCGTTGCCATGGTAACTTATTAACAAAAAAAATATTATTCATAGATTTTCCTTGTAGTGGAGAAATATTGAGTAGCAGGCTATGGTTTTTTTTTACTTTAATTACTTTAATATCTCTTGTTTTTAAGTTTCAGCTCGTTTGGAAAACTACGAGTCATCATTGTTTACTAGGAGGGATATCTATATCGATATAATATTCAAATATTATTATAATAGTTCAATATTCAGTTCACTAAAAAATATAAAAGTTTTTTGTTTCTACTATACAATATAGATACTCATTTTTTTAAAATTGTTTCTTATCATAAAATCTTATAGCCTATTAATTATTATCGATAATTTCTGTAGCGTTTGTAAAATTGAGTAATATGTACCTACTAATTATTGTAATTAATAATGAGTAATGACATTAGACCACCGGGGAATTAGAAATCAAAATGTAAATAACAATATTATCATAACCATGTAAAAAATTAATAGTTAATGCATATTTTCACCATATAAATTCCTTATTATCCAAATGTTTAAACTTTTGCATATTCCCAGAATAAATAATTATTTTATGGAGATATACGTTATTAAGCACTTCAAAAACATTATTAATTATTTATTCAATAAAATAAAATGAAACTTGGTGAAACGTTGAGAGCATTTTATTACAAATGATTCTGAGCCGAAACTAGATTACCTACCTAAACTCTAAAAGTCTAAAATACTTGGTATCAGCGTTTGATTCGGAGCAATTGAATTGGCTTCCGAATCTAATTAAGTAGTCGATATATTTTACATTTTTACCACTAATAGTTATCACTGAATCGGCTCCTAAGCTTTGATACTATTAAAGTAGGACAGTTGGTTCCCAATGAATACATAAGTGACCAAAGTGGAAATAAGAAAATCAAGTTTTAGCGCATTTTGTAATAAGTTTGAATTGTATTAACTCAAAGTTGATATTAGAAACAGTATTTTTATACATACAAATATATACAACATACGTATCTATCTTAATTCTTAATATAATATAAATCTGTAGACTGTAGTAAAAACCTGAACGCGTCACAGGTTGTCAGATCATTATTATAGTTTAATAAAAATATTATAAATCATACCTGCGAGTAAAAGGAACGTTTATATAGTGAAATAAACAGTAAAGCCAAAAAAAAAAAAATACAAATAATATTAATAAAAAAAAAGTAAATTAGATTATTCTTTGTGACTTATATTTTAATATTATATTGAAACTTAACATGAATTCTGAATTTAATTTACTAAAAGTTATATTTTGTTTTGAATTCTTTATAAGGTAAAGAATTCTTACAATAATTTTAATATCAGCTTGAACCTTCTATAATATATTATATAAAAACAATATTTTTATTCTTTTAAAACAATTTTTTTTTTAACAATTGCACAGTGTCTTTTTTGAAAATCATTTCAATGGTTATAGTCTTGAATTTTCCTAATGATTGGAGCCAATTCAATTTTACCGTTTTACAAACTATTTCGCCGTTATTTTGCTATTTACTTTGATTTTTTTCCAAAAAAACTACCTACTGGAACAGTAGATTTTGTTTCCGTCGGTAAATATTAATATTTCAGATTGCCACTTTGGGCGAATGACTTGTCGCATAATATGTGACATGGACACACGAGTATACAGTCTATCATCAATGCGTAGTACGTCCTTCGTCAGATTCCCATTATTGGCGAAGGACATGTAACATGTAACCTACGTCATATCACAAGAATACGGTTTCTCAAGTGTGTGTGACCGTCGGAGTGTACCGCCACCTGCAGACTGAAGTCTAAAACTTAGGGGTGAACTACGAGTGATGATGACGTTTGTAGGACGAAATTAGCCATACCTATTAGCCGGTGGCCTGCAGTGGATGTACGGGGCAGAAAAACCATATCCACGTGATATATGCATAGGCGCAAATAGAAAGGGGCTAAGTTTTAGAGGCTAAGCTCTCCTCAAAAATAATGTCAAAAACCTACCCACAAACATTTTTACCCCCTTCCAAATATCAAACACTATTTGCGCCTATATGTGACACATATGTGATAAGTGACAACTGATGAGTCTTTTGTCAATATAGCTGAAATCTGACAGATTTCCACCAGTTTGGGTAAACGACTTGTCGCATATTATGTCGTACGGATATACGGTGGCCAGCGGCGATATTGTTAATTTTATCCACGTTTGTCCTGCAAACATCGTAATTATTCTATTGTATCGGTTTGTACTGAATTAACTGATCACAAATAGATTGTGTTAGACAAATTATGGTACTTATGTTATAATTTATGTACCTATAGTAGTATAGCGATAGTATAGTACTTACCGGCTACCAACTAACAATTGTTTCGTAGAACAACGTGGTTATATACTAGTTGATTGGACCTTTTATTGATATTTTCAAGCCAGCACATTTTCTTATACTCCGTTTAAAGTAATTACAGTCGAGTTGCGCTAACTCGAACCTCAATAACTCGAAAACCTTCATAACTCGATTTTTTTCTTGTCTCTTGAAATGTTTATAAGTTTTATATTTGTGGTATAGAACTCGAAACATTTTCCAGTTAAATTTGTTTATATTCCCCTCGAGATTCGACTGTATATGGTTGAATTAAAATTTTTTTTTATTTTTTGGGTTGAGGTGAATTAAATACAACTTACATTACATATGTATTTATTTACGATATTGTAATAACTCTGGAGCCTTTGATATACAAAAATATGTGTAATCATTAAAATTTAAAAATAAGATTTTAACTTTTTAAGCAATCGTACCGTTTAATAAATTATACAATAAAATTGTTTAAAAAAAACTATATGATCAAGTCATTGTTGTTTTGTTTTCAGCGTTAGCTAATCCCGAGTCGGTGGTAGTCGATTGGCAGTAAACCTCTAAGGTACCTCTTGACTAGCTTTTAAAGCAAATATAAAGTACGTATTGTAGGCGAGAGACATTAAAAGGGAGAGACCTCGCGTAGTCGTGTTGTTGTTTTCAGTTTTCTACTTTTGTTGTAAATTCCTATTTAAAATTTAAATTTTAAATAATTGAGAAACAAAAAAAAGGTTTGATACCAATTATAGGTACATTTATTTAGGATACATTTTGCATTCGAATAAATAAAACTCAAGATAATTCAGTTGTTTCCAGATGTTTATTTATCTTAATATTTATATTTTTTCAGATTATTGTTACGCGTTTGGATTTATGAATAAGTATTATTGAGGTAATATTTTGTATCGTATTTACTTATTTTTTTGCAGCCTACTCAATCATTTAGGAAATACTTGTAGCTCTAAAACATCAGCAAATATTCACTTAAAATTAATTGCACGCACATATGGAATTTATTAAATTTTAATATTTTATTAATATTGGAGATTATTTTGCCCTAAACTAAACATTTTCCATACTCCGACGCAGCTCATCAGCTGTATACACTTTATTACCTTAACACTTTTATTTTTTTTTCGTCACTCGCACAAAATTAACCGCTCACTGAGTCACCGGGTTTTTTAAACTGCTCAAAAAAACCGCAGTTGTTACTATTACTCTGCTATTTATGTAGTTTTATAAAATAAATATGCAAATGCTCCAAGTCCTCTGACCTACTTATTATACATAATCTCTATATTCCTCTTTACTATTGATGTTTAGTACATTTTGTTATCTGCATTATAATATGTACAAGTTTTTAAATCAACTTCTTTATTCTTATGTTTTGTAATTGTTTACTATCCTACTATATACAGGAATATGGGCATGCGACTTGAACAAATAGACCTAGACACAAAATACTAGATATTCATCAATGTTTATCTCTGGATAATAATTGTAGAAAATTCCTTGTATAGTTATATCTGCATAAATATCTCAAAAAGAGCAAAATTTTATCATGCATAGAATATGCTAATATAAATATTTGGTGAAAATATAATGTTCTCACGAGTTTTCCTTTATGAATAACTTTATGAATTACTACAAAATCAATTTTGTCGAAAACTAGTGATGCATAAATATTTCTGTATTCAGGATATTTTTCCAAATTATTTAGATTCCAAAATATACAATTGATATAAATGTAACATGTAATTAATTGTACTAACATTCCTATACATGATATTTGTATGAACTTTTTAAGTTTGATTTATAATATACTTATACCTAATTTTATTATAGTAAAGTAAATAAGTAAATTTAACTTCGCTTTAGTTAACTTTCAAATTTATTAATATTTGGTTTTAATTTTATCCACTTACCTGTAGTGATCATTATTTGACATATTATAAGCGACAATCATACTCTTTTCTATTAAATGACTACTCATTGATATTAGCAAGAAGAGCTAGGTATGTTTATTTTAATATTTCAGAGTACCTATATGTATGTTTGAGTCTTGTGATAAATAAGGTTTTTGTAGATCTAGTAAGGATTCTAATCAGTGGTGTATTGTATATGACAACATGAATATTGTTAGACGAGAGCTTTGAACGACCTATTTTTATTATCCATTTAATGGTAAATAAAAAAAACTATCCGAAGTAGGTAATTCATCTATACCCATCAATAAAATATAAATTATAAACATTTTATAAAAAGTTGATTTGCACGGTTCAGTAATAAAAGGAATAGAATATTTTAAATTTTAAACATATAAATATTAAAACTTTTAAAGGTATTTTTAAGTACCTGCATATTTTTATATCGTAAAATGTACTTTTCATGTACGACACGTAGGTTTAGAGATTTTTGGTATCATTAAGATCTATCGCCTCTTGTGTATAAAATATAAAAACGTGATTGGCAAACAAAAATGTTCAACATTTTTAATATACATGAAAAAAATATGTATAGGTACACTGTTGGTTAGGGTACTAAATAATTATCTTTAGACGAAAGTTGCATTTTAAGTTATTCTATAAAATTATATATATATAGTTGAATACGAAAGCCGATTATCGATTTAATTATAAAACAAATGTAAATATCTAAATAATTGAGAATTAAAATAATTTTTACAAATATTAGTTAGCGCTTATTAAAAAATATTTATGCTTTAGCAGTAAATTAAGTTTAAACGTCGGATTTTTCAGGAAGTAAACAAGTATACCTAAACGGGTAAATTAGTTTTATTCTGATGAGATATTCCCGAAACACCACTTTTACGGTAAGTAGGTATTATACTGATTTGCTTATTATATTATAAAGTGTATGATTATATAAGTATGCTCGATATTATTCAGTGGCGGATATCGATGGGGGGGGAGGGGGGCTAATTGGTGGACTTACCCACTTCACCACACTATACATTATTACAATATAAAATAAAAGGGAGTGGTTGAACGTCTTTACCTCTGTGGATTTGAAATTCACCCTCAGAACTAGAATATATCCGCCACTGATATTATTATGTTTCTGCAGTGTTTCACGTATGCATCTCAAGACCAAGTGTTGAGTTGTGGGAGGGGCTTCAGTGTGCCGTTTTTAAAGGGCCACGTACTGTGAGTGACTGATGAGATTTATGCCGGCTTAATAAAGACGACTACGTGAAATTGCATGTTTGAAAAAAAGATTTTCGCCCAGAAAATGTTGTAAATAAATTTAAATTCATAACAATATAATATAATAAGAGGATTCGATACCGTGATTTTCTGTTTTTGTCTAACACACGCGCGACATAGGATTTTTGACGGATTCTTAGGCCAAACATATCAATTGATCTAATGAAGTGATGAGAATTCTGAAAACAGATATGAATTCGTCGTCAAGTCTACTTAAAATCGACTTTCCCACATTTTTGATATTATCCCCCAAATTCCAGAAACCGTCATATTAAAAAAGAGTATTTAAACATTTTTGTATTTCAATTTTTGGAGAAGCTAAAACCAAAAAATCAAAATTGTGGGAAAGTCGATTTCAAGTAGACTTGACGACGAATTCATATCTGTTTTCAGAATTCTCATCACTTCATTAGATCAATTGATATGTTTGGCCTAAGAATCCGTCAAAAATCCTATGTCGCGCGTGTGTTAGACAAAAACAGAAAATCACGGTATGGAATCCCCTTAATTACGCGCTTAAAAAAAATTGTTCCCATCGCGGTTACCTATTACATAACCCTATATATATATATTATTAAATTTGTTCTTCAGTTAGTAAACAAATTACATTGTTCATTTTGAAATAGCAATTGTTGTCTAGAATCTACGAAATCCTAAATACCACAGGTATATGTTTTTATTTAATTTATTCAGCATTGAAATCAAAAATACCAGCTGTCAAATGACGTATAAAGTTTTAAATTTTTTTTTCTACAACGATCCAACCACAATCTTTTTGAGCTGTTTCAGTGCCCAAAAAATGCTTTCGGGGAAAAAATTACCATCATTGCAAAATCAATATAAGTTCTTCGCTCCGCTCAGGACCAAAGCCATCTAATCAGTCATGGCACGAACAACTTTCTAGGGAATGTACGGCGTTTAATCTCCTCGGTGTGATCACGTCGTACGAGACCGCATTCAGCCAACAAACTGAAATACAAAGGTATTAATATGGATTACTACAGACTATATATATAGAGACTACGATTCATTATATGTATAAAGCGTGTACCTTATAATACCAATATATGTATAATATTATATATAGAGACATGGAGAACGATGGAAAAAATTCCCTAAAAATAAAATAATATTATATTATATATTCTGTAGGTACCTCTGACATTATAATACTATCTCGCTTATTATATTATCGCCGTTCTATTCTTTTATCGGCTGTATCGCACTGCTTACAATTTTAAATAAAGATTAATATATAAATAATAATAATATTATTAACCACCGCTTTTACAATAACATATAGTGTTAAACACTGAACTATTCTTGATGGAAATTAATAAAAGTATATAATAGTTTTACTTACGGTTCTTTAAAAGAAAAAAAAGATATTCGTATAATAATAAACTGTACAGTAAGTACTTATAACTTTTTTCGCTATATAGTCTTGTCGTTGGTCAAAATAAATATTATTGATAAAACTATTTTACGAAATTAATTAATTATTTTACCCGTTCACAATTTTACCACAATAAAAACACAGTAGGTATGTACACAATATGATGATAAATTTAAGTGTCTACGCTCAAAATTTAAATATTTTTGTTTTTGATAATTGTATTTTATTGGACAACAACATCTAAAATTAAAATTACATTTATAATTATTTTTTTGAATGACAACATAAGTACATTTTTAATTTCATATCCCTAAACAGAATATTTTTTGAAGTATGCAGTTCGATACATAGGTTTAAATCAAATTTTGAACGATTAGTTATTTAGTTTTGAGTTTTGACTATAAGTATTTAGTTTAGATAAGTGGATTTGATTGACTTAGGGTACCCCGAAAATGTTGGTTCACTATTGTACGACTATTAATTATACTATACGCTCATCTACACAATAAATACGTGTAACTAATTAGTTAATTAGTCAGTTAACCAATTGGTCGTTCAAAATTTGATTTTTGTGTATCAAAATTCTTCGAAAAATTTTCTGTTTTGGAATATGAAATTAAAAATTTAAGTTTATTGTAATTAAAAAAAAACCCCTAAAAATTATTATTATACAAATTGTAAAAATATATTTTCTTTTCAAAAATGTTGTTTTGTAATAACATCGAATTATATAAAAGTAATATTTTCAAAAAAGTTGAACATTTTCAAATCAATGTCTGTAATAATAAGCACTTGAATAGATCACCTTGTGTAGGTATATATATATAGAGTAGTGGCGTTCCTAGGGAGTCTGTGGGTTGGTTAAGGGTTAGGGGTTCCTCCCATTGTCCGATAAATCCTCTTATTTGTGTCTTTGGTAATACCACTGCACAATTCATTTAAATGTATTATTAGTTATAAGACCCCCCCCCCCCCCCCCCCCAATGAAAATTCCTTGGCACGCCGCTGGGGTATAATATAGGTATATCATTTATATGGTTGTGGTGTATATTACGCAAATACTGGAAAACTTACCTACATATACCTATGGTTAAATTATCGTTTTCTATAGTTTTCACAAACAGATAACAGTTTTCGTTACAAAGCCTTTCTTCTATGCGATATAATATAGTATGACGCGTTTCAACCGTAATATCATTTATTATAGGTATATGGTTAGTACAATATCCTTAAAGTGGTGTTTCTATATGCAATTATTGTGCCCACAACGGTCGGTATGTATGTATATAAGTACGCCGCCGAGCAGCTCATATCGCGGTTATAGCTCATGTTATATAGCTTATATTATTACCGGAACCGGACGATATCGGTTAGATATTAGGTCCTTCGTGGCGTACCGGTTCTTCCGGAAGTTTCGTGCACTATATATTGTTATACATTATTATACATATCATACATATTTATTAACGATGTTACTACCTTTACTACTTACTTTATTTTTTCCATCAGCTGCTCTCGTTCCCATATATTTTTTATTCCACGTTTCGACCTGTAGAGACCACCATTCCATGATAATAATAATAATATATGATTTGCACGCGCATTACAGGTGCACATTTTCTTTTTCCGAATAAATCATTATTCAAATAAAATAAAACAATATTATTTTATGAAAAATAAATAATATATATTTTGTAATTACTATTAAACGTATGCGCTGCAGGCTGGCTGGTAACAAGTTATGTTATAGAACTCCTATCTCGCTCTGCTTTCCTATGCACAACATAAATCATTATGTATATTATATAGTATAAATTATAGTAGGTACTTATTAGCATTGTGTGTTTTTGATTGTAAAATGCCAAAATCACTATCCATCAATTTCGATGAAATAATTATTATTATTTGAAAGAAATAATTAATTACCTATGAATGATAAATATTATTGTGTGCTCGAGTACCTTCTGTAGAAACTAATTACGTTTTTTTTCATTAATACATGGTACACCCATCCACTTGTAATTGTATATTAAGCTCCATTAGTATTGTGACATTTAATTTGTTATACCTAATTTTTATATTTTACAGTGATAAAGCACTATTTCGTGTGTCTGTAGAGGTGTGAAATAATGAAGAACGCCGGCTGAATTTTAGGTAAATACAATTTCTTAAAAAAATATATATTTAAAATTGTAGATTCGAAGTGTAGCGATAAATGCATTGATTCAACAATGACATAAATGTGTGGTTTTTTTAACTTTAAGGGTGGTTTTTGGGTGGTCAAAAGTAAGATAGTTCACCACGTAAAACCAGTTTTCGACAAAATGATTTTGTTTTTTAGTCGTAATTCAAAAATGAAAACCTTAGAGACGTGCATTTTTTCCCAAATATTCGTACACTTTTATTTGCACACTTATCAGCATGTCAAGCTCACAGATTTTTTATTTTGTATTTCGATAATACCTACACAATTTTACGAATTATCAGGCACAATAAGTATTTATAATAATATAGTCAAAACACATGATTTATTATTTTGATAATAACAGTCACACCTATTATCAACACGTCTTATGTACAGTTAATTATTATCATTTTTTTTTTAAATTATAAGTACGTTTGAAACGTCTATAGGTGAGTTTCCTGAGATTACTTATAGTGGAAATGTTTACGTGTTGTGAAAACGTTTATAAAACATAAAATTATTTGCTTATATTTTGATATTGTTTTTAGAACACTATGTAGAGGGTGTAATCTAAGACATACGAAAGAGCATTATATAATTAATGTGCGAAGAGCCGAGTTTTAAAATGTTGGCATTTTATTATTGTATAAACTGAGATAAAACTTGTTTGAGACATTTAGTGTAGATATTATATTATCAATGTCAAGTGTTTTGTGAATGATCGTAAGGAATTGACGATTGTTGAGAGAATATCTTATTTTAATACGAAAATCTCAGGTTAGGAGTTAAATTTAATCTAAAAATGTAAGGACCGTAGACAACAAATTTGTTCATCTGTACGAAAACTGTATGCTTTCTATTTTGAAAACCTTTCCTATTTCTAAAACGTATTTTTTTTCTTTAAAAATGAACTTTTAATGTCTAAACAACAAAAATATAAAAATAAAATAACGACCACTTTAATATTTTATACTTTATACCACTACAGGGCGTTGAATAATATGTATTATAATTTATATGTATATTGTATGTGTATATTTATTTGTTTGAAGTCGTAAAAAAAAGATATAAAAACATTTACAAAAATATTCTATATTTTAAATGTTGAGCTGTAAAAATTTTTTATATAAATATACAATATACAAAAATTTTAAACAATCATCGTATCTAATTCAAATACAAAAAATAATTAAAAAATTTATTTTTTCATAAGTACCTAAATCAATTAAATATTGTATTCTAAAGAATTTGTAGGTTGTGACTCAACAATTTAACTACGTATCAAACACAATAGGATACATATTATACAAATCTTTTAATTAAAATATTGTTTACTGTCTTATGTGAACTATAGATATGACACTTTTGTACGATATCTTAATGAAATTACAGGAATGACTGAAATATTTCTATTGTACTGTGCATAGTAGAATATTGTAATAACTACTAACAAGTAATAATAAATAAAACTATTGTTTTATAGTAATCAGTAGATAGTAACCTAAATAATATATTTTTTTAATATTTTTTTAATTTGAAAATAAATTTCTGTAATTTGATATTATGTTGTTTTATAGATCGCGAATGATAGATTATATAAGTTACATATTATAACCTATATATTAGAATATTTTAAACTTTTCCAGTTATTTTTTGTTAAGTGCGCCATTGGTTTTTTATATCAAATTGACTTAATAATTATTGCATGCTTCCAACCTCGTAGATCCGTTGAATTAATATGATAATAATATTGAATTGTATGTACACAAAACGGATTTATCTCTATTATTTCTATGAATCTTGAGTCATATAAAATTATTACTAATTACGATAAAAGTCAAAAACATGTAACATTAATTATTATTTTCACGTAATTAAAAACGCAATAATTTATGTTATTATGACTTGTGAGTAGCGTAGCACATGACAAAAAACCTTACAATAACGTCACACACTGTGTAAGTAACCCACCTAACTATACGACATTATTAGACAATTTTTTTTATCAAATTTCCAATTATTGTTAATTATCCAGCAATACCGAATACCTATCATAAATTATAATACTATTACAACTAAAACTGTTATGAGTCAACAGTTGAATAATATTTCCATACCCAGACGAAATTCCATTTAATTTAATAATTCACAATAATTACACTTAAATGCTCAATCGTATTTCTTATTGGTGGAAATGGTTTGATATTTTTCTTAATTTTGAGTGGCGTATTTTTTTTTTTTTTTTATCAAGCTGACGAGAATATCCAAATTATTTACATTATTGCTGTCGAGAACTATCGATTGTATTATACTTTAAACTTGTACATATACAATAATCACCATGCTTCATATTTGATAGATTCATTGCATTATAATATTATACCTACTAAATAGGCTCCGTGGATATTTTTGTTTCAATAATAATAATAATTGTAACTATACACAGCATAGAGCTTGTTATGAAATAATAGTCTAAATTACCTTTAGGTACCATTCGAGGTCAACCATGAAATTATTTCAAACATTCAATGTCATGTGTATTAGGACTGTTACAAATAGGTGTCTATACCTACATAAATAAGTAACTAATTTGGTTGCATAAGAAAAAACTGATCCTTAAAATATTATTGCAACATCATAAGAATTCCCAGTGTGTAGAACAAATAAAATATATCATTTCCTCTTTACTTCAATATATTATTATTTTGACTTCGAGGGTTAATAATATCACTAAGGTAGGTGCATTATTAATTATTAATAGTTATTGACGAGCATATAAATGGCGATTTCTTGACTATATGCTGACCCAACCGAATAAATCAATATAATAACTTAAATATATTATATAATGTAATACTATTCGAGCATTATGGGGAAAAAATAAGACACGGTTTTGGGAATCCAATCGATATGTGTTGAACGTTGATGTACTTTAGTGCCTATATATACACTGTACATATTGTATAGGTATTTCCATAATACCATAGTATAGGTATACAAAGGTTCAAAAGCCCGTTTGAACGTCTCCATGCGGTGTAAATGATAGTATTTACCTTACTTACGTGCATGTTATATTTTATATATAGATAGGGAAAGTGTGAGGGGGAGTGTGTGAGAGGGTGAGTGAGAGGGGGGGGGGGACAGAGAGAGAGAGAGAGAGAGAAAGAAACAGAGAGACAGAGGGGGGGAGAGGAGACAGAGTGAGTGAGATGCAGTGAGAAAGAGGTGTCTGTATAATCCCCTTTTGTCACAAAGTTCCGTCGTCGTCCCATTAATTATACGACCGGGACCAGTGGCTCGGGCGAGTTTGTATACAATACGTCTATATATAATATAATGTATATGTATATTATACCTATATTATGCATACATATTGTATATTATTATATTTTACAGTACAATAATATGATATTAAATAGCTACATCGTATTGTACGACTCGCGAGTTTCTCGGCCGGATACCGCTTTACCGGATACCACGTTAGGGATTCTTATATATATGTTAGGCGGTGCGGTGGTTCAATACAAAAACTAACGTTTAAAAACCGGACACTATACACGTCATACGCAGGGGGCGTATTACCGGACGTCGGATATTGGTTTCGATCGCACATTTGTGGTACAGGATATAAGTCCTGCGTGTTATCGTGTATCATATAGATATACGTATAAATCCTTGCGAACCGATGGCGTTCCTCAAACGATCGTACGCGGAGCTCGGTATCGGTTTTTCAGTAGTTTTTCCAGACGTTTAGTTTAGCACCGCAATAATACGTACACGGAGAAAATTGAAAAAAAATCTCCTATATAAAGCTCACGCCAGAGCTTTTTTACGGTCTTAGAAAAGGAAATAAAAGTGTCTCCTTAAGACTAGGAAACTGAAATCTGCAGTCAATCCCGCCTGGACCGGCCCATCTGCCAAACACTCCAAACACAAATATTATACCATATTAAACCGTGTCGTGTGACATATAGGCGCAAGTTTAGAGGAGCTTTGTAAACACAACCCGAAATTTGTAAAAACAAAAAAAATTAAAGCATTTAAAGCGATTATGACGGAGGCATGCGGAGCAGTCATGCAAAGAGAAAACATATTCTATTTGAATGTTCCTATCCTTATCAGTATATTGCAATTCTGTCTACCTATGATATCAATTATTGATAAGCTTAAAAGTGACCGGTCAGCGCGTCTTGGAGGCGAATTCGCACGCCCAAAAGTCATAATAATATGCCATCAAAGTTCATGACGTTACGTATTTATTGTGTGCATAATATTATTATATTATGCATTGTGCTCGTTCGTTTAGCGACTTTATGGTCGTAATCTTTCATAAATATTTTCAGGTACAAAATATTATAAAATCAAACAAACCATATTATTGTCATATGGTTTCGAGACCCGATGACGTGTCTGACCGAATTCGAGCACTTGGACATTCGAGACCTCATCGTCCACTCGAGCCCTGCACAAGCGGGTCGCGCGTACCCATATCATATTATGCTCTTGTAACCTCCTTGCACCCATCGCAATAATGCCACAGGGCCGCGTCGTCGCGATGATCATTCTAATAACATTTACAAAACAATCATCGTCATCGCCGTCATCGTTGCCGTCGTCATAACATTATTATCGTTATTATTCCTATTTTTTTTTCTGTTATTGTTTTTCCACTTGTTCGTGTGCGCGACACACATACCGCACACAGCGGCAAGCTCTCGGTCGGCGGCGGCCAGTCCACCGCGTGCGCACTCTGAGGGCCGGAGGGGACTTCCCCCCGGACCGACCGCGTGGATACACACACACACACACCGACGACGGACGGCGCGCGCGCGCACACTCACACACACCGAACAAGCCACTATGCGTTGCGCTAGCTCTCCGTCGCGACGTTCCGCGAATACCATCTCCGAGAGTCCCTCACTCACTCGTGTGCGAGTCTGATGGTCGTACGATCAGCGAAAAATTCGAAAGCCCCGTCGTAACAACGCCGCCCGAACGTCGATTTAATATTATTATTTATTTATAATTTTCTTTTTTAATCCACTCCTCGCTGTAATAATTATTCCGGTCGTCGGTTTTATCGATTCTTCCGATCGCCGCGGAGTCTCGTGCCGAAAACGAAAAAAAAAAAATCGTTTAATTAAAAAATATATAATCCGCCGCCGGTTTCCAGCGACCGACATCGATCGGACTCTATTGGAATTATTATTACAATCGCACCACACTGGAACGCGGTCGACCTACGACTGCTCGCGAGCACCGCACACACGCTATAATACAGACGATACAGACGTTTTCACTCGTATTGTACAATATCGACTATCGAGTTCGGAACGAAATTTGTTGTTGAAATTTTTTTGAAATTTTTCGATAATCAGTCGCTGTGAAAGTTTCGATTTCGTGCGCTTTCGCGACGAGTTTTTCCGCAGCCCCTACACTGGACGGTCATTCGACGTTTGAAAATGTGTCCAGCAAGGATTGCCAATTTTAAGGTAAGTCGACCTCCACGTGACTATAATAATAATGATAGTAATAATAATTCAATTTACCACTGTACCGGAAAAGCTCGGGTTTCTTTGGTTTTATATAGATATTGTATACTGTATAATATATAGACGAGTTACACAAACGTAACACCGTAGCTACGTAATAATAATAATATACAAATTGATTTTAAAATAAAAATCTTGTGCCGTCGTTTATTTCGACCGCGTTTCTGTGTAATATGATTTATACCGTAACCGTAGGTACATATTGTATAGGCGGGTAGGTATGCAATTTATACTCCCATGTCGTATTTATTACCGTTCGGGGTATTGATAAATACACATTCTAGAACAATGAAGTAAAAGGTTTGAGTTTATATATTATTTCTATAAATGGCCTCTGCAAACACAATTCCACAAAATTTAATATGAATACCTAACTGACCTACCTACCTATACCACCATTTATGGATTTAAAATTATAATAAAATTACTAGTATATATTGTTCGATACGAAATTTATGCATTTTTCACATCTACATGGGTACTTGTTTTGAATAAACCATAAGGTTTCTGTCCAAAATTTAAAATCTCCACCAGTAACAGTTTTGTTGACTTAATTATGAGTAAAAAAAAGAAAAAAAAATAGAGAAAGAAAATGGAATATAAAATTTTCTTGAATCACTGAATTCCTTAATTGTTTACATTAGTATGCTTACTTTAGAAAAATCCACAAACTTCCAATTAATTTTTAATAACGGGAAAAACTTTTTTAAAACAATAAATAATAAATGTTTATAAAATAAATAATATAAACAGAGTGTTTTCATTTGTTATAATAAAGTTTAAATGATTATTTAATCTAGTTCTTAATGAATATTTAAACGTACTTAGTTAAAGTATAAAAATATGTTACTTTTGATCATTTTGCTATCAGTCGAAACATAATATTAGTTTCATACGATCTTATTAACAAACAGAGAAAATATAAACTCTTATTAATATACTATATAGTAATAAAAATTTATTTATTTATATCTATTGCTAAAATTTAAACATGAATGATTTTTTTCTAAATTTAATTTAACAAACGTATTAAAAAAAAAAAAAAAAAATGATTAAAAGAAAACCTTGAGTTCAGTAAACCGGAATGATGTTTTCTAATTTTCTATAATCAATCATCCATCATAACTTACCTAGGTTGTTTATTATAACATAATAATAATTTATAGTCTAGATATTTAATTTGCGTAGGTATTGCATAAATGTGTTACTAATGGGTTCTAAATGGGTTATTATCTGTACCCAAAAAGTGTACCTAAAACGATAATATGAATACCTACACCATTGTTCAACCAATACTTGACTCTACTCAAAATCTAAAATAAATAAAACGTAGTTTTATGCTGTTTGAAATATTCGGTTTTTTTCCATCAGATGTTTTAATAGTTTTATTTAAATGTCAAAAAATAAAACATTATATGTATATAAAATATGTACAATGTTAGGTACAAACAGCTCATTTTTTTAGAACCAAAAACTGGTTTTATTGATAAAAAAACATGATTTTTAATATTATAATACTACGACACATTAATATAATTTAAAATAAATATATTTTTTTGAATCAGCTGTTATTTATACGTTTTTCGTTATGTCATGTACTCATATAATAACGAGTATAATAATATACATATTATGATATAGTGGGGTTTATTAAATAATTTTCTTCATTACACCCATCACTTCAAATTTTTCAATAATTTAACTCGTAATTTAATAATACGGTTACATTTTTTATGATCTATATATTATATACATTCAACTTTTTATCAAATAGTTGAAACTCTATTTATTTATTTCTCATATATTTTTTACTTTTTCTCCCTTCCCATATTTTGTAAAAATATATATATATTATTTTGATAAAGTAGGTGTCGCCGTGAAGCCGTAATTTTGCTTGAACCTAGGGGCTTTTAGTGCTATATTCTCGGTAATTTATTTTGGCAAGTTGGTAATTTTTAATTTTTGTTTCGAATGCTGCTGCCTATCCTGGCGGCTTGTGTAGGTTAGGAGTGGTCTTATTATTACCGCAGTGGTAGAATATATTTCATCTGCAGTGTTGAGCTGTGATTTAACAATGGCTACAGGATTATCATCCTTGTTATGTACCCTCGGTTATGGTTTATGACGAGGTTTTTGATGATGGGTAGATTCTCCAGGTTAATTTTTCCTCTAGGAGTATCCATTTAAATACTAGGAGTATACCTATTTTATGTAATATTATTTTTAAATATTCAAAATTAAAATTAACTAATAAAATCATATTAATCTTGGATAAAGTAAATTCGCATTACTAAGTTGTATTTACTTTTACGTTATTTTCTTTCCTGAAACAACAATTTATTTAATTATTTTTGTGGACAACGAGTGTAGATTTGCTTTTCATCCTCTTCAGATGTAGACTGAGGTGTATATGCAAATTTGTATTCTCTATAAAATCTCTAATTGTTATGGACCATTGTGTTGTCCCCTTGAGATTCTTATGTTACTTTCCACAAGTCGTTTTTGAGAACAATGGCATCAAATATACTCACAACAGTTCAAAAACAAAAAAATTAAAACTACCTTCAAGTTCGTACATTTCCAAAGCACTGCTAAAATTTTAGTAAACGAATTTTATACGAGGTACAATATATGTAGTATACTAAAATACTAAAATAACTCTTGATTCTCGAATATTATAATCTGTAGGTACATAATGTACTTATATACCCAACGTAAATAACTACAATATATAAGCTTAAACATGGTACACAATACACATTTTAGGATAAAAGCATCTAAGAAGAATTAAATAATGTTTACATTTTTATTAGATATGAATAAATCAATAGTAAATATTTGGGTACTCAGTTTTGTTTATGTATTACAGAGTTAACGTTAAAAGAAACTCTAAAAACAAATAATAGTTAATAAATCGAAAATAATCTAGAATTTTCCCATTAGGTAAAAGCATAATTTGAGTGTAATCTGTGACGAGTAAAACATGGTTTTATCCCAAAAGACTTGTTCAATGAAGCAAAACCACCCTTCTTCTCGATACACCAAAAATAAAAATATTCACAAATAAGTTGTTGTGCCGTTGTCTATAATTAAGACATATCATTTTAGATTATGAGCGATGAATGTATTTAAATATTGTTTTTTTATTTATATAAATAATTCAGTACCTATACACTTTTACCATTATAATATGCTATTATTTTATTATTATGTACCTATATTGTATTTACTATTCTATAAGTAATGAATTCAAAAAATGTGTATTCTGCTTTATTTTTTTTTTTTTTAATTAGTCTTATTTATAACAATCTATAGTACTATACTTTAAGTACAATAACTAATAAGGGATATTTTGTTTCTGGACTCTATCCATAAATTGTGTGTGTGTGTTTGCGCGCGTATTCAAATGGGGGTGAATTCAATACAACTTTTGAATTTTGGAAAGTTATATTATTGTCAAACGAGTATGGGGATAATTTTTATTTCCGTCTATAATTTCTCTATCTCCCTGTCTAACTATTCTTTATCTTTAAATTATTACGTTATAGACGTGCAATGTAAATGACGATAATAATTAATAACAACAGTTCTAATATCTGTTTTGTAATTAACTCGTAATTTAATTAAAACATTAAAACTGATTATTTTGTTTTTTGTTCACAAATGATTTTATTAAATGAATTGACCTCCAAATGGTGTACGTACGAATTATGGTTTTCTTAACATTACTTCAACGTTTTATCGACATCGAAGTTACACAACCAAAACAAAATAATATACTGCTGGACGATAAAAATACGTCATCGTCGTCCAAAATGTACGAACCGGAATTTGTCACACACTCACGCGCGTCGTTTATTAATTATTTGTATAATTATAAATTAAAGTGTGGATCTACCTATACAGTTTAGTAATAATTTATCGTTATTATAATAATTGTTATCAATATTGGTATCATACTATCATGTCTGGTAGTCGCGTGTATAATATAATAATATAGGTCCTGTGATTAAAAAAAAACAATCGAACACGGTGATACACAATGTGCGCAATAATAATAATAATAATATGTAACTACATTATACACTGTGCGATGAACTGGAGACGAAATGCTCACCACAAGTCAGCCGGCGTGGTAGTGTCATCGCAGGATGCGTATTCTCTCTGCTAATACATTCATAATGATAATAATATTATATTGTATACATACGAGGCGGAACACAATGACACTCGGCGTAAGTTTTTACGACGTGCGTGTCGAGCTCGTTTGGCGTCTATTTTGTACTCTTTTGTTTGCGAGGAGCAGGACGACATTTCGTAAGCGCACGCACTCCTCTCACACACTCACACACACACACCAAGAAAATAGGATACGCCGCAAGTATATTTTCCCGAAACGGAGACACGCGAATTTTGAAAACTTGATATCTGCCGAACAAACGTGACGGATGTATAATAATGTTATAACATAATATAGGTCCTGTGATTAAAAAAAAAACAAATAATCGAACACGATGATATACAATGTGCGCAATAATAATAATAATATGTAACTACATTATGGCTATACACATATTATTATTATACAGTATACACTGTGCGATGAACCGGAGACGAGATACTTACCACGGTCAGTCAGCCGGCGTGGTCGACGCGGTCGTGTCATCTCTCTGCTAATACATTTATAATGATAATAATATTATATTGTATACATGCGAGGCGGATACACAATGACACTCGGCGCAAGTTTTTACGACGTGCATGCCGAGCTCGTTTGGCGTCTATTTCGTACCCTTTCGTTTGCACACTGCGAGGAGCAGGCCAACATTTCGTAAGCACACACACACCAAGAAGATCTCCGACGCCGCAGGTAAATTTTCACGAAACGGAGGTACGCGAATTTTGAAAACTTGATATCTGCCGAGTGCGGGACCAGCTCAAGCGAAAATAGTGAACTAGGCAAAATCAAATTTTGCCACCCCTAACAATATAATATTATCAGTATTTTGAAAATGCCGCCATCTTACTAAAGTGCTGCTTAAACGCCACCCTAGGCGTGGGCCTATGTCGCCTACCCCTTGAGCCGGGCCTGCTGCCGAGCAAACGTGACGGATGTATAATAATGTTATAAAACAATATAGGTCCTGTGATTAAAAAAAACCAACAATCGAACACGATGATACACAATGTGCGCAATAATAATAATATTATGTAACTTCATTATGGCATATTATACACTGTGCGATGAACTGGAGACGAAATGCTCATACCGCGGCCAGTCAGCCGACGTGGTCGTGTGATCGCAGGATGCGTATTCTCTCTGCTAATACATTCATAATTATGATAATAATATTATATTGTATACATACGAGGTGGATACACAATGACACTCGTCGCAAGTTTTTACGACGTGCGTGCCGAGCTCGTTTGGCGTCTATATTTCGTACCCTTTTGTTATTGCCCTCTGCGATGAGGAGCAGGACGACATCTCGTAAGCACACGCACTCTCAAACACACTCACACATACGCACTCACACACACGCACATCCACACACACACCAAGAAGATCGGATACGCCGCAGGTAAATTTTCACGAAACAGAGACACGCGAATTTTGAAAACTTGATATCTGCCGAGCAAACGTGACGGATGTATAGTTTTACTCGAGATCTTTTGTTTTCACACATCCGTCACACGATTCGTCGTTACAAGTGTGTATGTAATGTTGTCGTCGCGATGTTCTCTTTTAGGTACATAATATAGGTATAATAATAATAATAATATGTATACCATTGTTGTTATTATTCGTCAGATTGGCGCTGCAGATCTATATAGGTAGGTGCAGGGTACTTTGGCAAACAAGCGATATGAAAACTTAAAAAAAATACGCGATAATAATAAAAAATAATAATAATAATAACACATTCGTTTTCCGCACACGACCGAATGAATTTATTTTACGAGCAGTATAACAGCAGTGCAGTTTTGATGACTTTTGAAAAAAAGAACGGTTTAATTTTCGCTCACGTTACAAAGCGTAGTGCAGTTAAACACGAGGGGTTGAACAATATTATAGCTGGTTACACACTGAGCGGTTTGTCCGCGCGCGGTCGCGGTTTTTATCCGCGGCGATTTAAATTCGCTTTCGACACAAAGCTTACACACTGTAACATTTTACGCGGTTAATCGCACCAAAATTGCGCCAAATATCATTACCTCGTGGTTACTCGTTCGTGTATGATCTTTTATTCTCGTGCTCACAGTTTTTTAGCTTAGTTAAATAATTTTATCGAATTAAAAATGGTTTTTTTGAGTCGTACTCAGACCGTTTGTCTTGCTTATATATTGCATAAAAAAAAACAGGAAAAACGAAAAAATAGGCGTTTTTGGGTTCATCCTCTAAACTTGAAAAGGCCTCGGGAAGGCCAATTTCAAGTTACGTTTATGACTTTAAGATTCCATCCAGACGAGTTCTTAAAGTACTACCGTATGTCAATTTCATCATTTGATGAACTGGTAAGTAAAATCATTATTCTTATAACTTTAATAATTGTTCTGTCTTAAAAATAATTGTATTCTAATAAAAATTATGACTTTAATTTTTAGTTATTACGAGTAAAGCATAGATTACAAAAAAAAAATACAATTCTTCGAGATTCAATACCACCTGAAGAAAGATTGTCAGTGACATTAAGGTAAAACAGTTATACCTTGCAAAGTATACTATATAAGCAAAACCATAAATGAAATCGCAAAATTAATTTTATATATATTTTCTCTATAAAATAAAAATAATTTTATGTAGCAGCCTTAGTTCTCTAAATATTTATAATAAAAATAACACAAATTATTAAATCATTAATATAGGTAATATTAAAAAACCTGTGTCAAAAAGCTATACAAATTATATAATTTCATATAATAAAAAAAATATTTTCCAGTTTAACAATACTTAGGAGAAATAGTTGTGAAATAAAAAAAAATACGCTGGTGTTTTAGATTATAAATAATAGATTAAAATAGTCTTAATTAAATTTAAAAAAAAATTATTAAAAGTAAGTGCACGTCCTGTGAAATATGTTCTAAATTATAAAACTTCTGATACATTTAGTTACCTACTTAATGTAAATTAATAGAACTATCTGAAAAAGATGGCTGCAGTGACTCATGATTATAAGTAGGAAGACTAGAATGTATTACTGCAGGTTGAGAGTACATTGTTGGTCCAGATACTGTCTGCGAATATCCTCCGAGTGGAAAATTGCTCTGATTATATCCTTGACGATACATTGATGTATTATCATTATTTTTTACTCTTTGTATAGCATTTATTAATTCAATGTAGAGCATTGGCTTTTTATCCTCACTGATAGATTTCATTTGAGGCAAAAGGGACATTAGAAATGATTTGTCTGGGTCAGTGGCTTCATTTTCACTCCTAAGAGACTTTAGTAACTCATCCTCAAAGTTAATTTTTTTTGATGGTTTCGTACGTTTCGGCATAGGTTTTACATTTTTGTTTACTGTTGTAGATGTCATTGATGTTTCCAAAACAGGATTTGAATTAAATTTAGTGATTTCATCATTGACACAATTCCCTTCAATTAAATCCTCCTCCACTGTTTGCAAATTGTTGCCTTGTTCGTCCTCCGTCTCCTCTTCGTCACTTTCGTGGTTAAAATTTCCTTCTGTTCTGATTTGCATACAATTAATTATAAATTAGTAAATTCTTATATGCATTAATGGTATGATTATAAATATTATATAAGGTTAACTATTTATGTATAATCGAAGTATATTATATTTACTTTCTATTTTCCATTGTTGGTCGCAAGAACTCTAAAATTTCCGAGAATACGTATTTTTTTTTTTTATTAGCTGCCTGGCCAGACTTTGTAATACATTTTTTTTTGTATGTGTCTCGCAAGTTTTTCCACTTTTTTTGCAATTCAATGACTACAATGTGAAAATACATAGATTAATATAAAGTTAATGTCCTATACCTATGCATTGTCAATAATAATTTTATAATATTTATTATTTAATTATTTATAAATTAACATAACTTGGATTTGATGAAAAGTAACTCATTATTATTATTTTTTAGGAAAAATGAATTTAACCAACTGTAGTAAATACTCATGCCTAATACTAAAATTAATAAAATTACTTTATTCACAATAATATCATCAAATAAACTTAGTGAGATATTATAGACTGACTCAGAGGCAGAACTAAGATATTTTACGCCCGGGGAAAATATTAAAATTACGCCCAATCATAGACCCAGGCTGAAAATATATCATTCTCTATAATTTTTTTTTTAATAACTAAAAATAAAATTATAAATATACGGCATACTTATTGACTTTTAAACACATAGTAATGTTAACTAACAAAGTTAAAAATATTAAGCTAGTTTTTACTCATATAATCTTATTACTTTTGTTACAATAATTAAACTAAATAATAGTTATTCTAATTTTTTACACCACTATAAATAAAATAATTGTTATACATTTTATATTATAAATTTTTATCAAACAATGATTTTTAATCGAGTTCAAATTTAATAAATCCATTAGACACAACTTATACAAGTTTAATATGTTGTTTTTTTTATTTAGATACTTGGCTACTGGGACAAATTTTTCGTCTTTACATTTCGACTTTTTGATGGGAGTATCGACCATAGCCAAAGTAGTTAATGAAACGTGTATGGTGGTTTGGGATGAGTTACAACCCACTGAAATGGCACCACCCACTCAAGAAAATTGGTTGGAAATAGCGGATGGTTTCTACAATATAACTCAATTTCCTAATTGCGTTGGAGCTGTCGATGGTAAACACATCCGGTTGCAATGTCCAAAAAACAGTGGTACTCAGTATTACAACTATAAGAATTTTTTTTCTTTGGTTTTAATGGCAATCTGTGATTCAAATTATTGTTTCACAATAATCGATGTAGGCTCTTTTGGGAAAGAGAGCGATTGCAATATTTTTAAACAGTGCCCTTTTGGAAAAAAATTATACTCTGACAAAATAAATTTCCCTCAAGATAAATGTCTACCTGGTGATGAAGATGGTGTTGCTCAGCCATTCGTACTTATAGCAGATGAAGCATTTGCGTTAAACAAACATTTATTACGGCCTTTTCCTGGTAGAACTTTGAACGATAGCAGGAGAATATTTAACTATCGTCTTTCCAGAGCAAGGCAAAAGATAGAATGCACTTTTGGAATTTTGTCCAACAAATGGAGAGTTTTCCATTCTACTCTACTAGTAACACCAGATGTTGCTGTGTCTATTACTAAGGCAGCATGCGTATTGCATAATTTTGTACGTCGTAGGGATGGTTTTAATTTTGAGGACACTGTTAGTTGTGAAATGCCCGATATATCAGAGAGAATAGGTGTTGGAAATGCATCTTTAAATGCCAAAGATATAAGGGAGTATTTCGTAAAATACTTTAACAATCCAAAACATGCGCTAAGCTGGCAGAATAAGGTATTAGGTTAAACACGTTTATTTCATGCATTCAGTAGGTAGGCAATATTGCGTCATAATTTTAAATGTTAACGGTCTACGTTTTTATTGTTATACTATAAAGTATGTTAATTTAACTAAATTAATTTGTATGTTAAACATATGTTGTATTCACTTATATTATATAATATTTAATATTAATAAGTTGGATGACATCTACGATATACTAATAAGTGCTTACATTCATTATTCAAATTGTACCTATTTGTTACATATATTAGATATATTATTATATTATTATGCAATATATTATGTCATAATATATTATATTGTATTTATTATAATTTTTTATTATTATTATTAATATCATTACTTATATAAGATTAAATATTATTATAATTTTTTCAATATCTACATTAATACAAATATTAACTATAGTAATATTACATTAGTTCTTGAAAGTTGTAATATAAATTTTAAAATAAATTAATAGATTTTAGGATGACTATACTTACTTTTTTCTCTCTTCCCAGTTTCGTCGAGACTGTCAAAATCATTTAAAGTAGCCTTTGCAACCCTGGACCAACTTTTATATTTCTTAATCTTGTCGTGATAATCTTTTGATTCTAAATGTAGTATGTAGATTGCATTGTACACGTCATTTTAATTAAGTATTATGTATAGATAAATAATTTAGATAATTTATGAAGTGGTCTATAAGCTACTTAACAAAAAGTTAATTTAAATACTAAAAACAGTAAAAACTATGCAAAACCACATAAAAATCTAATGAAAATCTAAATAAATGTGCATAATGAGTATTGAGTGGTAAAAATTATACTTACCTAAATTCCAAATGGACTCTTCTTGAGATATCTCGATAATAAAATGTTCCAAATCAAAAGAGAAACTCATATTTGTATTCAAATTTAAAATTTGTATTAAATATTATAATAATAATATTCAAATGACGTAGGACCGTTCGCCTACAACTATGATATAAAAATGAAAATTTCCGAGGAATCACGCGCGAACGTTCGCCCGGTGTGCATAGACCCAGTCAAAACAACGTGATTATTTTTAGCCGTCTGAGGCGAATGTTCGCCTAAAATTAAACATGCGCGATCGATCGCGGACGTTGGCGGATTTTATCCGCTCGGTTTGCATGGTGTGAATGCTCTAATCTAAAATAGGTTGTTTAATTTCAAGCGAATGTTCGCCGCGGATAAAAACCGCGACCGCGCGCGAACTATTCGCCTAGTGTGTAACCAGCTTATATCCACACGATGATCGAAATGTATATTTTCGGCGAATATTTTTTGAGCTTTTTTATGTGATGAAATTCACGCATAGGTTCCCCATCTGAGTTCTAACAAAATTGTATGTCACAAATTATTATATTCACACAGATATATAGCGAATAATACGTTTTAAAATTTATTGAATAATATTGACGATGATAAATAATTTGTAGTATGTCCAATACTATCTATCTATATAAAACAAATGAATTAGATAATGTCATAATATGTTTCTAGAAGTGTCTACTAATAACTCACTTGATTTTTATTGAGAAATATATACTTATAATTGGACTCGATTCATGTTCATAATCATGAAATTATTATGATTTTTATGGGTATATTTTTTTAACTTGTTGATAAACTTTTCTCGTTTAAATAAAATGATCAAGTCTAATTATTAATTGCCAAGTGGTGGTATAACAATATTGATTTTCACCTTTAATTATTTTATTAGTAGACTTGCATGCAAACCTCCCAAACATCGAACCTCGAATGTCAATACAAATTATAGTATTACATCATATTAAAAAGAAAAAAAATCGATTATTGATTACAATTAACTAATTAAATATATTAATAGTTCGTATTTTAAATTTATGCTTAGCTCATAGCTATTCATATCGTATAGTGCACGAAACGATTAAGTTTAAACGTCATTCCAAACTAAAGATTTTTATTTTGGTTTTTACTCGGTCTATCGCGTTTTAATTCAATGTAACATATTATTATAACATTAAGTAAAACAATTATGTTTAAGCTATTCAATTTACACTTAACCAAGGATACGTCTTAATTGAGTTTTCCTTCAGTTTTTGTTAGATTATTACTTATGTCACTATTATTATTGTAATAATTATAAAGTTGTCGGCTAATTACTATTTATAACATGTAGTATATATTCCAATATCCTTTAAAATTCAGCAAGTAATTTTATTATTTGATAAGGTATAGATATTGATAAATGCTGATAGCTTACTTGGACATGCAGTTACCATAGTTAATATTAACCTAACCTATCCATATTCCATGCGTGAGTTTGGATTGACGAGGTTTGTCACAGATCTGCTAATTTTTAAAACTATGAATAGATGAAAAATTGTGTTAAATATCTATTATTAGTGTAATACAACTTTACTACGGCATAGCAACACAACAATAGTGGTATAATAACCATCGTTCAATATACAATTTTCTCGTTTAAAAACGTGTGTTCAACGTCCAAATTATAATAACTGATTGGAAAAAAAAGCGACAAATGGATTTCGAAAAACCAAACTCACTTGTGTTCGCACCTTAAGCCTGATTTGAAATTTGTAAACAATTTGTTATGTTAATTTAGTGCCTATTTATTATCTATAATGCGGCGTGACACGTTTATATGATTCATTGCATTCATGATTCGTATGTTTTAGGTACCTATATAATAAGTAATAACAATATAGATTATTGTTTTTCGAGAACAATCAAAATTGAACACATGTATTGAGATATTATAAAGTATATAAAGACTTACGTAAATAATTTTGATTAAACATCTGAATAGCATTTATTATTATTATTATTATTATTATTATTATATCAAGGAGATTGCTATATTTTTCACGTAAAAACGCGTATTTTTGTCGTTTTTGAAAATATGAGATATTGCCGTGTACTTTTATGCTTATCGTCTTGCTACAATGTATAATGAATAACAATTGTATTTATCAATTCAGTTAGGCACAACGCTTAACATCAGCTAACGTTTTAGTATAATACAATAGAACAAACAAGTCAATGTTCTATTCCTGCGTTTATAAAATACTATACCCAAAAAAAGAATTGAAACTTTTAAAATATTCGAAAATTAAAAATTAATTTTGTTAACCCAACAGCAACAATGGCAGTTATTAAAAAAAAAACAAAAACGAGTAAATTTATTTGGTTGCAATTCGACTTTTTTTAATTGTAAAAATAAAAGTTCCCGTGACTCAATTAATTTATGGATATAGCAATAATATCTCAACAAATAATAAATATGAAATCATAAGCTTATTGTTTATTTTCAGTAAGTTATGTATACTATAATTTTTTTTTTGTTATGACGGACAAAATATAAATTAAGTGATATCTATGTTTGCGTGTGTGTCTATACAAGTGTACTTATTGTATAACTTAAAATTCATTTAAAATCTAAGAATTTCAATTCTGTGAAGCGCCAACATATATATAGGGTATATCGGCTTAGAGCAATACTTTTCAATATCTGCGATATCCTCATCCTTCGAAAAGCCGATTATTCCATCAAGTCCATCACCTATTACTTATTTTATAAAATAACATAATAATATATTTTTAGACGATTCAAAAATATAAATACGTTTTTAATTATTGTTTTTAATTTCCACCAAGGTGTGCGGATACGAAATCGCCTTTCTAAAATATGTTTATAACAGGCGTGTGATAATTGTTTAAATTATCGTTCATCCTATACCCATCATAAAATATTGTACTGAAATGCTATTTGCGTCAATGGTAAACATACCTATTTTATTGTACTTACCTATTTATTTTATTATATTGAGTGAGCCACAAATTATTCTACACGGTGTACACAGTGCAGTAAATTTTGTTGTACCAATGACTAAATTTGTACAAAATGAATACGATTAATCAATACCCAAGTATTTTATACACCGATATTTTCTGGAAAATTGTGTTTTGTGCGGGTATTCGTTTTTTTTTCACCGTTAAGAATTCGTAAATTGTCCATCCCAATTCCTATAACAGAAGTTAAAAAAATATATCAAAAAACAATGTAAAGTACACGCTGTGTCGCAGTCACTGCATAGTGTCTGACTGATATTGAATTGATTTGATATCCATGTGACATTCACGTTTTTTTCTTTTTACATTCCAATTAGGTCTAGGTTTTCGATACAATTACTTCCTACTTGACCACTATATAGGTACTTGTATTATTGAGGAATACGTGTTATAAAAACTGGTCGGAAATATAATAAATAAAAAAAAGATTACTTTGACACAATGACACGTGATATTGAATAGGTTAACTGTAGTCAATAATTAAGAAAATTAAAATGCCTACAATTTTTACTGTCTTTGTAGGTACCTTCTTGAATTAGTTAGATATTACAAGTATTCTGCAGTTATGAAATGTTGATGTAAAAAATTATGAAATTACATCACAGACTTTATCGTAGTGCTCAAATTAATTTATTATAAACATAATGTATTACATTTTTAAACATCAAATATTATTTTAGTTTATATCTAATTATTTAAACATAATATACCGTAGTACAAAATAAAACGATTCCGATCGATCGATGTCCTTAATTTCAGAAAATTGATTATATATAATATAATTATGTCAGAACTTTGTTTAGTCGGTATAGTATATAGTTCTAAAAGTAAAAAGTATCAAGTTGACTTTACATAAAACGAAATTATATGGAAAAGATATCCCCGGATGATCAATGTTTTATAATTGCCTTTAACAATTTAACATAATTATAAATATGGAAGCTCCTTCGTCCGCCCCATCAACAATATAAAACCAAGCCACGAATGATTTAAAGCTCTTTATATTATATAATATTCAGAACCCATTTTATTATGCGATATTCCCTTATTTCGTTATTATGTACAACTGTCGTTCTTTAAACCATTTTTTAATAAGGTCGTTAAAGCAGACAATCGTAATTATTTTCAAATGTTGAGTTATATTATAACACAAATAATGATGTGGATGTATGAACATCGTCGTTTAAGGCAAAACCGAGTTTGAATTGTATTTTATGAACTAAAATTAAATTAAACTTAAAAATCGCTATCATATTTCTGAATCAGAACAAATAGTTATTATTTGACCGACAAATCAACATAATATAACGAAATGGAAATAATATATTTATTTATTCTAAAAAATGAATTGGTATAAACTGCAGACTGTACACACTGACATTTATTTGACAATTATATTCGGGTTATTAGCTTGAATATGTATAGAGACATTATAGTGAACTGGAGTGTACGATATATTGTTACAATATATGTATAGTAATTAGTATAGTATTTCACATTTTTTTATCGTATATTGAAGGAATATAATCTGAATCTAATATTTATCTCTGTTCACCACCTGTATATTATAATTATTATAAAAAGATTGTTACTGCGTATTAAAAAAAAAACGTCGAAGTACGTCTATTAATAGAACATAATATTATTAAACTAATGATCTTCCAATCATGCTCATGAATATAAAAATACGATTAAATTTATTATATTATTTCCTGTACGAATTAAACATTATATTATTATTTCATATCATTCGATATTCTTATCAAACCGTCATACCTATATTTGTTTAATTTATTTTCAGCTACCAACCTATGGAATTAAAATAATATGTTATATTGTTTTAGATCTATTTTTTTAATTAAACTAAACATATAATAGGTACATCAAACTCTACACCCGCTTTTCAACGTTAACATATGTATGCACACATATCGGTAGATATCGGTAATATAGGTTAAATCGATTTAAACTGACAAATGAAACATTATTTAAAGATTTTAAAACGATGATACACATAGATTTTAAATCGGACAAAAAATTAGAATTTAAATTGAATAGTCCATTTTTTTTTAAATCGAATAATCAATAAGTACTTACACTAGAAAATGTCGTTCGTTATAAATAATCTGACGTGCACCTGCTTCCTTAGTTCAGGCTTAACATACGTCATTTTAGGACTTACTATTCTTGTAAATACATACGCATTACTAAAAATCGTGCCAAAACTATTATAAACGATTTAGATAATTATAGTATTTTTTTTTTAGCTTATTAATCTCACTGAATTTCGTATCACAAATTAGACATGTGATTTCAATCTACATAATATTATTAGCAACGGAATATAGTAAACGTTCGTTAATAAGACGTAGTAAGCCAAATAAACAAATTTCAAAGCATAAAATTAATTAATTGTTATCGTAACTTTGTGAAGAAATACATAATATACAATTGTGACGAACGACCAAAATAAGCTATTAAACAAACCGTAGTGATTTGCTACGTTTCATTTTTATTCATAATGAAAAATTTAATTTTAGCCAATTCCGAATAACTTATATATTATTAAAAAAAATATAAAAACATAATTATTACTATAAATAATAAAAGACGTAGGTACGTTGTTTGTGTTTCGTACGCATTTATTATTATATTATAGTATGCGCATCAACCCGATACCAGATACCCGATACCTGTCGCCGTGGTTGTTAAACTTATATAATATTATGATAAAAAACAAAAATGGCTCGACTATTTAGACAATGCGCAGTGCTCACTAAAAACATTTCCTGGTTTTTGTAATCCGCAATCAAACATCACGTTTAGAAAAAATTCACTTTATTCGGTGGGTACCTATATACTCCTCGTGAAATTATATTTACTCGTACTGCAGTTATACCCACAGCCTTTATTGTTGTATTGGAACACAGCTTGACCCGTATTATATATATGTGTGTGTGTGTGTGTTTCCAACCAATGCGGGTTTTCCAATGTCAATTTTTTTTTATGGGATTTTCCATTTCCCTTGAACTTTGTGCAACTTTTACCGTACCACAACGATATAGATTCGTTTTTAATAATACGCTCAAACATCCCGCCAGCTAATTTATTCCTGTTAAATCGTTGTCGACGAATCAAACAAATTTTTTTTTCGAAAATCTCCAATCCGATTTCTTAAAAAAATATCGTGTCATGGAAAGCATTAAAATAGTCTCACGTTTCGTATATCGTATAATATTGACCATGGGATCTAATAATAATTTTTTTTTTCAAACTTATTATAAATCATGGTTTTTTTTGCCACCGTGTATCTCTTCGTGAGACGCTAAAAGTCGTTATTTCTGTCATCGCTAATATACATATTAATATATATAACATAAACCATAGACATATTAACATAATAACCTAGATAAAAAGATATAAACCTATATAATATTATAATTATATAATATTTATACTTGTAAATATTTTGATCAAATGTTTACTTATCTTTTTGTTACTTATAGATAATAGATTCATAAAAAATGTAATAAAATGGTTTGCTAATGTTTATAATATTTAAAAAGTTCAACCTGCACAAAAAGTAATAACTAATATTATTATGTAATGAAATAATATATGAATGCAAATTATCTTAACTTCAATTAATTGCAATTAATTAATTGAATAGTTATAATGATTAATATTAAACTAAAATATGCAACCTTAATACGTATTATTATTGGTAATGATCGCGCATTAAGGTAATTGACTAACCTAACATGTAATTTACATCATTTTATGTTTAAACTTGTTTGTAAGTACCTAAATGTTCTTGAGTATATTATATATATATATATTATAGAACGAATAAAATACCAATGAATGTATTCAACAACATAATTATCCGCGAAACAATGATCAATGGAATTAAATCGACAATTTATTAAATAATAAACAATCAATTACCTACCTGTAGTATAATGGTTATAATATTATGTTTATCAAACAATATCTGTGTGTACTTTATATTCGCCAATAAAATATTATGTTTTATTGACGTTTAATTAAGTTATTGCGGAGTTAAACGAATATAAATTACGTTCAATTAATTTAAACGAATAAATTAAATAGAACTATAAATATTTGCTCGTAGGTGTTGAAGCTGACATTATATAATAATAATATAATACAGGAGCGAATAAAAATTAAATATATAGGTGCATATATTTTATCTTTAACGCTGATCTCTTAACAATGTATAATATGATATGTCTGACGAGCACTTAAAAAAATTATACCTATGCGCATTAATATTAATAAAGGTAATTTGTTTCATCAGGATATTAATCATTGGAGGTATTGCTTATACGATTATGAATATTATGGTTTGTACCATGATAATAATTAATATGCTCCTTCTCATTCTCCGCCATCCTGTCTCCCCGTTTTCCCTCGTCTTATTACACTCTTTCCGCCTTGCAGACCCTCGATTCGCTTTTGTTTTAAATATTTAAATCTATTAAACCTTATACATTATATAACATTATTATTAAACATTGTTACATTTTCAGTATTGCGCTCTCCTCCGTTATAAAAATTTAATAATGCGTATAAATTATAGGTAGGTATAAATATGTAATATAGTTACGATAATCAATGATTAAAATTAAAAATCGCAGTCCTTGAAGTCCACTGATGGAGGTGTATAATATAATAATAATATATTATATCATTATCATAAGCCTCCGCGCGCGTATCTGCTAACCCATATACTCAGCAATGTGTCTGGTGAATTGAAAGTTGATTTTGGCAACTATCCCGTTTTTAAAATAATTAGTCCTTGAATAGAGCGGAAGTCTTGGTTAATTTATTTATCTCGTCTAAGTTTAATCGTCATGGGGTTTTTTGTTTTTGGAGGTCTGGTACCGCAGTGTACTGTCCAGATTTTAAAAGGTAGACAATCCACTAGCAGGCAATCCATAACACTTAATTGTAAAATTTAATGGTGAAAATAACTTATATAGGTAACGATAATTTTCAATGATGCGTATAAATATATATATATAGCTAATCCCAAATATCATTTTAATGGATAGGTGTACAGTGGTACGCATTCTATATTATAATTCCATAATTTAAGAAAATATTATATTGAATAATATAATATCACACTTAAGACATAAATCTTTCTGCACGATTCGGTATTTTTTGTGGACGAAGTTTTGAAGTAGAAACCAATAATGATGGTTATTATTGTTATTAATCACGAATTTTGATTAATAACTATAAATGTTTCTGTAAGTATTTGAAATTATTGACAAAATTACTAAACGCTTGCAATAACTTAGTATAATAGTTAAAAGTACTGAGAGAGAAAAATAACAATTTTCATTAATTTAAGTCTAAAAAAAAACATAAAACAAATTTTAATGGCATTTAAAATTTTAAATGAAAGAAATAGAAAAATATTTATTGTCTTTATTGTCAAATTGTTAAATTATATTTTCATTATAATTAACTCATTTTGGTACAATGTACTTATTAACCGATTTTCTAAAATGTATTAACTATAGCACTTTTCTTACTTGATTTAAAATTAAATAGTGATACATCATTAGATTTACAACTGATAGTAATTTTAATATTTAATAAAAAAAAAAAAAACCTTCGTGTTCAAAAAAACGTAAACATACTTTTCTCGAGTCCAATCCTTAATGAATATTATGTAATGAAACGTGTCTTACAATTTCATAAGAAAATAAATTACATAATTCTAATTTTTTTTTTTAATCATTTAAACTTTTAAATTATTAACATTCCGAATTAAATTAATTTATTTGATAACCAATAATATAAAATGTCATTATTAATCATTCTGCGGTAAACAAAGTGTTATTCATGCGTGTTAAGTTTCATCAAGTTTTGACTATGTAAATGTAAAATATACGTTATGCATAACGTATATTGCATAATACTTATACTGTGAGGTGTGAATTTGTTATATGATGTATACAAATTAATTTTAGACCGTTAATTATTATTCCATGACTTTTGATTGAAAATTAACGATTTAACCATCGTAATGCTGCTTTATCTGTAACAAACTAACCTACGCTGCTTATGTATAATTACAAAGTCTTTGGATATGAATGGTAAATAATATGTACCACGAATAACAATGTACTATAATATGAACAACCAAAGACCAAATTTTGAGTATTTCAAAATATTCAAATCCGAAACCGTTTGAATTTAAACAAGTCATATTATGAAATTTAATACTTAAAGTTGAACCGCATTTAATTAAAATTTGCATTAATATTAGAGAATATAAAAATTATAAACAGCGGTAGGCAATAATCTCTGAAAGTGTAAAATATAAAATGCAATCAATCTAAAATATTGTACGTAATATATTATACTAACTCGCGTGCCTATAGAAAACATAAATACGTTACGACCGAAACAAGCATAATATATCCTTGGACTTTCGTTTCGGAAATGACAAATTTCAAATAATTATTATTATTACATATGGTCATAAATTGTTCAATGGTTTAAGAATCGATATAAATCATAAATCGTCAGGGACAATATTTTCTAACCGTTGCATAACTATATATATTGTATTTCATTGTCATTATTATTATATACCTATAGTATAGGTACTATATTTTATTTCAAAAGCTTTTTTTTTTTAGTTCCGAAGTCACATGTTACTTGTTGAGTATTCGCAGTTTTTTTTATTGTACCTACCCACCTATAATAAAAAAACACAATATATTTTTGCACGGTGTTTTTAGTGTAGGCGTCATAGCCACTGTTTTAATTCCACGAATCCAGAGTATATAAAGTCATATTAAAGTATACCTAGTATTGTTCAGAAATGTGCCGTTTACATTTCATATTTTTATTTCACGTCACAAACACGGACATTAATTCGCTTTTATTCGTTTTTTTTAGTCAAGAAATTATCCGTAAAAATGCAAATAATTTTGTACATTTTCACGGAACAAAACACACGACGAATATATTATACAATTTGTCTAGACTTGTTATGGTAAGCGATAATTATAATGCACGGCCACGGTATGTCGGTATATGATGGTATAAACTATTTATTGTTGTACCTACTATAACAAACTTATAACTTTAAATATTAATTTAATAGGTAGGCACTTTATACTTGATATTATATGGACCATAATATGCGTTACCGATTTTAGTCAGGGTTGTCGTGCAGGTAAACAACATCAATAGATCTCAATATACAGTTTTAATAAAGCTGGTCTACTGGTAAATTTTTTTTCGGGTATGGAAACGCTCTGGAATTTTTCGATCACGCTTGGAACACAAGGCGACCGCTCGTCTGTAAGTCCAAAAGTAATCAAGTACCTCAACTAAATTAAATTTTAATAATTAACTTTACAGCAAATATTTTAGTGATTTACATATTGAACATTTTAACAGTACCTATAGATCCTATTTTTAAGTGATATTTTCTCAGTTAGTTAATTATGTATGAACTAAATATTTTAAATATTTAAACATTACAAACATCTTATGTACAGGGTTATTCAAAACGTAGGCATCTACTATTCGAATCGTGACATTGCACAATGTTTCAACAATTCGTAACCGAACATTATACCTAGTTTTTCAATATTTTAACTTGCATCCATGGCTAAATATAAATATAATATCAGATTTTGCTGTTCTTTCCATAATATACACCTATAGTTAGTCTAAAAGAAATAGTTTTGTAATTATTACTAATTAAATAAAGAGATTAAACTCATATAATTTTAACGCTTTAAACATATTAAAATCATACACTTGACCTAGACTGTTGGCCGTAAAGCGTAATTGTCCTTGCTTGCTCTTTTCGGTTGGATTTTTTAAGGTTCGCATGTTAGAAACGATGTGGGTTCAAGGATCGACTATATTATGTGTAGTAGTAGTACAACACTGTGTCGACCACCGTACATCGTGACTCTGAAATATTATCGAGTTATTGTCGAAACAAGTGGTTTTTTAGAAGGTAATCGTTGGCATTTATGTATACGGTTCCGAGTTACGTAGACTTTCATTTCTAAAAAAAAAAAAAAACGAACATAAATAAAAACCTTGTTTAAACATAATTAAGATAATATTTGCACTGCCTGTTGAATGAAATGTGACTCCCGATCGTTTGAAAATATATATCCCGAGGTCGTTACAAAAATAATTGAATAATAGATCATTAAGAATTCAACACAAAAGACACATTTATGCCGTTTTTCTATTAATTCCAAATCGATTGTTTGGGAGAAAGCATAATATTATTTTATATGTTTGTAATACCTAATAATAATACAATTCTCTTAAGAGCTAACACATTTTTAGCTACCCATTTATTGTATTCTTATATAGGTATTTAAATATAAGTTTAAAACTACGCATTGAATGAATCGGTAATCTTATTATTATTTAGTGTAAATACAAAAATTAATTCTTTTTGTACCTTTCCGAAATATTGTTACATTTTTTATCCAAACACGTGAAAAGTATTTTATACAACTGCTCAAATAAATTATATTGTTAGTCGCACTCTAGTTAAAAGCTCACATTTTTTCAGTATAAAAAGTGGTTAGTTAGGTGTAATAAAAAGCTTATAGAAGAAGAAGAAGAATTTAATAAAATGTGCAGATCATTGTTTAATATTCTCAAAAATGATTCAACAGATTCGATTGTCACAAGTATAATATTATGTAGTTTTAATTTCGCTCACACGTTTAATTTTAAATTCATTTTTATAAAACCTGTTGTCAAAACTTTTAAAACTTTTTCCATTCTTTCTCATTGCTGGTTTAACAACGGCAATATCGTCGTACAAATAATGTTATTTTAGTATGAAGTACCTACATATTTGTTATATCTATTTTTCAATACAGAAACATTGTATTTTTATAATACCGTCGATTTGAAATTCTTATTTTTCATTCTGCAATCCGTAAAATGTGTAATAAATCTTTTTTTTAGCAAATTAGGTTTGATAATTTAATGATTTTTTTGGCACGGTTTCGTTTACATTATATTGATGTATATTGTATAATGACATCGAGAAATAAAATGTATCAATAATACGATATTGCAAATAATAACGAAAACTTCATAATGCTTTTATCATTTCACATGATCGGTTGATATTTTATGAAATAAAAAAAACCCTACCCGATGACAAAAATATCGTTAAGATATTATTTTCATATTATACTGGAAGGATGAGACTGTGCGAGTGTATTATGTAAATTATTATTAACAGTGTGGAAGAGAAATATTGTTGAATGAATTATAAATTATTATAACGATAATATAATATAATAATATGATGTGTTCATTCATCATTACACATATTATTATATACTTTATAATTGTACATAACTATAAACTGTATAGTAAATCATAACGATAATAATTATTGTGAGTCGTATATTATATTATGCTATATAATGATATACATCACACCATTCATGTGTTCACAAATTCGTATCGTCCAAACACGTATTTTAGTTATCTATTATAACGCGTTGCATATTATTCGGCGTAATTAAATAATAATCGGGTCAGAGGTCAAGTGCAATGTATTTACGAATAGCCTCCAGAGTATAATAATAATATTGAGTTCAACACATCATCGTCATCACCGTTGTTGTCACCGTCAGACACCATAATATTACATAGGTACCTAATAAATAATATTATATTATACTACAACTATACTACTAAGTGGTACAAGTGTTGTACTAATAATAGTCAAAATAATAATAGCAATGGTATATAGTAAATAATAATAGTAATAATAATTATAATTATAATTATGATCACTATAATATATTATTATCCCGGCGTCTGAGGCGTAAAAACCTATTAATTAATGTGCGTTACGCAAGTCCTGCAATGCAAAATGGCGTAACGTACGCCCAAATGTCTCCCCTCGTGATTGATATCCTTTTACACACGCCGTGCGAACGTCACTATGTACAGATGCGTCAACAAGGGTTCAAAGTCATATTCGCCTCGGCCGTATCGGAGATACGTCTATTTCCTTGATAAAATAATAATCGATTTTGGGACGTGAAACGAGTCAATCAAACAATATAATATGTCAATGGGCTAACCGCCACGCTACCACTATACCACCTAACCAAACCTTATACATGGTGAAGGAAAAAAGACCGTACTGTTTTCAAAAGTTTCGTTTAAAATTCGTCCGCTTGCGTTGTATCATTTTGTGGTTTTTGTCGATATTGATAATGTAGTGATTGTTAGTTATAAATTATTTATCGATTGCCCCAATCGTTCACATATAATATACATTTATTTGCGATTTAAAAGAACATTATAACTGTGATGAGTATCCTGTTACATTGTACGCCGTTTATTATTTTGATAAAACATACGTCTTAGAGCTTTCTATAAATTAACCTATATTATGTGCTAACGGTTAATTGGCCAACACACTAACACGCCGCATGTGTAGGTACACTATCTGTCTGTGCACACTATATTATGTACATTACTGTTTATTTTATATATTACGCGTAGGTACAACATTATTTTGAGAATATGCTAAGTATCGACTTAACCTAGATGAGCTCTAAAAGACAAGACTTTCTTTACATATTTTATCGCACCTTTGATACGAACAAAACTAATGTAATACCTGTAATATCTGAATACAGAGTGATTCACCAAGCATGCCCACCACCTTTTTTTTTAATAATGCAGTTATTAAAAACCTGATTTTTGAAACCTTTAAATATAATCTCAATTAAAGATCATAATTTGAAATTCTTGACATTTTTTGTACCACTAATTAGTGTCCACGTGGCGATACAATAACTTCTGTTTTTCAAACGAGAACCCCCCCCCCTTTTTTTACTTTAAATTATTTATTGAATATTTTTTTTAGAATTTTGATGTACCCAATTCTAAATCCGGACTGGTAGTTTCTCTGTTATTAAAATGTGTATTCTAAGAATAATAATCTTAATAGTGGTTTTACAAAAGTATAAATATTGGATATTTGCACTTGGACCATTTTTACAAATTATTTATGTTGATAAATCAATATTAATCACTGACATTTTTAAATCACCATGATTCCGATATCTTCCAAACCGATTATCATGGACTTATTATCCTTAGTACAGAAGGTTAAATAACTCAAAAACTACTTTTTGAATTTTGATTCTGATACGTCAACATTTTTAGAAAAATTATTAAAAATGAAAATCAAAAAAGGGGTTTCTCTTTTGAAAAAAAAAAGTTTGTATCACCACAGGACATTCCTTAAATAGCACAAAAAATTCAAGAATTTAAAAAAAATGGTCTGAGTGTATTTAAATATTTCAAAAATCAGAATTTGAATAATTTAATTATTATAGGAAAACAATGGAGGTGGGCATGATTGGTGAATCACTCTGTATATATATTATATTATTACAACCTTATTTACCGTCTAACTCGTTAATATAATATTATATTTACTATTATATTATTATAATATATTATAATAATCACTTTTGTTGTTGTAAAATGTATTATTAAAATAATGCAATCAATTATTGCAGCAATACGCTCATGGCACATTTACATATGTTTTTATTTCTGTGAGTTGTTTTGATATTTATTTTAAATCTTGATAATACTTATATACAATTTAAATGGTAATTTTCCATAATTGGGTTGCAGAAATACGCAATAGTACATAAATAATGCAATTATACATAGATTCAAGTACATAAACGCATTTAAAAACCTTAACATGACGAACGACGAATGACGATGATATAACTATTATATTATTATTATATTAATTTAAAATAATAATAAATTACCAAAACAATCCTTACCAAATGCGATTTGTATATAACCTATTAGTTGGTAATTTACAAACCGATTTTTATATTCATTGAATAACGAAACGAATAATTGTCTTATATATAAAAATACAATCAACATTAAACACTAAATTTATGAGGTATAAAATTTTTTGAACAACTAATGGCTTGGATATAATTTTCAATGTTTAGGACGAATACAATTTATATGATAACATAAATGAGAGCATAAATGTTCCGTTAAGTTAATAATTAATCAAACGTAATTCCCTCTAGTGGAACTATCAGAAAACGCATTTGTAGTACAAATTTAATGTACTCAGTAATTTTTTTTGTTAATATTTAAAAAAACAATTGCGCTCTAACACTTTTAATATCTTTCTTAGAATAAAATATGTATAAATATAATATACCTTTTTTTTTTTTTCTGTTTGAATCGAGGACCGGAGGAGGAACCGCGTTAGCATTACTTCTCCTAAATATAATATACCTAGTCAAATATAATTGAATAAACTATACAGCCAATAATGAATAATGCCAATTGTGAATATTCAGAACACCTACTACTTAATTAAGACTTCTATTATATATACTTCTATTGTATATTTATCGTTTTTTGTAATACTTAATATTACAAAGTTGATAAAATCTTGAATTTATTTTTAATGCCATATAATAAGTTCGACGGGTCAAAGAGGTAATTGATAATTATTATTTAATACGTGTATTTAGGTACCTCATTAAATGGCTCGAAGGTGTTTATTATCATTATGTGAAAAAAAATCTTGCCGCTTTATTTAATACCATACTATTAGTGATCAATATTAATATATAGGTACTTATTGCCGTACATTTTAAGATAGGTTTTACAAAAGTGAAAAAGGACTTTTTTTAATAAGTATTGCAGGAAATCCATAAGATTAATTCTGTATTTATGATAAACGAAAACCAATGGTAAAGATGGTATCGCAGAAGTATGATACATTTTTTAATAATTATCGAAATAGTCCGCACTTACTATGAATTGCTTAAAAAACTCTTTTCTATTCTTATTGTCATCGTTATTATTATTATTATTATTATCATCATAACTTTTCAATCGCTTGTCGAGAGCTACGGTCAGTCCGATTTTCGAATAGCTCAAATACGCCGAAAACCGTTTTTGGTAACTCACAGATAGGTATAAGTGCTGTACATTCGATATGCGCGAATTGCCTTTCGCAGAAGCTAATAGGAGAAAATACCTGGAAGCCTCTAAGTACCAGCTACGTCCTATCTACTTAAGTATTTAAACTTAAACTTTGGCAGTTGAGCCACTCCGTGACGACAGCAGACCGACCGTGTGCCTAGAAAACAATCGCAATCGTTTGCAGTGAATAAGACCATAAAATTGTCATGCGGCGTACAATTCTATAACTTCAGACAATCAAAAACAATTATTGTGGATTTACGCTCAAGTTTTTTTTTTTAATTTTAACAACTTACAAGAAACTTTTTTTCGATTTTCAAGTTATTTGATCAAGCAAATAGTTTTTTTATCAACAATATATTTGAAAAAAGTCAAACATTTGTCGTGGCTATAAACAGTTCAAAAAGTGTCAACATAAATTTTAAATTGGAAAACTATCACATCAACATTTGGGAAAAATGTAAAGTATCTACGGTTATAAGCTACGTCAGAAAAACTGGCTTTGAATAAAAATACCCATTTGTCTTCAATTTTTTTTTTTGGGAATTTTCCCGACGTTTTTTAAAACTACAAAAACGACGGTGTTTTACCTCTGACCCCTCCCCCTCCCCCAAGTACCAACTAGCTTCACTACCTACCAGAAAATATATGATGAAGTAGAAAATCGAACCATTTTTACTGCTCCGAAAGGTGCAGTTGACGGGCAGAAAAATAACACACCTTATTGCAAAATCAATACGTTTCGCTCCGCTCGGAAACCAAAATGCCTAGAAGATTCTACAGGTTAGGTTAACCTAAACTAACCTACCTAGTAGTATTTAAGCTTAAACTTTGACAATTGAGCCGCTCCGTGACGACAGCAGACCGATCGTGGTGCCGTTTGTCGAGGAAATACAATCGTTCGCGGTGCATAAAACCGTAGGATTATCTTATCACGAGGTGCGATAACAATATAATATTTTAGTGTTCGCGGGATTTCGGCGGCGAGGACGAGCCGGAATAATAATTTTAAGCTTGATATTTATTTCAGAGCACATAACACAATAATATTATATTATGGACTTCACCACTCAGTACTTTTGCGCTCGGTCGTTATAATATCGCGATGGGATAATAAAAAAAAGACCCTCCAAACGCTCTCCGCGCCGTACACTTCAGGACTTGAGAGGGGGGTGGTGGGTGGGTGCACTCGGCCACCCGTATAATAGTACCCGTGTAGTATTCTCTTAACAATAATAATATTGCATATTATTTTAATAACGTATATTATGATGATGAATAATACGTATACAACATATACAATATATATATTGTATCTGTTGTAGTTTGTATGTATATATATATACAGTCCGGATACGAGACCTTATAATACCGGTATGTCTGTATATACACAGTTTCCCCTATATCGATAGGGGGTGGGGGGGGGGGGGGTGAATTCTCTCAGGACTCTGCGCGCCGCACCCCGCGACGGCGGCCTGTGGACGGTAGAGGCGTCACCGTGGCCGCGGCATAGGTACGCAAACCGCCTCTGCACATATACAGGGCGATTCGCTGCACCGAGCACGCTCACCTCCAGAGTTATTCAACATAATATAACAATACAAATTTGTTCTGAAAATTCTGATTTTTTTATTTCTTAGACCATATTATTGTTTACTTGAATACCCGATGACCACGTAATGTTTTTATAATACTTGTACAGATTTTTTCATGCACCTCAACTGTAATGTCCTTCGTGTCGATACAAACTTCTATATCTTTCAAATGACAATATTATTTCAATTGTCTTACTGTAAAACGGTTTGCTGGTTTTTTTTAAAAAAAAATTTCTATATCCGGAAGCGTATAGTTTTCAAAGGTATTACATTTTATGTATTTATGGAGTATATTTGTATTTCATAGTAGATTATGGGTAATGTATAGGTTTAGAATGGGTTAATCGTGAGACTATGGTTACACATTACAAGACGCGTCATATATATTATAATGTAATTGTTCATTGTTGAAATATTTATAGTAAAGGTGTAATCACTCCATGCCATTTTTACACGCGTAAACACAAAAATGCGGATATAATATATTATCAATACCTGTTGATTAGGTACCTATACTATTATAATTTCTAAACCATTGTAAACCATATAGCAATCGTTTGTAAAACGGTGCCTAAAAAGTGTTTTTAAAAAATAAATTTGTATAAGATATCAATTCAAATGTTTATTAACAGTATTGCGTGTACTTATGTATTATATTATATAGAATAATTCGTTATTATTTCAATATCGCTAGCTGCAGGACGACAGCGAAGGCTCTCGTCTACAACAGTCGCGGCGGTCGTCGTCGTCGTCGTCAGCCAGCGAGAAAACGAAAACGATTTTTTCCAGTCTTATGATCACTCACACACACTCGCCCGAACGTTTAATGATTATATTATTTGCGAGCGGCGACGAACCTGCGCCCCAGGGCAACGCGTAAATAATAACAATTATGGATTATCCGCGCGCCCAATAGTATCGCACGATAAGCTTCCGAGTTCGCGTGCGAAACGAAATATTATAATACGAACACATTTGACGGTATAAGCGCCCCGACACCGACAGCATTATTACGACGGCGTAATAACCGTAAAATAATATTATTATTACTATAGGTAGGTATATATGGTAGGTAGGTAGGTAGGTACCTGGGGTTATGCTTAAAACGCTAAATGGGCATACGTAACACGATTGTCGTTTTGCAAGTTCGTTGGCGCGCGCACCGCTGCGCGCACCGCTGCGCGTAGGGTGTAAAAGTTGCCGCCAAACGATATAATACAATAATAATATCCGTTTAATTTTTCGTATACAACACACACGGTGGGTATTTAACGCTAAGAAAATGTTCGTAAATGCAAATTGTCGGTCTTACGTCATAGGTAGGTATAAAACGCTAAACAGACATACGTAACACGATTGTAGTTGTGCAAGTTCGTTGACGCGCACACCGCTGCGACGAGGAGGGGGGGGGGGGGGGGGGTGTAAAAGTTGCCGCCAAACGAACAATAATACAATAATTTATATCCATTTCGTTTTTCGTATAACACACGGTAGTCATCATTCATCCACCGCTAAAAAAATGTTCGTAAATTCAAATTTTCGGTCTTATGTCATATTTATATCGTATATAACTGGTACAGTTGTAGCAGTACAAGTATTATATACTGTACATTTATGATTTATTCAACGGCGCGCGCAATAACAACAAACATTAATTCAAACGTGCACACACATAAAGTACGAAATAATTTCATTAGGTACCCATATTTTTTTTTGGTGGGTGTAAAGGTTCTGTTTAGCTCGTTCGTTTACCTGCCAAAACAACGGTATATAAACGCGAGTATTATTCAATTGTAAAAATCAATGGCAAACCGTGCGATTCGCTGACACAAATTATAATAATGTGATGCGTACCTATAATATTATTATAATGTATAACAATCACACTATGTATTGTACTATACATTCTGTTTTTCTATTATTTATTATTTTTCCCGTAGTACGTACCTATAGAAGTATAGTTTTAGCGATAAAGGTCATTCGTTGACTTCCGGAGAGTCAAGTGCGGCGACAGCTTTTCACAGAGAGCATTACACACACGTCGCGCCGTGTCATGTTACTCTATAAATATTAATCATATATATTTTTTTTTTTTTAAGGAAAGTTGACCGTGTCCTATACCAGCTATACCTATATACAATAACCATTGAGGGCGTAATCATAATATCGCTCTATATAATAGCTGTTATAATTATTGTTAATGCTGCCTTAAATATAATATATCATATAGACCTGCGCACGATTGTACAAAATATAATATTATCTGCTCATGTATATCGCATTCCTGTATAATAATATTATGTCGCGAGCTTGCAAGTCATCGGAATAAATCGACGGCGTTTTTTTTTCCCATATTATATTTTATCACGACGACAAAAATTAACATCGCCACGATAATAATGCCCGCAGCACAGCACAGTGTCTCATACCTATAGATACCTACGTTTATGTCGATATCGTGTTCTGAGCAGAAAACCTTCCGAGGGCGAAGGTTTCGTACTATCCAGCAAACCGGTAGACTTTGTGCTTATGTAGTTATGTGACTTATGTGACGACGTCATTGCACGCATGTGCACAATATTGTAATAGGTATTTTTGATTTTAGACCACTTGTACACACTATTTGTGCATTGTTTGTAAGTCGTATAACGGTTACCAGTACGTTTTTCACCCAATAAACATACCTATATGACTGCGGTAAATACCACGATTGGCGGTGATATTGTTTCAATGTAACTGGCATTTAACGATATTATATGTATTACACAATATTATCATCTACATCGTTTATAGGTACATACATTTTAAATAACTGACATTTGATTTTTATGATATGAACGAACGCGCAGCCGCAGTTATAAAATGTATGAACATTGAACACGTTCAACCAATAATATTATATTATTTTATTATTTATTATAATTAATAATTAATATTAACCATTAATATAGCCATATATAGGTATTAGGTACTAATCGATGCGCAGAAGGCAAATGACATATTTTATATGGTTATAATACATGATACTCGTAACAAAATATGTATAAGTTATAAGATGACTTTTAACATAATTACAATGTTATTGGATATGAAAGAAAAAAAGATGTTTAACTGATAAAAAATTATTATGAAACGTAGAGATTATTAAGCTATTTATAACATATACCTTACTATATGGCCATTTTAGATTCTGAGTAGAGAGCGATGAATGTATTGATTTTACAACGATGTGTGTTTTTTATTTTTTGTGTCTGAAGTCACTTTTTTTAGTATATTAAAAACATTTACTGAACACCAACTTTACTACGACGGAGGTTTCTGTCAGCAAACTGGATCTAGTTGGTGTTTTTGAGAGGGAAAAATAGAAACTCCTCAGTACTTTTTAAAATAGTCGGGAAAAAAAATACGAACATTTGTTAAAATTTTTGTACAGTAAATTATTATTAAAATAATTTGTAAAAACTGGTTTTGCGTATACGAGTTCCCATTTCCCCCTAATTTTCTACCAATTATTAACTAGGGATGATTCTAACTTAGTATAATATACCTAGTAAATACTATACACGATTATAATAATTAAATAATAATAATACAAAAAATGCAATGTTTTCAGCAAAAACCGTGTAAGAGTAAAATAAATTACTTTAATAGCAATACCAAAAAACATAATATCATGAAATATTATACTTTGTAATATATACGATGACCGTCTTCACTCAGAAACGTTTCAGTGATTTATCATTGTATTCAAATTTAACACATACATTACGTTGACTTACTCAATGACGAGGTAACTTGACACTTACTGTTCAGTAGAGCGATCGGTGGTGATATCTACTTTCCCCCCTTTTTTTTATTCTTATATTCATCCTTCCGTATAATAGTTGTCATGGAAATCACAAAATAAATAAACTGTTATTAGAATTAATACAATTCTGTTTTGATTACTTTTGAATTTACTATTATTCATTTTTTGGTTATTTTTTTTATTAAATATTTTAAATTACTGATATTAAATTTCAAGATGCAAAGGGGGACAATCATATAGATTATAGATAATATAGATGATATATAATATATAATATGTATAGTATTATATCTATGGGGGCAACCCTAGGATCGTTTGGACGAAACTCCCAAGTATTAGTACCTATGTCCTATACATATAATAATATTATATACAATATTTATGACCAGTTATACAATAAATATAAACAGAATGTAAAAAAAATAATATAATATATACCTTTTTTATTAAAACGAAATGAATCACTGTCCAGTTTTGGAGCATATTATATCATATCTCAGAAGTTTGACTGAAACTTTATGAAATGTACTTTGTATAATTTATTTAACCATACCCTAAATGTTTTATACTTATATAGTTATATATAGTTACCTACTGGCTACTGATAAAAGTTTAGTGTGTCGTACACCTGGTGCAACGAGCAATATACAAAAACAAATTGTAACATATAAAAATATAACGATTTTTCCGCAGTACACTCATCTTGCATTTCATTATTCAAAAATATATTTTTCACAATTATACTAAAACTCATGTATACGTTATGTATAGACACACAAATACAAAACTTTTTACATTCAAATAGGTATTATATAATTATTATAACTAAATTGATTGTTGATTTCAATACTTTCCCAACTATTAAAATATTGATAAGAATCAACATCAATATAATTTATCAGATGTGTGCCTACATAATATAATATGGGTATGGTATATAATATACTATATTTACTTCATAGTCACTATATGAATACAACAATGTATATTTATTTAAGTTTTAAACGGGCCAGGCCAAATTGCATAAGCTACATTATTACGCAATTACCCATAATATATAATTATATAATATTATAATAACAATTGTTTGTATAAATAATACAATTAAAAACAATGAAATACAATATACAAATAATATTAAATACTTATAGTTGTGAATTAACCTAACATATTGTATGAAATTACAATATATTTTAAACGAGTCGAAATTTAGTGTTATGAACAAATCACTATTGGTTTTCACAATTCTATCGTGGGGGCAATGCTTACACAATTAGTTACTTCTGTGTAGTTAAGATAACATTTATTTTTAGACCTGCAAGTATTACGAGTAATAGTATGAAAGGAAAAACGACTTAGGAACTCAGGACGGTCAATATTTCCGGAGAAAAGCTTTTACGAAAAGTATAAATCTAATCAAAATTGCGTTGTTCAAGGGTTTCAAGGTTAAGCATTTTTAAACGTGGAGAGTGCAAAGAATTATATGTTTAGGGAACCAATACGTGTTGATGTCTGCTACGGAACATTGAAATGAAAGGAATCGTAAGAACTTTTGCTGAATTTTTTTAGTTTGCGTTTAAAATCCAATTGTTATGGATACCAATAGAACGTACTGAACAGGAAATTATGGATTTTGATATCTATTAAATATCAATATGAGGAGGGAAAATAAACATTACCTATACATACTAATATAATATTGAAGTCTACTTTAATAACGACAAAATTATATAATATACTATGCTCAACTACAGGTAATACGTTTGAATGAAATTTATTACCTATTGACTGATAGTAGGACACGTGCACCTCTGGAATGATTACTCACGCAAATTCGGGTTTCAATTGAAACGATAAGTTTCAAGATAGTAATGATTTACTAGCTGCGGAGACCTAATTCGGACGTGTTGACATAATATTTTGGTGATAACCATATTGTTTCGCAGATAAAATCGTAGTCTGATAAGCATTGCGTCGCATTGCGCTTTAAAATATAATACATATTTTAACTATTATTGGTATTGAGTCCGCGAACATTACGATAATATAAATTCAAATTTTTGTGAACTGGACCGTTCGTAATAGTTTTTTGAAATGGTCGGTGTGCCTGCTTTAACGAACTTCATAACTAAATTTAATTGGCCGGCTGCTTTGCGTTCTTCGAGTTTCGATATGACGTCACGAAGACGACACGTCACATTATGGTGCGATCCGGCGATATACGAATATGGAACAGTTGTAGATTGGAGACGCACGTAGCTTATGTTTATTTTTAAGTACAATAAAAACATCGGAAAATTCGTGTAATTTAGTGGACGGACTTTGGTCGATTTTTGACCTAATCTAAAGCTGACGCGACGGGGTGCGATATATCATCTAAGACAGATTTTATTAGCGATGTATCTCTTTCTTTGCGGAGTTATTATTTATTAGTTATTTCCGTCAGATTACGAAACATTAAGAATAATTATATTACGTTATATTGGCGGCTGTCTATCAATAAAACCCATCCGAGTGAGAGTCGGGGAGGGTTCAATGGTAGATAAACGATTTTCTATTTGGGTGACTCTATACAGACAATCCCCCTGAGAATATTGTCAAGCGAAGAAGTACGACCACCCAAATCACGCAATTGACTAGAAACTTCGTCAAGTTTATAATCGAGTTCCAAAAGTTAAGATTCAGGTTTAGAAACCGAAATATTTATCTCATTTACTGTCGAAAGTATATCATTTATTTTAGACGCGTAATCGGTATCTAAAGATATAGAATTGACCGAAAAAGATTGGAAACTAGTACACAGCCACGAAAAAATACGCTTTTTAAGAATTTTGGCAGTTAGATCGGAGACAGGTGAACAAGGAATATGGTATGGTTTAGAACATTTTGAGCACTTAACACGGTCGCGATCAGTCAATAATTTCAGATTGGACCACTCCATGCTATAAGTCTTATAATAGTATAAGATAACGGACCGGATAAAACTGCAATACGACTGGTCCGAACGAAAGTCATAATATTATAACTGACAAAAATGTCAACTGTATAAATTCATTTTTAAGTACATTGATAATATAGTTATAATATTTTTACTCATACCATACTCTATTTAAAAATAGCAACTATCAAAATATGATTAAACTAAATTTAATAATTAAATAATATCATATTTAATTTATTTAAATAATTTGTAATAACCGTTTTTAATATTGAAGTTTATAATTTATAATCTAAAACATTGTATTATTTTGCTTATGACAGATTTTTATATAAGTATAATACAATATTATTAATTTAATAATTTGTTTTCGTAAGAAGTATAAAACATTATTTTTATGCTTAAATAAATAATGAAAAAAACTATTTAATTTCACCATCTTTGACATTTTCTTTGAACACAACTATTTTACTAATCTAAATAATCTTTCCACTCGAAACAATGTGCTTGGAAAATGAACATTATTTTTAGAAGTATTGTGTATTTAAAAATACATTAAATACATAAAATAATTTTATAACAAAAATAGTTGTCCCCGCGCATAAATATTATTTAGAAGTTAATGTCCCAAAAATAGGTTAAAAGAGTACGAGGTAACGACCATAAGAAAAACTTTTTGTACGTTTGTTTCACAAACATTTCAAATAATACTTCATGTACCTGAAAATTATAATTCGAATTCAACTGAAATATGATTTGGGTTATATATATTATATGCATTACTTTTTATTTAAATATAGTTTTTACATTTAATTAATATATTGTTATAAAAATATATTTATATTTTGTATATTTTTCACTCACGAGAGAAAAATTCAAAATCACACATTTTGCGAGGAAACTATTTCAATGTTATATAACGCTATATAATAGGTATATATATATGTATCGTTATCACTCGGTCCAATCAATCACGGTGTCCACAAAGGACGGGACCATATTACCATTTATTATTCCCTTCAACTATGACCACGGTCTAAAAAAAAAAAACCTCAATCACTATGGTAACTAGCACTAGGTTTGGGTTTTCTCGTATCTTCTGCAGAACTTAATCGCATATATATCATTTATTAAACGATTTCGGTACGATGTCCGTTACGATTGTCTATTAAATTTTAAGATCCACGAGTTGGAATTTTTCTATTAACAGGTGTTTGAACTCTTATTGGAGTTACCCACACATTACACAACAATAGTAGACGAAATGCGAAATTATCAGAACTACTTTTCTATATCATTAGAAACTACTCTAATGATATAATATGCGTATACGATCCAAATTAGAAATGTTGAGAACCATATTATCATAGTGAATTGATGAAACGCGCATAACATTTATTTATTTTACACCCTAAATGGTAATGAGTACAGTTTTAAAAAAGATTAATAGCCATTATAGGTCAAGAATATTATTGGTGTATAGTTTATTTTTTAAACAGAAAAAAAAGAGAGAAATATAAATAATATAATACTATTCAATCGTAATAGTTTACTCTCGACATAAACAATTTAAAGGTCGGTGTATCAAAGTACATGATCGCGTTGAACTTGGTTTTTTTTCACACAGACGAGGTAGGCTCGCAAATTTAAGAAGAAATAAAAATTCTCTGTGTAGTATATACTCACTACACTCGGGTACTCCATCGTACGTATCTCATACGTACGTAAAAATAAAGCCTTTATAATACAATATGTAGTGTTTACCGATACCAGCAAGTACGTAGGTTTTACAATCAAAAGACATTGCAATAAATATAAAAACGTCAGTGAGTGCATTATTTATTTATCTTTTCATACACTAATGCTCACGACGATATTATATTATTATTAAGTGATACGAGGATATAATCAATAATTATGTTTTTCATCGAATTGTTTTTTCTCGTGTTTATTGCTCCACCGTGTTTTCGTACAATTGTTAATTTATCTATCTCGTTTACTATTTAGTATTTCCACATGGTTGATTTCAAATTCAATACTTGAACATATAAATTTTTTGTAATTACATCATATAGCAGTCGACAATAATAACCTCTAAATTGGCGTTGAAAGTGTTTTCCGCTTTTATCAGACATTCAGACGTTCGTTCAAACAAGACGGTTTTTAGATATAATTTATTATTGTATTATATCATATTTTATATCTCGTTATTATAGTTATTTGTATTGGCTTTCCACTTACTATACTTGATATACGACAATTTTTAAGTAAATATTAATAAGTTATAAAACCAATTGAACAACTTGCAACAGAATTGTATTTTATTCTACCTAATTCCACAAGCTTAAAATGAACAGAACGGTGATAGTGGAAATTTTATTTGGTACAATATGTTTTCGTTTTACACTTCAAACTCTCAATCCATAGATATATTGTGTATAGGTATTTGACATACACAAATTACCTGTAAAATTATGATTTATGAATATACAAATACATAAATTTTAAATGTAAGGTTAAAAGTAACATAAGTAGATATGAAAATTGTATACATTAAGTTTTAATGAATAACTAAAATAATTTAGCCCGAAGATGGTTCCTGGCCGAAACGCGTAGCTTTTACTAAATATACATATATAATGGTTTTGATGATTGTGAGTTCTTATTTTTAAATTATTTATTCACGTGTATCCAAAAAATAAATGGTATTAATCAAATTTTAAATGATTTGTCATTTCAATGAGATTTTACATTTTAGTAAAAGATACACTTTATTATATTAACGTTTAATTGTTTTTTTATTTAATTTTGAATATCTTGACTATTTGATTTTAAAAAACTGTTTATAAACACCTAAATACCCATTATAATCATTATTTTCGAATTCGTGATGATTATAACACGACACTAGCTGAGTTGAGATAAGAGAAAAGTGACAAAGTTCAAGAACCCAACCTTTGCAATTTTCTGTCGGTAATATTATTACCTATAATTATGTTGTACCTTTTTTTTCTTTATAAAGCTTATTAAAGTATTGATTGACATTTTCGATTGTATAACGTCTAGTGAAAACAAACGACTCTAATTTTAGAAAAAATGTCTATTAGATAAAAACAATAGATAGGTACTTCCTTTGTTATTGTCGACAACAGTTTAATAGGTACTGCATATTATGTGATTAGCTACGAAATATGAACGAAAGTTTTGTATTGTAATTTTAATGAATCAGTGAATGGTGTTAAAGTAATTAAATATATGTTGTACGATCAACATAAAACTGGTTATTTGTGCTAAAAAAACGTTATTTTGTTCATAAATCATTTTATGGCAATACACAGATGGGGTTAAAATAATGCGCAAGACTTGCAAATATTACAATATTACAGTTTTCTGATCTTTTATCCTAAACTGAATCGAATCATTAAATATTTTTCAAAAAAGGAACTCAGCAAGCTATATTATATAGTTTGTTTGATACTTTTGTCTAATCGTTAATTTATTTACACCATTTTTAAATGTTATTTTAAAGTTCAAATAAACTATGTTTTTGGTTACATTCATAAAAATATTATTCTAGATTTTGATATAAACATATTTTGTAAAATATACTACACCGTTACAAGAAAGTCATTAAATTTTAAACAAATCGAAAAGAAATATATAATATTACATAATACCTGCGGTATTATTATTTTAATTTTGTAATATTTTAAATGTCACGAAAATAATGAACAAAATGTCGGTTTTCGGAATTGGAAAATTGGAAACTGTTCGTAAAAAAATAGATATGCGTTTGGAGTTTGATGATATAAGTATACCTATACACAACATCTCTAAAACAACGATTTAATATTATTATCAACCCTTGGGCGTAGATATAACTAATAATTCATATTTTCCTTTCGATATCTTATGCCAAGATAATATTATATGGTATGTGTGGTATATAAAGTTATATTAAAGCGGATGTTTACATAAACGATACTTTCACGATCGGTGTGGTAAACATAAATAATCGTCTACTAGTGCGGCTTTTGGTTTTTTGCACACCGACGACGACGTCCCCTATAGCTATAGGCAGGCAATACCTTTGAAAGCAAAAAAGAAGAACAATCTTTCTAAAAAACTGATATTAAGAACTGTGCCTCATGGTGTGTGTACTTGGAAGAAGCTTAATGTACCCACGCACAGGTACCAAATCCTTGATAATCCTTGATAATACTCGACCGCGCCACCGCCTATCTATACCTCTTATATACCGGGCTTGTTTACCGCTTGGAAATTCGAAGAAAAACTAAAGCTCGTTCGCTTATATGATGTGCGTTTGTTTGAGATTAAAAACTATACGCGCGCAAAGACGTAGACGATGATGATATGTAGCAAGGCTGATATTGTCCGCATATAGAACGGCCAAAAACCATAGACATATTATAATATAAATAAAATTATTATTTTTATTTTCCATAGCCAAAACCCTCATTTGTTAGCTGACGTCATCGGATCGAAAGTCTTGTCACGCCGTCGACTGTTATAAGGATGATAATTAGAGAAAAATAATGTCCACCAGCGCTCACGATAATATAATATTATGTTATGATGTATACCTACCCACATCGCATAACAATTTTGTTGTAGTTTTATAAAAAATCGGACACACCGTAGAACATCACTCGGTCAAAATAAATCTACCCGAAATGACCAATTATTTAAGTGAAATAGTGCATTACATAATGTTATCATTATTGTACTACTGTGATATTTTATTGTCTTTACCATAACGTTCGTCCATGATGCGACGATAACGATTAGACGCACCTACACACAATGGGGGCTTTCAATTATTATTTGATTAATTAGCATAGAGCGTGCAAAAAATAATAATTGAATACATCGAAGTGCATAATTTTATTTACCTTGCCGCACAATTATATTTTATGAACAGCTTTTTCAGGATAAAAAATGGACTCGATAAATAATAAATTACACAATAATATAGTTCACAGTTTGTAATCGTTAGGTCGTTTTAGAATTAAATACCTCGGAAAGAATTTTATACAAAATCATATAAACTGTCACTAGTTTAACTGAAAATAGAATAAAAGTCGTAAGTTACATAAGTCCATTTAAAATTACTAATGAAAACCATTTAGATATGCATACTTAATCGAAATTATAAAACCATAAACTTCGCATTATATAATAGTTTATAATATAATAGTTTCACCGTATTATAATGCGAAGACGCATTCATCAATCAAAATTACAGCTATTATACGCGTCATACATGACCAAAATTTCGTATATAATATAATATTAACATATAAAGAGTGATTCGAGAACCTTTAATCATAATATTTTCAGATAAATACTTAGTAAATTAAGTAAAATTTAGCGAGGGGCTTTGAAAAAAATGTATTCGAGAACATAATAATTATGTGCTTAAAAACGTGTAAGTACTGAAATGCAATAAGGTAGGTGAATTCAACATACGGTAACATATTTTATCAATACGAAATACAGTAACCTATATATTTTATGCAGATAAATAAATACTATATCTTATGTAGGGAAATAAATAAATAATACATTTTCGAGAACCAAAGAAATGCAAATTGAATTGCGTACCTGCGGAACTATATTTTTTAAACAATCATATTTCAAGGGATAATTTAGATAACTTCAACATTTCTCTTTGAAATCATTTTTTATTTTCATTTCGAAATTGTGAATAATTTATGTAAAACTTATTAATGTACAATACAATTTAATTTAAATGTAAATAATAAATGTTCGTCGTAATGCAGTGGCGTCGATCTTATAACCAAACCGCAGCAGTAATATAGTCCTCCATCGTCTTTAATGGTGTCTAATGTCTATTATACTCGTACATGGTAGATGTCAAATTCCTTTAGGGTTAGGCCAGGTCAGTCATCTCCGAATCATTAGATATTAATAGGTAGTTTAATATGATTAGTAAAAGGGGAATGTCACTTGTGCGATCGGGTGGTGCCTTGTTTGCAAATAGGTGTTTTATTCATCGACTTGTCACCATACATTTTAAATTATGAAATCTATCTACACCACACAGATGGAATATATTATGTATTACACATAAAAACGTTAATATATTTCAGCCGAAAATTTTTATTTTCATTTATGAATAATAAAATTAAATTAAAATTCAAGTGTTAAATATTAATATAATTATAATTTATATTGAAAACCGGAACGCCTGTATCAGGTACCTACATATTATGTTAATTGCGTGTGCAAAAAAAAAAAAATTTTAACCTTATACTGCGTTATTTTGTTTAAAATAATATAACCCCTTAAAATACCGCAACTGAAATTGGACATAATTGTAACGAATCAATTATAATCAAATGTTTTCTTTCTTTTAATCTTTTGAACTAAACAGAAATACGTTAAACTCATTATTTTTGGTTCAAATCAAACTTGAACATGTACCTACTTATTAAATAATAATTTTCAAACTGAAATGAATAATATACTGTTTAAATGTGTTCAAAATATATTTGTACGGATAATACATATAAATTTGTATGGACAAACTACATCTGCACGGCTGCTACTTAATATTGATGGTGTTTATAAACATTTTGATATTATATCTGATGCCATGTGCCTACTGCGTATGAACTACGATCAAGTAAACACTAAAACAGCAGTCGTTATGCCTTTATTAGTTGGTCAAGGATTAGTATTGAAATAACAAAATGAAAAATGACACTAATTATTTATACCGCGAATGAATAATGAGTAAAAAAAAAAAACCAAACAACGACCGTGTTAACCTATTCATCGTTAATTTACCAACGAAACGTCCTAAATGAAAAATGTATTCGCCGAAAAATCACCAACTATATTACGAAGTGTATTATATAAACTAATATGCGTCTGCACTGGGTAGTTTAAAATTATATACAACTATACAGCGTATAGTGATAACTATTTAACGCAGCGCGAGGTGTATATTTGTGCGTAGAAAATTCGTTTCATAGACAATAAACATACTGTTTGACCTATGAAATTTTCTATTTTCATAAATCACAAGTCACACGACTTGGTCTATAAGTACGCTGCGTCGCTGCTCAAACAGTTGTCAGTCATATAGGAAACTTTTGTGCAATTTTGTTGATGTCTTTTTATCTCAGTGTTTTTACAAACTGATATTCCGTATTTCCGTAATACATTTTCGATTCAACTATGTTGTAACAATTTTGAAGCCAGCGGGGTCTTAGTAATTTTGTTTTTTCTACTACAAGCACTTAGTTTAAAAAAATCCGATTACAAAAATAAGTTTCTAGCCTCGTAGGGATATTAATAAAAATATCTAAGATAAATTGCATTGCAACGTCAGCGTGGCACGCACAATTATGATGTAAAATTGGATGAAAATTAAATTCAAAAAAATGAAATTTTGTACCTGCTTGCATACATTTTAATAGTTCAATTTAATGCCAATATTATTTAAAAACAGTAATGAATTGGTAATAAAATTATTGCGCAGTACTCTCGAAGAGGCTCTGACCAACAAAAACAAAAACTATAGGTAGGTTTTACGATAAACCTACGAGTTCTGTGTCTTCTTCGTGTTCAAAACCTATCTTAATATATTGTATGTATCCACTAAGCCGAAAATAAAGCTCCAATTATATAAGATCGAAATACACGTCGTGTACACGCCATTTTACTTTGAAGCGAAAACTAGAGAATTTAGCGCACGATATCGATTTAATTATATTTATAACATCAGGTCCATTAAACAGCAAGACATGTGTTTATATACATAAGATATATTCGGAATTAAATTTGAAATTATGTTCAAAAGATTTAGAAACCAATTTAATCCACACATCAAACAAAGTTACCTATGTAAACCGTTAAGGTAATTTGTAGTTTTAACTTTTTATTTTTAACATGTTATGACATTTGCAGACTATACAATTTTAAAACTAGTGCGCCGCAGGGTTTTGCGGGCATTTCGGTGAACGCTTGTGAATATTATCGTGCTTTACAAATGTCAAACACACCGAAAACACACATAGGTACCAAGTATACCTGGTACTTGTGTTATAACATCGCGTAACATTATGGTAATATAAATTTATGTGGCTTTTTACGTTCGAATTATTTAACGATAGAGGACTTTGCTGTTACTGCTACGGTGTTATATATGTAAGCGAGAAATTCAAACTGTTAGCTTAAGGCTTAACTATATATGTATAGATGATAATATATTTATGAATAGTATGTGTCTTAATGCACACTTTTCCCGAGTAGTCCCCTTTGAGCAGTTACGTAGCAGTTTATCTATCGTTAAATAATTTGAACATTACGAATATATCAAACGGTATAAAAAGTCACATTAACTTGATATCGGCCGCAGTATTCTGTGCACATAGACCGCGAAGTCTTTTGTAATGGTGGCATTAATGCTACGAGTGTGTTATCGGCACACGACGTATTAAAAGGCAAAAGCCATAGGTATATATTTAGTTAGGTCCCGCATTATACCATTCAATGAAATAAAGTGCCAATGATATACGACGGGTCAATGAATTGAAGGATTAATTAAATCCACAGCGCCGTTGACATTTAATGGGAACATTTATACATTTCACTATTAAATTCGTCCAAAACAGATGTCGTATAGATAGGACAAATAAAAAAATATATTTATCGCGGTTTTAACGATAAACACCACACGAATAAGGCAGAAGGTATACAAGGGTTATTATATTATTTTGCGAATCGTCCAGTATAGTGTTATTTTTGTAAGATTAATTATAAGTCGTTATCAACAGGTACTTATTTTTTAAATAATAAAACATTGGTGTGAGTACGAACGTTCTTCGTTATTTTATATTTTTTATTAATTATAAAAATTAACAATTGTAGAATTTAGTGTATGGTTTATCCGCGGTAAATCAAATTCGGTACCTATAAGTCCTAGGTGTGTATAATATTATACTGTATACATAATATTTTATTCATACATATTATTCGTATTTTTTTATATATATTGAAATATACACGACTATTCTCCATTTAATACACAAAAAAAAAAAAGATTCATAAATCATAAAAATGTGTTTATTTTATTTTACCGAACCATCATAATATAGTAGATTTGTTGTACATGCATATTTTTTTACTCTGAGATTTTTCAAATCTCGCACTGCCACGTTATAATAGCTAAATAAAATATACCGTAAAAAGTGTTTTAGACTTTAGGTAGCTTTTCGAAGCGTCTGCATCTTTAAGTACCTATCAGTAGTTTGACCATTACAGTCACGTGCTGTTTTCATGAATATTTTTTTCATCTTGTAACCCAGTGGTCTCTATAATATATATTTTTACATCAGTTACCAATCAAAACGTTAGATTTTACGAACGTTACATTTTACGAATAAAAATATTTAATATAATATTATCTAGAAGAATAATAGGGATTGCTAAATATATTTTTATATTTTTTACGATTCGGAGATTATCGTAAAAATAAATATCATACTTACTGATACTATTTCAATAAAATAATTAAAAACCAAAACCATTTGTCATATATATATATATATATTTTAATTAATATCTCTTCAACAAATACACAAGCAGAACAATAGTTTTAAAATTCAGAATAATAGATAGTATAATATGAGTGTTTCATACTGCATTAAAACATTTCATTTCAAACATTAAAATATCCAATTAGCAATCAGCAATCTACGTAGAAAATCATTGTGATAATAGTTATAATATACCTACACTTTCACTGACACTTTACACGGACTGTGGAGTAATTACCAAACTGCCATCACAATATATATATAGTTACTGATAAGTGATAACCGATATGCACTTTAATGATATTATTTCCATTTTAATATTGTATAGTGAGCGATAACAAATCTGTCCTTGTGTTGAAAAGACAATTAACGCGTTTGATGAGCTGTCGTCGTAATAACCTTTTGAGTGTGGAAAAAGATTCAATTAAAAAATATTCCCTGCTGGTTAATGACAGCCGTTGTGTGAAAAAAAAAAAAAAAGGCCACGTGTAACCTGTAGCCCAATAATATGACCTCATTTAACCTGGCATTTCCGTTTCTAAGTTTGGACTTTGGATCTTTTGAGGATGAAAAAAAAAATAGGGGCAGGATACTGAAATCGGGTGTGACTGGCACATTACACTTCGCTTACCTCGACGGAGAATTATAGTGGTGTGTAGCTGTGTGTGCGGTGAATTATGATACTAAATTTTAAAGCACTATAAACAATCGCATTCAACAAATGGGCGGAGCTATTGACAAAAATAAATATCACAAGGAGCTACGTGAAACTTTTTGAGCACTCTCCGTGTACAACTGAAGAAGTGTTCACGGAAAAAGATATAAAAAAAAAATAAAAAATATATGCCTACACAATATTCAATATAATATATGTAAAAACCAATATATTCGTCTCTATAAAAAGTAGCATCCTCATTGTATATTCGTAAAAGAAAAATAATTTTAGGGCGTCTAGTTATTTATTTTTTATTTTTTTTTTTGTGAACAATTGCGATCAGTGGTTTTAGAGCTTTTGATTTTTATTTCCACAGTACCTATGTAATATAATATTTACATACTCGTTAAAATGTACACCTAGTACATAATATATTGAACAGAGATTAATTTTGTTTTTTTTTTTCCAGGTAAATACTTCAAACGCTCAAAACCAACAATACTTCAAACAAGTGCATTCCTTAAGTAAATTATACACTCGTACTTTTCCGAATTAAGTAAAATGTAATGTGCATGTGTAATACATTTGTACTATTGTGTATTAAATGTATATATATAATATATATAAGTCAACACGATGGTTTGAGAGTTTAATCCGAGTCCAAATTTGAAAATAATAACGAAAAAAAATATTACACTTGAACGAAAAATCGTTTTTGATCTCGCTTTGATCAAAACTTCAGAAACGAAAAAAAAAAAACGATGAAACATATGCGGAAAGCCGAAAATGAACGTGCAGGGGTGAAACAAGTCGTTGTATACTTTTACACCCCTCGATTCTCCCGCAGTTTTATTCTCGCACTATAACGCGAACATAACGTATACAAATATAATACATGTTCTATGCAGGGTGTAACAAATAGACCTGACGAACAAAAAATCGAAAATTGATACTAGACATAGTTATATTTTTATTTTTTTACTTTAGAACTTCCAGTAAAAACCTATTAAAGTTCACAACTAGATAGGTCAACGTATGAAATACATTATGCAAATTATACGAACAATGAATAGGTAATTCAATATTTACTTATGTCGGAAAATTCCCAAAAAGAATATTTTGATAAAACCTAATACGGTTTGAATTAATTAAAGTGCTAAAAAAAAATAAATACATTAAAAAATTCAAAAAGAAACTATACTTAACTTAAATTAAGTTTTTAGTACCGAAATCGTTCTAAAAATTAGATATACAAATTGGCTATTTTTTGTTTTCAGTATTAAAAAAAATAAAGAAACGTATACACTGTACTTGTATTTCGCCAGCGTTTATATAAATAGGTTTGAATAAAACTTTTATACCATTGATCATAGAACAAAAGTTATTACATCAGTCAGGTAATTCTGATACACCTTGTATATAATATATAGTACTATATAGAATAATATGTATTCATAAATTATTAATGTAAAAAAACCAAATTTCCCACAACTAAATGTTACCACCGGTCGCATGCAAACCATAGTAGGCCAATAAACCTCTGTATTTGAAGCCTTAAATTAAATAATAAAAAAAAAAAAAAATAATAATATGTGTGTGTCTCGGTGTAAATTATACGGAGTGCATATAAACTAATATCGTCTCGAAGATAATATATATATAGACAGAGAAAGGCGGTATATTTATTTATATGCGTGTACGACACGACGTATATCTTACGCGTTATATTATCATCACTGCCGTTTAGATATCGCTATTATATAAACAGCGTTTCGCATCGCAGACCGTCGTAACTCTGTTATATCATATTATAATACATAGGTATATTATGTACGGTATACAGTATAAACGGCACCACATACCGCGGTGCTGGTCGAAAGAGATGCGACAATAGGCGGCGGCTATGTTTGCTTGGGAAATTGGGTCACGTCCGTCTGGCGGGCCTCACACGTCGTATCATAACCACGGTCGTGTATAGCCGAGATGAACACGATATTTTTGGTCGTCACTTTTTGTCACTTTTTGTCGATGTATTATATATACCAATGCGTATAATATGTGTTTATTTTTCGGACCGCTTTATAAGGACAAACAGACAACGAGCCAAAAGTCATGTTTTGTTTGTCTTTTTTTTTTAATGTGCGCCGCAAGCACTGTTTGACAGAAATCTGTAGATCGTCTATAGATGCGCTCGCTGTCGTAGTAGTTATAATAACGTCGAAAGATGCAAAAATGAGTAAATTATATTTTTCAACGACTTTTTTTTATCATTTTTGTACATTACCATAAATCTTTTAAACTTGAAATATATTATATAATGTATCCCTATTACATCATTGTAATGATTTGCTCGGCAAAATATTATAATGATCAGCGTATTAAAATAATATAATAATATAATAATCAACGTATTAAAATAATATAACAATATAATAATCAACGTATTAATGAACTATACCGTCCTTCATATTATACAGTGCATTTAAAAAAAAAAAAAAAAGTTTTCCTACTTAGTCATATAAACTTAGCGATAATTTACATTGTGAACGTAATATTTCTTAACAATTTAAACGAAATTTATATAATGATAAAGTCGTAATAAATAGTAAAATAATATTATAATAATAATGATATTAAATAATGGTTGTACCTATAATATAGACATTGGTATTTTAGATTCTGTGAAAGCCTATTTTAGATTCTGTGAAAACCTAACCTGTGAGTGGAACGATGAATGTATTGATTTTACAATGATGTGTGTTTTTTTTTTTATTTTTTTTTTTTTTGTGACTGTGTACACCATAAGTACTCGAAATAACGATTGGATTTTCAACTTCAGTATCTTGTTCGATGGGAAAGTGAATATCGTTGGTGCATTTGGGAGGTCGAAATTTAAAATTTCCAATAGTTTTCAAAAGCACCGGGAAAAACAACATAAAAATTAAGTAAAAACGGGAATTTTTACGCAAAATCGGTTTTCCACAAAATCGATTTTGGTTTTTGGTGTGACTCTAAAACAAACGAACGTATACACATGAAATTTTCACTGGTAATTTATATTAGCATTTTCTATACACGATAAAATTTTCCAAATATTTTGATTTGTTTTGAACTAATTAGGAACATTTTCAGTTTCCAATTTTATTAGTCTTTTTTTCTAAGGATGTCAATATAACTTTATTTGTTGGGTAAAAAAGTTTGAAAATTTAATACAAGGCTCCTACTATATTGTTACAATGACATTTGAAAAATATTAAAAATCTTTAGTCACAGTTTTTTTTATAAGCATTAAAAGTTCAAAAATTGACAAAATATGGAAAAATCACGAAAATTACCAAATTATTTTGAGTTATGAATTCATAAAAATTTTTCTTTTTAAATCTAAGATTTGAAAATATAATACAAGATTCCTTATAAGATTATCTACTTTTATCAAAAAAAAAATGTTTATAAGAAAGTCAAATTAAATTTTTACAAGCGTTCGAAGTTCATATTTTCACAATATTGGATATTCACTCAATTTCTCATGTAGCGGTTTTGTTATTTTATTGTTATTCAAAAATGAATAACTGTAGATACATGAAAATTTTACTGAATGTTTATATTTTCATTTGCTATACACCATAAAATTTAAAAAATATTTTGACTTTTTTTGAACTGCTTTTTTTGTTTTTTCCCTATAAATATCAATAACATTTTATTTGTAGGGTAAAAAATCGTGAAAATTTAATGCCAGACTCCTGATATATTTTTACAATAGCAGTTGAAAAATATTAAATATACATGGGCACAATTTTTTTTTATAAGGATTTAAAGTTCAAATTTTGACAAAATGTATCAAATTTAAAATTTAATAATTATTATGTAGTTAAAATTTTATAAAATGTTCAAATTTTATAGCTAAGGATTGAAAATTCAAAACAAGATTCCACGTAAAGAGTTTATGTATAATAAATTACTTTATTCACAATAATATCGTCAAACATATTATTAGTAATACCATAGGCTGACTGACCGTTTTCGCTCAGAATCGTTTTTCTTATACTATGATATTATATCATTGAACTCAAATTTAACACCATCCATTACAGTGACCCACTTGTAACCTACTGTACAACAGAGCGACATCCACTCACCCACATTTTTTACTTATTTATATAAATATATATTAAGTGTTTTTTGTTTATTATTATTATTATTATTATACAAGAACATGAAGGGGTTTCGTCCGAGTTTGAGCCGACGAAAGGTAGGCTTATTTAGATCTATAGTACTAGTATGTATATATTATATATTTCCCTACCCGCACATTAATATCAGCTCATTCAGTTAATATTAGTTTTGAAATTGTACAGCTTTGTGATTTAATTTCTAATAGAGTAGTTTTAATTCAAATAGTTTCAAATAACAATCATAATAAATCAGTTTTTTATGTTTTGTAAATTAACAATAGGTACTAATTATATTTTATGTAGATTCAAAACATGTACGTATACATTTTATACAAAGGTACTTCAAAATAGAGTGTACCTATATATTTTTATGCAATATTTCACGTTAGGTTGAGTGCATACTATATTGAGTACCTATACAAATAAAAACATTCAATTAATTTTTTTTCGCTTTGGTAATACGCTTTTAAGTTGTTTGCAGAAAAATAATTATAAAAAACGAAAACTTCGAAATGGTATATTATTGTTGTTGTTGTTGTTGTTATTTATATTTTTCACAATAATAATATTATTATCAATGAATTTAGAAGGTCGCTTGGTTTGCTACAATGTATATACCTGTACTTAATCGGTGGTCGGTGGAGGTAACCAGTAAAACTGCACGGGTGGCCGCGGAAAACGGACTATCAGTAATGATTATCAGAATTTTTTATAATATGTACCCATAAAGATAATACAATATTAACATTTTTAGTTGGTGTCTATAATTATAGTTCAAAGTCTATACACAACTTTCCGCTTGCGACAAGTCGTCTCAATTAGTCACTCGACTCAGACGATGACCGACTTTTTCCGATCAGCTTAAATGCTTTGTGTGTGACGTACCAAATATGTTGGTGCATATTATATTATGAAAAAATCGTATTGACCTCCTCTTTTGGCACTTTCCGAAACAATACTTATATAAATATTAATATGCGTTCGATTCCGTTATGAATTTCGTAAATTTTTGTATTCATCCCAAAAGTCCTCAATTAATGTACATTTCAAACAGTCTTTTTTCCCGGAGTTTTTGTACAGAATACAAAATAAATAAATAATTTCACACAAAGGAAATAAATCGTAGAGATGAATGCAGCTGTTCGGTGCACGTTTATAAGATTATAAATAATGCAGTGCTGACGAAATATAATTCACAGGAAACGGTACAGCTAGTCTAGATACCATAGGTAATTAATCTGTCACGTAGAAACTTGGCCATTATATAGTTGTATAACCTACCTATATTGTATTTATAGGATGAAAGCATTTCGGACGAATTACCATTTTTGACGTGTAGAGTATTCATTTTCAATGACGAACGCAATTTGTCAACATTTTTGTTTTTTTTAATCAACTCATATTTATAATATTTATAACGACTTTCTGCGTGTAATCATCACCGACTACTGTGTTTTCCGTATCATTTTTCCCATAACATAATTATCGAGGTCTGAATGGTCCGAGAATTCGTAATATTATACGTTTGAAATCTAAAACAATAATAATCTATCAATAGTTGCACAATTCACGTGTAATATATTATCAATCTCGCATATTACAATATATAATAATCACGCATTTGCCACATGTCTTTAATATAATTATAGGTTTTTTAAACCGGCAACGTATGGTAGATTTTATCAATTACCCTGCACCTATATTATGTACGCGTAATATCCTTAAGACTGCAAACAAAATACCTGTTGCAAAATTTGTCGTAATACGTTTTACACGGATGCTGCTGAAAACGGAGGGCTAGAAAAAATATGTATGTTATTTCTCACGCGAACATATTTTTCAGTTAACATTTTTCATTATTGTAAAAAAATCCTAGCAAGTTTCGTGCGGCGTCTCTATTGTTTGGAATTCGAACACGGGTAGTGCTCGAACGCTATGACAATATAATATAATAAAAGTATAATAATATATAAGCGACGGTGTAATTAATTTTTTTAAATTTCCTAGTATTTTTCGAAAACATTATTATTAATATACGCAGGGCGAAAAATGTTGACCAAGACAATAACACTCTGATTTTTAAACGAAATCTCCTCGATGTTTTTTATTTTTTTTTTGGGGGGGGGGAGGGGTATAAAACAATGCGCATACATTTGTTCGACGAATTGTTAATTAAATAATTTATTATCCAGTCAGTATTTTATCTTTGAAGTATACCTATGTATATAGTGTCACTGCTGCAGGGCGGCGGTCGTCCCCTGTAACTCTCTTGATACCACGTCCTACGCTATTCGCACTCGTAAATCACATTTGCTAATTATATATTATATTATGTGTATAACACTGCAGCTGATCGTACACGATTTATCTGTAAAACGAAAAAAACCCGGCAGGACGGTACAATTAAGAACATAATAGTATGTTGTGTAGAGATCAGCAGCGATTAACATTCATAATGAATTAATGCAAACTAAGTCTTACAGTGTACGATTTTAAGCCCGTAACGCGCATCACCCTAAACTAGGTACAACACTAAATTATTTATTTTAATAATCCGCTGCAGGGTCAAGAATATTAACGTTTGAAACCTTCCCTGCGTTTATCCAATAACATCGCGATGTATATCGAATAATATTATATGCGCGTGTGTTATTGAGAAATTATTTTTCAAAGTACCCACCCGCCCACATGATATAGTTGTTGACTTTCCTAGAAATTCCTTAAGCTCTGGCTAAATGATGATAATATAATAATATTGTTAACGGGATTGACGCATTATTATATTAACGTACATTAATTGTATGATAATATAAATAAGGTTTGACGGTTGCCCGCGTATTTTTAAACATCATTTTTTATCGAAGCTCTTAATTTTCAATCAATTTCACTAGAACTTGCGAAATACGTCTCGGAAATAATTATTAATCGAGTCTCTATGGATCCGATAAAGTGCGTCCATAGTTCGTTAAAAATCAAATGACATTATACGCTCCGTGCATGCAGTTTAATGGTTAATGTATTATTGTGCAGCAAAAACACGAATATTTCAAATAGATTAATATCGTGGAAATAATAACATGTTTGAACCAGAAAAACACGCGATTCGCTTACAAGACAACTGTTTTTTATTGATGTATAGATCCAAATCATTTTAATGACGTCTAATAATTGAAATGTAACCAATCGACCGCCGACGTTTCGACCATGTACATATACATACGTCTTATATTACGCAGTGATCGTGCGTACGATATTTCTTTTTATTATCGTGTTTACACTTTTTATGTGTCCAAAACGGGCGAGGACGACCTAGAAAAGCGTTTACACCGTATCAGATTTAGCACACGAGCAACATCTGGCGGTGTCTTACTCGAAATAAACAATTTCGGAATCTTAAATCATCGGTTGCGTTTATTATAATTAAAGACGGGGACGTGCGTAATAACCAACACAGACGATGACGTTTTAAAATTAAAATTTATACCTAGATGCTATCACAGATCGAAATGGCGTGCCATTCGACAGAAACGCAAACATACTCTTCGCGAATATAAAATATTATATAATATGTAAAATGTCTTTCGATAAATCGTTTTTCGCCATTGGCCGGTTTTCTACAACTATTATAAGTTCGGTACTATTACCGCGTATATTATATCATATAAGGAACCCACCTACTGTTATTTATAGTATATTTATACAAATTATATTATATAAAAATATTACTATCGTATCATTAATATAATATGCAATCTATATGATATTAATATTAAATTTATACGATTAATCACAGTTGATGAAATAGATCCATTGATCATTACTAGAGCTTACAATCATTCTTATAAGTTGCTGCGGGGTTTCGTTTGTGTCCACCCCATAAATATCGTATTATTTGTGATCGCACATCCGGTTAAAAGTTGTACGGTATATACATGAAAAAGTATTTTTTTTTTTACATCCATAAATGTCTGATAAAAATAAAATTAACTATTATTGGTTTTTTTAATCATGTCAAACTCGTTATTTTAAATGATTATGCATTATCCTGTCGGTTGGTTTCCGTCAACTGTTTCCCTCATAAATGTCGGGTTTTACAACCTATTGCCTACTATATAAGCACTAAAGCCACTAAAAGTGTCTCTTTTTATTCACCGATGGATATACTATTGATATTTATATTTAAAATATGCGTTGTTTCAGAATCTCATAAATATTGTAATGTCTCCCTGTCAAAAAATAGTATAAATTTATATGACCAAATGTAATTCCACTTGAAACCTTTTTTTAAATAATTTCTCATACAATAAAATTAGTTTTAAAATTCTGTATTTTTTAAATATATCTATTCTATTTACTCCATACAAAACTTACTTTTTTTTAAAAAATATTTTTTCTTATATTCTCTTTTGCAAAATGTATAGTTGTGATTTGTTGTATTATAGGTACAAATAAAGATAATAGATAAAGAATATGAAAAAGTAGTTTTCAAACTGTATTATTATTTCATTTCATGTTCTTCAAACATGGGTTCTAAGCAGACTGGAACCTCACCGAAAAGAACCGGTTTTGGAACCGGAACCCTTTGAATATTGGGAACCGAAACCTCACCGAAACCATTATTTAAATTAATTTTAATACCGGAACACTTATTTAAATTAATTTAAAAACCGGAACCCTACCGGAACCGATACTTTTACTTTACAATTTTTTTTAATTAAGTACCAAATCAGGTAACAATTATTTTATTTTTTAAGAACCGAAAAGAAACCGAAACCTAAATTTTAGTTTTTCTGGGAACCGAACTGAAACCAAAAACGAAGTTTTAGTTTTACTGGGAACCGGAACTGTAAAAATCATCAAGGTTCCAGTCCCTGGTTACAAGCATCATGTAGATAATATTATGGTTAATACCAATCAGTGATAATTGATCACACTTTCTTATCAATTCAATAACACAAAGAATACAATTTATAATTTTAAATAGGTAATTAATTTGCCTTACAAAATTACATTAATTGTTATAGGTTTGAAATCATGAGAATTATGCTGACATAACGTATTATATACACAAAACTTTCTTCGAACATACTGCTAAAAACTTTTAATTTAATCTACTTGCGTAAAAGGCAATGGCTTACCCTTACGTCTCCTTTTGTGAAATCTGTTTTGATAACCTCTGCTGTAAAATATTGTTTTTTATTTGTTTTCTAACTTTTATTTTTTTTAAGACAACGCAAAGAGTTTTTCGACGCATATTTTCTTATTACGTAGACACTTACTATATTATACACTAATCATACTACCAATATTATTGCATGTCATGCGATTATACGTTCTTACTTTTCGTCATATTAATTTCAATAAATTTAAACAAAAGGATTATTTCAATGAAATAAGTACCATAAACCCTATGCTACTTTTAGATAGTTAAGTATCAATAGCCATTCAAGTCGAATAATAACATCATGTGATTTTCCTCGTTCGTTTAACGCATAGTAATTAGTCCTATGGGTACACTGATTATGGTCATCGTCCTTGTAATGTAACTTTATAATTTTATGTATTTTTTTTTTTATGATTTTTTTTTTTTTACGTTTAGTTTGTGACATGTAGTTGTACACTTGCTCTTGCTGTAATATTAATAGTATGGCACAATATTATTAAATTAATTAATGCATCTATCTTCGTCCCGTATATACAATCGATTTTATTTTATAAGCTAAGATTTTTGTATTTTGTTCATTATTAGGTAAATAAACTATAATATTTCTCTCGTAATTTACTAACGAAAGCTGTACCTGAATCAGTTGAACCGAAAATAATTTCGTTGTTTCTGATATGTGATATCAATCACAGAAACGACTTATTTGTGACATACTATTTTTAAATAACTCTTCAATAAAATATCATCTGATTGATTATAGTATAATTATGGTACTGTGTTCGATGTTGTTGTTTATAAGGTTATACAATTGTACCTATATACGCGTTTCGATGCTGTCAGTTATGACTTAACACGACAAAGTTCAAAGTGGTATAATTGAAAAATTGTTATTCAACCACACTGCTAATGATTCAAGATTGTGCAAAAGTGATTTCGACTTCGCGAATAGAACATTGGTATTTTAAAAATTAAATATTACGTATCAGAAATTCAGAACTAAAATAATTGTATTAACAAGCAATAATAATTAATAATATAATTTTTCTTCACAAATTTTTAATTTAGCAAAAAAAAAATTATGAATGAAGGTGATTTTGTCTATTTATTCATCGATCCTAGTTATCCAAACGTTATTGTTTTCGACATTCATTACAGCACAGTTTATATTGTAAATACATGCCTATAGGTATATTAAGAGTATCTACACAGAAGCAGAGTAAACCGGAACCATCAAATTATGTTTTTTTTTTTGTTTCCGGTTACAGTTTATATAATAATATGTTTATAGTTTATACATATTTCAATTGTTTCGTCAATTTTTTTTTGTCTCTTTCACAGTTCGAAAGCCACATAAAATCATTTCGCATCATGAGCATCGTCTACTCAGTATACTCTTAAAAGGACTCCGAACTGTCATCGACAGCGTTTATAGGTACTATAATGATGATAATAATATATTGTAAACAATAAACTCGCATTTTGGCCGGCGTCTAAATTCTTTTTTCGAATAATGAAATTGACTAATCCCTTATTATTATACGTTTTATCTCTACACTAACTCTCTATACTATAATAGCCTTTAAAGTCATTTATAGTACCGAACGGCAAATAATATTATATATTGTATAACGTTTGACTTTATACGACGAGAAGCCGGAAGATTTCCACTCGTCGTTATAGTCAGTGGAAATAATATTTTAGACTTGTCATTTAGAACAATTAACTCGTGACAAAAATCTGGGCTGACACAATATACGTGTACAGTATATTGTGTTCCATAATATGACACTTCCTGTATAGAAAGCTTCTCTGGATGGAGCGTTCTTATATCTGAGGAGGGGTCGAACGTCCGCAACGGATCAACGTCGTCTACAATTATATTATGATATTAATCATATTGAATTGTTGATATTTATTACGTTTGTTCGGAAATGCGTTTCCGGTCGACAATCTCGGCCCTATCCGCATTCGAAGGCACTGCACATTGTTGCATTGTCGTGGCGCACTCACTGCCGAAGAATGTATTATGTAAGTGTGTAACCATAGCAGCGCCATCGAATTACATATTATTTTACAGCCGTAGACGACCTGTTGCAATAATATTATAATATTTCAAGGGATAACTGCTGCAGCTGGTGAGGGCAACCTATCCCCGAACTGCCGATCATAAAGTTTTGTTATCGCGGATTTTCATTCGTTACACGCTTACACTTGGGAATAATTTGGACGCACGCTTAGAATAACTCGTGACAAAAATCTGGTTCAAAAAACAATCTTTTTTCATACGCCTGTTCTATTATAATATGATATATTAAGATGGACGTCTGAAACGGATCAACGTTGTCCATTATGATATTATTCGTGTACTGCACGTTTGTTCGGAAATGCGTTTCCGGTCGACAATCTCGGCCATTTCCATTTGACTGCAGCTGCATTGTCGTCGCGCACTCGCTGCCGAAGAATGTAAAACCATCGTATTATATAGTATTTTACAGCCGTAGATGACCTGCTGCTGTAATTAGGTAGATATATTTCAAGGGATAGCTTATTGCTGCAGTGGAGAATGGTGATGATAAGGGCGTAATACCTACCCCTAAACAGCCGATCATAATTTGCTATCGCGGATGCCTATGTGTACGCATTATAATGGACGAGAAGCGGTAAGATTTTCATTCGTTATACTCGTGGGAATAATTTGGAGGCGCGCTTAGAATAATTAACTCGTGGCAAAAATCTGGGTCGACACTATAATATTTATATATATATATATACTGCACACACGTGTTGTATATTAGCGGTGCTCAACCTTTGTGCAGTGTTGGCGACCCTGAGTATTTACCTATTTTTCATGTGACCTTTTTGAAAATAATGTTCAATGGGGGACTCCCCACCCTCCCTCGACCCCTTGATAATTTTTTCGATTACCATGACTATAAAGAAAACTATTACTCTTAATTTATTTATTTTTATTCATATTATAACTTATATTAATAACAAGTCATAATATATTAATTACCTACGTTTTATTATTTTATTACATATCAACGTTTTAATTTTTTTTTGCGACCTGTTCAAAATTATTCGCGACACTATGACTGAGAAACGCCGTTCTATATTAAGACGGACGTCCGTAACCGATCAACGCCGTCTAAGGTATAATATTTTTCGTGTACACGTTTGTTCGGAAATTTATTTTTGGTCGACAATCTCAGCATTTCATTGGCCTTCCCATAGATTTACGACACGGCACTTGACTGCAGCTGAATATTGTCGTACGTCGATTGGGAAAATATGTATTTCCGGTCCACGATATCGGCATTTATAGAGGCCCTTTCCATTTGACGACACGGCGAACTAATTGTCTGCTGCAGTTGCATTGTAGTTGTACTCACCGTCAAAGAATGTAACCATCGCAATGCCACCATATATATAGCCGTAAATGACCTGTTGCAGTAATTATATTTCGAGGGATGTAATGCTACAGGTGTGGGTGAGGTAACCTATCCCCGAAAAACGATCCCTGCAACGTAAATAATAATAATATATAAATGTCGATTTCTACCTATCCTCTTCCTAAAAATATTTTTGCATGCGTTTAACACAATATTATGCGACTCTGACGAGTTCATTTTGAATTCAACGACTTAACAGTATGAAGCGTATATTATATAAATTGTATATACATATTGTTGTGATAACGCCGCAGGCGTGGACAAATATCCGTTCAAATTTTTTTTATTATTAAACAGCTGGGGTGAAAAACTATATGTACCTACACGTGTACCTTACACCCAAAATCATTGCAAATTAGATAATCATATATGGGTAAATTTATACATTTCCGAAATTGTTTCGTTAATACGACATGATGGAATTTACGATTGTTTTTTTTTTTTGTAATACAGCGGAATTTACGATCGCTCGATTTCGTCTGAAGGACGCTTGTGTTTTCCAAGGTTTAGAATTTCAAATAAATTGTACATTCTTTATATGATATACTGGATTGATTCGATAAGAATGTTTCAGACGAGAAAAAAATATCGCTCCGATAAAATAATGAATTCGTAAACAACCGAGATCAAATTTAATCGGTTGATAACAAATAAATGATACAGGAGAGTAAGTAATTTAAACCACGACAAAATTATCACCTATGACGGCTATTAGATAATCGCGATATTTATATATCGTACATACAATACTGTAGGTAGGTACTCATATCACAATAAAACGTTGTATACCCATAGGTATATAAATGTACAATATTAATTGAAAGTCAAAAATGTTGTAGACACTTACATTTTTTATTGCTATGCCTTAATCAACAAACTGCATGCATACCTACAAGGATTTCATTTTATTTTAAATTTAAAATATATTATTCGACTTATCTTTGTGATAGTTTCTAGTTCCTTGTACAACGTTTAATTAAATATATACCTAATATCATAACTTATATTACATTATTCTCCTCTGTATACTTTTTTTTCTAAAATATACTTAGCACTGACACAATATTTTGTAAATTTAAATTTTCCATAAAAGCACACAGTTATTAAAACATTTCACACGGGCTAAACTTTTCAATAATTCACGAGTTTCCGTGCAAAGTGGTTCATGCAACGACGCAACGACGAAATGGCACATTTAAAATAGTACCTATTCATCGTGGAAAATCACATGACACACGTTGTACTTACATAGGTACTTATTTATCTTGTGTAGTGCATTATTAATTATTATATCCATCCTAAAATGTCGAGAACGAAATGTACTGCAAAATAAATCATCCGTGATTCGTTCTATACTTAATATTTTACACGATATTGACGCCGTTTTAGGACTTTACGGAAACTCCGAGCGCGTGCGGGGGTCACCGTGTCAAATATTTGAACGTCAGAAACGAGTTACAATGGTTGAAATAAGATGCGCCTAAAATAACAATAAATATATTTATATTTATGTGTGCTTGCAACGTAAAACTGAATTATGTCGACGTTGAAAAACATAATATTATTATTATTTTTTATACAACGCCGAGGCGTCACACGAGTTAAACTCCCGCAGGTTGTAAAAATGTAATTTTTTTTTTTTAGATTTATTTAACGGCGTTTGACGTTTACGGGTGTTTTAGAGTTTTTATATTGAATTTCTTTGTACCGGTAATGATTTAACCATAAAATACGTGTCGGTGGTTTTTTTTTTTTTTTAGTTTTCAATTTCTCGAGTGACATTGCGTGGCGTGCGCATATTATATATACATATATATGCATATATGTGCATACCTATATATATGTATATACGATAGCCGGATGGCCACTACTGTTTACCAACAACTATATAGGTATACAGCCTTACCTATATGTATAAAAGATTCGCAGTAACTACTGCTGCGTGCTGTGTACAGTCCTCTCTATATACCATGTATCTAATGTGTACAACCTCCGGCAGACCTCGACAATCCTCCTGGCAATAATATAATGTATACGAATAATAATACGTGATATTATCATTGTGATAAAACGTACCTATATGTGTATGCGCGCGCAGAGCCTTCGCGGCGACGCATAATCGGAAACGATATAATAACAATATAACAATAAATAATAATAAAATTTTTACGGCCGGCGATCGGGGTCCGGACGGATAAATTGAGCGCATAAACCGCGTTTGAAATGTACCTATATATCTATATACCCAGGTAACATTATATTATACGACGTCGTCCGATTGCGTCTTGCAATGACGTTGTACAGGTAATTCACAATAATTATTAGCGTTTCGACAAATTGCGTCGAAAATCCGACGACGGGCAAATTATGCCAAAGGGCGCATTATATTTTCGATAATATTTGATTTTTATGTTTCGTCTGCGACGCATTATAATATATACGCTTGTACGCGTGAGTCTGCGTTATTGGGTATTGTAATGAGACCCGAGCGAAGTGTACCTAAAAAAATTGCGACTTCACACGTCGTTTGCAACCAGTGCAGTTGTCTCGTAAACACAACATAAAATATAATGACTCGGATGAATTCAGGTATTTTTTTTATTTTATAATCGCTACTCGATCCGAGTAATAATAACATGTGTTTTACGAGTGTGGGTAATGAATATATTCAAATATATACAGGGTGATTCGCCAAGCACGCTCCGTCCCCCGTTTTTTCTTCAAAATAATTAATCAATTAAAATGTTATGATTTTTGGAATTTTTAAATAAAATATACACCTGTAAGAGACAGTATTTTAAAATCCTTGAATTTTTTTGTTATTTTTTTTTCTATTACTTAAATCATTTAGTGGATAACTTTTTTGAAAACGTCGATGTAAATACCTACCTATTTCAAAATTGAATTGAGTAGTTTCTCAGTTATTAAAATGTTTATATACTAAGGATAATAAAATGATGGTTTTACAAAAATATAAATTAGATGTATGCAATATTTACATTTTTACGAATTTTAAATGTTGATAGATTCATATTATTATTTAACATTTAGCATTTTCAAATAACCATAGCTCTCATACTTTCACGAACCCACTATCGCGGACCTATATTATCCTTTAAACACAAAGTCAAAATACTCAAAAACTCCTCGTTCGAACTTCGATATTAGATACCTACGTCAAAATGTTCAGAAATATTATCCGCTAAATAATTTACAGTAGCAAAGGGGTGGGAGGCTCATTTGAAAAATATAGTCTGTACTCAGTACATTTAAATAAAATATAAAATATATAAAATAGTTTTTACTTTCATAAATATAATAGATTGTAAATGCGTATATGAATAATCAACTGAACTACTAACTTGAAACAATAAAAAAAAAAAAAAAAGTAGGTATAAAGTAAAATATAATTAATAAAAATGGTTAAAAATTCCGACACAAAAATGATACATTTCGTAAAAAACATTTGAATTCTGATTCTTTTGTTATTTCTTAGCTTATATTTTTTATCCTTTGTTCATATTTATTTATTTATTTATTTTTTGTTAAGACTGTACCAGTTTGAAAATTTAACAATTTAATAATTGCTTGTGAATTTGATTCAACTGTTCAGTTGATCAAAAATATACATTTATAATTTATTATATTTATGAAAATATTTGAAAATATCAGACAATATAGGCATAGATTAGTTTCATATTAATTAATAATATTATATTATTCAATAGTGGACTTTAAAAAAAAAATGGAAGGAAAATTTCCGCGTCAAAAATATATCGGGGGGGGGGGGGGGGGGGGGGGGGTGAAATGTCCGAGATTCGTATCACCACAGGACACGTCTTAGGCAATACAAAAAATAATTTAAAAATACAAAAATCATTTTCCAAATAACTGCGATATCGAAGGAAAAAGAGGCCGAGCATGTTTGGTGTATCCATCCTTTATAGGTTAACAGAGTGCACACCCTGCATGTGAAGTTTAATTTTGTTTTTTGATATTTAACGCGATGCTATGTAACACAAGTAATATGAAGATCAAAAATTATTAAGTGTTGTTATTAATTACTGTCCGTTATTTACAAAAGTTTTCTCCCCTACTGTTTTATTTTTATTCTCTGGATTCTACTTAGGTCAGAGTTAATTATGTGCAGTATCGTGAATGTATATTGTAAACCATTCGTCCATTCGGTTAACATAATAATATAACAAATGAAATATTATATTATTACTTTCATAATATTGTTATAATATAATATGTAATTATGAAAACTAATTTTAATTTGTCTTATTAGCTTAGGAGATTAACTTTGCTCTATCATTTAACTTTTAATCGTTGGTATACTTATATATTATATTTCTTGTAAAAGTATTTTAATTACAAAATATTCACATTAGACTATAAATAACTATACTGAATCTCATCCAATTATGCATTATTCACTGGATGTCTGAAATAAGTAATATTATACTTATTATAATATTTATATTTTAAAGTTATACTAACTATTCAAATATACAAATTATTATTCAATGTTCATCAATATTTAAATTTTAAATCCATATTATTCAACTTGATTCAAGTATAATATTCTTTAATCCGTCCATTCCTAACAAAAATATTAAAATCGTTAATCCATTTACTGTTCAAAAAACATGTACCTAACAGATTTTGGCAATACAAATTAAAGTAAAGAAAAAATAAATAATTTACACGAACGTGTTCGGCGTGGGGCCCATATTCTCGTAGAATAAATAAAAAAATAATTAATATTATTAAAAATAATTTTCTCAAAAATGTATTATTAATGTCTACTAATATTCGATATAATATGTACGTGATAAATTCCCGAAATATTTAATACGGCTAATATTATATTTTATGAGTGTAACTGATAATTTATTGTACCTACGTTAATTTTAATATAATAAATATATTTAATGTTTTTCAATGAAACGACCTTAGTTTTGACATAAACATGACCGTACTAATTCCTATGTCAATTATATTAAAATTCCAAATGTTGATGCCAAAAACAAAAAATCTCATTTAAAAATGATTTGTCATACGTTACATCAAAATGAGTAAAATATATCATTTTGTTTTTAGAAAATCTTTTTTAGTGATATTTAGTTCATGGTTAGGATAATATGGTCTACCATCTATTATATTATATTTTTATTATTAATTATAAATCGACGATGTAAAATGTATTAATTAATCCTGCAAAATTATAAAATAACACTGATTTCGAAAATGTCAAACTTTTTTACTCTATCATTATTGAACCCTGAACAAGACAAAATAACAATAACATTTGTGATAAAATATTTCTTCATAAAAATTAAAGAAAAAAAAATCTCAATTTGTTGAATACCATCAATTTAAAAATAGAAAAATCGCTTGGGTTTTTTTTAAACCAAATCTTAACTTGCCGCCTAGTCGCTAAACAATTTATAATATTAGTATATGGGTTATAATGATAATGGTACCCACCTATTATTTTTCAAACAACCGAATGCTTTTTTATTAAAATCAATTAAAAATTATTTATTTCTAAGCCAGTAGGTATAAAAAGTTATACTTTAAATAGTTGTAATGTCTATTTAAATACCGAAGTATACGAAATATGACGTATTTACGTTACCCGACCGTACAGTTGTACTTTACATCATTTCTCCGTTTATCAAAATATCAAAAAATCAAAAAATTACCCACAATTTATTTCAATTATATAAAAAATGTCCAACCGTTCTTTTTCTATTGTAAATCAAACAAATTTTGTCTTTCAAAATATAATTTATTATTTAAGCTTTGACCAGAATCAAGTTTAGAATACGATGATTCATTGCTTCATTTTTATGAGTATGAAAAAAATGAAGTATCAAATATTTTGCTGGGTATTCACTATGCTCTTTAGTTATTTGTATAATTGTATTTATAGTAGTCGCTGATAAATTGTTTAAAACATTTAGTATACATCTTAACAACTTTTCCCTCAATTTATGACCATAATTTAATGATTTCTTAATACAATCCATTTAATTTGTTTATTTTGTCTGTATAATGCAAGTAGGTACCTACCTACTTGAAATATTTTTATTTTTAAATTCTAAATTTGACACATTTTTTAAGCTATTAGAAAAATGAATAATATCTAAACCATCAGATATAGGGGATCTGATAATAAACATAGACCCATGACCTTTTTTTTAAAAAAAGAAACTGTATGAAATGTTTTCAGGGTACAAGATAGATACCCCGTAGACACCTTAAAACCTCTACTATACTTGTACATCAGTTAGCATAGTTTTTTTCCCACTGATCCCTCACCCACCATACAAAAGTTATGACGTATACGCCGCTGTCATAAACATCATTAATTCTCGTGCATATTGAAATAAAACACCTACCAGTCATTCTTATTATTTTAAAATGTAAAACCTACTTTCATTTTTGTTAGTCGTTTTGAAATAGCAATTTAAAATTACTGTCATAGTGAAATATAGTTCAATAGTGCCTATATTATAATATAATGTTATACTAAATTGTCAAATTCAGACATCGTTCATATTTCATACAAGGATAATTCCGATTGAAAATTAACGCCTACTCTTAAAATTACCGACATGCTCTTAGATTTTATTTTTGTTTTATAATTACAAAAATCAAATGATACTTTGTTCGCATCCAATAACAAGGTAATACTTATCTTCACAAGTTATAACAACTGACTCCACTCGGTATAAAAAAAAACCCTTATCGTGGACCATTATACTTTTTATTCGCCCCATGTCCCATCGTCTCCCTATTCCTTATTTTTTTTTCTTCTACTGATGTCCTCGTGACTTGTTTTTGTACTTATTATTGGTTATTATTTGAAACTTACATTTTGCGAAATTCCAATAGATAACCTATACAGACAATACAAGTTATGAAACTGACATTTGAATTGTACAATTTTATTAACAACGGCGGTTAAAAAAGCAGTACCTAATCACTATTCCGCCATTTCGGTAGATCACACGTTGACGGAGCACTATTGTTATACATAGTTAAATAATTTAATGATGCAGCGTTGCTTTTGAAGACGATTCAGAACTCTGAAAATAACTATTCTAATACAATTTATAAAACAAGGCTGCGTAAATTGTCAACTCAAAACGACTATTACTGATAAACGTCTGAACACCGTCAGCTGTTACCAAGATCATAATATATTCTTTACATACTTACCAAAGAATACATTTTTTTTTAATACTTTTATTCTAATTATTTTCAACAATATTATAGGTAGGAGGTAGGTACTATATAATACTATACAGTATATACCATACTATATGCCTACTCGTTATACTAAGTTTTATATAATTGTTAATAGGTAGTTATAATATGATAAATTATTAAAATATTATAATAATTGTAAATCTTAAATTCAAAATAAACAACGATAAAAACTATATATCTATCTACTCGTAGGCAAAAAAAAAATATGAAAATGTAATATAGTTTGTTTACTATTTTTCAATTTTTAGCTATTTTAATTTGTACATTTGTAACACAAGACTTGTTAGTATACTTAGGGCCAGTTGTACCGTCTATGGTTTAACTTCGATTAAGCTTAATCAGCTGATAACAGATATTTAACCGGGCAAATTCGGTCAATTAAACTCGGGTTAACTTTAATTGGAGATGGTACAACTGGCCCTTAGTCATTACACACGAAACCAAACAATGTACAATTTGCATTTATATATATATAAACTATAGGTATATGTCCCTAATTGACTGTTTACCAAAACATTAAATAAAATATTCAAAGGAAGTATGCATTATGACAATAGAAACACAATAGTATGCAATCAATTTATATTTATCCATACAACAATATTAATTCAATTTCATATTTACCAATTTTATTGACAATTGTATAAGTACAACACCACAATACATTAAGTTATTACTATCATATGTGTTGATCCATCAACGCGATGTTTTTATAAATATAAATTGATGATTATTGATTAATTAGGTACTATTTCCATAGTGTGACATACGTAAACAAACAAATTAATAATTCCATTAGATATTCAACACTGTAAGCCATCTATAAATAGTTATTAAATAAAGAGAAATTTGCACTCATATATCGTTGTTTAATTAACCTTACTAAGTAGGAGAATATATTTTGTACATTTATAGTAAATACGTAGCATATTATGTTAAACGCAATAAGGTAAACATTTTAAGACCAAATAAATACGGATAATTCATAGTAGTTTATTAGGGTTTCCAAAACAATATTAATGCATCTAAATTCTAATTTATCCTAAATATTATGTCGTATAATAATGTCCATTGTGAAAAAATAAATACTACTAAAACGTAAAATTTAGTTTTGTTTATTATATTGGAACATTTTAGAATAAAAATATCGTACAAGAATAAAGCAACGGTCGTTCAATATTCAAAAAGAAAAAAGTGGGCAAATACTAAGTATAGGTACCGCTCTGGCGGCTCTGCTGTGAGGTCACTGTAATGGATGTGTTAAATTTGAATTCAACGAGATAAATCGAAAAACGATTCTGAGCAGAGACAGACTGTCAACTTTTATTATGTACTACCTATATAGCTAAGTATATTTTATTATATGTATATTTATATTGCTATTAAGTATAGTAATGTATTCTACAACCAGTAATACGGTAGGCGGTACACGGTGTAAATAGGCGTAACACCTTAAAATTAGTCTAAATATTTTAAAAATGCTATCGAGTCTGGAAAATAATAGTTTTAATAAGGGTGAAATATTTCAAGCAGTGACGTGGAATTATTTTCACTATGGGCCAATTGACCACTAGTCGGCGCATTGCACTGACATAGTCATAACTAGAATTTTTTAGGGACATAAACAATACAAATAGAGATCGCGCAATTTTATTTTATAAAGATTATAGTTGTAAAATTAATTTTTAACATTTTTTTTTTTAAATATATTATACCTAATATTCATATTTCATACATATTAATTAATGTTATATATTACGATGAATCGTCGTCAAAGCAAGTCATGACAATCTAACATTTCCTTATTGATTCCTGAGAAATGTTTTTAATCAACTTATAGTGTTGAAAACTCCTGCAAACCGTGTAAACACAACAAGTTAATGGAAATCCATTTCTAAAAAATAGAAAGCACTATCGATGTATGCATAAACTTAACTCTTAAGCATTGATGGTTATCACTTATCATTTATCAGCAAGTATATAATTTAAATTCCAATTTTCATAATTCATATTATAGACCAGGGGTGGTCGGCCACCTACCAGTAATTTAATGTGGCCCGCGAGTAAAATTTAAAATTTGTATACAAATCATGAACTAAGATAGTATGGATTGGAATCTGCGGATTAAAACGTTGTTTGTTCGTAGATATCTTGTTAAATATTAATAAACTAAATTTAATATAACTATACATTTTTGTATAAAATAAAATAAGAAATATTCAAATTGTGGACCGTGAAAAATATATGTTTATTTTTTGGCTCTTGACATCAAAAAGGTTGTCTAACCCCTGTTATAAACTATGAAAAAACGAAAAACCTAAGGCGTGACATCAAAAGTACGTACTCCAAGTGTTATGGTTATGTAATAATATAGTAGGTACTATTCATATATTATACATAGTAAATTTTTTTCCCCGGTTTTCAATCGTGGGCCAGGAGGGAAATATGGATGCCTATATTGCTGCCTCCCTGTCCCCATCGTACATCGTATCTGTCCCCAATAATATGAACAATATATACAATAAATGTTGCACAGTAGACAACGTTAGTGAACGTCGCTTACAGTTTATTCGGCCTACAATGTTTAGGCTTAGGTTGCTTAGTTTTTAACCATGGGTATTCAATCTTGCCGAGTGGCTTCAGTCCTCTACCTCTACAACGACTGTTTCTTTTCCACGATTGTCTCTACCATATCAATAAACTACTTGTTCGTTCTTTGACCACCTGCTATATGATCCGGTTTCACCAAGCTATGTTCGTTGGTAGTTCCTCTTTTGTTGGGCCGCAATATATATAGTAGGTACCTACAATGTATACATAAAGCAATATGTCAATATGCGTGCAATGTTTCAATTTAACCTGAAATTGCATTATATAGGTCCTGGCTTCCCCCTTATGTACGCCACTGGTTTCAAGTATCTAAGGTCAATACTCATTGAATTAAATTTAAAAATAACTAAAATCGAGTGATGAGAAATTATAATTTATGAGTGACTATCCAAGTTTGTCGATGTCTAAACTTCATACTCTCAGAAAAAAAATATTTGTGGAATTACACTCGACTTATTTTATTCCTATATAAATAACTTATGAAGAATCTTGTATCAAATTTTCAAACTTCTTGACTACGTGAACAAATTTTATCGACATTTATAGGGGAGAAATTAAAAAAAAATCGAACATTTAAAATAGTGTATTTATAGCTCAAAAATAATAAAAATATTTTGAAAACTATATCATGTACCTACTTATAATCTATATAAAATGCTAGGTATTAAAAACATTTTGTGGAAATTTCAAGTATGCGCGGTTATTCGTTTTTGAATTAAAACAAAATAAGAAAATCTTTCAAAAACTGGTTTTGCGTTAAATATCCGAGTTTTCCCAATTATTAAAAAAGATATTGAAGTTGAAAATTGAAATATTTTTTTTGTTCCAAACGCTGAGGACAGACACTAGAAAAAAATAATTATTGTAAAATCTATACATTCATTGCTCCACTCAGAATATAAAATATGGTATTGGCAAGTTATTGCATTAATATAATTTATGATAATATTCCTGGTTCGTTCCATATATAATAATAATTGACGGGTTTTGCCAGTATATTTATTTTGTTTTTGTATACATAAACTGTGTCCAAATGCCCTATCCCATATAAAACTTAAAACCTAACGCCATTAAAATAATTAATAATTGCATGTTTTCATGAAATAAATTATATTATGTTATTCATTATCATAATTTATCTTTATACGAAATTTGTTGAACTGTGTTTGTTTGTGATATGTCATTGCTATAACAAGTCATGATGTGTGCGTTGACATTTTTTTATATTCAAGTTAACACTTTATTTATGGAGATAGTATTAACAAGGTAATCGATAACCTGCCTATATAATAATATTATAAATTAATGGCTTATCGCAAAATATTCGCTTATACCTACCTACTTGTATACAAGCTTTACAATATCATGTCTCTATTGTACAACAAACCACTTATTTAGATGATGTATGTCTTTCGAGAGTCTTATTTTTTTTGGTAGGTATATATATTATACTGTATCAAAGCAAAATCGTTACGTAATATACATCAACTAAAAACATTTCATATTTACCAACGGTCATAAATATTATAATTTATAATAGTATCTAGTTCAACACTTCTGCAACTGTTCGGGCATAACATATAGGGACAAAAGATAATTTATTTTTTATGGTTTTTGAATCTTAATTCACTATCGATATAGTGAAATAATATATTTAACAATTTTATTTTTAAACTTTTCATACTATACAGGTACAAATCGACTGCAGGTGAACGGTGGTTAAAATGATTGCCGTAATTTCATACCATGGCATTTGCTTAAAATACCTATGTTCTAACCTCTATATATTTCGAAGCCACGCTAAAATTTTAACGACGGTATAATACTTTACTCTATACCGTTCCACTAATATATTCCAATTATAAAACTTATGCCTGGACAAATATTGTCATAGGTATATTGCATAATCTTAGCTCACTACGATTCACTGGATAACTAAGTGTGTATAGACTATACTATATGCCAACTAAGTCACAATATTATATCTGCAGTAATTGTCCGCTTAATTTTACACACAATAAACTATTTTAATTCTAAATCTAACGATTTGAAGGTAACTGAAACCCTGTTCATTAATCATATATTATATATATATATTATCTAATGTCAGTAAGACAAAATATTTTTAATTTACCCTAAAAAATTGTACTAACCTGCTAGTGTTATATAATATCTAAATCTAATTTTAAATTAAATTAATATGTATATTAACTAGGTACCTATATATTAACGATACATAAACAAAATGTATACGTAATAAGTTATCTATTTTAAATAAAATAATGTTTGATAAAATTGAAACATGAAATTCATAACACCGACTACACATGTCACAATATATATTATTTGTGATATTCTGCAAGCAAGTATGCCGGGTACCACGTTCACCCCTATCGTGGATAATGTACCTATCATCCAGTCACTATTATATAGACATTTTAAAATATTGTTTTGATTTCTGTTTATTAAGAACCAGGAATATTAATTTTGATAAAATATTAATCACGATGCATGACATCAAAACATTACTTCCTATCAACGAATGCATCTTACAGTTGAAATTGTACTAAAAAAATATTGTTCTCAATTCCCTAATAATTTTCGAAGACTATTGCGAAATCTGAACGAACGACTATAAAGAAATATAATAGTAATTATTATAGTTATTATTTATTATACGCCAAGCGGCAGTTTTACATATTATAACAGATATGGTATGAGTGTATGTAAGTATTATTCTGTTTTATAATACTTGACAGTTTTATACTTTTATAGTATTAATTTATAACGAATATATAACTATAAAAGGATCTAACATAAATGTATTAATCATTAATTATGAAAAAATAACAGTCAAAAACTTTATATCTATTTCAATTTTAAATATAACCATAAGACGGTATGGAATCTTACATTATTCAAATAAATCAGTTATTGAGATTAAAAAAAAATGTTTATATTAAAAATCCATTATACATAATATCATATACATTATACATCATAATATAAATTATTTTTTAGTTTTATATTGGATATAAAATAGAAATGGGCAAAACAATTTAGTGGTTTTTTATTATGTTTGGTACATTTTATACCTATATTAATTTCGACTAGAACTCACAGCAAAATACTGCAAGTTCTACATTCTAAAGATACATTGCGAGATTAAAGCCATAACAATTTCCTACACCATGTAGGTTTAGATGTTCTATATTATTATATTATTATTGGATTACAAGAGAAATAAAATCGTATGTATAATATTATATTATGTAGGTATAATAGTCGTCAACGGTTATACACATGGACTTGCATTAACAATGAAAAGGAATTAAATCATAATGTCGTATTTTATTACAATATTTTTTATATTAAATTTATTTTTAAGTATGCAGTGCTCATTATTTTCTTAAAATAATACGTTAATACCGTTAACACTATGATATTGTATATGGATTGTAAAGTACTGTAAATTGGATAAAAAAAACACATTTATTTTGTACCAATAACAAAAAATTAATCCACTCGTATATAGAAACATATTTATTTAACTATAATAAAGCGTATTGTGTTCAAATTTAAACCCTATTAACACACCTCAAAAGCATTCTAAATATTTAATTTGCATAGGTGCATAAAATATAAATAATATAGGTAGGTACATATATTTAAAAATATAACAAACCATAAATAAAATATATGTAACTGCGGTAGACAGTATACTGCAGATATATATTTTCATTTTCATAGGGAAAAATTATTATTCTTTGCGTCAAAACCCATAATTCATTTGATGAATCCAAAATATTTTTCCTTTTTATAATAATAACTACCGCCTATCTAATAATAATGTAATATTATTTTTAATTAGATTATATTATTTTAACGATAAAATTTAAAATAAAAATTTTGATAGTAATACGATATCTTTATCAAATATATATATATATATGTGTGTAACTTGTTAGATGTGTGCTACACTTTGTATATTTCAAAATGTATTTTCTTAATCTAAATGTAACACATTTGGCGCAGATAGAAGCTGACAACATTAATGGAGAACACATACAGTTCACATTAACCGTGTACAATTTTGCATACTAACATTTTATTACTTTGAAATGCTTTTAAATTGTATGGCTTTAAAAATAATAATATATAGAATGGTATTCTCAAATTGGCTGTCCGAGTTTTGTTGAGGTCAATGTGTCTACAACGGTTACAACAGCTTACAATCGTCCATTTATTCAATTGTATATTATACTTATACCAGAATCGAACAAATATAACCAACTACATGAACTAAGAACCCACGATAATATTACTCAAGTTTAAGATCTAGCATTATTCTAGCTGCTATAAAATTATCAATAAAATAACGTTTCGATGTATAGTGAAATAATATATATATAAAAAGAAAAATAATAATTATTGTATTAAAATGAAAAGCGTATAATTGTATTGGATTATAATAATATATTATTGAATATTATAATAATATTATAGAATTATCGATGTCAGTACCTACCTCAAATGTTTTAATGTAAGTACCTAACCATTTCTGTTCGTTTTTATACAAAAAGCACCTACCTATTTACCTACCTACAATTTTATCTATTTATTTAGAATTTAATGGGTATACCACTGAACGATATCACGTAGGGGCCTAATATAGTGTTATAGATCCTACCATAAATTATAATACTATAAAGATGACCAAAAATTAATCTTTGTTAAAATATTATATTACATACAAATTAGTAGATGCTCGTGTATATTATGTAGTTAAGTGTATACAACCTATTATTTTCTCATAACGTTTATACGTGATCGATTCGAATCATTACCTCATTCGTTTTAATATTAATATAATAAGGTAGGTACTTAAACTTACACCATTAAATATTCCACGAGCTAATTGTAGACGGTGATTTGAGAAAAATTATATTAAGAAAATATACATTTTATGTTACATACCTAATTTTGTTTTAATACAAACACATAGGTACTTATTATTAAAGAGTTTACTAAATACACTTGCATACGATTGATTTGTGATTAACAAACGTGTCTTCTAATTGTTAACAAAATATATTTTTCCGGTCGTAACGACGTTTAAAAAATACATAGTAGGTACCTATATAATATTCTGAAAACCACCTTATTGTGACACCTTATTCATAAAATATTATTATATTATAGTTTTATCCGATTTGTTATTGATTTTAATTACAAGTATGAAGTATGAATTTAATATTAATCATTATTCATTACACGAAAGTTATAATATATTTTATCTTTGGGCCATTAGAGAATATGGTCAGGAAAAAAACATTTGCTACACCTGACCTGAGATCCTGCGCACACCTATGAATCTACTTCATAGTTAGTATTGTCAATTAATTGTCCGATAAAACGTCGACAATTTAGGCGTGAGTGATAGGCAATTTAGAAAACATTTATGCGTTCAAGTGTTTATGTCGACTACCTATCGTTAAGCAGTACGATAAAAAATTTTAAATTATCAAGCACTCGTAGGTACAATGCACCTGTCTAATTACAAAACACAATGAATATGGAATATTAATACAATTAACCTAACTGTTGATACTCGGTGTTAAATACTATGCACTTACTTATTTTTTAATTAATCAATTACATTCTATGAATTAATAAATAATTAAGAGAAGTAGTAGCGTTCCAATAAAAAGAAACGAATAGAGAAAGCATTGATTAATTTCCCTTGACACCTATAGGAGACCTTGCCTTACCCTATTCGTAGAAAGCATGTTTGATCACATCTTATTTGCGATCTTATAGTTCTATATTTTGTCATTGCATTTGTCATATTGGACATGCAGCCATGTAGGTCACACTCATAGACACACCTTTATAGTGACATATAGAACCTTCCTTGACGTACTTAGCTTGTAAGTATACGGTTCATAATATCCTGCTGGAACGCATTTTCAGTCAACATCATATATGTTCAATCCTATTTTAGGGTATACCTACATTGCAATTTGCAATATCTGCAAGTAGGTAAAATAATTATTAAATTGCATACCTTAACCGTGATTTATATCATTTTTTTATTACACATTATACTTCAACTGGACAATGAAATATGTGACATTCTTCATTTATGTTGATAGCTAAACAAATAAATAATATTGTGACATTTGTAAAATATGTATTTGTATTTTGTACAATATGCAAACAACTATTAAAAAGCACAAGAACATTATGTTGATACAAGTGCTAAATAATACTGCATGTATGTAGGGCGTTTATTTAAACGAAGTAAGGGACCACCTAGTATAGTTTTTAGAAAATAAACTGGTGGCTCTACAGCAGTCAGCTACGCCTCTCTACGATTTATAAAGAAAAATTGGGAAACGAAAAAAATGTCATTTCAAATATAATCAAAGTTTATTATAGGTCAATCATATTTGTTGAACGTATAAAATTCGAAATGTTTTGAGCAAAAAGTCTCCATCCATATAATAATGTCTTATTTACTTGTTAACAAATATATTTTAGTTGATTAGTTTTGATGGGTAAAAAAATTTAAATTTTTATGTTAACCGATATTGCAATGCAATTGTTATAACCATCATTATTGTATTGCTCTTAATTCTTTAATATTATATAGTAGGTACAAGTGTATACAACCATCATAATATTGCCATTTTATAGCTATAAAATATTACGCGCTATTACACCCTGACATCTTGCGCAACCATAAAATATTATATTATTTATATCGATGTAGAAAAAAATTGATTTAAATTAATTACATTGTCTATTGATATTTTAGTTATGCGAGAAAAATGTATTGTAATTGTTTAATTGTATTAAATATTTAGTGGATTTGTAATTCAAATTGTTAACCCATTGGATCCAACACGAACATGTTCAGTGGATCCCACTATCTTCTTGAAGAATAATTAAAAATAAAATACATGTTTATAGGAGTATTATAGAAATGAGAGGACAACGATTATTTGTTTACATACAAATCATACGTTGTACTTATGTGTTGTCGACTATTATTTTTCACGCAGCCGTTAACTGCTGTACGGGCAGTTGAGTTGGAATAAAACGTTATACAAATGAAAATTTTTTCTGCTTCTCTGGTACTAACAGATAAGTGAATATAGTATCTTCCCCGCGGTACGCCTATGTATTAGGTACACGGACACGTGTTTGTCAAAGTCTTAGTGTACATAGATACCAGTCAATACTTATGTATAAAATATCCTATACCTATCACCTATTATAGGTACCTTACCTAACAAAATCGGATTACAAAAGTTTGGGGTAACCACGACCAACAATATCCATAATATATGTATATAACGTTGTCAATGCGTATCTTTATTTTTAGTTTGTACCGCATCGTGCAACTATGATTATAATAAATAACATTATAAATTTTAACCATCTGCGTGCACATGTTCACAGGTTGCTGTGACCACGTGACGAACACAAGATGCGTCACACCGAAGTGGTGGGTTTATGGCGGCCGACGGACGCGCCGCCAGGAGGAAAGACTCGTGTGTCCCGAGCCACCGACCAAGGGGCGTCGCACACGTCGCACGCCCACAAGTTTGTCATCAAGTCCACGGCCATGATCCGTCAGTCGAGTCTCACCAGGTTCATCGTCAACAAGAAGAACAACACAGGTGACAAAATTCACCTACTATACACTTACGATTCGTCCTCCCTTAAATATTTTCGATTTATAGCTATGCCACTACAGTGAAGCGTTAATAAAAAAACAATGTATAAACGAAATATCGAACATAATATATTAGTAGGTATAGGTTTACATACATAACGTATCCATGCATAGTCGATTGATCCCTGTAAATTATTTAAATTCTATCGAATATAGTCAAGCACTCACCTAAGTATAATAATATTAAATAGACAGGTATTTAGATGATCTTAATTTAATAAAACAAAACCGATTTGAGAATAATACTAATTTTCTATATGTAGGTGTCCTACATAAGATCAGATTTTTAAAAAAAATATCATAAGTTTTTCAAATGTTTATATTCGTATGCCACAGTCACAGAAATAGTTTGAAAAAATAACGATTTAAGTACCAATAAAAACGATATCACGTTACGACAGAGTGATGTCATTTTTGAAGAAATATGTGTATAAAAATATTCATGAGCTAGCTGTTTTAAAAGAAATAAGAACAATTTATGCCCATTAAAGTTGGATATTATTTTGTAAACAGGCAATACCCACAAACATTATGATAATTACACTCAATACTATATACAGACATAATACATAATATGTACGTGAGTACTCTGTATACATAAAACCATAATATTTAGCCTAATATTATGAGTGGTACAATAAACAGTTTCGAATACTTACTATATTTTCATACATAGGGTTAAAAGGTATTTTGTTCATATTATGATAGGAATACTATAAACTATTTTAAATAACTATTTGTGTGTATTAAGATTTATAAATTATAAAAAACATTTTACATTGCTATAATTATACTGTTAAAAATAGTATATAAATTATCAAATAAAATAGTTTATACGCATACTGAAATAATATAATATCTTTGAAAACATGTATACTGTGTAGATATATCATTAGGTAGGTATAAAGTTAATTTTTAAAGAATTTTATTTTATTTAATACGTACCTACATAAGATAAAATAAAATTTGGTAATGCATTTTTAGTAGTAAATGATACATTCTATATAAATAAAATTATGTATTGTTCAGAAGGGTTGAATGCGAAAACCTACGTTATTATTACGTGACAATGGGACTTGCTACATAATCAACGATATACCTATATGGCAATATGGACAAAAATGGTGTATACATAATTGATAAATTGTTACAAATTATTCAAAGTCAAATGCATATATCGTTACAACGCATGTTGTAAATTTCGAACATTAATAATATACCAATATACATAAGTACATAATGTACAAAAGTACATATTGTGACCATAACTAGGTAGGTACTCAATTCTTTCAATTGATGTAGATGTAAAATAACAATTTTTTATAACAAAATAACTAATATCTCAAACTCTCAAAAACATGCACAATATTTCAATTTAAATATTAAATTATGCCAATTGAAATCGTAATGCGCACTGCGCTTAATGCATACTTAGAGACATAACTTGATTGAATAATATACAGCCAGGTACAATTTATACTTACCGATAACGTTATTTCTCATCATCATCGCTCATCGTCTTAATCCGGTTTACAACCAGATTAAATATAATGAATTTTTTTTTTTTGAACGAACAAAAATATTTAATAGCTTGGAGTAGTGAAACATTAAACAATTTGTTATCTACAGATAAGAATTACGAATTATACTAAAATGTATAATATAGGAAGTACCTATACAATATTAGTATTTCTAGTAATAGTGTCTAATACCTATATGAAAACTTACAAGTACTGATTGCCAGAACATTATTATTTAAGTACCTACGTAGGTATTTGACAAAATAAAAGTGCATTTTTTAGCAGAATATTTTTAGTTTTTTTTTATTTATTCGTATCGATTAAATGAATGACTCTGCTGAGGAACATTAACATATTTAAGAGTCTATGACCTCAACCTAACTTAAATTAATATATTTAGTCATTATATAAAACATTAGATAAGAGACTATAAACATGTGGGAGGACGTGGTACCTACCACAAATAAACGAAAAAAAATTCTCAACGGTTTATTACGTTCATTACTAAAAATTAATCTTATTTAACAAACTAATTTAGTCTTACGAAGTCCCAATTTGGGTTTCAGTCGTACACGTTTGCACTAGACGGACATTATAATCAATCTTTTTCGTAGTAAATATAATCTTCTCCTACATACGTTTCAAATGAAACAAACCTATAAACCTTTCAAGCTAGATATTTTCATACGAGAATTATCTATAAATCGTTACAAACCGTTCCGAAAAATACATTCATCCATTATGATCTTCTCACTCGTGAGGTCCAAATCTTTTAGCAAAAGCAGAAGCAATTTTAAATGGGTAATTAAAAAATAATACATCATATTTGGAATAGCATTAGGAGTCATTAATATTTTTTTTATAATCGAACTCGTGAGCACACACAGTTTATCAAAATGCTTACAACCGTCAGTGGATAACGTCTTATTATTGCTTGAGAATATAATAATATATTATATATAATTTTGGGAAATGTTAATTGGATATATATTATGAGTTATAATCCTAAATCATATTTCGGATTTTGAGATTAGGTTATACTAATTGACTACAATATGTACTAGCCATTAGGTATGTATTATTCAAAATATGATTTTTAGAATTTTTAAATATACATATACATAAAGATAATATTTTAAAACTCTTGACATTGTTTGCACTGTTTGAGCAGCGTAATGTGGAGAATGGAAATACAAACGTCTGTTTTTCAAACAAAGACCCCCTCCCCTTTTCTAATGTAAATTATTTAGCCGATATTTTTTTCTGAAAATGTTGATGTATCAAAATCAAAATCCTTAATCTAATTGTTCATAGTTGGGTACAACCTGACGTATGTTAAGGTATCCCTAACGGTAAAACTACGTTCGTCACACATTTAAAGAGGATTTATTTGGTTATGTATATCTATAGATATTTTACAGACAATACACCCATACAAAATTACAAACAATTTTAAAAAATAACAAAAAGGATAATAACAGATAATAATATTATAATAGGTAAATATTACATTATACGCGTCATGTAAACAAATTAAATATATTTACAAGTATAATTTGTTATTATATTTTCATGATGCCCTTATTCATATGTAAAGTGGGGAAAAAATAGTTTACTGAGGTCAAAATACAATTTCTTAGAACTGAACAGAATACTGAATAGCTGTGGCGCACAGGAGCACTTACATCGAATAATAGACACCCAGAAGGCCAGAATATATGAATGAAAATATTTTTGAAAAAGATGGCTTAGAGTAAAACATAATAGTGCTAAGGTTATACATTTCAAAAGCTCTATTGTATTAACTATTAAGTACAAACAAGTATAAACTATAAGTAACATGCGTAAAAATTTTAGTAGAATAGTACACTTTCTTGATATTTTGTGTTGTTCTTAAACACTTTACTGACGGTTTATGTATTTATGCAGAAATGTATAGGTAGTTATAATTTTACATAGGTGTATTATAGGTGATACGTTGGTAATGATGAGATCTATACAAACTACCTATATTACTTATTATTTTTCTATATATAATTTACTTATTTATTCCCGGTATTGATTTATAGGTAAATAATAGGTAAATATATTTTCAATAATTGGTATTATATAAAAATTAAAGATCATAATATTATTGTGTAACGTATAAGCAGCTAAGACTAACCTATTAACATTTTTTTTAGTTCCACTGACTCCATCCTTCGTATGAGTATTCTTCAAACACATTTCAAAACTAGTATTTATTTTGAATTTCTAAATTATTGCGTTGTGTCCTTCTTCAAACAAACACACCTGCTCTATATAGATAGTTAATGACATCGTTGTGCACTTGTGCTTCATAGGCGTAATTGTATTTATATTGACAGGTTACGTACTAATTAATAGTTATTACCTATTACCAGTGGCGTTCTCAGAAATTTTCAATGTAGGGTTAAAACCCCATGACCACCCGCCCCCGTGAAAACGTCGATGCGTATTAATATTAGGTAATTGTTAAATATAAAACAAAGCATATTGTAGAATAAAATATAGACACCTACTGGTAATAAGCATCAAATCTTTTGAACAAACTATCATTACATGATAACAAACGTTAGGTGCCTACCTGCTATGTATTCAATAAAGAATCTCGTTCAATTCTAAAACATTTGATATTTTTTTCAACTTCTGTTCGATTTTCAAAAATAAAAATTAGGTTCATGCTCTTTGATTTCTAAAAAACAAAGAAATTTATGTTTATAACAAACGTGTATTGTTTTCTTTGGAGGTAAAAATAAAAATTGACTATCCTAACCAATTAAAGATTGCAGGTACAAAATACTATAATGGTACTTATAGATATTATGTAACCTCGTAAATTCGTAATACAATTCATAAAATTAGAATTTCTTAAAATGTTTTTATCAGTTTATTTCAATCTTGAGTTTTAATGAAAATAAAGTAATCAGTAATCACTATAAATAGGTGATATTTAACATTCGTACAATAGCCAGCTAGATTATAGTATAATGTTCATGTAAAAATGTATAATAATAAATAAATTTAACTTGTATGATGCTATTTTCTCAACAATTACAGAATACTCTTTGAAAAGTATATTTTGGACTTTTTCCAAATGAAAATATATTTAAATAAACTATGTATGAATACCACTAATCCAAAATAGCTAACATATATTTTATAATACACTACGGTTGAAGTAGGTAGGTAGGAATCGAATTCTAAACGCTCTCTTTAATCGTTGGAATAAATAATACAATTTATTTATTACCTATTTATAATTTAATTGACTGTATAAACACATCATCGATTATATAATACTGTGGGAAATAGTCAATCAAATATATCATATATAGGTAGGTATAGTCGCTTCATTAAACTAAATCAATTACTTGCGTTTTTATGGCGTGGCTTCTCGACGAGTTTCACTTTTAACTTTTATAAACGTAGGTGTACCTACTGATGAAAAAAACATAATATTATGTTTGATTTACGATAAAAACACGAGTAGAAACCTTATATCAAATCCGCCTAACATTTTTCGAGCAAGGAGGCCGCGGCGGCCAAAAACAATAAAAAACCCATAAATAAGTAATTCAGAATTATAAATCGCACAATACAATGTCGTCGTTACCTAATCGGTATAATCATCATATTAATATGATATAGTCTATAAACATAACAATATTATATCAATAAACGTGAGACCAATGTTCGGCGGGAAAAGGGCTGTCGGAGCTCGTCATATTTCGGAGGAGGCTCTCGAAACCCACCGAAAGTGCCACCCCACCACCCACCCACACCGCGATTTCCGCTCACGATGGTATAATAATAGCATTGATACGCGGCGTCGAGTCGTCGGTCGTTGGCGCGCGGCGGCGTGCGTCGGATACGGTTTTTTTATTTTTGCGCGGGACGCAAACCGCGCGCGCCCGCACGCGGTCACGTTGCCGGCACTGCGGTGGCCGCCTGGCCGCGCTTCAGGTGCTGCCACCCGCGCGCGAGCGGCAGAGCGTCCGCGGCGGGTCACCCCGTGGACGGCGGCCGACAGGTACGTCGCTAGCTATTCGCTAGATCGCGCACGCGAACCAGCCGCGGCGCGCTATTATCTCACGCCCGCCGCGGAACACTTATTACTTCCTCCGCGTACATAAATACAATATAATAATAATATCGGCGCTGAAATATTGTTATTACATATTATTACTATTATTGTACATCGGACGTACGCACACACACGCACACGCACACGTACACGGCCACACTCACTCTCACCACGACACACTACAACACTACAACAGACGAACAGACGATATTCGCGCGCTCGGCCAGAACTCAGAAGCACCTTCCCCCCACCGCGCGCGCTCGTCCGCTTTAAGCCCTCCACGCCCCACACATCACCACCGCACCCCCCTACCGCCCGCGACGCACACGCACCGCTGTGTACTTTTTCCCAATCGAAAAATCACATCACGCCGCCGTCCGTCCGCCGTCGCGATTCTCTCTTATCCGCCGCCGCCGCCGCCGCTGCCGCCACCGACACACCGTTCGCGTTCCGTGGTCGGGTTTTGTTTTGATTGTTATTATTATTTATTTATTACATTTTTTTTTTTTTAAATTTTAAATTTTTTTTCACTCAAATGGTTCATCGAACGTAATTACGGTGGATAATCTAATCAAAAAAAGGCGCTGCAACAGCGATATCGACGCCGCAATGGCCGGTAAGTGGTTTTCGTAACGTTTTCACCGCCGTCTCACCTCTCTCGCCTCGCCACCGCCACCACCGCGTACGCCGTTTACATTTTGTCGCTGTCGGCAACAACCCCGGGCGGCACCTTCGCTACGTTATCGCACGCTTTTCCGCCTCGCGCGATACATATCACCGCCGCCGCCACCACCGTCGTTGTCGTTGCGTTTTTCGACCGACCGCACCACCGTTGCAACCTCCGCGTCGTACGTGTGCGTCGTTGTCGTCGTTCGCCAACGTGACGGACGAGAGACAAGGCCGATACCCGTCGATTCTGTGCTTGTCACGTTTTTCCGCCGTCGTCGACACTTCTGCGCGCCAACGTTTCTAGGTCACACGTTCGTTCGCGCACATGAGACTATCCGCTGCCGTCAATGACCACAATGACTGACGACGTAGAGAATGGTAAGATGGCACCGTGTAATACCCTGTCGTCGTTGTCCGACGGTGCCACCGCAATGCAGTCGTCCGGCGTTACCGTCTTGCCGACGGTGTTCGATACCTAGCACGGCATCAGCTGACCCGCTGTCCACGACACCACCGTGTGCCTGTAATGCGTCTGGACTCTCCCAGTCGCACTTTACTCTCACTTTCTTGCATGTCCGTACGACCCCCTGGAAAACTGTACTTCTAGACGGTATCTGAAAGTGTTCAACACGATCTATCTGGCTATCTATTTACCATTCCTATTCAATAGCACATCGAATACCTTCTAAACATAGATACCTGTGTGCCGTCCACAAGGTTTAGTCGACCATCAGTACTATAACTTGATTATATTATAATCTTCCATTTGAGTACATCTTGCTGTGGAACAATGATATTATGTTTCATTTCGATGATATTCACAATAACTTGCCCCTTTTGGATGATACAATTTGAACTTACAGTAATAGTTGAATACTCTTATCACTTGGGCAATACCTTTAAAGTCAATTCAACATTAAAATTATCGAAAGTTCAACTTGGTTTGTGCTAAGTTGAGTCCAAATTTATAATACAAAGCAAATTAGCTATTGTAATGGTACAATATTTTAACTTAATTCTATCAGAAGGGAATTTTATATCCGGTCTACATTTACATTGTTTGTAACATATACTCTTTAACCTATAAATATAACAATTTCATAATCAAATATTTATTTTTAATGCTTTGATGAAGTTTATTGGCATCTGTATTTAAATTTGAAATAATTGAAACAGATGCTGCTTGTATATTATTCTACAACAATTTTACTATTCATCTGCCAATCTCTAATACACTATAAATTTATTTGTTGCAGGAAACGGTGAGATACAATGGTGTTTCTCACAAGTTAAAGGCACGTTGGAAGATGACGTTACCGAAGGTAAGTGTATGGCAGTATAAATTGTTCCTCAGATAGGTATTTATACTTATTTATTTGAACAGCCGATTTAATTTCCTGTGTGGAGTTTAACCACGATGGAGAATTATTGGCTACCGGTGACAAAGGCGGTCGAGTAGTAATATTTCAACGGGATCCAATGGTAAGTAAATTAATTCAATACATTTAACTGATACCTTCAACCCATAATTTCAAATACCTATGCCATATTGAAAAAGTTTTAATCATCTAATAAATCTGCGATCCTAACTTGATTATTTGTGTGCAATAAACTTTCAGAATTTCCTATTAGAATCTGGAACTAAAGAAGCTGTCATAAATATTCTCTATTTAAATCTGCTGTAGAACTATGACCAATTAAAATTTATAATACAATATGAAACCAGGTATTGATTTAAATGTATACGTAAAATAGATGAAAGCATATTTGTGGCTTCATAAGATATATTTTCAAAAGAAATGTTTAGACTAATTAATTTTTTTATTATTCTTTGATTAGGTATAAATTTACGAATCATGTAATATTTGTTGCATAAAATACCAATATTTAAAACCTATATATAATATATGATTTAATTACATGTATATTTTTTGGATAACTACAAAATAAATCAAATTAAACAAAACAAAACCTGAATCTATAATAATCTAATAAAATTAATTATAATAAGAAGTGCTGCACTTAAATATCCTATATAATATGATGGTAAGGAATTAAAATTATATTTTATTTATTTATGTATAAAAAATAAAGTTTGGCTCTTTCAAGGTTGTATAATATTTTATTTATTAAGTTATACTAGTCATACTTATAATGTATTTAACATTACAGAGCAAAACATGTATTCCAAGACGAGGAGACTACACTGTATACAGTACGTTCCAAAGTCATGAACCTGAATTTGATTATCTTAAAAGTTTAGAAATAGAAGAAAAAATTAATAAAATTAGGTGGCTCAGACGTAAAAATCAAGCTCATTTTCTATTGTCTACTAATGGTAATATTTTAAAAACAAAAATCATAATTATTTAATTATTATTAATTTTTTTTTTGTGTAATTAATCTAGACAAAACCATTAAATTGTGGAAAGTGTCTGAAAAAGATAAGAAAATTGAAGGATATAATACTAAAGAAGATAGTGGCATCATGAGGGATCCAATGAATATTACTTCCTTGAGGGTATGTTTTAATGTTCTTTATAATATTGTATTATTTAAATTGTCAGAGGTGCTGCTCATGGGTAGTTTCTTTTCTCCTATATCCAATATCCATGTATAATTTTCTATTCTTTTTTTTTTTTTAATTAATGTTACCAAATTTATTTATAATACCATACTATAGTATTTAGTATTGATTTAAAAATATGTATTTTAAATAAAAAAAATATTTTAAATTTGCAGGTGCCAGTGTTGAAGTCGATGGAACTAATGGTTGAAGCTTCTCCAAGGAGAGTATTCGCCAATGCTCATACTTACCATATTAACTCAATCAGTGTAAATTCTGATCAAGAAACCTATCTATCGGCTGATGACCTAAGAATAAATTTATGGAATTTAGAAATCACTGATCAAAGTTTCAGTATCCTTTTACTTTTATTTGATGTTTAATTCTACGGTTTTTAAATAAGAAGTGTAAGTATTTTTCCTTAGTGTAACAAATTAAAGATATTGTTGATATTAAGCCGACTAACATGGAAGAGCTCACAGAAGTCATAACAGCAGCTGAATTTCATCCGCTGGAATGCAACTTATTTGTATACAGTAGTAGCAAGGGTACAATTCGTCTATGTGATATGCGATCTTCAGCATTGTGTGATAAACATGCTAAATGTTAGTGTTTACAATAACAGATTATTAATATGTAAGAATTTATAACAGTAATGTTATTATTCTTGTAGTGTTTGAAGAACAAGATGATCCAACAACGAGAAGTTTCTTTTCTGAAATCATATCTAGTATATCTGACGTAAAAATATCCAATTCTGGCCGTTACATGATGTCTAGAGATTATATGACTATCAAGGTTTGGGATTTACATATGGAAACTAAACCGATTGAAACATATCCCGTATGCATACATATTCATACTTTATCTTATCAATGCCAACATTTCATTGATAAATAATAATTTTTAGGTGCACGAGTACTTGCGACCTAAACTATGTTCATTGTATGAAAATGATTGTATTTTCGATAAATTTGAATGCTGCTGGTCGGGCACTGATCAATATATTATGACTGGTGCTTACAATAATTTCTTCCGAATGTTTGATCGGGCAGCTAAACGAGATGTCACATTAGAAGCTTCTAAAGAAATTGCTAAGCCTAAGACAGTATTGAAACCTAGAAAAGTAAGTATCTAATATTATTAAACAATTAATACTACTTTATGTGTTCTAATTTAATTATTCCTAAATTAGGTGTGTATAGGAAATAAACGTAAAAAAGACGAGATTAGCGTCGATTGTTTAGACTTTAATAAGAAAATTCTTCACACTGCATGGCATCCAAATGAAAATATTGTTGCTGTTGCGGCCACCAATAACTTGTATTTGTTCCAAGATAAATTGTAGCCTTAGCTCTGACTACCGCTTTCATCGTCTTTAAAGTATGTTAATTTAACATTGAAAAATATTTTTTGAAATACTTAATATTATGTATGTTATTTGATTTCAGTGTCTTGACAAGATGGGATTCTGATTGCGGATTAACAAAATGTATAAGAAAATACACACAGCGTTGAGCCTCTATGACAGAGGATAAGATTCTGGTATCTTATTTTACTCAACAATATATATTGTACAAAAAAAAATGTCTCCCTCGGAATCCCCTTTTTGGATAATACTACTCAGCTCGTTTTATACACATTTTTTTTTTTTTAAATTCCCCTTACCAAAATTTATTTCTATTAGTTTACAGTTCTCTAACGAGAAATTACCTTCTTTTTATATATATTTAATAATTATAAATTAACATAAATTTTTTTTAGAGTAAAAATTACTTCTGTATAACTTTTCTACAAGAAATATTTAATTATTTTTAGTGGCGAGCCCAAATATTCAATTTAATTATCAAAAAAAAAAAATTGTACCAGTGATGCGTAGATTATGCGATCATTTATATATTTATTTATTTTTGTGTACTGTACATACCGATGTTTTTTATGATAATAGTTAATGTGTAAGGTTATAAAAAACTCGCGAAGAGTGAAGGTCAAACACTAATGAAAAATCAAAGAAAATATATTTTCTATTGTTTTGTTTCTTGTTTGGTCTTTGCCAAACACCATGATGGACGGATATAAATTTGTTGAAAATCAAATTAAATTTAATACACGTAAAACTAATTATTAAAAAAATGTGTACAATAACCTAAAAGATGATAAAAAGAAGCCTCGCATCTGTTTTCGACGGGTGATTACGGCTATTGTTGTTTTCTCTTTTTATTTTTACAAATGCTAAAATTATTTTTACGCCCGTGAATTTTATTTTCTGTACCTATTTATTGATAATAATAATAATAAGTATTAATTGACTCGAATTAGATTATTATATTTATTATTCACATTCTGATATATATTATTATTATTATTGATATTAATATTATTTGAATATGTGCGCACATACAGCATCTTCATACCTGAGAGCTATGTTAAACTTGAATAATTATTAATTGTAACAATTATATGGTTTATTAAAAATAGGGTAGTCACTGTTTTTTCATCGATTCAGTTGGCATGAAAAATACTAAATTTATTATTTAAAATACAATCTGGAGATAAAAATCAATTTAGTTTTTTTTTTTTTAGATTCTCCTAAAAAGAAAATTGTACAACCATTAGATTTTATTGTAACTTTTTACTCTTTATTTACCCTCCAAGAGCAATAATGGTAATAAAGTATGAAATTATTATAGTTCATTGTGATGGAATAAAAAAAAACTGGTCTACTGGGCAGATATCTTGCGCATCTGGTGTTATAGCAAATACAAAATTAAAAATGTATTTACAAAATAAAAATTGCCATTTAAAAACAGTTTTAATTGACCTCATTGGCATTCGGTAAAACAAATTGGTAATTTGTACAAGGCCAAAGTTAGACTTAATTTTCTGACGGTGGGGGGAGGAGTGGCTTCACATTTGTTGAACGACAACAACTTGCACTACTGAATTGCGTTATGAATTTTCAACCGACAAAACATGAAATGATCGACAATTTGATAGGTTTGGCTTTGTTGACGTGACGGACATAACAACGGCCAACGCCGTCACACAGCCAAAGTTGTCATTGGCGATCGCCTAATGGCTGCTAATGCCTATGGACTGTGTTCTCTCCGAGCAAGTCGTACACGGTTGCGACTTTCGTTCATTGGCGATTTGCTGAAATACGATCTCTCGCAACACGGTTATGTTCTAAACATAGTCATTAGACACATATAGGTAAAGGTAATTAGGTAATAAAGAATTAACGGTAGTAATATTTTGCAAACAACGGACGGTTGCATCTGAACCGCATTATTTATACTGTATTTAGTTCATCTGTTTTCCGCGGGTTCAGTCCACTGAACTCCGGTGATACTTGCCCGGTACGATATATTTTCTGCGGTTGGCATTATTGCTTGTGTTATCGTCGAAGGTGCCGAGACAGTTCAGTAGTGATAGTACAGTATCAGCCACGGACTGAATTAATGTATTTACCGCCGTCCGCCGCGATCTATCTTGAATCGTGCCTGTGACAGCAACAAGCGGTGATAACCGAAGTGAATCGAACAGTCAATCGGAGTCGTCGAATGAATTGTGACAATTATTGTCTCCGACGTTCGGCGATAATTCCACAGATATATTAGCACAGGTAGTAAAAAAAATATACGCTACACGCGAGCTTATTGTTAATTTCACCGTCACGAACATGTCCCAATTGGACGCGAACAAAAACAGACAGCAAATATTGGATACTTGGAAAGACGTGGTGGATGACAAGACGCCGACCAACTGGTGAGTACTTGAACAAGAGTCGAAGGGAGTCTGACGGCATAACGGTACCTAATAATAATTTTTTTTTTTTTCAGGGCCGTCTATGGCTATGAGGGTCCAACCAACATACTTAAGTTTATTAGCCAAGGAGGTACGCCCCTATATATATATTTGCTTAAATCATGACTAAAATACTGTTTTATGTATTACATCTAATATAGCATACCTAAGGTGGCTAGGTAGTTCATTCGTATATTTAAAAGTCTATTGTAACATTTTTTTCTATACTTTGCAGAAGGGGGAATCGAAGAAATGAAAGAAGACTTAAATAGCTCTAAAATAATGTATGCATTCTGCCGAGTGTTGGACCCGAAGACTAGCCTTTATAAATGTGTCTTAATAAATTGGGTTGGTAAAACAATAATTTATAAATGTTTCTTAAATTTTGGAAATTATACTTTTTATTTTCAGCAAGGAGAAGGAGCGCCTATTGTCAGAAAGGGAACTTGTGCTAATCACATTCGTGATGTATCTAACATTTTAAAGGGGGCACATGTTACTATAAACGCACGTAATGATGATGAGGTGGATACAGATATAATACTATCTAAAGTTTCTAAGTCATCGGGGTCAGTTTACTCATTTAAAGAAAGACTTGACCAATCGCAGCCACAAGAGAAAATTGTAAATTCATAAACAAGAATCATTCATATTCATATAGACATTTCTAGTAATGGAATAATTGTTTCAGGGTACTTCCTACAAAAGAATTCAACCTAATTTAGAAATAAATTCATCGGAAAGGGATAAATTTTGGGCAGCTGAAGAAGAAAAAGAAAAATTAAGACAAGAAGAAGAACGAAAGAAAAAAGAACAAGAGCAGAAAAAAATAGAGGATGAAAGACTATTGCGAGAAGTAAGATATGATAAATATTTTATTATTCAAGTTATAACTAAATTTAAAACTTTTATAGGATGCTGATAGAATAAGAAGAGATTCAATAATAAATGAAGAAATTCCGAAAACTGAACCAAAACCTACTGTTGCTGAAGCAGAACCAGAAAAGCCAGAAGATGTTAAAATTGAATCAACAAAACCTGAATTAGTCGCTGAAGAAATTGAAATTGAAAATCAAAATGGACAAAATAATGTCGAGGATGATTTAGGAATTAAAGCTGAAGCATTGTACGATTATCAAGCAGGTAATAAAAAATTTATTTTTATTTTTAATTAAATTTACCTTGATTTTTTCTTGTCTAGCCGATGATACAGAAATTTCATTTGATCCTGGTGACATAATTTGTCATATTGATAAAATCGATCAAGGCTGGTGGCAGGGTTTGAGCCCTGATGGTACATTTGGTCTATTTCCAGCCAATTATGTTCAACTACTTCCTTAAAATAGTACTAAATACTAGATTCCTTGTTCTCTCATTTATACCATAATAATTACTAATTAGTATTTATATCTGCGATTTTATTATTAATTTATATTAATTCATCACAATAGGTAATAATTGGTTGTGAAAACATGTTTGAATCATATTTAAGTTTTAAATGTTTAAAACCAATTTTTTGGAAATAATTATGATAATTGTTAATCTAGTTAAATATTTATTTATTTAATGTTTCTATTAAATTTTAATTAAATTTTAATACCTATTTTTATTTTTTTACCAGAAACAACCTTATCTAAAAAAAAAATAACTTAAAAATAAACAAATATTTTTATTTTACAGTAAACAATATATATTATTTACATTTATTTGTACAACTTATATCATATAGTAATTAGTTAACAATAATTCATCTGTAGAAATATTGTCGATTAAGCATTTGTAACAAAAAATACATAATTAACTTATTGTGCCAATCTTTGATCAAATTTAGATGATACACACAGATATTTTGTTTCAGTGAAGATCATTTTTTTCTTTTTTTGTACTAATCCAATGTTTAAATTATTGTTAGATTGTAAACAATTTATAAATTATTGCTAGATTTTTAACAATTTAAACTCATAATTAATGTTTGTATTTCTTGCTAATTATTCTGTTCATCATTCATGTGTTAACTGTTAAATACATATTATGTTATTACTATTTCATGAGAATTTATCACGTTGTATATATATTGTGTGTCACTACGAAGTAGTTGTCAGAACAGAAAACAATAACAAAGTATGTGTTTATAAATTATAATATAACATGAATTTATGATTAGGTAGTATATAAAAAAAAAGTAGTGAGCCGTTGTATTACACATAAGTTTATCAATACAGAATTACAGAATACGTCATTCTCAATGTTTTGACAAAAAAGTATTCAGCTCCCACCACTAGTAATACAACTCTTATTTCTCATTGTTGTGATACTCGTTAAGTTTAACATTGAACATTGTTTACTAAAATATGCTTAACATTAATATCCTTAAATATTACGATACACAATCTTATGGAATAATTTTACTTTTTGCGCAAACATATTATCATAGAACTTAAAATTATTCTATTTTTTAGGTTCATTTGTAATAGGAACGTTCATAGGAAACTTTCCGCACGCGACAGTAGTCTCCATCTCTTCGATTTCTGCATTTGACACTATTATTGACACTGCTCTTTTTATCTTTGCCACAGTGATGGGTTTCAACTGTTTGACTGTTTGTGCCATGGCGTGGAAAAATGCGTCCACCGAGTCCATGTCTTCTAATCTGAACAGAAGCACAGAACGCTACAATGTACCTAGTTAAAATTACCACTTAATAGATAACACAGACTCCATATTCTCCTCGACCAATATTCTACTCTTTGGTCATGAAAATAAAAATAATTGGCCTCTTATAATTCAATATGTTTGATGTACTTAAACCGAGAAATGCCAAACCCTGGGGCGGACCGTATAAATGGTATACTCTCCTAGAGGATAGGTGGAAATTCATTAAAATATCAGGGGGTGGGGCCAACATTATCAACAACAATCTGAGCGGGGGGGAGGGTTCGATCCTACAAAACTAATAAATGGGGGGGCTTGACGGACTTTTTGGGGGACTAAGCCTCCTCAAACCCCCCACCCACCCCACCAATGACAATGGCGTGGTACAATTATATCGTATAAGACATCGGTACATAATCATAATAGGATTATATATTTATATAGCTATCCTGCACATTCACCTCTCATTTTTAAAGTTTTAATTTCTTTATTCGAAACCATAAACGTGACGATTTGATGGATGCTTTTATCTCATCCACCCGATTCCACCCGATAACTAATGGCAACCATTTATATACAAAAAAAAATATCCACTTATTATTTCTTCTGTAACCAATAACAAACATTTATAATATAAACAAAAAATTAACGTCGTAAATCTCAATATTCTCAAAACTCCTGTTTGGGCACCTTTTCGGGTTGGGCCTGCCGGGTCCAATTGCGAATCCAAACCATTCCAACACCCACTCAACCGCGCACAAAAAATGTCATAAAAATCGGTGCATCCGGTTTAGGAAGAGTTTAAACCAGGGGCTGAAACCTTGATGATTTTTACGGTTATCAGAAAAACTAAAATTTAGGTTTCGGTTTCTCTTCGGTTTTTAAAAATAAAAAAATTGTCATTGGTTTTGGTTTTATACTTATGTAAAAAAAATTGTAAAGTAACAGTATCGGTTCCGGTTTTTAAATTAATTTGAATAAGGGTTTCGGTTCCCAATATTCAAAGGGTCCCTGTTCCAAAACCGATTCTTTTCGGTAAGGTTCCAGTCCCTGCAGGTTTCAATACTTAGCCACGGACTACGGACAGAAGAAATATAATATTAATTATTAAGATAGGTAAGGTATTTTAAGTTCAAATTTGGACGAAATTAGACATTTAAACGTAGAACAACTATTTTAGTTATTTCGTCCTAAATTATTTAAGAACACCGTTCATATACTGTGACCCAAAAAATTTAAAAAGATATAGGCTATATTATTAATAACAGCATGTAGCAATAAATAATAATAGCTACAGCTGTTTAATTTTTTTTCCAAACAAAAGAGCTAGTTCATTATTAGACGGATTTCGATCGCAAACCAGCCACCCGCCGAGTTTTCTTGGCGGGTGGATTCCTGCCATACGCACCTGTTACGACTTGACCGGGGCGGGATTTGACGGAGGGCATTAATATAATTAGGTTTTTGTGTCTGTCATCACCTTTTAGGACAGTAAAAGTGCTTGGATTTTCTTCAACAGTAACTTTTCTGATAGGAAAGTGAATCTAGTTGGTACTTTGGGAGGTCAAAAGTAAAAAATTTCCCAGTAGTTTTCAAAAGCGACGTGAAAAACAAAAGAAAAATTAAGGAAAAACGGGAATTTTTACGCAAAATCTGTTTTCGAGAAAATCGATTTTGGTTTTTGGTGTAACTCTACAAAAAATGACCGTAGGGACATGAAATTTTGACTGAATGTTTGTATTAGAATTTTCTATACACGATAACATTTTTCAAATATTTTGACTCTTTTTGAGCTGTTTACGGACATTGTCAGTTTTCAATTTTTTTAGTTTTTTTTTCTATAAATATCAATACAATTTTACTTACCTAACCTTGTTGGGTAAAAAAGCGTGAATATTTAATATAAGGCTCCTGATATATCGTTCTAATAGCAGTTGAAAAATATTAAAAATACATAGGCACAATTTTTTTTTATAAGCATTTAAAGTTCAAATTTTGACAACATTTATCAAATTTATAATTTATTAATTATTTTGTGGTTAAAAATTTATAAATTTATAAATTTTTAACTTTTATGGCTAAGGATTGAAAATTTAAAACAAGGCTCCAAGTAAATAGGTTATATATAAATTACTTTATTCACAATAATATCATCAAATATACTTGGTAATATCATAGGCTGACTGACCGTTTTCGCTCAGAATCGTTTTTCTTATACAATTCATCATTGAATTCAAATTTTACACCATCCATTACAGTGACCCACTTGTAACCTACTGTACAACAGAGCGACATCCACTTATCCACCTTTTTATTATCAGTGTAATTGTGTTAAAAAAAATTTTTTTTGTTAATATATGTGTAGTGCAAGTGACTATAAATTATATATATAAAAAAAAAATTTAATATTGATTAGAACAATAGTTTTTCCAAAAGTCAGTTATATTTGTTACACCCTGTATATATAGGTACCTATTATCTAGGACACATCGACAATTTTAAATCGTCCGGCCCCGGGTTCCTCGTCATCTGCTGTACCATCGACCACCCCCATACAGTTATCGCCGACCGCCCCCTCCCCTCGTGCAACTCACTTATGACTATCGTCGACCACCCCGTCGCCGTGAGCATAACTCACTTGTAATAATAATTATCGTCGACCGCCCCCTTCCCCTCGGTTAAGCAACTCACTTGTAATTAGTGGCGGCCGCCTGTTTGTACCGCTGGTCGCACAGGAAGTGTATGGACCGGTCCAGGGCTTCGTGTTCGCTGCAAGACTTGTCCATGTTGGACTGTTCGTAGAGCATTTCGGCGGTCACCTGCTGTTGGTCGTACGCCGACGGTTCGCAGTCGATGGCGGGCTTGACGTCGGCGGCCATCAGCAGCGAAGAGCTGGTGGTGTCCTCGTCGCCGTTGCTGCTACCGTTGTCGTCCTCGTCGCGGAAGGACACGTGCGGCAACAGGAACGCGATTTGTCTCTCCAGCTTGTACGGGCGCATGGCCGCCGCCGCGGTGTACATCTCCATCGTTTTCTTCTTCTTCAGATGCCTCACGAAACCGTCCCGTAGCGTTTTCCACCGGACTTTCAACCGTTCCACTGGAAATATATTGACGAAATTAGTTTTTACCAGTCGCACGATCGTCGCGATTCAACGGCGCAGTAGATAGGCTACGCCCACGCCACCGCAGTGGAACTTAGAGTAGTTTATTAATTTATGATAATTATTAATATATAAGGGGTAACATATGCGGACTCCAGTTTCAGGGGCAGTGAGAGATTAGCCCGGCCCATTCTCCAGATTCGCCGCCCGTAACTTTACTTTTTTTTTTTACAATAAATGGTATCAAAATTAAAATTGTAGTGGTTTTTTGGATTTTTTACCATTAACGGTGATAATATATTTTACAATAATTTAAAACCATATAATTTTTTTTGTTTTTAGTGGACAGGTCAATTAGTTTTATACTGGCAAATTCCATAATTTTATTATAAAATGTTTATCTACAGTTTACGTTTACTCAAAAAAATAAAAATGTATATAATTGTTTCATCTACAATGGTCATCATTTGTAGAAGTATAATTTTACTGAGGCACATTATTCAATATTTTCCGGCCACAGTAGCCCCAAAAGGCAAAAATAGTTCAAGGGCAGCTGCCCCAGTGCGTACGCCTATGATAGGTAAGTATTGACCATATGATAGAGGGTTTTGCTCATAACAAATTTTCCTCTCGCTACCCTACCCCGCCCACGAAAAATATTGCGTACCTACAATACTAATGCACTTACTGCGGCTAATACGATAGTTTAAGTATATAGTTTTTTTTGGATGAATATGGGAAATCATAATTTATGAGTTACTGTTAAAAAAATTTCTTAATTAATAGCCAATAAAATAAAATATGAAAAAATTATTCATCGAGTACAATTTCAAAATTAAAATTAAACACAATTTTCTTTCCGTTTTCGCAAAACTATAAGAATAACCTACTCCAAAGATAATAATAATAATAATAATAATAATAATAATTAGTTGCGCCTACGTGACAGTACTATTGAATGTACAGCAATAGCACAGAATATAATATTATGTAACACTGAATTGTGAAAAAATAATAATCAATTTCTGCAGAAATCGTTCTTGGAATTATTTAATTTAATATATTACTCAAGAGCTGACGACTGAAATATTGTTAGGTAAGTTCGCAGTTTCGATGCAAACTAAAATAATAAATAATACCGCATGTTTCATGGAAAATTGAACGAAAGTTACCATAATAACCGGTATAAGTACAGATATTTGAAATAAATGTTTTCGTCCACAGCACAAAATAAATGTAGTAATAAGGTCTATATTGTCTGCCATAAGTAATCAATAGTCTGCAGTAGTCCATATATCGAGAATCAGAGGCGGGAAATTAAGGGAATGTCTGCGCACTATTTGTTTTCTCTCTCTGACCGACACGCAACATAGAAAATTCACCTTAAGCAGAACCAACCCTGTACTTTTAACATCAGAGTGAATACACCAATTATCAAACTTTCATTACCACTGTCCCCGCGTTGGCTATTTTATGATATTTTTATTTTTGTGTAAGTTACGGACGTGTAAATTATTACATTTTAAAAATGTTTATAAATCAAACATAATATTTATAATTATTTAATAATTTTTTAAAATACCTTACAAAAATCCAACGTAGGGACACAGGTTATTTTGTTAGCTTTAAGTTTGATGGCGGATGAATTAACTCTATATTATGAAAGTAACAATACATGGTTGGTTCTGCTAAATATAATTATTGTCTATGACTTATCCTCTTAATAAGCATTATAGCAGGTTAGCATAAGCATAAACATGAGGGATAGGGGTAGGATAATCCGTTAGTAGCATAGCATGCCAGACTGCAGCCGAGACTCTAGGATTTATTCGAGGGGGGGGGGGATAATGGGATATACAGTTTTAATAGACATTCAGTATACACATAATATTATATTCATATTATTATATACATATTGTATTGTGTACAAAATTTGGTCCCCCCCCCCCCCCCCGTAGATACACCAATGGACTCACAGATATAAAGGTCCCCACACACTGCAGCGGTGGCGGTAAAATTCAAGACAATAGAATTTAACGCCCCCTCAGCTGTAGTGTGTGGGGACCTTTATAGATATAATTTCATTTTTAAAGACTAATTTGGATTTAAATATTGGACAAAGAAGCCGAAGACGTGAGTTATACATTGTTTTTTTTTTTTTTTTGTATGATTTATGATTTTACAAGGTTATTTCATTGAGTTGGTAAAGGATTATTATTTAAGATTAATGGAAGTTATCTTTTTTGTCTTTCGATTTAGAATGAAATTTACCTGAGTTGATCTGGCTACTTATTATTTTTTTCCAGGACAATCGGAGAAAGTCATTTTCATCAGATATTGCTAATGATTAGTGGAATGTGTGTGTGAAACAAGAAAAAAAAACGCGACTCAAAATATGAAATGTAAATTTATATACGTATTAAATTATTTCATTGGTTTCTCGTAAAATTAGCTTTTGATTTCTTCGAATTTTCTCGCCATTATAGCTGTACAATAAATGAGTTTTATGTTATGCATTATCGTAGACCGCAATTAAACCTATATATTACTACTTTTTTTATATAGCCAATTTATACGGGTATTGCAATTACATTTTATACGCTTCAAGGAAAATGATTATGTGCAATATTTACCGAGAACGCGGGTACATGTAGTTACAGTAAATTATTTTAAACATTTACGATTTCGTGTATTCATTTTATAAAATTTACAAAAAATGGTTGAAAATATTATTCCTTCAAATGCATTTTTTTTGAACATCTATGCATGTCTAAATGTCGGTATTTGGATTATGTGAGTATGGATATCATTTTATACTTAGTAGGGATATATTGGATAGGTACTAGATAACAGGTGGTACAACCAGGATTTGTCTTATTAAGTACGTATATTGGAACCGTAAAAATATCACATTTCGAGGGATCCGGGGGTAGTTATAGGCTGAGGTCCCCCATTAAATACGCCACTGATAGTACCTACTTATAAGTAGTGGCATTCTTAGGATTTTTAATGGAGGAAGATAGAAAAATTGATTACAGAGTTAGTAATGGAGCGTAGAGTAAATAATTATACTCTATGATAACAATTATTTATAATGAAACAAACTATACTAACACTTTATAATTTAAAAAATTAAACATATTTTGTATGATTACATGTTATCAAATTTAAAGATTGACGGAATCAATAAATAAATGGGCAATAGCCGGCGGAATCAATACAAAATCAGAGGAATCGATTTACAGGCCCGACGCAGAGATTCTCGTTCAACCACCCTTCCAATGAAATGTTGCAAATTAGAAAATAAAAAAGGTGGATAAGTGGATGTCGCTCTGCTGTACAGTAGGCCACAAGTGGGTCACTGTAATGGATGGTGTTAAATTTGAATTCAATGATATAATATTATCATTGTATAAGAAAAACGATTCTGAGCGAAAACGGTCAGTCAGCCTATGATTTTACCAAGTATATTTGATGATATTATTGTGAATAAAGTAATTTATATATAACCTATTTACGTGGAGCCTTGTTTTAAATTTTCAATCCTTAGCCATAAAAGTTAAAAATGTATAAATTTATAAATTTTTAACCACAAAATAATTAATAAATTATAAATTTGATAAATGTTGTCAAAATTTGAACTTTAAATGCTTATAAAAAAAAATTGTGCCCATGTATTTTTAATATTTTTCAACTGCTATTAGAACGATATATCAGGAGCCTTATATTAATTTTTCACGCTTTTTTACCCAGCAAATAAAAATTTATTGATATTTATAGAAAAAAAAACTAAAAAAATTGAAAACTGACAATGTCCGTAAACAGCTCAAAAAGGGTCAAAATGTTTTCAACATTTTATGGAGTATAGAAAATGCTAATATAAACATTCAGTGAAATTTTCAAGTATCTACAGTCATTCGTTTTTTAATTACAATAAAATAAGAAAATTGTTACATGAGAAATCGAGTAAATATCAAATGTTGTAAAAATATAAATTTCAGACGCTAATAAAAATTTAATTTAAGTTTCTTCTTTTTGATAAAGGTAGACAAACTTATGAGTAATCTTATATTACATTTTCAAATCATAGATTTAAAAAAAAAAATTTTTATGAATTCTCAACTCAAAATAATTTGCTATTTTTCGTGATTTTTCCGTATTTTGTCAAAATTTGAACTTTAAATGCTTATAAATAAAAACTGTGACTAAGGATTTTTAATTTTTTTCATCTGCCTTTGAAACAATAACCTAGGAGCCTTCTATTCAATTTTCAAGCTTTTTTACTCAACAGATAAAATTTTATTGATATTTATAGAAAAAAAAACTAAAAAAATTGAAAACCGACAATGGTCGTAAACAGCTCAAAAAGAGTCAAAATATTTTGTAAATTTTATGGTGTATAGAAAATGCTAATATAAACATTCAGTCAAAATTTCATGTCCTTACGGTCGTTTGTTTTAGAGTTACACCAAAAACCAAAATCGATTTTCTCAAAAACAGATTTTGCGTAAAAATTCCCGTTTTTCCTTAATTTTTCTTTTGTTTTTCACGTCACTTGTGAAAACTACTGGGAAATTTTTACTTTTGACCCCCCAAAGTACCAACTAGATTCACTTTTCTATCAGAAAAGTTCCTATTGAAGAAAATCCAAGCACTTTTACTGTCCTAAAAGGTGATGACAGACACAAAAATAAAAAAAAATAAAAAAAAAAAACACACATCATTGTAGAATCAATACATTCATCGCTTCGCTCAGAATCTAAAATAATTAAATAAATAAATACAAATAAATAAATACTCATACGAAAAAATGTAAATACATTTTAATGCGATACCTAATATTTAAAAAACCAGCAGTTAGATAAAAATTACTTTAGGGAATAGTAATTTTTGACTCATATTTTTGGTGACTAACTAAAATAAAAACTTCAAGTGTGGCTAAAGTCCTACAATAGCCACACCCGTGCGCACGCCTGTTGAATTCACAGTATCTAGTATATATAGCTCTTAAATATTACAAGTAATTTACTTAGCTATTAATTATTAGTAATTTAATTTGTATGATAATTATTCTACATTTGGTTAATTTTTCTTGTATTATAATATTATATTATGTATACTACATTCTTACATCTTACTGTTAAAAAGCTGGTCCCGTTGAATTATAAACAAATAAATAATAATCAATCGATATTTTACAATATAATACATGTATATATACTATATATACGTCTATACAGCAATTCGGAATTCAATAAATAAAAATACACGATTGATGAATACCAGATTCCGGATGTATACAAAATGTATAACAATATTATTATAATTCTGCAGTCTTTCGAATAAAACGAAATTGTAAGTCAAAATTAAATAACTGTCGTTTTGAGTCTTTGACGTACCTGCAGTAGTCATAACTCATATAAAGTCATGAGCATAACCATATTTTACTAACAACAAAAAAAAAACGTAATATGGCGTACTTCGACTCCGACGTCCGTGCAGGTCCGTCCATCCACAGAGTTCTGATTCAAATATTTTTATTATTAATAGGATGCGCTCGAATCATTGAAAATAGCCGAGTAAGTGCACTTTAAAACTCCGTCCCGACAATATAATGTTTGCAGTGGGACGCGGATATACTCATTTATATTATATACGATGATATTATCATAATCGCGGATTTATTCCGAACATTCCAGGGGCGCCATTTGGGGTTGGCAGGGTATACTACATTGGCAGTCCTATATATTTTCGACGTATCATATTGGCCTGCCTTAATTTCAGGCTGGCGCCGATGCTCGATGTTTCAGTTAAATTGAATTGGTAATTGAAATAATTAATATAAGATGAAAATATTTTATAAATATACATAGACTATAAACTAACATAGAATATATACTTGGGTATTAAAGATTTTTTATTTTTTTTAATTTTTTTATTCAAAATCTGTTACATAAAATGAACAATAAGTAAAATAGATAAGTGAATAAATGTGGCTTCAGGAAAGGACAGATTTAAGAAGCCTTCCAGTGAAGACACTTTGTCAGCTATTTATATACATTTCTATAAGTTAACAATAAAATTAGGCAATTAACTAAATTAATAGGTCCCGATACCACCGCCTTTTTTAGTCTTTTCCTAGGATTGTCGGGTATGTTTGCCGACGCAAGTCCTTTGATTAGGGGATTATCATGGTTTTTAGCAGATAAGTTAAATCGTCTATAAAAAGTTCTAGCTACATCGCAAACGGACGAAAGGGTATTAAAGATATAGAAAGAAAATGTATATTAATGAATAATGATATTATACTTTTATCATAGTGTTATCACTTAAAATATTAATTATTTTTCATCCCTAATAGTAAAGTTAGATATAACTACAACATGGCTACATTTCAATTTTCATTGTTATAAACTGTAGCCGGGTGAAACATTTGGCAGCGCTATTTTAAAACTGCAGAAATTTCAGGCACCCCTGAAACAGTCTCGTTATAATAATATAGGTACAACTCGTATAATATCGCAGTGTATACAGTGAATATTATTTATTTTATTTATTTTATTTTATTTTTACAAGTAGAATACTAGATCACGTCGATTCTACTCGTAGGTACTGTATGCGCATATTACTACGATAAATCCGCATAAATCCGTAAAACCAATTTAAGGGCGCGATCATTATTCTAGCGTATATAAACTGCGCCCCACTTTACAGCGACACCACTATAATCATATCAGTATTAACGTGTAATACGCGTTATCCCTCCGAAAAACCACTACGGTATTTGGGTTTATTTTATACAAGTTCCTTTTTATACCTAATACCCGTTTAATATATAATACGCAGTCGACTCTCGATAACTCGAAATCGGTAGGAATTATTGATAAATTTTCGAATTCAGGCGCGCGCCCTGCAGGATTTTTGTTTGGGGGGGGAGGGGGCTTAAAAATGTCTTACTTTCCTTATACACATCATGAGTAAACGATTTTTACACATACGTATACATACGTATCCTTATCACGTACTAATTAAACTATTTATGTGTAGGTATATAAAAAATATTTTTTTTTTTGGGGGGGGCTTCAGCCCCGAAGCTCCTCCCTGGGTGCGTCACTGTTTGAATTACCCAGAGTTCGAATTATTGTGTGGTTCAAAATATCGAGAAGGCAAAAAAAACAATTCCTGAGTTATGAAAATAAATTACGTACGTACGATAATAAATCGATAATAATCGGAAATAATAGATAAGTTTATACGCAATTGTAAGGTAATAATTATTATTACCGAAAAGAATATATAAGAAATACATTTTGGTGAATAGACTTCGAATAACTGCAGAGCGTTGAACTTCGAATAGTCACGTGTTGACGGCTAGTTGTAAAATTTTGTATTTTACATTTATGCGTATTTTACTACGAATACCGCAAGTACATAAATGCATTGTCTTTATTAGAATTACCGCGAGATTTTCATGGGAACGAGCAATTATTTCGAATTACCGAAAATCTCCAACTATCGAAGGCTTGAATTATCGATAGTCGACTGTTTAATAATACGCTTTCAGATTAGTGTATAATAATTTATTTTAAGTACAATACCAATGCACCTAAATGTAATACTGAAACAACAATAAAACACGCTGCTGTGACGAGAAGGTGCAGACGATATACTTAAACAATTCGATAGAATAACATTATATTAGGCATGCCATTTTATAACCAACTCCAAATATTATATTATTACAATTTTCTTCTACTTTGAATCGTTCATTATTTCACTTCGTATACCAATTATTATTTTCAGACAACAATATATTCAACACTCGACCGTAATAAGTGCGCATTAGTTACATAATGCATTATTATACATAATATGATGATAATAATCCATTGCTCGAATTGGCAAAAATATATGTATAGAGGAGCTCAGTTTTCACGATTTAAAAACTGTATTGCAACTTTCAGACTTTCCAAGTGAACAATTATCTAACACAAGTCCGCGGGGGGGGGGGGGTTGCCCTCACACCGCCGGGCATCGTTACATTTTTTAAAACATAACACGCCTATAGTATTCTGCTAACATATGAATGAAAAATTTTAAATTATATTCCATCATGTTATTATGACATAGAGTAATATTCACCGTTCATAAATTTAGTCGTAACTAAAAAAAAATCAAACTTTCAAAAAACTTCGTTCGGGTTCAGTGATAACTAAAATTGATAACATAAGCAATATAATTAATATGATATGATTAAAATTGCGTTCGGGAGAGGGAGCTGGATCGTGATGGACACAGGCTCTCAAAACCCAGGCCCGAGGACTACGATTTTTCCGCGGTTAGGTACGCGTTTATTCGTAACGAGCTTATCGGCCCAGCGAGATTAGATGGTAAATTGTTATTCGAAGTATTGTAAAAACAGAACCCAATAGTGTAAGCAAGTCTTGTCAGTTGACAAGATGGTCCGCCAGCTAAATTTAATTGAAATTGTAGCCATAGCTTCCAAAATAAATTCGGCGACCTTGTGATGGAGTGGGCCGTCGCAACCGGAGTGATTGCCTATACCAGGGGTCGGAAATAGGCGGCCTGTGGTCCGAATATAAGCCTCAGAAGGATCACTAAAAATATTTTACTTCGATGTTGATTTTTTCCCATTCTCTCTGTTGACTTAAAATAAAGTGATAACAAAAAAAAGAAGGTTTTCTGGACCTCAAAAATGTTATTTCATACGTCAATCTTCGAAACCAATCAGGGTCCGACCTGTATGAACGGCAGTCAGTATAGAAGCCGCACACAGGCATGTATGTTTCCAAATGAACAAACATGTCTAAACAAAAATCAAAAATATTAAAAACCGAAAAGTCCATTACATTTTTCCAATTAATTTATCGTCAGTAATACAATGTTGGTAAGTATACTAATTAAGTAGTATCATTGGCAACAATTTAAATCGACATTTGAAAAAAAAATAATATTGGGGCATTAGCTCGTGCCGTTTCACCCATTTCAGTGAAAACAAAATAGTTGGCCCACCGGTCACAAAAATAAATAATAATAGAGGAGCTCCACGCCCCCGAGCACCCCCGCCCCAATTTTAGCCTTATATTATGATATATAGTCGCGCATATAGATATTAAACCGCAAAGTCGCAAACGTACATATGCCATAATGCCATATACGATATAGCTACCTATTATATACATATTACCGGATTTGGTGTGTATATAATATATATATGGAGATAGACACATATTGATATTGTACATAATTGACTTTCAAGCAATCAAACGTACCTATAATATGGGTATTATAATGATATATATACCGCCGGAACGCGAAAAAACACATTTATACCGTTGAAACCACGCGTGGGCGCGTATTTTTTAGGAGTGGGATGTAATAATAGAAACTCGGCGAATATATCGTAAAACCACAAAAAAAAAAAAATCAACCTTGCGCGATTTGTATTTTCTGCAAAAATCGAAACACATCTACGCTGGTCTTTATATACACTAGCCGTATCCAAGGTGATCGCACGCAAATATATCGCGCGCAAACCATGATGATATATATTACACACTATCATTATTTCACTCTATATATACCCGTCGCAATAATCACGTAGTTTTTCGCCCTGTATATGTTGTATACCTGCCTTGTAGAATAATTTGTATATTACAGGTTTTAAGGCAATGTGGTATATAAATATATAATGTACATATATACCCCCCCTAACAGTGAAACCTCCCCTAACGAACACCACCGCCTTATTTAAATGGCAGACGTTTTATTTTGCATGGGGAGGGGGTGCCTATATATAACTAACATACAAGTTTTCTACAAACCGCAGAACCCTTTGAATACAGCGGACACCTTTAAATAGCGGGCAATAAATCTCAGCGACCTGGGTAGTGGTTGTTTCACTGTACCATAATTATGGACATATTGACCATTGTGTACCGCACACGACTGATGAATAAATTGGCGGGAAAACGTCGTTTGATCAACTTTCTGCTCGGACAACGACTGAAGTCGCCGCCGACATATCCTGGATCCTGGTGATCGGTCGTCGACGTAGTGGTCATTTAGGCGAGTCGGGGATGGTCTTTATTTCCCCTCTTATAATATAATCGCTGTACGGGATCCAAAAGTATACCGTGGTATAGAGACTTAATTTAATATTATACGGGAATAATTTATTTATTTATATATAGGACTAATATGATAATTACGTATGTAGGTCGGTGTACATAATATATTAGGCGTATCCGGACGGGGATAAAAAATAAAAATATCATGTAATAACGCATGGTTTAAAAAACCTTTAATTTAAAATTTGCCCACCCCCGAGCCAACCCCTCCCTCTCTCTCATACCAAGCCACGGAAACGTATACTGACCAATGAAGTCTGAAGTATCTAGCACGCCACTGCAGCAACTCGTATATATTTTTTTATAAGATTTTAGTCGGTGACTATACCTATGACAGCTCGACAATTAAAAAAAATTGAAAATTATGACAATAAAAATAAATACCAATAATAATATATGCTAACTAATTTGTTAGAATATTCTATAGATTAGGTTTAATCGTTATTTGTTAGGTCGATCATAGAAATATTATAACAAGTACACGAATACGGCGGGGACCTGTCGTCACACCAATTTTTTTTAATTTCCATTTTCCAGCCCTCCACTCATTTTGAGAGCCACTTTGACCACTGAATCGCACGCATACCTATAATTATATTATTCATGTAGGTACATCGTTACACATATTATATTATAATACTATATAATCCTAAAAATAGATTGATATTATAATACTATGCGCACATACATATAAATAATATATAATATAATACAATATGATACATATTATTATTAATATTAATATTATACCGACCGTTCTGTTTGTCCTGAGACCCGACCACGGCGGAGCCAACCTCTTTCCACGCGGCGTTCTTGGCGCCGTAGTCCTTGAACACGTGCATTGACTGATCGTAGAGCACCGGTCGATCGCGAACCGCGGCCAACAGTTTTTCGTCGCGCGCTTTGCTCGCCGTCTTTTTCATGTTCGGCCGCTGGTCGTCTCGGACCGCGGTGCGCGACTACAATATTGTGGCCGCGCTGCACACAGGCGTCGCGCGCTACAATCCGCGCTCATACACGGCGCGCGCGTAAATGTAATATTATAACGATATTATCGTGTGGTGGCCGGTGCCTTCAGCGTGTATGTTACCAAAATATATTGATGTTGAAATAATTACAGGTGCGTAATAATATTGTTATTACGCGTGTGCAAAGCTATGATATATTATACGGACGCTTATTTTTTGATGTCGCGGCAATAATAATACTATATTACGATTATTGATATTACAAGACATATAATTATTAATATTAGTATGATTGTATAACGACCAGACCGCGACTAGAACGATGCCCGTTACAACGCAGTAAAGCCGCGTCAAAATATTATGCGGTGCTATATGATGCGCGTGCACGCGGTTGCGCTACTGCTGCGAGGACGTACGCGGTTTTTGACGCGCGACGCTCGGACTGCGACTGTGACTGCGATTATAAAATAATATAATAATAATAAATTTTCCGCCGCCGCCGTTATATGCGCCGCGCGCGCGTAATAATATTATAATGCGGTACGCGCGGCGGCGGTCGAGGGAATCGCTAGGCGTCGACGTCGCGCGTATAACGCTCAAACGTATACGTGTGCAGCGCAATGTCTATGTATATATATATATATATAATATCGTACACACGCGCACACGCACGGCGAGGCAGAGTATAGTACGAAACGTGCGCCGCGCGCGGAACGCGGCTCGGGCGACGGCCGCCTCCCAGCTCGGCCACCGAGCGAACCAGCGCGCGCGCCCGCGTCATTACGTGCACCACGCCGTACGCTCTCATATATACATATATACGCGCGGCGTGTGCGTGTGCGCGCGCGACGTTGTAACGCGACGCGCAATCGATTGCGTGCAGACCGAGGAGGCGGCGGCGGCGACGGTGTTGTTGTCGCTATACACACAAACCGAAGCCGCCGCCGCGTGCAGGACGCGAAGCCGGCGGACGCCGGTGGGTGGGCTACCGATCGGCGGCGGGTGGACGACGGAACGGCGCGCGTGCACGGCGGACGGACGCGCGCGCTGTTTATACGTCCCTATAATATAGTAAAATATGCGCGTGTACACCGGATGACGCGACGCGGCAGAGGAGTGAGGACTTTACGACGCCGGATGGTGGGGGGGGGGGGGGTGGTTGTTCGAAGCGCAAAATAATTATGTCGTATTATAACGATATTATGATAATATAATATTCATTCCTGTCGGCAACACGAAAACCGTAAAAAACGTTTCCCCTTGTTCTCGTATGTTCCTCGCGTGTTCAACGCAAATTATATAATAAATTATAATGTACCTACGCGCGCGCCTGCAGTCATTTTTAGGTTTCGTTTCGGTTGTGCAGTGCACAACCTGCTGGGCGGGGGATGATAGCGATGTGCAGTTGTAGATGTGTACCCAGTGGCGGGGATTTTCAACATTTTTCTGGGTCGGGGGGGGGGGAGGGTCCTAAAAATAATATATATTTCAAAGGTACCAAAGTTCACCAAAACCGACAAGGAACCTAATTATTAATGAAGTGTAGGTACCTATTATTTTTTATTTTCATAAACGTATAATTGTTGAAAAATTAAAAATGAATATTTAACAATATATATTGTTTCAGTATATTTGAAATAGGTATATAATTATATAAATAAACTTATACCTACCTTAGTATCTATTAATATATTATACTAGGTAGTGTATATATTATTAAGTATTATAGTGTTGGGGGGAGGGGGGGTCAAGTACCCCTGGACCCATCCGTAAATCCGTCACACACAGTACCTACCACCAGTGGTGTAAATTGGGTGGTGCAAGTTTATATTATTAATGCACCACCAGAAAAACATGCAAATTTGTATACCCATAGTTTTTATTTTCAAGAGTGTTTACTTGGTTATTAAACAAGTATCTTTAAAATCATAATTGTCGAACAAGTGTCGTTCTTTAATACCTTCTAATTATTTGGTACAACTAGGACACAAGGTAAACAATTTTCCGGCGGGGATTTCCAAAGGAAGTTGGAACATTGGCAGTCGGTGAGTTCGAAATTAAAAGATTTTTTTGCGCCACCAGAAATTGAGGCCATTTTACGCCTACCTCGCTCGTAATAATTTTTCTAAAAATATAACACACACACACACACATACACGTACATATTACAATATATAGGCGTTATGTTTTTTTCATTTTTATTAGCATGAAACATTCAAAATTATTATAGCTCAACAGTTACGTCACTATATACATATTATGTCTGTATTAGTGTAAATTTTAATAAGCAGTCGAAAACCCAACCGTCGGAGATCGTCCCAATAACTCCCATAGACAAATATATTATGATCGTCGTCCCCTCCTCCAGCCCTCCGTTGTATATTTTTATGGCAATATGATACCCGCGCGGGATGCACGATTTCATGATAATATTATGTTATTGTTTTAATATATATGTAATAAAGCGTAAGCCGCGCAGTGGCGCAGAAACTTCACGTAAGTTATTATTATTTCTATACGGCAATAGGTACGTATATATTATAGTGAATCGTTTTTTTCAGAGTTTTATAAAAATACTTAATTACTCGCATGCCGATGATGCACGGAGCACGTGGCGTGGGATTAATGCCATCCCAATCACCAGTAACGCCCTAGGGTCTACGACAAAAATTTTTGACACCCCCCTCCCCCCCCCCCCCCCAAAAAAAAAGTACGCAAAATTAACTTCACATTCTTACCATATAATTAACCACATTCCTTAAATTTGTTTAGTACTTATTAATTAATGTTACCTGTTTATTTATTATCATTTTCGAAAATTGACAATATGTATAATGTATTATTTACCAAAACAAAGTAATTTCTGATCAATAGACTTTAACGATACTGGATGAAACTTGTTATAATAAGCTATTAAATGCTTATAAAAACCGAGATTTTACGCAAAACCAGTTTTTGAAAGAGATCGATTTTGTTTTTTGGTGTAACTCTAAAAAATAAACTTATTAGAAACATGAAAATGTTCGAAATATTTTGGAATTTTTTTAACTATTTAGGTATAGACGTAAGAAAATTTTGATTTATATTATAGTTGTTTTAAATTATTATCGATGAAAAAAATGTTCACTCGGTCAAATAATTTGAACCTTTTATACAATATAGGTTCCTCATAAGTCGTTGTTTGTGGAAATTAAAAAAAAAAGTTGAGCGTAAAATAAGTGGTCTATAAATCATTCATTCATACGTTCTGCGTTTCTACGTGTGGCGTATACAATATTGCCATGACAAGTGATATTTTTTGACGAATTGTCCAAATTCAGTCGAACTTGATTTATTTTAGAAGTGGGTAAAATTGATAACAAGTTGGTTATAAACGTACCATAATATGTTATATATATTTATTATATTAATTTATTATAATATACTATATAGTATGTAAATATATTTTTGGGTAATAGTAGTTACCTATCATGATTTACATATTATAATATTCTTCGTAATATTATAAAATCAAATCTATGGTTGGTAGTTATTGTACTTACAACCTATAGGTATAATACCTATACAGTTATAATTTGTAATCATTTGTTATATCATCATTAATAATGTATTAATAATATTGTATACTTAATTATAGTTAATAGTATAATAATATATATAATTTAATAGTGCACTCTCATTCGGTATTATTACAGTATATTAAAGGAATATTAATATCGAAAATAAAACACCAACATTTTCTTTATCGTTCTATTTGATGACGCCCCCTAAATTCATGGACGCCATAGGGCACTTGCCCCGTTTGCCCCCTTGGACGGGTGTGGTTATTACCGGGAAGGCGGGTGTTGATGTATTTCACCGCAAAACATTCCGATGAAATATTATTATCATCCGTTTTCGCTATCACAGACGGAAAATGGATCTTATAGTCCCGAATAGTTCGTGTTCGTGATGAACGATTTGCAACTGTAACATAATGCGCGTGCAGGCTGTGATGATGACATTACGACTGCAGACGACTGTTCTTCGTTATAGTTAGGCACTTGTGCGTATATTTTTTATTAATTAAAATCAAAAACATTTCAATTAATACGTATTATATTATATAGGTACTAATTAGGTAGACTAAATTAAAATGCATTTAATTAAATTTACAATAATTGGCTATATGCACGTATATAATGGTATGAATTAATTATTGGGGGACGGAGTGGCCGAGCGGACCAAGGCGTCGGTTGCGACCTGGGGGGTTCGATCCTCGGTCATGGGCGGCATTTTTCTTCGGGCAAGTCACGGTGTCCGGAGAACAAGTGCCGCCATCCCACCACCCGGGCATGGCAGATACCTACGGGTGCCCACTTAAAAATCTGCCAAAAACTACACACACGTGTTTACCAACCAACAGTATCCTCCCCTACAAATAAATAAAAACAAACAGCTAATGGCAATAGTTGCCGGGATTAATGACCAATTTAAAAGAAAAAAAAATATTATGCAGTTGCCAGTTAAGTACATTATTAACTATATAGGTCGTGTAAAATTATATTTAAATAAATGCATTAATTACACAGTTCATATATAACAATCAGTTTACAATAAAAATTAAAAATCCTATTTTATGTATTCATGTTATTTGGGTACGTTATTGAATATAGACGTTTTAATAACAATGATATTGTATTGACTGAAAATGTATTGAACACAATTAATAATCCAAGAGTCGCTATACAAATGTATAATAATTATACAATTATTAAAATTATTATTATAAGAACAGCATGCTGTGTATCTATTAATACATGAACCAATATTCGGTATTCATCCGGTTTTACTCACCCTTAAATCTCTACTTACTGGCTGCCTTGGGTTTTGAAATTTGAAACATAGATTATAGAGGGTATTAATAGTATGGAAAACTTCTACGAAAATTAATTTTTGTATTTCCAATGATATGGTTTATTGAGCGGTTTGAGAGTAAAAACACCTATTATCAATATTGTCGAAGAGAAGTTAATCCGTGCCTGTTAAAAAGTCAATTTTTGATGTTCTAATATTACTAAACTCGATAATTGAAAAAGTTAAATATCACATGTTTTAGAGCTAAATGTTGGACAATGCAAATAAAATATCGTAAATCGACGCATATGCAGGCCTAGTTAAACTTTTTCTCTTCAATTTGTTTAATAATAGTGTCCATACTATATACATTGTGTTTTGTCAATCAGTAAGCTATATATTGTTGGAAATACGAAACTAGGCTTCAGTGTTTCACTAAAATTGACATTTGTAATTAGTGTGTAAACTGTAAAGTGCTGCGTTATTGACATATTGTACGCATGGCGTGTGGGGGCGCTCCGCTATTCATTAATTTGTACACAGTCACTTACACTAATGATCACTTACTTCGCACACATTTACACGAAACCCATAGGAAATTGCCTATATTGAACTCCTTAAAAACGGTCGGTAGCTCAATATTATTCAACCCTTCCCGCCATTGCTTGCAGTGCTTGCACTACCAATTTCCTTTTTTTTTTTGTGATGTTTCACATTATCATTAGCCATAACCATATATAAGCGTCAAGCAAGATTTATTTACATGTAGATACACAATACACTAGGTTCGTAAATAAACTAGAATTGATGATCTTGATTTTATTTATTCAAACTCTGCATACATCGTGCACGCAATCACGAGCTTGCCCACGGAAGGGCTTTTTTTTTGTCATATAAAATCATAGATATATACCTACAACAACTAGTCTTTATGCTACAGTTATGACCAATGTTGAAGTCTGCGCCGCCATTTATAAAGCAGGCAATGTTCACATTTATTTTACATTTATTCATAATATACATAGGTATATAATACTGTGATAATATTATTTTGTAAACATTGCCTGATTTGTAAATGACTGCCGACTTCGTCGGTACGAAGGAGACGGCTGTCTAGTTGTTGTATATATCTATGTACTTATAAAATATATGATATGTATACTTACGGCTGTAATGCTGTACAACGAGGTGTGAATAGTAAAAAAATGCATATCCCCTCCCCCCCACTTCCGAAAATTGCTGAGCCATCAACTGCAGTGCACGATGCACGTACTTCAGCTATACGCCTATAACTAACACGTTTACACCTGATAGAGAGCAATTATAGGGTCCGGTCAAGGTGTATTGTTAAGGTGTCGTCACTTGTTTGAAAACTTGACTGAACATTTTACTACAGATAGTCGTCACCACCGGGAGCGCTGTATGTCCTAAAGAGGCCGATAAATGAACAGTTTTGTACACCAAAGCTTTGGAAAATTGAAAATATATTAGGATTTAAGGAATAAAATTCAAAATTGTTCATTGCATAATGACTTCTATGTTCTAAATTATTTATATGCATGTATTTAAATACTTTCTTTTAACCAAAAACAATTATTAATATTATTAAAATATATTGTCATTTTTAAATTTCCCATTAAAAAAAAATATTTGAAAAATGTGAGAGTTAATTCACTAAATTATCATACATAATGCTTTCAAAGTGTTACAATTAACAATTTTTCAAAATTAGTTTGAAGTTTATAAGATAACTATTATTGAATAATATTATAATATAATTAATATACCTAATCATATAATAAAATATGCAAAATATTTTAAACATGTTTTTAGAGTTTTTTATGAGCACTAGAAAATAATACTCCACTCTACAAGACTACTATTAAAATTAGAAGCAGAATCATAATAGTTTTAATTTAATTTAAAGATTTCAATTAGGTTGCAAATATCCCAAGAAGTGACTAAATATTATACATCATAATATTTCATAAATTATGTCTACTTGATAAAAAATATTTCAAACAACAATGCAAATGTAAATTAAAATTACAGGCTCCAATTATTATAAATTTTAATATATTATATTAGATGCCAACTCCGAAAAAAATAACATTTTAATTCATAGTTTTAAGGGATTTTGCATTTAACAGTATGAAAAAATAGGCCTTCGTAGGACAGGAAGCGCGCTCTGGTGTCTATAGAACTATGGCAATATTTTCAATCAAGAGTGACGACACCTTATCAATACACCTTGGGTCCGGTGCACGATTTAAGATATACAGGTTGCGTACCGAACTCCCATAATTTTACCGGTAAATGTAAGTTGCGTCCCAAAAAAAAGGTTCCGATAACAATATACGAAAGTTGCGGCCCGGTATTTCTCAGGTACATGCGTAAGTTGCGGCCTGTGTTTCTGTCATGTATACGTTAATTGCATCCGACGGAAAATCCGTAAAACTAACATTTATAATGTTTTTATCGATGGTATTTATGATGGTATTATCAAGAGTATATTATCCTGTTCTCTATCTGCAAAATTTTACTGTAGTAACATTTCATACGATGAACACATATTAGTTCACCGATAACCGTTCTATACGAGTGCACGTGGAGATTTTTGAAAATGAATGTGATCATTTTTAACACAATGCTAAGTGAAAAAAATAAACCATTAAAAGTGATTGCTGGTCAAAAGTTTCGTTTTCACAAGTTTTTAATAAATGATGTTGAACGTTGGTGTTGCACCGTCAAAACGCGTAAGTGCTTTGCAAAAGTAAATAGTCTTATTGATACTGAAATTGAGATTTTTAATGAACATAAACATAAGCCATTACCAGAAAATATTTTAACTAGACAAAAAATTAGTAACAATTTAAAACGGAAAGCAGTTAAAGAAATGTTTATTAAACCATCAAAAATTTTACATTCTGAACTGAAAAATGCCCGGGACGCAAATTACATATACCCAAAAAATACTCGACGCAATTTACATTAATAAGATACATTGGGACGCAACTTACAGTCACCCAATTTGACCGGTGAACTAACTATCTGAAACAGTTGTTCCCAGTACTACTAGCACACCCTGAGGACAAATTTAAAGATTCAATAATACTATATACTATAGGTATTATTGGTATCAAAAGCAGATAACCGTGGTAAGTGGTTTATATCGTTACGATATTATATATATATTTAACATATTTAAACCACAACGAGCGCTAGGGATTCGGGCCCTCAGCTGTTTCAGATAGTTGGTTCACCAGTCACCGTAAAGCACTATTCGTTATAGGCCGATGATTAACCTGTATATCTTAAATCGTGGTCCGGTGCAAGAACCGGGTATCTCCACTTTTTTTTCAGAAATTCATGTTTATGCATTTACTGATAAAGATTAATTTTGTCGACATTTAGGTGCAATAACCAGGTATTATATTATATCCGTTCATTAGATAAGCTGATATCGTACAATTGGAGATGCCTGGTTACGGTTAGGTATACCTTAGATCATATACAATGGATGGCGCTACTTTAATCATTTGCTGTGTCCAACATAACCCCCCGCTTATTAGTTATTTTATAGTGATTGTTGGCGAAACGCATGCGTAATAACTCGTTGTACCTTGAAATCAAATGGATGGTGGGGATGGAATGTAAAGCGGCATAGACGCAACGCATGCGCAATAACTCGTTGTACCTTGAAATTAAATAGGTAGTGGGGGGTTATGTTGGACACAGCTCGGTATACGAGAAATACACACATGGCTCCATTCATTGTATATGATCTAAGGGTATATCTTAAATCATGGTTAAGGTGGGTTTCCGCTACATACGTGTACGTTTGCGTGCATATATTGTCCGGATACGTTCGCTATGAACGGTCTCAAAAACGTTTCCCATCGGTTAATATGTGTTAGATCGGTTAAGATCGGTAACACATTAGTTACCTCATATATTCTTATGTTATCAATATTGTTATCAATATAGAGCCGTGTACACGTGAAAAGTTGAATTGGATCCACCTTCATGGTATCATGGTCAAGCCTGTGGTAAGAACGTATAACACTCCGGTATACCAAAAGCTTACCATGTACACCAACCAATCACAGAAAAGTATTTTTATGCACGTACACGTACGCGTATCTAGTGGAAACCCGCCTTTACAGTCCTCTAATGTTCATGGTGTTCACAGTGTTCGGTGCAGTAACCGGGTATCTCCGTAATTTTTAGTTAATTTATATTTTTATAAAATATCAAGAATTTGTTGTTTTTCTCTGTACGCTATGTTGTAAAATACACAATTTTAGTTTTGCACAGTTTTGTCCTATTTGTGATCATATTTTCACCTTAAATTGTTGTTAAGTCAAAATGTGGAAAAAAAATTATTTTAGTGCAATAACCAGGTATCTCCATGTTTCTTTATTTTCGCTAGTTAAATTATGTACTCAAAACAATCTAAAATGTAAACATATATACATGTATAGGTAGCTCTTCATTTGGAGAATTCAAATAATTTTTTTAAATAATTATACCCTCATTAGAAATCAAATAATTTGGTTATTTGTTTCTCCTGAACAATTTCAAAAAGTGGAGATACCTTGTTCTTGCACCGGACCCATTATTATTTCAACATTGAAAAGTCAAAAATCATATTATATAGTATTTCGTGTATCCGTCTATAAAAAAGGCGCATCACGGATTATTAGCTATAGCCTAAAGCCAACACATTGACAAAAAAGAAAAATTGACAGAAATTGAAATTACTAACATTTTAAAATATAGGTACCTACCCTAGGTATGTATGCAATTGATAGACTAAACAAAATGAAAATAAAAGTTGTATTATTTTATTTAATGCCAAGATTATTTTCGTGGTTTAAAATCTTAAATGTTGTTAATTTTTTTTCCTGTGATTTTAATTTATAGTAGCCATGTGCCTATACCGATAGGAGGGGCGACGGCGCCTACTTGAGCTACTTTATTTTTTTCAAATTTGATCTTGAGTCTTCAACCGTGTACTTATTTATTTTTAAGTCTTTCACCCCGTTGGAAAATCCCGCATACGCCACTCTAAGTACTAATATATTGTAAATTGTAATACTTATGACGGAAACAGCGACAGCAAAAACAGTGGGACGACAGGCACCTATACAGCATATTATAATAATATACCATGTATCTACATCTATAAAATGAAGTTGGTTTTTTTTGTTCGGGATAAACTCCGGAATTACTGAACCGATTTGGCTGATTCTTTTTTTGTTGTGTTCGTAATTGTCAGGACAAGGTTCTTACGAAAGAACATTTTAGGAAAATCCACCAGAAAAGTAGGAAATAGGGATGTCAAAAATACAACAGTGGTGCCATCTGTCCAGAAAAAATTAACTAAATAATAAAAAATTTAGTTTATTGTTGGAGATTAAAATAATAATAGTATACTATAATAATATATTGGTTGCTATAATATTGGTTGATCGGGCCATGTTTGTTGATGTTTGTATTATTATTTTTCGTCAATATATATATGTATGTATATAGGTATATATAAATTAATGTTTGTGTGTAGATTAGACCCCTGGGAAGAAAATAGATTAATTTAAAAAGGGTTAAATTTGGTTTTTTTTTATTCATACCGTAGGTGGAATTAAGGAAAAACGACAAACTTCGTATAACTTTGATACTTAAGAGTTAAATCATACATTTACGTACAAACAGCACGGAGTCCGCGATCTACAGCAGGTAGATGCCTACCTGATAATATACTGATGCGAAGCAGAATTTTTATTCTGGGAAACGGAAAAGTTAAGATAAGTTTTGAACACCATACACTGATTATTAAATAACGAATTGAACAAAGTTTGAGTCATATAGAGCTGGTACCTACATTTAACGAAGTGCACGGGATCAGCTATTTTTGATAAAAATATATTAATTATCATTAATACCGTTAGAAACATTTCAATACGTTTTCATTGACCATTTTTTTATTTACTTGCCGATCACATTAAACGATAAAATTTGAATAAAAAATTATACATATCATCCTCCGGAGGCAAAATAAACAGCCAATCACGGGTGAAGCTGTGACGGGTCGGCTAGTACAACTATATTATATTGTATTATTGTATACATGTATGTAAACAGCAAGTGTATACGTCAGTACAGTTACCATGTGGGGAGGGGCAAAGGGTCTCCTTTATAATAATATCAGTATTATATAATATTTAAATTTAAAAGTTCGTGCCGAAACTCTTAAATTCTTAATTCTACGCAATCAACTATATTACCTATATGCAATTTTAAAACCAGAAATTTTTCAATTTTGAATTTTATATAGCATTATAGACGTCTTCCCCTATTGAACTGCATGAGCAAACAAATTATTAAAAATTAAAAATGTTTTGACTTCAATTGTAATAAAATTTAAAAACCTATTACCTACCTAAGTATTATACTATAAAAAAATATGTAAAAAGTAAAACCATTGATTATAAATACTTATTTATTACTTATTTATAATCAATGGTTTAATTTGTTAATGTCTGTCATGTTATTTATAAGTAAGTAATTAACAATTATATATTTTGTATGATTATTATGTAACGTTAATATATTTTTCATTGCAATTTTAATGTATTTATACTACAATTATTTTGACATATTTTTACTCATTATTAAACATCAATACCTATATACTATAGTCTATAGTACCTATAAGAATTGTACCAATTGTACTTAGTTGTACTTGTACACTTGTACCTTATAATTTCGTTAACTGCCTAAAAAGTTTTTACAGTCTACCCGACGTAAAATGGTAATTTTCTAATGCTGGCATCAAAAACTAAATTATCGGTAGGTACAGGCGTGACTAAAAATATATATTCCGATTAAGTTGCGTAGTCGTGGCCATGTCACCTAAATATGTCACTCACACGCGAGTCATTTCATTCAACATTACATTAAATCTTTTATACGCATACTATCCTCAGATTGTCAAATGATCAAATGTATTATGAAATGGCTAACAATGTTAATAAGTAATAATATAACTCATAAGTTCAAAAAGATATTAAAATAAAATGTCGACATCAATTTTGCCCAATATTTTTTTATTCATAAAATAAAATATTTAAACATAATGTTTCGTGCTTTGTATAAACTCTATAATAATATATATGAAATGATTGTAATTTGGCACAATTATTAATTTATATTTATTCCCAACGGCCAACATACCGGTCGTTTTGTACATTATAACCAACTCACTAGATGAAATTTTTATAAAATTAAAATGTCAGATGAAGCGGAATTTATATATGAAACCCAATGGCATAAGTTAGTTACCGCGTACAACGTTTAATAATAACCGGGTAATGAATATAATATAGACATTAATACATGATCATAGGCAGGGTTGGGCATATAATTGTTACATGTAACTAAGTTATGTAACTCGGTTACTATTGTAACTTTTAATTGTAACAAGTTACTCATTTTTAATTTAACTTGTAACTTGCAATTTATATGAAAGTTACAAGCTACAACTAAAAATTACATTGTGCTTTTTGTGCTTTGATAATTCATAAGTGGGCTGCAAAACTAAAAAGAAAAAATATTTAATTCGTTCGATTTAGTTTTCATAATTAAATCTGAAATGCTCCTCCTGAATAATTGCTTTCCTTAATCTGTTTTCGTGTTCCTCAACGTCCTTCCCGGTCTGTTGCTCCTTTTTATGTCCCTTTCGCCTCCACAAACTATCTAAAAAATGAACCGATTTCACGTATGATGAGTAATGCCAATGTTGACCCTTCGTGTCTACTTACTTTATAGCTGTTGTGTTTAATTATATACTTCTTATCTTAAGTTATATAACTGTATTTAATGTCTATGAATGTAATGTGTAATTGTGTTAAAGGGTTTTATCCCGTATATTTAATAATAAATAAATAAATAAATAAATAATTAATCTGGCCAGTGGATATTCAGTGGTTATACGGTTATGGTTAAACTTAAGACATCTTTTTTTTCCTAACATAACGACCATAACATTATTTTAACAAACCCGAGGTCGGGCAATCATTCCTTATACATTTACCAATTATACCAATGTAACCCATATCTAGTTACACAGAATAAAAGTATCTAATAACTTGTAACTAGTTACATAGTTTTAGAGTAACTTGTAACCAGCTACAAGTAACTTGCCCAAGCCTGATCATAGGTACTAATGATTTTTGTTTATAAATGGTTGCCATTAGTTACTCGGGCTGCACATGAGGAAAAATCATGCAACAAATCGTCTCCTTGTGGCTTCGAATAAAGAAATTAAATCTTAAAACAAATATGAGAGTTCAAAAGTTGAATGTATATGTTTATATACTTTGTACCTAATACACACTTCAAAAATTACTTGACCGATTTTGTGAAAATTTCAAATTGTTTTTAGAGATATCAAGACATTTTAGAGAGTAGTTTGAACTACTGTCGGTTTATACCAAATTACCAAGTTCTACATTCAATCTGCTTAAGGCGAATAGTCCATCTCGGTCGAATTACTTCACAGAACGATGTACACCAACGCCGATTTTCCCTAGTGATGTACACTAAGACCAAGATGGTAGGATACACCTATTATAAGTGCTATATTTTATATTTTTTAAATTTTTTCAGTGTCGGGTTATACAGCTAAAAATGTATGTTGGTTTATCCGAAGTTAATAGACCCAAAAACTACTGGACCATTTTCAATAAAATGTATATCAAAAAATTCCTTGAGACTTGGAGGTTGCTTATAGCTATATAGTTATACCAACCCATAAACAGGGGAGGCTCCAGATACATGGTTAGAGGGGCGGCCCCTAGGCTCCCCTATGAAGCCGCCCCTGCCCATAAAGGTAGCTAAAGGGTAGCTCATACATGCATTTTTTCCGCTGACAGTGGTCACTATATCAATGGTGTACATTAGTTTGTAACTAAAACCATGGACTATACAAAGTAAAATATTTATTTACGTAAAAATTAAAAAAATTTAAATAAAGTACGTATTGGATTTTTAGAATTCAAGACAAAGCAGGAGCATTTAAAAGAGAGATGCAGTTTTAAAAATCTGAATAATCTCCTTAATGCGGGTCTTCTGGTCGACTGGTAACACTAAGTTTCCAGGAAACATGTACCTATCGCCCAACAAAAACGCTGTGCCAAAAGACATTATTGCATTTATTATATTTTTGCTCACAACTCGAAATAATAAGCTAAGAATAATGAATAATGTTTTCCTTACATCGTTTTGATTTTATAATAAATTAACTCATCATTTATTTACACTATATTAATATTATTGACATTTAAATATTATAGTTATTTTTAACGCGGCGTTTTGTATAGGCAATCTGTGCACTTACGGGAGTATAATAATACAATACATTTTAATTAAATTTTTTTAAATTTAACTGAAATATTCAATTTTAATTTAACGGAATGTTTTATTTTTACAGTAAAATATAATACTGAAAACATTTTGAACAAAGTTAAAAAAAATTTTAAAAACAAGTTGACAAAATGTTTACGACGACCGTAAAAAAGTAAAATTATGTTTTCAATTTTTCGAATATTATGCAATGAAAAAATATAAATTAATAATAAATATATAAATCAATTGTGTAATTTTGGTTCCCAATGTGCAACCGCGGAATATTTTTTTGAGCAAAGTGAAATGTTTTTTTCAGGGCCTTGCACCCGAATCATTTATTCGGGTTTCGGGTTTCGGGTGCTGGATGTATTTGGGTGTTCAAACACCCGAATAAAAATTTTAAACAAACATTTGGGTTTTCAAAACCGTTATTATTCGGGTTAATATTGGTTAATATGGGTGCTGAGAAATCTGGATAAAACAGAACTTTTGATGACCCCCCCCCCCCAAAAAAAAAAACAGAAAGTGTTCATGTTTATGTTATTTATAATAAAATATAAATGTTTTACCCAAATTCGCAACGTTTGTTTTTAACTAAACTAGGTTAATTAATGTACAGTAGTTACCTTTTTCTATGAACTATAAGAAATAAGACAATGGGAAACTAATTATTTAACTACCTATTCGTTTTATTATAGGCATCAGAGTCCAAGTAACTCATTTTTTTTACTATATAACATGTCTAAAATCTAAATAGGTACTGGATTTAAATAACATACTAGCATATTTTAAAGAAAAATTGTAGGTACTTATTAAAAATATTCAGAAAAATTTTATTTGATAAGCAAACAAAAAACAGTCATCAAAAATCAAAATGTTTACAAGGCTTTCTGTGGTTAAAAAATAGTTAACTTGCTAGAGCCAGTAGAGCCTAATCCCATTTAAAAGTAAATACAAAAACATAATGAATAGGTATATTTTACAAAATCAACAGTTACAACAGATTGATATTTTAATTTTGCATAATGTTACGTACCTATTATATAACAGAATAGGTATTGATTATTTTGTGATGACTTAAAAATTAAAAAAATTAATCTTTATAAATATTATGAATAATACTATTATACTATAACTAAAAGGTAATATAAAAAATATATAGGTATTCACAAATTGTACGATGAAGTAATAATAAAATTGAAAATTGAGTAGGTACGTAGTGAGAGGCGCGTCGTTGACTCGTAGACCGAACGTGATACAAATTACAAATGTACAATTTCCCACATGCCAAGTCGATGGATATAATAAATAATAAAATATTAAAATGTTTAAAATAGATGGCCATAGGGGCGCTGACTGTTGAGCGATAGACAAATAAAATAAAATATAAATTAGGATTTCGTGATTACCGAAAAACTGGTAAATAATAAATATAGCCACGTATTACGATATTCGAGTTACTAAATTAGATATTATGGGACATAGGTAATTCCGCTTTGGAAGTTCGTCGCAAATAATGAAATAACACAAGTTATTATTAGTTATTGGTCACGGCTGTCAATACTTTCAGTTTTGTTGAGACCACGTCTATTTTATATTGCTATTGGCTATATTTGGATTTATTTTACTAATAAAGTAATAAAGTAATAAATTATATCATATAATAATAGGTATGAGAAATAATTAAATACTTAATATTTTAATCAGAATCAATTAAGTTATTAAACATTTTAATGGATTTTATTTTCAAGAAATTACCTATGATTGTTTGTTAGATTGTTCCTGTTATTATTAATATTGATTATTTAACTCTACAAAATCGAACTCACCACAAGAAATACATACGAAATGATATGTCGCATGAAGAATGAGAAAAAAAATTATTCGGGATTTCGGGTTAACCCGAATATTTATTCGGGTTTTGGTTAACACGGGTGTTTTGAAAACAGAATCATTCGGGTTATACGGGTTTCGGGTGTTTGATTTTTAAAAGGTGTTTAGGGGTCTTAGGGGTTCGGGTTAAATCGGGTGCAAGGCCCTGGTTTTTTTTTACATAATCTTATTTTTGTCTAAATTGGATTACCATTATACCACAAATCCCTATAATCCCTCCAGAAAAAAAAATTGGAAAAGGTTCACGGGAAATTGGACATTTTGGAAAATACTGAAAATTCGTTTTTGAATCACTGACTGATCAACGTAGAGCCTAAATTATGATACTTGGAGAATGGAGACTTGACATTTTGATGGTACCTTCGAACCGCCATGTAGGTGTACACTAAGAAAGGATTTTCCATAATTCACATTTCAAAGGTTTCAATTTATAATTATATTTAGTTAGTAATAACTCATAAGACAGTTATTTTTGATTTTGTGTAAATAATAAAATATATTGTGTACAAATTAATCATTAGCGAAGTTAGGGGTGCCAAAATATTGTTACCTACGGGCAACAAAATATTAAATACGTCCCTGATTGAAGTACCTACCATTATTATTATTCAAATAACTGAAACATTTTACATCAACCAAAGTTTGCTATTAATTTATTGTTCACTACCTACCAACTAGTTATACACTCTTACTTGTTTGTTATTTATTTTTTATGCATCATTGTATCAAATAATATTAATTAGTTTAAATTAATTTATCATTAATAATAAATGTACATTTCAAATTAAAGTAAAATCCTAAAAATTAAAAATATGTTTATATTTTAGATTCTGATAGCGGAGCGATGAATGTATTGATTTCACAATTACTTATGATGTGTGTTTATTTTAATTTTAATATTTTGTTTTCTTTCATCGCCGTTTGGGGCAAAAACACTACTTTGATATTCTTCAACAGTATATAATTGTTCGATGGAAAAGTGAATCTAGTTGGTACATTCAGGAGGTCAACACTTAATATTCCCAATAGTTTTCAAAAGCACAGGGAAAACAAAATAAAAATTAAGGAAAAACGGGAATTTCGACAAATTGATTTTGGTTTTTGGTGTAACTAAAACATTTTTACCGTATATTCATGACATTTTCACTGGTTGTTTATATTAGCATTTTCTATACACGATACAATTTAAAAAATATTTTAATTTATTTTGAACTGTTTATGCACATTTTCAGTTTTCAATTTTTTTAATATTTTTCAACGTCAATAAATTTTATTTGTTGTGTTAAAATTCTTGAAAATTTAATACAAGGCTCCTGGTTTAATGATACAATAGAAGTTGAAAAATATTAAAAATACATAGGCACAATATTTTTTATAAACATTTGCAGTTCGATTTATGACATTTATCAAATTTAAAATTTAAAAATGATTTCATAGTTAAAAATTTATAAAATTTTCAATTTTTATAGTTATACTAATTTAAAACAAGGTGCTACATAAGTAGGTTAGTTTGTAACCAAAAATCTCAAAAATATAGGAACAAAGTTTTCATTTATAGTTATTTTATGTTCAAATTTGGACAAAATTACATATTAAATAACTAAGAATAACGATTTTAGTTAAATTGTTGTAATTTGTTAATATTAATTCAACTTACTGGCTACCGAATTAATAATAATTAATAACTAATAACAATATGTACAAACATAATATAAATATATCCACATTGACAAACCGTCTCCGCTCAGAATCGTTTTTCGAATTCAATGATATCATATCATTGGATTCAGTTTTAATACCATCCATTATACAGTGACCCACTTGTAACCTACTGTACAGCTGCACGACATCCACTTTCCTACTTTTTTTTCTTCATTTTAAATAACCGTAGGAAATAAACAACAGTAATATTTTAATAACATTATTTATTGACATAACAGAAGAAACACAATAATTAAACATTCATAAACGATATCAGCATCGGTCACTGCAGCTTCTAACATCAGTCAATATTACTATAGCTGGTAAACACAATGCTTATTGGTAAGTTTGATTTATTTTATATAAAATGTATGTCATATATTTTTGTGGAAGTTATGTTAGTTAATTAAAATTAGTATAAGATCTCAAAGAATTGCACACCTCTGCAAAACCAAACTGCAACATTGATTATCGGTTTTAGTTGTATGTTGTGGTGGTATCAAATCTAAATCTTCAGATTCTATAGATCCATGAAATTCTTGTAGACTGAAAGTATCACTCAATGTTTGCCTAGCCTTTGGTCCAGGAAAAAAACGTATTTCCATTTCACTATAAAAAGACCAAAATGTATATTCTTTAATTTTTAGATGAATCAAGTCTACAATTTTATTAGTTGAATGATTTTGATGATATGAATTCTAATAGCGTTTTTATTACGTATACATTACCTGTCAGATGAATCCCAATCTACTAACACTGGCAATTTATCTATCTTGGACGATTTACTGGTCGGAACAGCCATTTGGTTGTACTCCATCAAGCCTGGTTTAGCATATTGTTCTATAGTGAACGCAAAAATAATTATATCTCAATAAAATTATAACAGAGAAAAAAACAAATTCTACAGGAATAATAAAAATTAAAAAAAAACCAAAAATTGATAAAAAAAAAAAATCTTACCACTGTAATTCTTTCATCGTGCATTCGTGCATGATAAAATAATTTGAAAATTCAATAAACATAAAGCTAAATCTAAACAAAATATAAAAAAATAAAAATAAAATGGGATGTTTTTCTACAGTAAAACCATACAATGATAAATAAAATAATACGTTGATTGCTAACTGATTAATTGACTTGCCCAATTTTTTCTGAAAAAATGAAGGTTTTGTAACTCTCATCGAGCAATCACTTGTGTTGCTATCCTCGTCACTGTTCTGCAATAGAAATAAAAATAATTATTTCATGGTTTAACTGTATTTTTCCACACATTGTATCAATTGAAATATTACATTTTTAATATAATTATTATGTTATAAAAATAAGGATTTATATAATAAACTATATCTGACACTCATAATATGACTGAATAAACTCAGTTTTAAATGAAATTAATTGTTTTAGGCGTACCAAATATTTTATACACAATATTAATATATCAATATACTGAGTGATTTTTAAGCATGTTTGCCCTACTTTTATATTTAAATTATACATATTGTATTCAAATTTTGATTTTTGAAAATTTTAAATATACCTACCCGAAGAGTGAATACTAAATTTTTTAATATTTGAGATTTTTGTACGATTTAAAAGTAAATATTTAATATTTATATGTACACCATTGAAATGTATTATTAAAGATCATTGATCTTTATTGTAAAAAAGTCTACGGTGATTTATATAGAGAAAAAATTTAAGAGTGATCCTGTGAAGATATAAACTTCTGTTTTTTTTAAATAGGTTAGATTTTAGATTCTGAGAGCTCTGTTCCAAAGAATGTATTTATTTTAATTTTTTTTTTTTTTTTTTATTGCGATTAATATATTGTTACCATGACGTTTGAAAAATTGCCACAATTTTATTTTCTAATTATTTTAAGTTCAAATTTTGACAAAACATGTAAAAATGTACAAATTATTTTGTGTTAGAAATTTATAAACATTTTTCTTTTTAAATCTAAGATTTTAGGTAAAAACACTAAAAAATTCTATTAAAAAAAAAAATAAAAATTTATAAAAATAAGAATTTTAAAAAATCTACTATTAAAAGACAAAATGGGGGTGAGCATGCTTAAAAAATCACCCTGTATAACATGTATGTATAGTTACTCTGTCATTTTCTTCGATTGTGGTTTTATGACGCTTTGTAGTATCACTGTCTATTCCACTATCGTCCATCTGAAATTCATAGGTAATTCTGTATAAAGCAATTTGTACAGAGAACAAAAATAAATGGTATGGTTGTTTAGCAAGAATGTTAAAATGATGCAATAATAACTGGGTACGTTATTGGTTTTAATACACATATAACTAAGAAAAAATCTCAAACTTGTAGATTAATTACAACCACAATTAGAGAAATATTATTTGTTGTACGTATTTCTTTAGTCATGATTACAACACTGACTATATTGTATTATATTTCAAAATAAAATGAACAAAAATAAGCGATCTTGTAATATATTATACAATTAAAAACGTTACAAATTACTACATTACAGAAAAACTAGTTTGAATTCAATAGGTACATAATTTAACACTTACCATGATTGACGACATTACGAGAATATTTATACTTCCTGATATTGTTATACACGCATTAATAGGTAAAACTTTAATGTTGAAATTCAGAAAGTCTATTAGATTAATGAAATAAAAACTACTCGGTAGTTCTAACCCAGTAGTATGTAGTTAGTAGTTACTATTTAAATACTATTTAATACTATTAAATTTTAAATCACAATAATATTCATAACAAATCCATACCCATCTATCAAATCAAATCAATCTGCAACACAACCGTGTTTGCACTTTGAAGTGATAACATATACTATAAACTATTCTGTGATAACAAACCATTTTATTGATAACACGGTAGATACACGGGAACAACTGTGGTAGCATGCGTGGTAGGTAATAGGTATGCAAAGATTATCTATAAAGGTATGCGATCCCCGCTTCTTTTAATTTTTGTAATTTTAGCTGATAATAGATAACAATATTTCCTAAAAGTCGAAAACACAAATTTAAATTTTAACTATTAGGCAATAGCCAGTTGTAGGTATATAGTTGAATGAGTTACGAAAAACAAAATGTATCATATTGTATTGAAATATTTAAATTTCCAATTCGAAATACTCAGGATTCGGTTGAAATATAGAATAATTTAAATATTTTAGTTTTAAATGTGTATATTATTTATTATTTATTACGATCACAAATTCACCACTCAGAATCGTTTTTAATTAAACATATTATATACCTATTAATTCATCAAGATACATCAAGATGCAATTATTTTACATTATTGTTGTTATTATGATGATTACATCTTCTAATGCAGATTGTGGATGTAATACAAATCGCATTAAAACAAACACTAAAGAAGATGTTTGTACATCATCAGCAACAAGTAATTCGGAAACATTAGAATCGGAATTAGAATCTATGATTTTAATCAAAGGACAGAATTTTACAATTGGTACTGACAAACCAGAAATTGTAACTGATGGAGAATCTCCATCCCGTACTGTGTATTTAGATGATTATTTTATTGATAAATATGAAGTGAGCAATTTAGAATTTAAAAAATTTGTTGAAATAATGGGATATCAAACAGAAGCAGAGGTATTCGGAGATTCGTTTGTATTTCAATTATTTCTCAGTAAAACTACATTAAAATCCATAACACAAGCTGTCAAGGATGCTCCCTGGTGGGTACCAGTCAAAGGTGCTAATTGGAAACATCCTGAAGGGAAAGATTCTGATATAAGTGGTAATATAACAATATATATATACAATTGTTGTGCATACTTGTGAATAACCTAATGATTATAACATTTTTGTTTTAGATAGAGAATTACATCCTGTTGTACATGTTAGCTGGAATGATGCCACAGCATTTTGTAATTGGGCTGGAAAAAGGTTACCATCTGAAGCTGAATGGGAAGCTGCTTGTAGAGGTGATCTCAAAGATAGACTCTATCCTTGGGGAAATAAGCTTCTTCCAAGTAATAAGCATAGGTGATCTTTTGTTATTTAATTTTTATGATTTCTTTAAAGTTAAAATTGAGGCTGTTGTAGCATAGAATATTTTAAATAGTAAAATTTAGGAAATTGTGCAAAAATATTATTGGCAAATATTTGTCATTGTGTGAGTAGTAAATGAACCTTAGTGTGTGTAATCCATTATCTGGGGCATAAACGTGTTATCGTAAAAAAAACCGTTAAAATCGGTACAAAATAGGTATAAGCGGAAGATTAGTTTATGTACTTCCCGATGTCCTATTATTATTTTAAAAATATGTATGAACTCATCATCCCCTTAACTTGGTTATGTAGAAAAAATAATTGATGTTTTAAAACTGAATGTAAGTGTGTAAAGTAAAAATATTTTCATCATTTTTTTAAATTTTAACATATTTTTAAGCCTTATTGAATACAAAAATCAAAAATCTGTTTCCAACATAACCTAGAAGAGGAGATGATGAGTTAATACATATTTTTAAAATAATAATTGGACATCGGGAAGTACATAAACTAATCTTCCGCTTATTGGTCTAAAACTACAAAAAATACGGTGTGCTCCAACAGCCTTAAATATAGTTAATCTTAAATTAAAACCCATTACTCACAGTGAATGACAGTATGTTATTAAGTCATATTTTTATTATTAAATATATATTAATATAAATCCTAGTGAATAATGATTCAAAAGTTTTAATACAAAAAAATGTACAGAACTTCATAATATGAGAATTAGGTAGTTGCCACTTGCCAGCAGGCCAGTAATTGTTACCCGGGGCGTCAAGCTTTTCACTTTATTAGAGGGCGGCAATTTTATATCAAAATAATATCAAATAACAAAAAAAAATAATATTTATTTATACTTCAATAAATTTATTGGAAAAACTATTTTGATAATTATTATTTATAAGGAAGGGCCGCTAAAATATGTTGCCCGGGGCATAAAATGTCCAAATACGGGCCTGCTTGCCAGTTGGTTAGTATCTCTATAAAAAAAAATTTAAAATACAATGTAACACATTGTTTACATGTATAAAACATATAATATATGTAATGGGCTTATGCACCATGGAATACATTGTCCCATTTAAGTATATTTTGCCCGTAACGAATTGGGTATTGTAACTTATAATTTATTATTATACACATAAAATGTTAACAATATTTTATTTTATTTGATAGTTATACGTCATGAAGGGCATTGGTTAAGATAATACACTAGTGGTTATAAATACAATAGTTTTTTTTTACTTAGAGAGAATATAGTCTAATATGCTGAAGTATAAAATTAGATATACTAAGATTGGTTAAGCCGGTGCAACATTCTATGAAGATTGAAGAGGCTGGTTATGACAATAGGAGGTGAGATGGGTGGGGAATAAAGAGAATGGTGTCTTGTAGTGGGGGAAGGAATGCAAAGAGATATAGAGGTTAATAGATCGGGTACATTGATAGTTCGGTTAAGAAGTGAGTTGATGAACGCGAGGTCTACAGCATCGCGGCGTGAAGCCTGAGATGGAATATTGAAAAATAATTAAAACAAATTACTATTTAATTTAATTACAAACTTTTAAAAAATACTATAAAACTATTGTTCACTCTTCTGTTTGAATCTCAATATTTGAAATACACATAACTGTATATAAAAAACGTGATATTATCGCCGTGCCGTGATTATTTTATCTACAAATTTAATATGGGTTATCGGCTATTCAAAATAATTTTAGAACTCATAAACTAAATGAATGGTTTAAATATTTAAGTAATACAACCATGCATAAAATGCGAGTTGTTAGTATTATTTGTGTAGTGTAATCGCTTATAATATAGTGTTCTCTAAAAATAACTAAACTTAAATACTAAATAAATCAAAAAACCAAGATAGTTTAAATCACCTGAGCTGAACTGGGCAATGTGCACTTTACCCGTACCATATACTATGTATAATTTAGTCACAAAAACTTCAGAATAGAATAAATACTTAAACGTCAACAATTCTAAAATAATACAGCTTGAGTTAATTGAATATTGTTTTTTTTTTTCTAAGAACGAATATTTGGCAAGGGGAATTTCCTTTCAAAAACACTGCTGAAGATGGTTGGGCAACTACGGCTCCAGTAAATACGTTTCCAAAAAATGGTTATGGTCTTCATAACATGGTAGGAAATGTATGGGAATGGACTAATGATTTTTGGAGTATAGATCATGACCAAAGTTTTACTGTAAATCCAGTGAGTCTAATTGTTTAACATTTTAAGTAATAGTTATCTAAACGTTAAAATATAACTAAATTAGTGTCTTATTTATTTTAGGGTGGTCCAACAGAAGGAAAAGAAAGAGTTAAAAAAGGTGGGTCATACTTGTGTCACAAAGAGTATTGTTATCGTTATCGATGTGCTGCAAGAAGTCAAAATACACCAGATAGTTCTGCATCAAATCTTGGATTTAGATGTGCAAAGGATAAATAATATTTTGAAAACTGATATCATAAACAAACATTTGTGTTTATTTTTTCAAGTATGAAAACTAATGTTTAATAATTGTATATACATTACAGTACCATCAAATGTTATCTTTATAGAAAATATTCCTATCAATTAATATATATATATTTTTTATAAAGTATTAAATTTGTTTATACATCACTTAATACTTAGTTTGTTTTAGATGCTATTTCACTATTTCTAGTAGTATAATCTTTTAATGCTGCTTCCAGATTTACTTGATCAACACATTCAGTATTTATGAAATCCTTAAACAAAAATTTAAATTTAATAAATAAAACTAGATGAAAATAAAAAAATTCTGTGATATTATTAACAAACAAATTACCTCTATTAATTTATATTGGTCTTTTGAATCGTCCATTTCAGTTTCCAGACCTTGATTTAACTTTGTATATAATTGTATAAATAATATTATATCATTAAACCTAAAATATCATCACATTTTATATCAATTGTTTAAAACTATAATACAAAATCAATTTTAAATAGTAAATACCTTTCGGTTTGTAGACAATACAATAAAAAGTTATCTGGCTTTTTATTAAAAGCCAAGTAAAACAGTAATGGTCCTAAATGTCTTGTAGACTCCAAAACATGATAATTTTTAGATTCATCAACATGCTTATATGTTCTGAATACAACACGGTGATAGTTTTTATCATCAGGTTCAAATTGACAACATGCACGATCCAATATGAATTCATAATCACCATTTTCAAGAAGTGGCTGCATTTAAAAATAAAATTTTAAGATAGGTAATAAAAAAATATTTCCAACTAATACCTTCAAATTTGTTTCATCAAACATGACTGGATGCTTTAATTCTCTTCCTGATTGAGGGAAATATATTTGATTTACAGCATGACGTTCATCCTCGTTAGCTTTTCTGAGTGTTCCATCAGGTTCTCGTACCACAACTATACGCCTCTATAAATTATGTGAATTAATTATTTTAATTAAACAAGAATTTAAAATAATAAGATAATTACTTTATCAGATACACCAAAAGTAATATCTGTAAATACAAATTTTGAGCTGTCAAAACCAATAATATCCTTGTTAACTTCCAATACTTGTCCCAAATCATTACGTAATGGTACTATTGGTGGCATCTGAACTTTTTCTTTGGCTTTAATTTTAACTTCAGCTTGCATCTATGTTTAAAAAAAATTTAATATTTAAGAAATCTTTAAATATATTCTTATAGTTACAATTAGGTATTTAATTAATAATATGTTGACTGTAATGTGACCGCCAGTAGTCACACAATATGTATTATCGGTACGCCAAGCCTATTTATCCATGTCATTCTAAATTTGTATATTCTGTAAATACTATAGTACTTGAAAAAAATAAAATATATATAAAAAAAAATTAGGTGTTTATTACATCAAACATCGTTTTAATAATTCCCAGTATCTATGCCACCGAGATACTTTAAGTACATTATTGTGAAGCACCAAGGAAAAGTTAACAATGTAAAGCCATATTCAATTTCGGTTGTCGGCGATTATGTGGGGTGGTAAAAAAAGTCAATACTAAGGGCGCCAACACAAAATTTGAAAATTAGATGACTGCTAGCGTCACATACCAGTCAACATGTTAAAAATGAACAAACTTTTTCAACTTCTGCAGTGGTCATAAATTTATAAATTGGAGTGTCAGGATTTTGTCCGGTAAAACGCTTTCTAAATGCTTTCTGTACATCAACATGAGTAAGTTTAAACAATAAATTTTGTACAGGTTCAGCAAAAAACTTGTTACTCAATTCTTTAGTAATTTCTCCTGGAATAATAATAATATCATCATAATTATTTCCTACAATAGAATATAAAATGTACTATATAGTACAATGCCACTAGTATCATCTACGATCTACATAAATAATACCTCTTATGTTTGACTTAATATCTAAGTGTAAAATAAAATATATTATATCATTATATTTTTAATGTTTAAGCCAAATAAAGGTAATGTAAGAAAAACAACAAAATCCAATTGTGAATAGTAAAATAAATAAGATATAATATTAAACTTTGACTTACGGTCATGTGATTGGCTGGAAAAACTATAAACAGTGATGTTATTTAAACTTTTACATTTATGTTTATAACCATTTGGAAGTCGGTAAAAAGACGTGAATAAATTTCTCAAAGTCATATTTTTACTTTTTATAAGGCAGTTAATTTGATATTTCCACAAAAAAACTGTAGTAGTGTAGTTAAAACATCTTAATTTCAAAACTTAAGTCTTAATTCTGATAAGCGTCAAGTGATAATTCTTGTAGACCATGCGAGTGATAAGCACTTGTCCGAAAAATGATAACCGTGGTTGTTACATAGAGTAATATAGTATAGTATTACTCTATGGGTTGTTACCAACGTCGGGGTACTTGACGATTTAAGATATTATACAGGTTAAATATCGGCCTATAACGAATAGTGCTTTACGGTGACTGGTGAACCAACTATCTGAAACAGCTGAGGGCCCAGAATCCCTAGCCCTCGTTGTGGTTTAAATATGTTAAATATATATATAATATCGTAACGATATAAACCACTTACCACGGTTATCTGCTTTTGATACCAATAATACCTATAGCACAGAATATATGAAATTTCATAATATATTCTGTGCGGTTACACCTCGAAAAGCCACCCGACAAATAACCACCCGACATAAAACCACATGATAACGACAAAAAACCATTCGACAAAACACCATCACCAAAATCCGACAAAATGCCACCCGACAATATTATGGGAGTTCGATACGCAACGTCCTGTATATCTTAAATCGTGGGGTACTTGCACAGAATTATAGACATAGATAATATTACATGATTTCATGTGGTAGGGAATATTCGGCAGTTAGGTCCCCCGAGATAACAGCTTATCATATCCAGATTAATATCACTCAGCCCCAGCCCTATGCAACTCGATGAGATTAACACACGGTCTTAGATTAATAGGCCTGGCAACTTATGTAATGAAATCCGTGTCCTTAATGACCGGACAGAGAATAATAGTCATCATGAAATATGAATTAAGAATTAAGATAGTATGGACTGGCGACGGTGTTAATATTTGCGGTCAAGTCATTCAACGGTATTTCTGTAGTGGGAGAAATTTAGCGACTGAAACGCTATCTATTTGAAAGTATTGACACTCTTTCAAATTGTATACGTACTTTTTTTTTTTTTGTAATTAATACAACAGATTAACAGAACATTGAAATGGTTTGAAATTGTAAGCCGCAGATTCTCGATTTCTTATTAAAACTTTGCTGATCAGCGTATAAAAGTGAAAATTATTTTTTAATTAAATAGTTATATACACAGTCAAAACATTGACGACTCACTAACCGTTCTCTTAAAGTGTTACATCTTACAATAAGTTAAAATTGTACATGCTTGCACAAGAATCAAGTACCCACGGCCATTTTCAAGTGCAAGACGCCCAGTGTGACTGAAAAAAACAGTCTGGGCGTATAACGGTTAAAATAAAATTTTTATTTTTTCGATTAATAAGGTTACAATCACAGAATATATGAAATTATATTATTATTATTATTATTATTATATTAATTTTATAAATTCTGTGTTACAATCATATATGTGTAAAACTGTAAAGTATATTGTATTATAGCCGTATAGGTATTATTAGCATTAACTAATACTAATAATAAATAATAAACACAATTTAATATTTATATTATTATTTACGAATTAAATTTATGTTAATCTTAAGACCGTGGTGACCCCTGTGACCTAAAATTCTTTTATAGGTCTATGCCCCAGCTGTGCCATAATTTGTCGATTTTGATAAAAATTGATAACAGCAAACCTGATAAGAAAATAAATAATAATAATATTATCATTATGGATAGTATCGTAGAAATATGTAAATAAAAATTAAATTCGTAATATCGTTGTTCGTTTTAGTTTTCGTTTGGCGAATGGTGATCGTCTCTGACTGTGTCTGACTCCGGCCTGTGTCCAGCAATATTGTTGATAATATCACAGATTATATAAAATACGTATGGTTTTCTTGTTTCGTATCGGTGGTACTCGGTAAATCGGTTTTACCGGAGTCCTTGATTGTTCAAGCTGTACGCCTACTGCAGAAAATGGAACTCCAAGACACCTTTTACAGTAAATCCGAATACGTAGAAACGGTAATGTAGCTTAGGGACTGTGGCAGATGTGTAACCACAATATTGTATAATATTAAATTTAATACTGTTATCGACATTTTTACAGACAACTGGTAATAAAGTGAGTCGACAAGCTCAAATTTATGGATCTCAAAATATTATACTCAACGGCAAAGTCATATTGCAGTCGGGTGTGATGATACGAGGTGACCTGGCTAGCGTTAAAATGGGCCGGTACTGTTTTGTCGGCAAAGGTTCAGTTGTGAGGCCACCGTGCAAAAAATTCAGTGGAGGGTAATGTTACAGAGCATACCCACGTTAATTTTTATTACCTACTTTAACAATAAACTGACACCAACCGAAAGGTGGAAAGGCTAGAGTCCCATATTGATATGATCATAGACATAATATATTATGTCTATGGATCATTTTGGTACATTGAAAATTAGTTGAATTTACATTTCTTCAAAGATTCCTATTTTTTTTTACATATTTTATAAAACTTTATTTACAATTCATAGGTCATAATGAATGATGAATGATACGGTATGCTTGTTGGTCACGAATGGAGAAGCTGTTCATAAACACCACCTCCCGAGAGAGAAACAACTTTTATTAACATTAAATTAAAGCCAGCTGTTTTATGCGAATTGCCAATAGCATACTCAATAAATAAATAAATGCATAAAAATACATAAGGACAAAGTGAAATTTGCAGTATTTTTTAACAATATATTATAGTGGTATATAATAGTAAGAGTTTATAACGATCTTTAAATTTAACAATAAACTGTTTAAATAAAATTCAAATTATATAATAAAAGCGAGAGATATTATAGATATATTTTTTTTTAATAGGTAGATTCATTAGGAATCGGGATGATCTCTTTGGTGTTCTAATTCCTCTTCAATAAAATTGAGTTGCTTAGTGGGGTGTAAATTGTTGATACCAAGAAGTTCCTAATAAAAATATTTTTATTAAAATTGAGTGACATATTTATGTAAATATCAAAACTATTTAAACTTGATTTTGATTTTTTAATTGTGCAAGTAAATAAATAATTCTAAACTTTATTTTTAAATAATTTTAATAAAAAATAGTATTTTCAGAGATTATACCTTACGATAAAACCATTATTACATTTTAGAACTGTACTCGGCGGCCTATTTGTGTGCATATGCTTGATTAACTATAAGTCAGATATACAAATGTGAAATGATTGACTTGGTAGCAGCAAAAAAATGGGTGTTGCTGTACTGCTGCCCGGAAAAAACTGGTCGCTGCCAAGTACAGTTCTTAACTTGAATAGAGTATAGAACTATAGATCCAACTACTGTGATAAATGACTTACTATTTATTTAATATTGTTGACAGAAGTCCTCATCACTGTGATTAAAATACAATTAAAATTTAAATATTTCCCAATTTGGTTCATTCGATTTATTTATTTCTATTATTAAGATCTAGCCAATACTAAGTGGTTGTCTCCATATTTATCTAAAAAATAATAATGTTTAGGTTATCCATTTAATCATTTTATTTAGTTGACTCCTATTTTAATTTTATAGTTGCAGTAATAATTATAGAAGGTATATAAATAATTAATTTAAATTTAAAATTATACTGCTTTATGTATTTCATTACCTATACATAAAGCTTTTAATTTATGCTTGGATTAAAGATTTAATATTTTCATATTTAATACTCGTACATTATTTATTATTTATCGCCACTGAATGTAAAAATGTTATATCTATGCCACACTACTTTTTGTGTTATACATCATTTGAGTTGACAGTAAATTAAGCCAGTAAAGTATAAAGTGAAACAAACTATTATCAGCCAAAATATACCCGGTCTATTTCTAATCATAACATAGTCATTAATTGTGGCAATATCATTCTTACTCCAATAACTAACCTGTTTCACATTCATTATGTCTAAGAATAGTATATTCACAAAGATAAGATACAATATAATTATGGATTTGTAATAATTGTGCTTATAATTCGTTTTGTCTCGTCTTGTTTTATTTTTTTTATGTTCTTACATAAGATTCGGATCTATTATTATTTCAAACTTATAAAGCTTACATAAACATCCAACATTTTAAACTTAAATGATATGAAACCCTATTAATGGCAGTGGGGTGATACAATTTTTAGATTCTCTATCCTCGTCCGTCAAGGAAAAAATGGCCTAATCATAATGTATGCACATTGACACATTTAATTATTTATGCTATAGGTTTACATATTTTGCTCTTCAAATTGGAGATCATGTACATATTGGTGAACAAAGTGTTATTCAAGCAGCCATCATTGGATCTTATGTACACATTGGAAAAAATGTCGTTATTGTAAGTGTATAAGTGTATAATATATATTATATCACTGTATTATTATTTGTTACTAATTTTATCGTAATTTTTTTTTCAAAGGGTAAAAGATGTATACTTAAAGACTGCTGTATGATTGGAGACAACACAGTACTTGCACCTGATACTGTAGTTCCTTCATTTACCCATTATTCTGGTTCTCCAGGCATGCAAATCGGTCAATTGCCAGTTTGTACTCAAGATCTATCAACTGATTATACCAAATCATTTTATGATCACTTTGTTCCGTCTATTGATAATTTATAGGTTTAAAGAAATAAAAATTGTTTAACACTTTTTTAATTTCAAATTTATTGTATAAAATAATATATGTTTTGATAATATATAATAATTATCTAATTTTGACATGCTTTACAAGTCTGTTTCTTCTGATCTTTTTCAAAATCTACAAACACCTTAGCTGGTAACATGTGTTCCAATAACATGTTGTTCTCAGCAGGTAAGCCCAAACATGCTCTGAGTATGTTTTCGATACACGCTTTCTGGCGGAAGAGAGAGTTTACTACTGGAGCTCCTATAACAGAATAAATAATTATTTATCTCATAGTTAATAATTTATTAAATATTTACCTTTTGGTACAACTGGGGCTTTAAGTAAGTACGACATAGCAGTGAAGACTGGATGCATAGGTGTGTAATCTGCTTTATCTGATCCAATTTCAATTCTGTTAAATACATCCGCAAGTATAAGTAAATCCAATATAAGAGGAGATGCCAATAAAGAATCTTCGCATGTATTATGTATGACTAGTGTATTTATTCCGTTCATGAATATTTCTGATGTGTACTCATCCATTGCCCTTTTGGAATCTTTGACGTATGGCACATACTTAATAACTACACAGTGGTCAGGTGACTCATTTGGTTTGAATAGAATGTTATTCGATTTCACTATGTCATCGACTACATTGCTTTTAGAAATCTCTTTTGAACGGAATTGTTGAGGTGCTGACAAATTCTGACCGTCGTTGTTTCCCAAATGATTATAGCTCACAATGGATACTGGTTTGATGCCAGCAGCTACTAGAAAATCTACTAGTACTGACTTCAGTTTTGTTTGTCCTGATTTGAAATCATCACCAGCAATATGTACACACCATTTCTCAGCTAATTCTACTACACCTTTGACAAAAGTGTTTGATGGTGATCCATTTATATAAGTACACTGAAATTAAAAAAAAAAAGTGGGTAAGTGGATGTCGCTCTGCTGTACAGTAGGTTACAAGTGGGTCACTGTAATGGATGATGTTAAATTTGAATTCAATGATATAAAATCATTTTATGAGAAAAACAATTCTGAGCAAAGAATATAGTATATTTGATGATATTATTGTGAATAAAGTAATTTATATATAACGTATTTAAGTGAAACCTAGTTTTAAATTTTCAATCCTTAGCTATAAAAGTTGAAGATTTTATAAATTTTAACTATAAAATAATTATTAAATTTTAAATTTTATAAATTTTGTTATAATTTGAACTTTAAATGCTTATAAAAAAAAATTTTGCATATGTATTTTTAATACATTTTTGCAACAATAAACTAGGACTAGGAGCCTTTTATTAAATTTTCAAGCTTTTTTACCCGACAAATAAAGTTATATTGACATTCATAGAAAAAAAAACTAATAAAATTGGAAACTAAAAATGTCCCTAAAAAGTTCAAAACAAATCAAAATATTTTGATAATTTTAAGGTGTATAGAAATTGCAAATATAAACAACCAGTGAAAATGTCATGTATACATTAATTCGTTTTAGAATCGCACCAAAAACCAAAATCGATTTTATGAAAAACCGATTTTGCGTAAAAATTCCAATTTTTCCTTAATTTTTATATTGTTTTTCCCGGGACTTTTGAAAACTATTGGGAATTTTTAATTTTGATCTTCCCATTGCACCAACACTATTCACTTTCTCTTCGAACAAGATACTTAAGTTGAAAATCGAAGCATTATTTCGATTACTTATCACTTATCAGTTATCGTGTACAGACACACAAATAAAAAAAAAAATTTAAAAAAACACACATCATTGTAAAATTAATACATTCATCGTTTCCACTCAGAATCTAAAAGTAGTTTGTAACTTGTAAAAAAAAAATCTTACTCCTTCTAGAATGGAAGCAACAGCAAATAAAGTAGATGGCGATATTTCTGATTCGTTCTTGCAAATTGATCTTAAAAGATTGTCTGATGTATCATTAAGTCCTTCAATCTCTTCACTAAAACGTTCTGTATTGGCAGTCCATATTACAATCACCTGGTCCAGCTCTTTGCATTTCTTAAAATCTCTAATATCTGTCCGGATTTGATCTAATGCTTCTGATTTTTTTTCCATCTCAATAACATTATCGGCGCGACTTGTTTGATTGGCTGCTATGAATTCTGGTATATAAATAGATGGTCTTGGAATAATTTCACACATTTTCTTCATCAATTTTTTTTGTAATTCAATATCTAATACCTAAATTACAAATAATAATTTGAAAAACATCAAATTTTAAACACAATTAATAACTTTTTAATATTACTTCTGATCTTTTCATAGCTTGACCTAAGTCCAAGGATGAAATGTCCCAACCGTCAATCTCGATGTCGTTGGGGTCAATCATGGGTACCAAGTTTTTTAATGGCACGTAAACATCTTGGCCATTTGAATCCATGCCGACACGTATAGTCGATGATTGTGTTATTGAACCAAACCAATTTGAAGACTTGACACCTGACTTTGTTTCCCATGTTAAACCACATTTATTTGCAATAATGCCAGCCACTAAGGTAGAACCATTGTTGCCACCTATTCCAACCAACATTAATCCAGTTTTTGGCACCACTCTCTTTGTTCGAATCTTTAGTTTAGTAATGGTGGGCTTAATCTAAACAACAAAATAATTTACCAATATAAGTTAACTAATTACTATACATTTAAAACAAAATACACAACTATTGTCATATTATGCAGTCATCATTTATAACTAGGGGTGATCCTATAATAGGTACTTTGAAAAAATGTTAAATTAAAATGTGTGTTATATAAAGTATAGAGGTTTTAAATTTTTTTTTATGATTTACTTTAAATTTGTTACAATTATATTAAGATTTTTTAAAAATATTATCAACAATGACTGCCTTAACAACTGCCGATAAACGTGAATATAGGTATTACTAGTAGCGTGACAAAGGGAGTAATAATTGAGAGGCAGCCTCCTCTGAGTTTTTTAAAAAGTGGCGGGTGGTTGGAATAAGTTGGATGGCCAATATGATATAATTTAGTATTAACTACCTATATCAGTATATTACCTATTTTAGTAATAACTACGACAAGTAGTTATATTACAGTAAATGCCTTTATCTGGTTATTGGTGTTGGACAACAATCAAACTATTCAGTAAAATGTTAAATAAACTATACAACTTAGGTCGTCTTGGATTAGGGAGTATTGAACAAAAAATAAATTTTGTAACATGAATAAAATATGAGTCAATTGTATTGTAGTTATAAGTGCCATTTTTACATACCTACTTAAATACCGACTACCACATTCAAATTTCTCTAAGAAATCATTTAAGTTCTGTACTGTTTTAATCACTTATTCGCTTGTGAATATATTATCATAATTATAATATGCTATATTGTAAAATAAATACCTACCTATTACAATATTATATTATAGGTACACTACGTTGTCAAGGCAAACATGAAACAACATTTATAATTTTTTATAATCCTTAAATTTTAGTACTTAAATTTGAATTAAAAAAAAATACTCAGAGCTTTTCTTAATAATTGAGAGAAACAAAAAAAAAATAAGGAGAAACGGGATTTTTACGAATAACCAGTTTTAAATAAAACCAATTTTCTTTAAAACTGATGTAATCAGACCAAATATTCAAAACCGTAGATACTTGAAGTCTTCACCAATTAAATATAAACAATAAGCACTATCTATAAGTAATAGCATTTTTTATACACGGTATAATTTTCAAAATATGTTAACTCTTATTGAGCTATTTATAGACATTTGACATTTTCGATTATTAGTTTTCGTTTTCTATAAATGTTGATAAAAAAATTTCCCTTAGTCAAAACTCAAAACCCTTGAAAATTGAATACAAGGTTCCTCGTAAATTGTTAATACTGGAATTTAATAAAAAAGTTCAGCGTAAATCTACAGTATTTTTCATAAGCGTTTAAAGTTAAAAATTCATAAAATGTTTAATACTTATACTTCAAGTACAAGATTCCTTATAAGTTATATAATATAATATGATAACTAGAATTTTTTAAAAGGAGAGTGCACATCCATAAATATTTTTTATGAGCTCCTTAAGTTAAAATGTCTATAAACTTGGATATTCATGGGTAAAATCATGATTTTAGTTTTTTTAATGTAATTCAAAGAGTTCAACAAGTCACTTTACGTGCCTAAGTATTTTGGTTTTCCCGATTATTATGTTAAGTAAAGGGAATTTTTTACTTTTGACTCCCCCTTTTACTCCCCTCGCACTAGCAGTACCAATTAGATGTAATTTGCTACCATAAATCACTCTCAAAGTTGAAGTTGCACTATTTTTACTGCTCCTTACGGCAACGTCAGAAAAAAAATACCTACATATCAACACACGTCATTATAAAACCATCGCTCTGCTCAGAACCTAAAAACTACAGAGTAGTATCAGACAAGTAGGTACTTAGCCAAGTATACTCGATAGCCGTATATAGCTGGTAAGTATAACTTGTCAATATAATCATTATTCGTATTAATACATTATAATATTATTTAGACATAAATATATAATAACACTGTAGATACAACACTAGCTGGAGGCACTAATAACACACTAACTAGTCTTATTTAAAAGTGTTATATAATGTACAATTAGCCATTAGGTAATCTAATAACCACGATTTAATAAATTAATTTCAAATTTCATAATATCTAATAATTAAATAGGCATGTTTGTATTTCTTTAATCGTGCTTAATAGGCATGTGGTTATTAAGAATAAATATCTTAAATTTTAAATCTGTAAAAAAATAATTGCTTTTGGTAATTTGTTTATAAAATATAAAGCCAGAAAATTTATATGTAATTAAATATATTGAGTCGATTGAGATTATTATTGTCTTTATAGTTTATAAAGAACCTATTAATTATTAATTGATTATATTTATGAAAATATTAATGATAAAAAAAACCTAGAATATCATGTCCCTATTATTAGGACGACAACGAACTTACATCTTACTAAAACCTATACGGTTTGTATGTTGGTATAGGTACCTATTTGCATTTATCACGGCTAATTATTTATAGGTAAGTAGTAGGTACTTAGTAACGCAGTCTATCAGTTCCGATGTTAAGTATGCTTATGAAGACATTATACAGCTTACAACTTTACAACTTGTCACCACTCATTAGTCGTTGGGTAACATTATTGGTTGAATTGTTGGGGGGCAAGCAAAGTATCCGAAGTTTAGTGGCCCCCGCCTCGGTCATCAAATTGTTTTCAATAGGGCATTTTTCATTTCTTTTATTGGTTATGTTAGGTATAACAGCCCTGTTATGTTTTTTATTTTCACTTATCAATTATTACAAATATTATGCTTATTGAGTCAGTTTTATATAGATGTTATTTATATATAAAAAAAAATGTTCAGTAATCCTGTAGGTATATTAAGTTTGATACCAAATAGGTACCAATCATAGAATAATATTTGCCAATTTTAATTTTTAGGTAGGTAAATTCACTGACGCGACGCCGAGAAGTACCTATCAACATTTTTTTATTTTATTGGTTTTATTGCCTGTTTTTAAATCATTCTGAATATTAAAATATGTATGACTTATCCTGCGATCCTGCGAGTACAAAGTAATAAAAATTAATGAATACCTAATACATATAGAGTCAAAATGGCAAAACAATAAATTAATTAAAATAAAAATAAATATTTTATTATCTACTAAACATAAAAAATATATGCATTTCATACACATTATAATATTATATACAATATAATATACATATTAAATATAGGGAGATATGTATATCTATATATTACTTGAACACATATATGTAGGTACTAACAAATAAATATAGAGAAACGTGTTGTATCATTTAAAAACATATATAGAGATGCGGTAAAAATTATAATATAATGACCTTAAATATCGTGAAATATAAATGTGTGGAAAATATGCAATAAAAATAAAAGTATCTACAAAAACTGATTGAGTGACTAATGAGTAATGACGTTTGAATAACTACACTAAAAAATGGATATTGAACATATTATATTTGTGCAGGTGACTGGTGACAAAAAATAGTAGGTACCTACATACCTAGATAAGAATTCTACTGAAATTATGATATGGGATATAATTTATACGACGAAAGATAAAAAAAAACGTTATAGACTCGATAAACAATAAATAATAGAAATTAAAATTAATTGGACCGTAAATTCTATAACAAATTATAAATATGTAAAAAAAAATACAAATTTTTAATTATTTCTGTTTGAAGCCTTGTTAATGTATGTATATTATATATCTACGCGTAAAACACAAAATAAATTTTATTTTATTCTGTCATAAATTATACTTGTTTCTATTGTTATATAGGTAGATAATAGATATGTATTTTATAATAATTTAGCAATATCTTAATACGTGCTGACTCTACTCCTTTATATATTCTAGCTAAAAGCACGCTATAATACTTTTAACGTATTAATTGCGTAAATTGCATCTGTTTTATTTCGTCTAAGTTCTTTCCATCAAGTGTTGCTCACCTGCACTATTCCAGTCTTTCGTTCTCTTATTTTGAGCTTTCTCCTATCAAAAATATATTATTCACCTCTCTCCATATATCTTTCGTGGATTACATATTTTATATTATAATGAATCCCAAATAATAATTTTAATAGTGGTAAATTTAGATTTATCTATTACAAAAATACATAAACAAGTTATTTGTACCTATTATAACTAATATAATTTGTAAGCCATAACCTATTAGTGATTCCATTAATTATTGATAACTGTAAATTGTAAATATTTAATAAAATCAAATTAATCGTTAAATACGTACATGCTAATATAATTTTCGTGTAATTTGTATGTAGTATAAATTATAATATATATCTCTCATTTGGTATTATTAAAACAACTATAATACCATAATAGATTGGTTATAAATCTCTTAATAATCAATGTTAATTTATTAAAGCTGTCTATTCATCTGAATAATAATTCGTTTTTTAAACGATTTCGATTTTTAACCTAACTATATTTAGTTATTAATTTATTATGAAGTATGAACTGAATTTAAAAAAGTGTTTTATGTGAACAAAGACGCAATGACTAGGAATACATTTGTAGTTTTAAATTATAAACGTTTGTACCAATATTTAAGAAGTGCAAGAACTCTGAGAAATGTAAAGCAATAACTTTTAATATAATACACGTATTATTCAATATTCATGATCTACGGTTTGTAATAAATAGTAAAATATACTAAATAATTATACAACTTAGGTACTTTCGCGACAGCACTACAACTATGAATAGCAGCAACGGCTATTAACTTTAAATAATATCGCATTTTTTTTTTGCTGTTCCTTAATATAAATATAAATAATTAAGTATTTAAATCTAATATGAGTGGGTTAGTATAGGTATCATATTATTTATTGAAAATGTTCTAAAATAAAATCAATATGCAATAAGTCTGCAAGGCTACTGAACTTTCATAATAAATGTAATACAATACATCGAAAATCAGTATAAATGTATAATATGAGTTATAAACGAGGTTATAAATAGGTTAGGTTACTAAGTATACGTTTATATTTTAGACCCATCAGGACAATGGCCATTACACAGTAATCCAATGTTTCACTTTACCTATAGTAATAATAATTACAAACAGTAAATCGCATTTTCGGAAAGACTAAAAGCCCCGCTAAAAGCTTAACCTACATTTTATTTTAATACTGTCAGGGTACATTTAGGACTCGGGTTATTTAATATGGAATAATAAAAAGCTCTTAGGTATAGGAAAAAAAACTGAAAAATATACCTCAGCTACCCGACGCAAGCGTACTTACATATATGAATACCTAAGTAGGTATGTGACCATACCTAATGAGTAATTATTATTTACTAATTTATAATATTATTCCCAAAATCTCAACAAGGCTTTCATTTTAAATATTAATTGTAGCCTGTAGGTAAATCATGGTTTAACATTGTCAAATTATAAGAATAACGGCCGACGGTTCTATTCTTCTATATATCTCTAATATACCCAGGGCCACAAATATGGTGGCTTGGGAGGCTAGCCACCCCCCCCCCCAAATCACTCAAAAAATAATAATATAATATATTGTAATTAGTAGGTAATTTAAAAAAAATTTCTTGAGACTTGAGCCCCCTCCCTAAAAATTTTTCTTATTTGCGCCGCTGAATATACCTAAAAACCTAACTACGAATGTGAATCGTATATTTATTTATTTATTTTACGGAATAAATCCATTTACAATAGTATCATATTTAGTTGGTAATATTTAGTTAAACAATTTATTAAATTTAATGGTTCACTAACAATTTAATGGACCAATCACGGGCCACTAAATATTGTTTAAGGGACCACCACTGGCTCACTATTCATTCTTTAAATGTTTTGTGCAATCCGACATAAATATAATTAAATTTTAACTGAATTAACCGGAATTAACAGCGGTATATATAATATAATATATTGGTCCAAGAGGCTCAATACAAGTGTGAAATCGATGTTTTAATTTTTATTGTATTGCATCATTTCTATGATAACTACCCACCCATGTAAAAAATTTATATTATTAAAATTTGAGAAAAAAAATTTATGGGGATGAAAAACGTAATAGGGACTTAGACCCCATAGTATAGGTAGCCAGGTAGGTGCCTATTCTTTCGCATGGGCCTAAAGTGCTCGGGACTTTATGACATGTATTTTGGTAGACCATACACAATTTGTTCTGTATACGGAAAAATAATAATATCATATCGCAAAAGTAAGTTATCTCGTAAGTTATATACCACAATCGTGTCCTTTTCGGTTACGGCGTAGTTGATGGGATAATCGATGGTGGACTCGATGTACTCTTTGGAGTATTGAACGTTCGGGCTATCCACTTGGACGACGCCGCTAGTACTCTTGTTGCAAGCTGCCATCGTTCTTGCGTTCGGTCAACGGATCGTACGGGATGTTGCAAAATAATATGTCGGCGAATAATAATTCGTAAGGGCGGTGTATATGGGCGCGTAAAATAGTTGCGAGGATTTTGACGGGCGTCAGAAGAAAGAAAAAAAAAAACTAATAAAATATAATATTATATTAAATGCGAGGAGTTTATTTTATTTCGTCGATAGAAATGTATCGTAATTATGTGACTGGTGAACGACCGGCGTCGGAATGAGCTGTGAGTCTGCGAGCGTATAGCAACGGCGTTGACGACAGAGAATAATATAAATAATAACCGTAGTAATATTACCATGGATGCGCGGACTACTACAACAGCGGTTACAGTAATGGCGGTTCCGAGCGGCGGCGCGGGCCAGGCGACAAATAAAGTGTGTACGGCGCGTGCGCGAGAGCAAAGCACGAGCGCAGACCGTCAGAAAGTTTGTCTCACGTCCGCCGCCGGAATGTTATAACTTATAACATATATATGTATATATATATTATACAGGGTGTCTCTCGGCCCGTCATGCCGACCATCGTTTCCCCCAACAATGAGCTCATTAAAATAGTGTCTGTTTTTGTTGACAACTTTAAGCATATATAGATACTTTAGGTCTTGAAGACCGTGTTTTCAAATACGCGGGTAAGACATATTTTTTTACCGAATATTAATTATTGTCAAGTTTTGATCCAGTTTTGATCCATACACAATATATGGTACCTATATATATTGCGCCCTGCTACAATATCATTGACATTTTAACGAGCAGTTTTCAAGCTTTATGTACTAAAAAGGTCATGTGAATATTTGAAAAATAAAAGTTTTGTATCGTCACAGTAGGCACTCTTTTAGCGGTCATTCAAATCAGTGATGACAATAATTCATAACCAATTTAAATAGGTATTTGAAGATGAGGTATTTAAGTAGGGCCCTTTACAGAAAAATTAAAAACAGGAATTTAAATATATAAATAATTTAAGGATACAAAGGGGTGAGAATGTGAGACGTTTGTGAATCACACTGTATATTGTAATAAATTATCGATTCGATTGTCCAGGAGACTCTCGCGCACACTACAAGTGGCCAGCGATTAAAAATCGATTCGCGTTATCGTGCTGTTGAATATACAGATAAAAATATGTAATAATAATAATAATCTACTTATTAATTATTTTAATGCTCGTTCAATTTCGTTTTTTTTGTCATCAAATCACGTACTAATGCACTATATTTATAAATTAAATTATAATAAATTATATCAGAGCATTTCTTTGTAATTTAAGTTGTATTACTTAATCTCCACACTTGCATAGTTGGTATATAATATAATTAATTAATTCATTAGAAATATTTTTGTAAATACAATTTAGCGATTAATTGTTCAATTACTATTATAATATTATGTTTGATATATTTTATACATTTTATCAGAATTAATTACAAATTACAATCGACTATGTGACAAACAGATATTGTTTATAACTGTGGTGACTACTATTTTTTTCATCGACATTTTGTTATTATCCAAAAGCATTTTAAAATAATTAAATTACCAAATTACGATAATCTTCATTAAAAAATAAAAATCAATAATCGTGAACTATTGTTTGAACTTGTATTGCTTTATTAAGCAGCATAAAAAATGTGTAGTTGGTATATGAATAAAATACTGAAAGTTCATTAGGTATTCGCACGTATAATAATTACATCGATATTTTAATAAGAATATAATTTTACCTAATAGGAAAATTAAATTAAAAATGTGGTTCTTTGCATATCTGCATGGATAAAGCATGCTTAAAAAATTAAAGCGTAAAAATATATTATCGTTATAAGTTAAAATTGTAATAACTTTTAAATTATAAGTAGGTGCGTGTATAAAATAATGTATTATACCTATTTCACAAGAACAATCCTGTAGCCTGTAGGTAATAGCCAATACGTATACGTACTTACCTTTATGTTGCGTTCATAGAAAAATTAAAACCATTAAATATTAATATTATTAACTAATAAATAGTAATCACTAATCATTATATTAATTGCAATTAAAAATTAGAATACCTAACAGTAAAAATAATATACAAGTTAAGAACTTAACATTTAATTTAAATTAGTAGTAAAATTACTATAAAATAAATATAGGTACATATGTTGTTACTATTGTTTTAAATTTAAAAAAGTGGGTAAGTGAATGTTGCTCTGCTGTACAGTAGGTGACAAGTGGGTCACTGTAATGGATGGTGTTAAATTTGAAGTCAATGATATAATATCATTGTATAAGAAAAACGATTCTGAGCGAAAACAGTCAGTCAGTCTATGATATTACTAAGTATATTTGATGATATTATTGTGAATAATCAATAAAGTAATTTATATATTTACCTATATATACGTGGAACCTAGTTTTAAATTTTCAATCGTTAGCTATAAAAGTTGAACATTTTACAAATTTTAACTACAAAATAATTATTAAATTTTAAATTTGATACATTTTGTCAACATTCGAACTTAAAATGCTTATAAAAAAAAACTGTGTCTATGCATTTTTAATATTTTTCAACTGCTATTGTAACAATATATCAGGAGCCTTGCATTAAATGTTCATGCTTTTTTACCCAACAAATAAAATTTTATTGATAATTATAGAAAAAAAAACTAAAAAAATTGAAAACTGACTATGTCCGTAAGGCGTAAACAACTCAAAAAGAGTCAAATTATTGTATACATTTTATCATGTATAGAAAATGCTAATATATTCAGTGAAATTTTCAAGTATCTACATTCATTCGTTTTTTAATTACAACAAAATAAGAAAATCGTTACACGAGAAATCGAGTGAATATCAAAATTAAAAATATGAATTTCAAACGCTCATAAAAGAATTTGACTTTCTTGTAGACATTTTTTTTTTGATAGAGGTAGACAAACTTATTAGAAATCTTGTATTATATTTTCAAATCTTAGATTTAAAAAAAAAATTGTGACTATAGATTTTTAATTTTTTTTATCTGCCTTTGAAACAATAACCTAGGAGCCTTCTATTAAATTGTTAAGCTTTTTTAACCAGCAAATAAAATGTTATTGATATTTATAGAAAAAAAAACTAAAAAAAATGGAAACTGAAAATGTCCGTAAACAGCTCAAAATAAGTCAAAATATTTGGAAAATAATATAGTGTATAGAAAATGCCAATATAAACATTCAGTCAAAATGTCATGTACCTACGGTCATTTGTTTTAGAGTTACACCAAAAACCAAAATCAGATCAAAAACAGAATTTGCGTAAAAATTCCCGTTTTTCCTTAATTTTTCTTTTGTTTTTCTCGTCGCTTTTGAAAACTACTGGAAATGTTTACTTTTGACCCCCCAAAGTACCAACTAGATTCACTTTCCTATCAGAAAAGTTACTGTTGAAGAAAATCCAAGCATTTTTCCTGTCCTAAAAGGTGATGATAGACACAAAAATAAAAAAATAAAAAAAAACTTTAAGAATATTTGAATATTCGTGACTTGAATATATTGCAAAATTTATTTTAATTTTTTTCTGTATAATATCTAGGTGCCTAGGGACTAGGGTTACCTATACAATAATATGGTTTGTTATTTTTAACATCTAATATAAAGTAATATTTCGGGAGAATTAAAACAATCGAATCGATAAATAACGATCCAACTAATAACTATAATAGCAGATATAGCAGACCTAATTGATGATCAGTCGGAAATTTAGACAATCTTATTTCAAAAAATAGTTTATCGGAACTGTTTAAAGGATGTTTAAGAATGCGGCGAAAGCGCTACTAAAATGCGTATATTATATTATAAATAATAATATTTTATGTTAGAACTTACAACACACTCGTCCAAGTGGGTCACCTATAAATTACTAAGCAAAAATATCTACATGCAATTTACCTATATGTAATTTTGTCAATTTTCGTTAAGTAACTAATAATAAAAAAGGAAATATCTATAATTGGCTTTGTAATATGTATAATGGTTTATGAGGATATCCGATACATCATAACTTCTCAAATTAATAAATTATTTCTATCAGATCAATAACAATGTATAAGTAATTGGAATATAGCTTTCTATTACAATTGTCACATATATACAAACATTGGCGTTTGTGATAAATCTACAGGTCTACCGTATCGTGTTATTATTACATAGGTAAGTATTTAGGTGTGGCACATGTTTGTGACTTTGTAAGTTGCGTGTCATTCCTTTATCGTTTGTACACCGAAATTAAAAACTATCATAAATGGGTGTGGTACTTGTATTTCGCAGGGCAAAAAAACAAAACAAAATTTCAAGGGACTTTAGTGCATTGATGGGCCGCGTACAGGGATAATGTCTCGACAAAGTTGTTCGCCGTTTGATGATGTAAGCGACTAAAAACACGTTCATATACCTATAGATATTGATATGCTCATGCTTTAGACAATATATTACAGCTTACCTATATAGTTTGCAGTTTGCACACTATTTTATATGATTTAATATAACTATGTGAATATTCGAAGTCTATTTTCTTTGTATAATAATAAAACTATATTGAGCTGAGAATATGGTATGTAATTCATTAGCTAGTTGACAAAACGTTTTTTTTTTTATGGATTAATTTAAATACTTAGGTTTATCTACTCTTCGGTAAAAATAACGACTCGTCAAAAATTTCGTCTTGGTAACTATTTAAAGTTATTTGGTTCGGAGAGATGTTTAGTAAACATTGTTTACATATCGTTTAAAACACAATTCTACATCGATGGGTATCAAAAGCTTTTAATTAGGGAATGTACCTCGTTGACATTTGGCGTTTTAGCTAAAATATAACTGTATATAATAAATACTAATTATTTCTATTAGGTAAAATATATAGGTATGTAGGTACCTACCAAACTATATTATAATAATTGTTAGAAGCATGAGCCTATTCAAAATACCATACTTTTTTTGTATTATTATAAAGGATTTTGAGGCCTTTATTGTACGCTTCTACCAAATTTCTCCTTCTATATCTCGATTCATTACACCATCCATTTCTGTTCACGCATCGATATCTGAGATGTCCTCTCTCACCCTATCTAACCATGTCTGACGAGGTTTTCTCGTTGGGTTTCTGATCAGGACATCTCGTAATAGACTTTCATCAGCCCGCCAAACGTGGCCAGCACACTTCAATCTTTTTGCTTTTAGGAACTATCTTATAATTGGCTTGTTTTACAACCTTTCAAGATTATCGTTTTTTCTTCTCTTATAATCCCCGTTTTGATTTCGAACAGATTCGTGAACTCTCCGCAAAAATTTTTCTCCGAAAGTAAGAATTTTATCTTCGCTCACCCCTCCCCCCCCCTGTGTATTGACTTATAGACAATATGTCTCATATAGTCATATGCATCATGCATACACTACTATTGGTCGAAGATGAAAAGTATACAGTTTCTCTTTCGAGGCATTGGATGAAAGCTAATTTTTTATTGTGGCACGGACTGAACCGTAAACCGTTTTCACAGTGCTTGGCCATTTGGCCATTTGGACAGTAGCCTAGAACTGTGCATGGAAAAATATGATTTATTTGCAGTACCTAACTATTCATTGTAAACAGAATTTCGTTATGCATGTTATTTTCTAAGTTTATATTGATTCATAAGTATTTCAACTATCCATTTGCTCAAATGGACTTACTTTTAGAGCTACCTTGTTCACCACATGTTTAGACGTCTAGTCATTACTATAGGTATTTAGTTTTATTTCCGTTGATAACAAAACTCTTTTTGAGACTAAACTCAATTATGAATAATTATTAGACTGCGATCTTTATAACAACATAATTTTCATTTGTTGGTATCTTCCAATACTACAATGTCATCTGCGTAAGCAAGCATTACATTGTTGCCATTGCTCCATTTCATGACTTTAAGTTAAAATACTCAAAGTACCATATACAAAAACAGAAAGAATAAGAATCACTTCATATTATTATTTGCTATATTTTTTACTTAGAGAAATCAAACATTTTAATAATAATAAATAATATCATTATGATTGGATTATTAAGTTATCGTTATACTGGTCATATATACCGGTGACATTTGAATATATGTTGGTGTATGAATACAACTATGAAATATTTAAGGACAGCATAAGGATCGAGTTTGATTTATAGTGCACAAAAAAAAAATAATATTATTCAAATAAAATAAAATTTGAATTGACCAATAATATTTTTTGCAATGTGATGATTGATAAATTATTTGAAGCAATAATAGTATAAATATAGCAACTAATGTTCTGTACACTTTATCAAGTGGATTTATTTACAAAAAAATAAAATAATAACAGCAACAGTAATTTATAAAACATTTAAATACTTATATAATTTGCATTAAGGTGATGGCAATAAATGATCATACAACAACAACAACTTCAGATCCTCTAGTCCCATCCTTTATACCAGATGAGGAATGGTTAGAGTTACAGTTATACAATGGTTATCGTGTATGGCACATTATTTTTTTCATCATGACCGTCTTCTTTACACTAGGTACATTTTACAGCTGTATACAAAATTAAATTTTTTTAAGCAATAATATATTTTATAGTGGTGTTTATGTGCTGTTGTGTAAGATTTCGAATTCCTAGGACTAAACAAGAGATAGAAGCTGATTTTGTACGTCGTAAGATTGCGACAAAATTTTGCAAACAATTACGACTATTGAGTGATACCGAAATGGACAACATGGACCTGTTAAAAGGTATTAACTGTAATTAATGTTATGTATGTGTTAACTTTACAATACAATTACATAGCACTAAAACGACTTCAGTCAGAGCTTGAAATTCCTAGCAACGAAACAGTAGAGGAGTCTGATGAAGTATTATCATCAACTAAAACTGCCTCGCCAAGTTTAAAAAAGTCTCCAAAATCATCAGATTTTGGTATGAGTGTTAAATTAGTATTGTTATGTTTTACCTAATTTTATTCAACAAATTTATAGATTCTTCTGTGGAAAAGCTAGACGAAGAACCAGAGAATGTACTGAGCGGTCGTCTAGCAACATTGGTCAATGTTTTGAATGTTATGAAACCACGTCGTAAACATATAGCTGATGAAATTACACCAAATCTTATAACAGTTTAAATTAAATAATAAAGTGTCTTAGTTAATAAATAAAAATTATTTTTAAAAAATATTATGAATTATGTTGCATTGTACACAAAGTTTAAAGTAATGACAATTATAAGTAATACGTGATGATTTATGTGGATTTAAATGGAAACTGATAGCTATAGACACTGATTTAAATTTTGAATTATTTATTCATAAATATGTTTTGTTTTGAAAAAAGTTGTACTGCGAATAACAAAATTCATATTTAATTAGTGATGAACAACATTTCAAACACAATTATGTTTTGTAAATGTTAAATCATGTATTAAATGCAGAAGACCTGATTACATTAAATAAATTATTAGATATTATTAATGGATATTTAAAAATATTCTAAATATTCTAAAGGTATTGATAACCTAGTTGTGTTATTTTTTTAAAAATAAATACATTATTTGAACAGAGTTATAAATCATATTTATTTAAGAATTAAGATCAATACATTAAATTGCACTGCTCTATAACTATTTTATTTTTGATTAGTATAATATTTTTCTGATTCAGACATACATCTTCAATGTATAAATCTATATTTACTAACCACAGATATAATATCACATACCTAATCCAAAATCACTAATGAGATGTGATTAGTTGAACTTTAATGTTGAGACCACTTGATAGATTTTATGTCAATTCCTTCTTGATGCATTTCCCACAATGGACTAAAGAAGTTAAGTGTAAATTATAATAAAGTGTATTTATAAGTTATTAATTCTAATTCAGTATATTTATTTGAAAAACTTACCTCATTTCTCGTAGACGTCGAACATGTTTTATACATTTTTCAGCAGTATATTCAACTTCGTCCACGGTTGTAAAACGACCAAAACCAAATCTATAAGATATTAGTTATGAGTTATAAAGAAGCAATTTGTATGTTTTTAAATATTTTTACTGGAGCTATGCAGTATGATTTGTGTAAGGTTTTTGAAACTTCATTTTAAAACAAATGTTTATATACAATTTTTAGATATTAGTGAATATTTCTATTAATTAAACAATAAAAACTTACATCAAGGTAAAAATATATTTAAATTGTTGGTGAAATATAAGTATACAAGATAAATTATTCAGAACACTATGTGCAGAACTGCGGGCATCCAAAACACATAAATATTAATATTAAGTAATTTTTTTTTATTACATACATTTATTTTATTTCTATTAGACATGTGACAATAATTTTGTTTTTGTTTTTATGCCATATTTTGTCTACTAGTACGCCCTAGTTTAGAAGACTGAAGTAAAAGTAAAACATTGGGTTCCCAGAACATATTCAAAAATGTATTAAATTTGTTATTTTTGTTATTGTTATAACACATAAATAATAATATAATTAATGAATTAATAATTAAAAAAAAATTATAATTTAATGATTGTAAAAAACAAATTAAGGACAAAATTAATAATTTTCATAATAGATACTGTTAAAACCGAAAATATTATATTTTTTTGTAAAAACACATAATAGGGAATAATTCTCATAATTTTAACTATATAAGAATATTTAAATTTTACTTTAAAATGCAGTTTTTATTTATAACGATAAAATTGTATAGTTTAACTGAGTAGACAAATAATACTACCTAATAGAAGAATGTGCCAAGTCTTCATCAGCTCCAATAGCACGTAACACATATGAAGGCTCCAAAGATGCGGATGTACATGCACTACCACTTGACAAAGCAATGTCTTTGAGGGCCATAAGAAGAGACTCTCCCTCAACGAATGCAAACGATAAATTTAAACAACCTGGATAAGTATGAACATCATCACCATTGCGAACAACTTCTGGGAGATTCTTAGAAATTTTTTCCAGTAGTAAATTTGAAAGTTTTATCATCCATGCATGATCATACTAAGTAAAAAAAAACATGATATAGGTATATGATTATAATATCATGTCACACCCGCATGTGTCGTCTCAGTCTTACAAATGTACAACATAGCAAAAACTGTTTTGCGCGGGATAACTTTTCTTTCAAGAAAAACTTTATCTCAGCAACAGCGTCCTTTTTTTTAATAGCACTAGTTAATCATTTCTTATAAGCAAATGAAAAAAACAAACAAAAAAACCAAATGTTTAGAAGCAAATAACTTATATTGCATTTATGTTATCTTAAATATTGGCACGCTGTTGCATAGATCATTTTCTACCCTATATGTTCAGACATTTTGGAGCTACTACTACAAACACAGAAAGATAAAAGTTGTCCCGCGCAAAACAGTTTTTGCTATGTTGTAAGACGAAGACAACACATACGTCCTCTTAATAAATAACAATTTAAAATTAATTAATTGTATTTTTAAATGTTTTTATTAACCTCCATTTCTTCTTTAGCTATCCTACATGCTTCACCGAATCCTACAACTATTGGTGTTGGAACCGTTCCACTCCTTAAGCCTCGTTCTTGACCACCTCCACTCTGTAGAGGTTCTAAACGTACTCTTGGCTTACGCCGAACAAACAGTGCTCCGATACCTTTTTATAAAAATACATTTTAATAATATCTATATAACATTAAGACTAGTTTTAACTTTTCAACTTCATACCTTTTGGCCCATATAACTTATGTCCACTTATAGACATCAGATCAATATTTTGATCATTAACATCAACAGTAATCTTACCAACAGCTTGAGCTGCATCAGTATGGAAAAACACCTTTTTTGACTTGCATAATTTTCCTATAAAAATAATTAAATTATAAATTTGTTTTAGATATATTATTTTTTAAATTGTTTTCACCAATTTCTTTTATTGGTTGTTTTACTCCAATTTCATTATTTACAGCCATGATGGAAACAAGTGCAGTATCAGGGCGTATAGCAGATTCTAATTCATCAAGAGAAATTATACCCGTTGAACAAACTGGTAAATATGTTACTTCGAAACCTTCACCTTCCAAAGCACGGCAAGAATCTAAAACACATTTATGTTCCTATTCCACAAATAAAATGTCAATGTATTGATTGATATAAAATAAATAAATAAAATGTTGATATACTAACCGTTTGTGTAGTAATAATATGTCGTTTCTTAGCTCCATAAAAATGAGCAATTCCTTTAATGGCTAAATTATTAGATTCTGTTGCCCCGGATGTGAATATTATTTCTTTGGGATTGGCGCCTATCAAGTTTGATATATGCTAAAAATATTCTCAAAATTATAATCAAAAATCTATTAATTAAAATTGTATTGAAAATAAAATACCTGTCTAGCGGTTTCCACAGCTTCTTCGCTTTCCCAACCATACATATGTGTACGAGAATGTGGGTTTCCATAACTATGTGTCATGTAGGGCATCATAGCATCCAAAACTCTAGGATCCTAGAAAATAATAAAAATATCTCACAACTGTAGTTATAATAAAAATGATAGAAACATTTATCCAGTTATAAATTTTAACAGGCATGGGGATTATAAGGAATATTTTTTCCTTAATTACTAGGTACTGCCCATGCCTGAAATTTATTTTAAAATCAATGGGTACAACTCACCAGAGGGGTTGTGGCTTGTGCATCTAAATACAATGGTTTACCTTTTAAAAATCCCATTCTGGAGGCAACTTTTGTTTCTAAAAAATGAAAAATACAAGTCTTATTAAGATTACCAGTCCATTATATTGACATTACATTTTATAATTTTCAATTTTCATTAAAATCGAAGGGAAGAAAATATATTTCAGACTGCAATGTTAGGCACCTCTATATCAATGGTGAACCTTATATTATTATTTGCATTTTGTCCCACTGAATTAAAATTATTATTCACCGATGTCAGCGATGTCTTAAGCTTGCACTTACCTTGTTCGGTGGTTTTTTGTGAAAAATATCTGACAAGTTTCGACAAATTGTGAACATTGACGTTTCTGCAAGCCATTTTTTTTTTTTACAGTGTACTAATTACTATTGAAATGTAAACCGAACTGAAGTAGTTTATGTATTATGTAATTGTTTGAGTGTGAGTAATAAAAAATTTGGAAAAATGAATAGAGTTGTTGTAGTCTGTGGTATTTTAAAATATTAACTTGAAGCCCTACTAAACTTGCACGGTATGACGTTATCGTTATCACACAGATTGTTATTGTTATCACTGTTATCGTCCAGTGCGAACTGTGGATTACGAATACCGTGGAACTGCGGAAGCGAAATGCGCGAAAATAATATTTAATTAATTAATTTAAATAGGTAATAATATTATTTATTTAATTAAACTATTATATCGTGAATATGACGTGATATGTAACAGTTATACCCACGACAAAGAAGACCATCGATTAAGTTAATCAAATTAAATATATTTCATTTAATATACCTCTACCTATAAAAAAGTAGTAAGTATAATAATGTGTTTGATTAATCCACAATGGTTGTAGTAGTGGTTCAGTGGTTGTACAAAACTGCACAAGTACGAAGACATCATTAGCAGGGACGGATTGAATTATGAATTGGGCCCGAAAAATCTGTACGCATACCGGCCTTTTATGAAAAAAATTATTCACTCCTGGTAAATTTAGTTATTCAAAATGTATTTATAACTAATTAATTGATTAGTACACTATAGTTCTTACTTCTTTGGTTAATGTTTTTGAGTTACTTGTTACTCTATTGATGATGTCGTCTGTTTCAATATTGCGAAAAGCAGATCTTTTCCGATGGACATCGACACAAACGCCTCGGGTTACGAGGAAACCATGGATGCTCGGATGATTCATGTCATCACTACGGCATCACATTTTTTTGCATAAATTAAAACTACTTAACCGAGTGAAATTTTTAGAACCTAAGTATATTAACGAGTCAAGAACCATGGGGCAATCAGAATTCAGAATTTGTCACTTGGACTTGCAGTCAAACTACTGGTTAAGTCACCATTTAGCTTACACGTTATATTAGCTTAGGTCTACACTCATCAAACCTTAGAAGATGCCTTCTATCCTCTAGGGGGACTATTTCCACCCCCGAAGGGTTGTGATCCTCATCCCAAAACCGAGAGGTCAGAAGACACCCCTATAATAGGACCTCGAGTTTTGCAACCGGAGAGGGCATGCGTAAGAAGCTATCAGTAAAATCAGGAACTTCAGAAAGCTATAACTTAAAAACCAATGATTTCCACTGATTTATTTTTTGCACCGTCATTCTTAACTCGTTAACATACCTATGTAAGTTCTAAAACAAAAAAAAAAACGTCCCCCGGTAATGTAGTTTTATACCAAAAAATGTGGTAAGTGATAACACGAGTCTTCTCAGCTGTCTCGATTGTCTCGCCTTAAGTTAAGATTCAGATAATTTGCTCCCCAACCTGTTCTTAATATATTTTAAAGTCAAAAAAAGGTAGGTACATCACAGGATGATAGTCCACTGGGAAAATTCCCGGCGTCCTGCCAGCCCAATCCGTGCTTGATCAATAGTCAACACAGTTAAGTTAATTTAATTTATCCTGTGGGTTGTGGTAATATCAATTAATGTCACGGACAAATTTGCTTATAGATTTAATAATATTAGTTAACAGTCATACACTCATACTAATTACATACTTTTTGGTTAATAATGTAAATATATTGTTTAGAAAGATAATATAATAAGTAATAAGTAATATAATATAATAATCAATACGTATAAAGAAAGATACATTGACAGAACACTTTGATTGATGATGGGGGGGGGGGGTCACTTTATTGACATTTCAAATATATTTTTTTTTTGGTTTTTTTTTTATCGTAACATGGATAACAAATTGTTATTATACTTTACCAACTGACTTGTGAGTATGAAAAATAAGCTGTAAAGTGATGTAGCACAATAGTTGTTAAATGTATGGATTCCAATTTTCAATTTAGTTGTATATTTATCAACATTATCAATTTATTATATGTAATTATATAGTTTACATAGTATTCACCAAGATTAATATAAAATATTATAGTATAAAATATTACAAGTGTAAAGTAATTAGAAAAGTATAAATTGGAATAGCTATAAAAAATGAATGTATAAAATAAATTGATTGGAAAAATATTATAAACATTTTTAAAAGAAAATATTTTATAAAATGTAGTTTCAAGTGAACAAATATTATTTGAATAGATAATAAATGATTATTCAAGTCAAAAAAGTATGTCCTATAAATTAACTGTGCCACAAAAATAAATTACTTTTACAACTATTCAATGGAAGTAAAATTATTAACTTGGATATTCCATTGTTTGTTGTTCTCTGGCAGCTGCTTTTTGTAACATAGTTTTTGTTTTGCTCAATAAATAACATTTTTTTTCCAACTGCATCTTTAAATTGTCGTTTTCTGCGAAAACAGCTTCATACTGTGAACGATAGTCTTGTAATTGCTGTTCCAATTGAGAACATTTTTCACTAGCATCCAAATAATAGCTTTGTGTAGTCTGAAGTTCACTTTGTAATTTTTCCACATAACTCTATTCATAACAATAATTAAATAATATTAGGAATATTGTTTTTTTTTATCTTTAATATATTTAGATCTAGTGTGTTGGAAAATTACTGAAAATATTCCCATTTCAGGAATTAAAAATTAATACAGAACTTACGTTCTACGATGTAGAGAAGACATCTTCTCTAGTCTCTACATCATGCTACATTCATAACAATTAATAATAGGTACCTTATCATCAATGTTAGTAACTACACGTTCAAGCGATAAGTTTTTATTTTCCTCTTTTAGTTTATCTACAGCAGTTCTTAACATTATTACTAAACGTTCTAGTTTTGCTGTTCGCTTATTATCCGTTCTAGGATAATCTGAATCTGAACTTAAACTGGATACACCACTCCTAAAATCAATATATTTTTTAATTAAATTATCTTAAAATAGTTTTACTTAAAACCATACAAATTATCTGTTGATTGCAAACGATCAACAATTTTTTGTAGTCTAGCATTTTCTTCTTCAAGTGCAGCTTTAGTTTTCAACAATCTACTTTTACTGTCTTTTAATGTTTCCACTTCTTTAATTAAAGCATTACTTCCACCCTAAAACATATACATAATCATATATAATGGTTTATATTTCTTAATTTTTTTTAAAAATGATATGTCAATATACTTTTTGTAATAGTTCCAAGGTTGATATTTTTCGACGCAGTTCGACAACAACTTCGGCTAGTGATGTACCGCCAGACATCATTTCTTTGGCAGTACGCAAAGTATATAACTCATTTGACAATCTATCTTTTTCTAAAGTCAATTCATCAACAAGACTATTTGCCAATGCACTCGATTGTACTGCAGCTAACCATAAATAGTTTTATTCAAGTCATTTACTTACTTATATTCAACAAATTACAGTGTACAATTTATTTACCATTAGCTAATTTTAGCTTTAGCTCTAAAGCATTTCTATCCTTTTCCATTCGCATTAAATTATCTCTCAGCCTTTGATTATTCAAACGAAGTGAATCACATTCTCTAGTGATATCTAATAATTGATTTTGTAATCTTTCGTTTGTTACTTGACGTCGCTTATTCATCTCCCACTTACCAACTTGTTCATCAGACTAAAAATAAATTTTGGAAAAAATGTCAAGACAAAGTGTTATAAATTCATTATTGTATTTTTAATTAATTAATTAATCATAATCATAATTCATCAGAATAATGTGTAAATGGAACAAAAAATATATGATTTATCTATTATAAATGTATTAATGCAATTTGTAGTTTTTCTTTTATTCTTTTCTCTCTTGGTCTTGATACTAACAGAAGTCAGAAAATAAGAACTATAATATTTTGCAAAGCGAAATATCTATACTAATGTTTGTTATTATTTAAAATACATTATAAATATATAAAACCTTTAATTTTCGTAGCATTTTGTTTTGTTCGTCTTTTTTCTTATAATCATCAAGTTGTACCTCTAATATTTTAATTTTCTTTAGTAGTGCTTCTTCTTTAACAACCGACATAGCTTCATCTCGCTTTCCTCCAGTAGGGGGCCTAAAATAGAATTTTCGTTGAATATTTACATGAAAAAATGACTTTATTCATTTTCATACCTGTAAATTAATTGCTGCCTTAATTTCTGTATTTCTGATTTATCTTCTTTTTCACGTCTTTCGTATTCATTTAATTTCTTTTTCATTTTGTCTACTTCAACTCTCAGTCGGTCTCTTTGAGCGGGTAGTGTATCTCTTCTATTTTGAAATCCCATTATTATTTCATTAAGTCTAATAATTTCCGCATCCTTTTCTTTTGAGTCGTCTTCAGATTTCATTTGTTCCATTTCTTTAAGTCTTCTTTCAGCTACACCACTCCAGTGCTCTTTTTCAGAATTTGCTTGATTAAGATCGTCATCAGCTTGTTTAATTCTATCTTCCAGATCAGTTATCCGGAGCATGTATTGATTTACAACTGATTTAATGTTATTTGAGTGAATAGGAGATGAAATATCTTTTTGTGATCTAAAAAATGTTTAAATAATTAAATTAATATCAAATCCAACATATATATAATATAATAATTAATAAGTATACTTTAATACATATGTTTTACCAACTATAAACCAGTAATATTGTTAATTAATATTAATTTAAATAAAAAAAAAATATAAAAATGTTATAGTTACTAATCAATATTTTACTTTTTTTTTTATAAATAATCATTGTATATGTAGTGTAATCAGTGGCAGATCTAGAATTTTTTTTTTAGGGGGGCCATTGTCTTTTTCTAAGTTTTATGACACAAATATTTAAAAACAGCCCAATTTATTAACCCAGATGCTAGACCAATGGAGGGGGGGGGGGGCTAGCCCCCCTTAAATCCGCCAGTGAATGTAATATAATTCATAACAATATATAATATAATGTACCACCTTCGTCCTACATCTCTATAGGGCTCTGACCCCACCACTTCTTTACTGACATGAATCTCATACACCATCAACCCACATCTTCATTCTTCAAGCCTGGCCCCATTAATTCCTCATTTCTTCCTCCAAAATCGTACATCTACTTATCCTTAGTCCCTTCACTTCCAGCTCTGTTCTCCACTGTTCCAATCTCTTGTTCACTTCTTCCAGGCTTTCTCCCACTAACGCAATATAATCTGCAAACATCATGCATCGTATCATTTCACACATTACATCTTACGTAATTTTAACCATTACTAAGAGCTCAATGCTGAATCATGCTGCATACCTACCTACCTACTAACTACTTTTACACAAAATTCTTTTATTTATCGACATACACTCATCACTCTTGTTGTTGCCCTTTCATAAATGTACTCTATTACTTTTACATACACCTTGGGTGCTCCTTACTTTTTTAACGACCATAACAAAGTGCTATACTCTAATTAATAATAATACTTACTTTTCTCTAATACTAAAATTGTGCGCTTCAGCATTTTTTTGTAATTCAATTATTTCCTTTGTATGATCTTCTCGACATTCTTTCAATAACTCTTGAAGTCTATTTATAGTTTCTTCTTTTTGACTAATAATTGTTTCTAAGCTTTCTATTGTGGCTAGTAAAGCAGGATTTTGAGTATCAGTTTCTGGGATTTCATTAGATGCTAATTCAACAGTCAATTTTCTAATATGATCATTTTTTTCAAATATTTCTTTTTCTAGACAAACTTTAACATCTTCCAGTTCTTTCAAGGTCGTTTGTAGTTTTTTGATAGTTGAACTATTAGTTTCTTTTTCAATAAGAATATTGTTATTTGCCTATATGTAATAAATGTGTTGTTTATCATATATTATATTATATACAAATGATTAATTAGTATATCAGATTTCTGCTTACAATTGTTAACTGTTTATTAAGATCTTCTAATTTTCCTTCTAAAGTCCTATAGCTATTTTCTGATTGCACACTTATTTGTTTATCTAGTGTTTTTGGTTTTGATTTTGCATCATTAGAAAATTCCTGGATTCCCCATGATAGATATTTATGCATACAATCAGAATCCATTCGCATGATTTCTTTCTCGAGACTTTCAATAAAACAATCTTGCTTTTCAATGCGTTCTGTGAAAAGTTGATTTTTTTTTTGTAAGTCATTGCAGGTTAATTGAACTTTAAGCTCCTGAAATATTTTTTAAATTATTAACTATAATAATAAATTAGCTTAAATTATTTTGGTTACCTTTAATTGGAGTTGTGTGTACTTTGAACGGTAATCTTCAGTTGTTTTCGTCGGAATAAAGACTATTTCATCAACATCGTTTGGTTTATTGTCATATACCCACTTTCTATAAGTTATGGTTAATGCTTCTTCTAGTTTTTGTTTGTGGTGAACCCAAATTTGTTCAGACACTAAGGGTACAGTTCCATGATAACGTCTTTGTAACTCAAAAATTATCTTTTCTAATCGCCTGGAAAATATTATGTTTTACTGGCAAATAAAGTTTTTATGAACTGTATCAACTTACGATATTTTTGTTCTGTATTGTAGAGTTATTGATTCGTGTTGTTCTAAAATTCTATCGTTTTTACATTCTAAGCCAGCAATATTTGTTTGTTGATCTTGTATTATAGTTTTAAGTTTTATTTCTTCAACAGAAGCTGCCATTAGATTGACTTCGTGATTTGCAATCTCACGCATTAATTTGTCTGTAAATGTTGCATTAAAATATTTTAAGATAAATGATATAAGTTAATATAAAATTTGTCTAACCGATTGTAGCTTTTTCATCACTCAAAGCTTGAAGTTCTATGACACGTCTTTGCATTACGTCATGTTGATGGTCTAATCGTTTGTGATGTTGCTCAAGATCATGTACTTGATTTTGAGCTATCTCTAGTATTCTCAATAATCTAGTTCTTTCTCCGAAAGCTTCTTCCTAACACCATACAAAAATTGCAATATATCGATAAATGATAATTGATAAATGTTGTAGGTAATATTATAACACATAAAATACTCTAAATTGACTTACTAAACTATTATGGGCATCTTTTAGTTGGTCAGACACTTTAGCATGTTCTGATTCATCTATCATATTAACTGTTGTTTCTCGTAACCGCACTTCTTCAGTTTGGCATTGTAAATTTGCTTCTAGCATATCACAAAGGTTTTGCTCGAGGCTTTTACATCTAGATTCCATTTCTTCCATTTGATCTTAAAAATAAATATTATTAATTTGTTAGTTTATTTACAATATTATTCTATCACTCAACATATAATAAAATCAGTAATAAGTAATAACCTTTTAAAAGTGAATACATTTTTTCAGAATGTTCTGCTCTTTGTTTAGAAATTATATTTTCCGCCTTTACAGATGTCAGTTCATCATCTGTTCCATAAAAATTAGCTACTTCGATCACAAAATTTAACCGTTGATCTTTTAAGACAGTAACTTCTGTCATTAATCTTTCTAATGATAATTTTAATGTATCCTCCTAAGGAAAAATGTATTTTTTTACTATTTAAATTTATTCAAACTATTATTGAACTACCTTACAAGATACTACTTAAACAATTTACTAAATAATTATACAGTGGTACACCTCATGTCCCCATGCATAGTATAAATATTATATAATGAACCAAGTTAATATTTAAAACTATTTATTTCAACTAATCATTAGTTTATTCATAAAGTATATACCTTAAACAAAACTGAATGCAATATTTCTCTGTGTTTAGCAGTCAAAACTTCAAAATCATTTTTCAGTATTTTATATTCATTAATGTCCACTACGTTTTTCATATGATTATTCAATTTTTTTAGTTCATTATTTTGTTCTTCCTAAGATAATAGAAAAAAATATAATATAAAATGCTTAATTTGTAAACAAAATAAATAGGTATATTTTTTTATGTACTTGAATTTTTAATAAATTTTCGATTTCTTTGCTATAAGCTGCCTTCAATGTCCAAACATCTTCAACAGCTTTTTGTTTTTCTTTCTTTAAATTTTGTTCCGCTTCGAGACAACATTGATACATTCGTTTAATCACTTGTAGTTCTTCAGTTAATCCTGCAACTCTAATTATTTGTTTAAATGTAAATATTAAACATATGTAAATAAAATAGAATAAAATAAATATGTATATTGTATATGCGCATTATAAAAATAAAATTTTTACTTTATAACATTATAAGAAAGTTGACGTTTAATCTGATCTGGATCTTCAAGCATTGTTTTCCATGATTTTTCCAATTCAAGAAAACGTTCTCTCAAATCATTTTCCTTAATGCGATTTTCTTTTAGTTCTAGTTCTAATTTATCTACCAATGATTTCATTTTCTGTTTTTCATTATCATATTCATCATTTACTAATTTCATTTCATCTCGTAATTGTTGGAATTTATTTTGAAATAATTTTACTTCTTCTTCTAGTTGAAGGGATTTTTCTCGTTCAATCTGTAACTGTAAGCATATTGTTATTGTAAATAAAGCTAACCTAAATAACAAATAGATTACTTCTCTGAGACTTTCTGAAAGTTCATCTTCTTTTATTTCATCTGATACATTATATTTATTAAGTTTTACTTCTTCTTTCTGTGTATTGATAAGTTCTTGTTTGGTTGCAGTTAGTGCATCACTGTGTAATAATTATAATGTGAAGATAATTTGTAACATTTTTAGTAAAATTAAATTGATTAAATATTACTGTAGAGAATGAAGTTGGTGTCTTAGATTTGAGTTAACGCCCTCCAAATTATTGATTCGAGCCAATAATCGCATTCCAGGTTGATACCATCCAGCTACATGTCTGGCATCCATTGCTTCTAAAAGTCTCTCTAAGCTTTGACATTCAATTCGAACAACACTTGACCCTGAATTTTAACAATGATATTAGTATAATTAATTATCAGCTACCTAAGATATTTTATATACCTATATTAGGCTTGATATGAGTTTAGACAGTTAATCCTAATAAACTTATTTATACAATTATTAAATTTTTTAATAAATAATAAATTAAGTAGAGTAGATTATATTATATTATCTACTTAAATATCAAACATTTAAAATTGAATTTATAACGTTTTTTGATATTTTAATAATTGGTAATTATTGTTTGAGCTATTAAATAAAATAAATAAATAATAGTTGGGTACCATCTTGATTGTGTACACTATCGAGTATTTCATGCATTCCTTTCCTAAGTGATTCATTTTCTTCAATTAATTCTTTAACATTATCTTCAAGTTCAGATCCAATATCTATCTCTTGCTTAGAAATCTCAGATTTAATGGGAATTTGACCTCTATCATCTTCCCCATCTGAACTAATATATTTAACGGACTCAGTAGATTTATTCAAACTACGATTCTGAAATACATATATTTAAATTATAATAATCTTTTATTTTCGTAAAAAGGAAAAAATATACTTTTAATTTAAGATTAACAATAACTTCTTTGCATTTGTCCAGTTCTTTTTGTAACATGGTTATTTTTGTTTGTGCTTCTTTATGCCTAGCCATCATACCTTTTGGTCTTACAACATCATCCACTGACAAACCTAATTTTTCCTTCATGGCTAAGTTATCTTGCTCTAATAGATCAGCTTCCTGGTGAAGTAGATTGCTCGAATCTATAAGTTCTTTAATTTGTTTATCTCGTACATCTAATTCTTGTTTCAGTTTTCTTAACTGTTCCGTTGCCTCTTCTAAACCATATTCACCAGATTCAAATTCACGAATACGTATTATTAATTTGCTGATCTATTAAAAAAAAAAAAATGTTTACTTATGTGTCAAAAATATTAAAGCAAAATTAAAAGAGTTATGAAATACACATTTTTATTATAATAATTAAAATGGAATACACTACTGTTATACAGGGATATATAGTGATATTATATAGGAATTATTTTCAGTACCTACGGGTCAATTTACCACTAGTCAACTACAGCACTAACATAGTCAAAACTAGAAATTTTCTAGGAAGTTGGGTGGTTATAATTATGACATTAACAATATAAATAAGTATTGCGCAATTTTTTTTTATAGGTAATTATTATAATATTTCATATAATATATTTAATGTATTATGTATTATTCCGACGAATTTACATCAAAGCATGCCGTCCTGACAATATAAAATTTCCTTGTTGATTCCTCAAAAACATTTTAATCAACCTATATATGCCACTGTACTCCTTAAATGGTATAGCCGTATAGGTATAAAATCTATAAGTATATTATGTAGGTATGCATTATGAATTTGTGGTTGGACGTATTTTAAGTATAAATACTACACTTTTTAAAAAAATATTTGTTATGTAATACAATAAGTAAGATAATTTCCAAAAAAAATTAAATATTTTTTAATGTGTGACTGAAAGGATTAAATATATGATTAAAAATGATTTAAGTCGGAATTTGAAGAAATACATTATTTAAGGAAAATTGGAGGTGAACATGGTCGGTGAATCAGCCTGTATAGTAATAAAATACAATTGCCTAATAATAATGGCTAGGGTGCGGATTTAATGTAAATACATAATTTTATTCAACACAGACTTCTTAATTTTGATTTAACATATAAGCACGTTTAAATCGTTTAATAACACCCTAAATGAAATAAAACATATTCATTATAATATTACGTCATATCTTCACATATTTTGAATGCATTTTCTTAAATATTTTACGAATAAGTTCATATTTCGAATTTTTATATTTACCTATTCATAGACATATTAACAAAAATGTCTGTGGGATACCGGGATTCATTAAATGAGGGAAATATTTTCAATCTGTTGTAAAACGTAGTAGAAAACGACGTAATAAAATTTATTAATCTTATTTAATAAGATAAACAAATTTTTATATCACCATAATAGTTGTTAAACAATATCCATTACTCTAGTTTCTATAGTTATTCCCATTCGTTCATTTATTTTTCTATTCAATACTTTTCTTTTTTATATGATTAAAATTTAAAAAATGAATGTTGAATAAAAACTTTTTATACAAATATTTTATGTTTTATAATACATATTTTGGCAAAAATAACAACATAAATATTAACATATTTTCACTTTTCAATTAATATTACATAAAATTGCGCAGCCCTAATAATTACTTAAAAGTAGGTATAGGTATTTTAATTATATTTAATTTTACTTGTTCTGCTTTCTCGGTAGCATCTTCTTCTGCTTTTTGACTCTTTTCCAAACTCAATTCTAACTGCTCTTGAGTTTCTGATAATTTCTTTCGCAACTCTTTTAGTTCGGGAGATTCTTTATTTTTATTAAGTCTATAAATATTATAATAAATTAAATCAAATTTATATATTTAACTTTTAAGTAATATTAAGGTATTCATACAGTTCGTTATATAATTTTTTCTGTTGTTCAAGTGCAGCTGCACTTCGGTTGATATCATTGGTTGCTTGATGGACTTGTTTTTGGAACTCCATTATTTGGTCTTCCTGCCTGGCTACTGTCTAAAATAATAATAATTATTACTTAACTTTTTTATAGAAATATAAGTGCTGTCATTCTATAGTAAGAAATTTAGGTACGCAAAAAATATTTATCGGGTGTGCCTATCATTATGACATATTATATGTATAATTAATATAGTAACATAGCTACATAGAATATAATATACTGTAAACCTAAATGTTTAATATTAGCAAAGATTTTAAACAATTATACCTAATGGCTAATACAATACATGGTTTATACTCTATGGTGTGGATACCAATTTTAAAATATGACCACCGACCACCAATGCCACCAATGCCAGGTTGCATAAAACCATAAAAAAATCGACCAACATTGAAAGAAACAAATAGTGAGCTTAAAGCCGGGTTAACAACTACGTAGTCTGTCGTGACTCGTGTCGTGTGTCTTCGTCATATGCTGATTGGTCGTTGTAATCATGGTCACTAACCACGGAATCACGATCTACCGGGACATTTTCAGAGTTGGCCGAGCTCAAATTTTTGACACGACACGGCGGCACTAAATTAAACAAATTTATATGCAACTCGGCATAGTTGTATTAATTAATATCAGGGGCAGACTGTGCCACTGCGCTACTGCGCAATTGCACAGTGAGCCAATGTCATGTTTTGTGCTCAGGGCTGGTACTAAATAATCCATCTGGTATAAATGTATATTATTATTACTTTTGACAATTTTTTTAGGAAATCTATTCTTAGAACACTTTGGTCCTTGGTAGTGGACTAACATGGTCCACTCTGATTAACTAAACTTTAAATACCAGGTGGATTATTTTGTACCAGATCTGGGAACATAATATGACATCTGTCCACTGTTCAATTGCACAGTAGCACAGTGTCACAGTTTGTCCCTAATATTAAGATCATAAGAACTTAAGAGTCGAAGGTTTTTCAATATTTTAGTTTTCAAGCGTGATATGAGCATTTTTAATTTGTAATATTTCACATACCCATGTCTTGCTTGAAAATTAAAATATCGGAAAAATCGCCGACGCTTAAGCACATATAATGTTCTTACCTAAAAGTTTGATATTATATATCAATTCACTCTAATATTAAAACCAACAAGTAACAGCACACTATTGAAACCAGTTAATAACAATTTGCTATGTCGTTCGTGTGTGAGACGTGGAGACAATAAAATATGTATGAGTAACGTCCATTCAATGTCAAATGTTCAATGTTCAAAATTTCATTTTGTTCGGACCATTTATCATATTTAGGGGCGCAACTAGCCTAAACATTTGTGTGTGTGTGTGGGGGGGGGGGGGGGGGCTGAAGTCCCACAATATATTTTCCTGAAAAGTAACCCGATGAAGCTTTGTCTCCACATCCCCTCATAATTGTAAAATTGTAAATCGTATATGGCAGCGCTATCTAATTAGGAAATTGAGCTATGAGGATCACAGTTCACGCACACGTTAAAAGTAATTTAGCGGCATTAGATGATGGCGTTGCCGTTATCGAATTAATTTAAATCTAAATAATGATAGTAATTTATCAAGTAATTATCATACTTCTTGAAGTTTCGCTAAATACGTGTTTTGATTTTCATATGAATCCGTTGATCCAATCCGTGATTTATAATTCAAGATCTCTTCATCTTTTCTTGACAATAATTCCTAAAATATTTTTATAAACATTTTACTTGGGATCAATTTTTTTTGTTAAAGTAATTAATATATTTACTGTTAATTGTTTTATTCTAGACTCGAGCTCTTCACCTAATTCATCAATTTGCTCTTCGCATTTTTCTTTTTCAGCTACTAGTTCAGAAATTTGACTACGAAGACCCTTATCGTTCAATTCTAATGTTTTAATTCTATCTATGATATCATATAGTTTAAATAACTCAATTAATAACAATCACACTTAATTGTGGTATAATATATTCAGTGGTGGTAAAATTATTGTCTTGTGTGGGTGAGGCTGTGGGGGATGAATGATTTTCTCATTCTTAACACCTCGGCTAAAGATTTTTTTGTCTGCATGAACAGAATTCTATTTGACAATAATTTAGTAATCGAGCAACAATTGCAGCTAACCACGTAAAAATAGGAAGGTTGTTTAGATATTTTATTTAAACATTTAAACTACACGATTACACTATATTACAGATTAGGGTGCCTAGAAATTTCAAATGGAAGTTAAGAAATTATATTATTATATAATCGAGAGTGGTGGCTGTGATTCTATGGAATGCATATTATATTTTTTATCCATTTATCTCCATCCATCAGCCCACGTTTAAGTACTAATACATTCAAATACATACAATTAATATTCAGTATTTACCAACTGCACGTATGCATAGAAAGAATAGCAAAAGAAATCAAATTCTGTCAAATGTAGCATGTACCTAACCTAATTACAATTCGTCTAGCAAATAAAAATTGATTAGAATGTTTTACGATTATCAGCTGCTTACAAATATCATAATGGTGTTCCCAGGTTATTTATAGAGCTATCAATTTAATTTAATGTACTTATATAATATATGATATTCTGTGATATTATCGTCAAATTGTAGGTGGTTTTTATTGTAAATTGTGTTATAACTAATAAGTTATAAAAGAATGCGGTTTACCTAATGGGTTTAAGTTGCTTAAAGCAAAACTCGCATGTGGAGAAATATCCCCTTCATAACGTTTGACCCCCCCCCTGAATATATTATGGTATTTATCTATTGTTTACTACAATAAGAATAACAAACCTGTGTATTCGTCTTGTAAACATTTCATATTTCCAAATTCAGCACTTAACGTATTCAAGTGTTGCGTAGCATTTTGAAGTTCATCTCTCGTGCTTGTTAGCAATTGTTTTAACATTCTATTTTCCTTTTCTGATACCTAAAATCGTGAAATTCTGTCACTAGTGAAACCAGGATATTTTTGTGGTAAGACACTAAGCTACTCATGAGAGGGAAGAGGGCAATTAATACATTTATTTCCGTTAGATTTCTTTTCCAACACGCATTTAAAAATCTTAACATAATTTATGTTAATACATAATATAATTATTTACATCAAGGTTGAAAATATAAAATAAATTAAAATTAAAATGATTTTATTAACAATAAGTGTATGCAGTACCTATATACTAATATACTACATAGTGTCATACATAGGATTTATTCACGGGGGGGAGGCGGAGGTTATAGAAATGCTGAGTCGGGTTCTCCGACAATATACTTGATAATAATAATTCTATACATATTTTCTACACATTTCCATATTTTTTGGGGGGCGGGGGAGGGTAAATATTTATCAAGTGACGGGAGGGGGGAGGGTGAACCCTTATAACCACCAAAGTGTTCCACTTTCTCTTGTTAACAATCTAATTAATAATTAAATATACCTCGATGTCGTTAAGTAATTGTGTGATGTGTTGGTTCTTTTGTCTGACAGATTCTGTTAAATCTCTAAACCTTTCAGCCATTGTCAAGTTGTCTTCAATAGGTTGATCATCTAGTTGACGTCCAGAAATATCATCTTGTACAGCATCAAGTTCTCGACGAAGAAAATCTCTTTCATTTTCGACCTTTGATAATTGTGCGGATATCTATGACAGATACACAATTCAAAATCATTTGGTAATTTAATTATTGCATTTTATAAAACTCATAATAATAATCAATATTTTACGACCTTATCCAGTTCTTTGACTTTAAAATCAACTTCTTGTTTTTGTTGTTGAACGTCCGATATTAAACGTTCATTTTCTAATTCGAGTCTTGACAACTCTTTTCGGATTACTTCTGTTTCTAGATATATACAGTTGAAATGTATATAAATTAAATCCATATTAACTAATCGAGTAGGTATCAATACAGTTTAACTATAACTTAGATTTTTTAGTAAACCGTTTGGATATTAAATAAGTAGGTACTACTACCACATAATAGATTAAATCTATTACTACCTATACACATTAAATTTATTCTGTGCTACAGTACTACTGCCCTAATAGTAGATATTAAATATTTCAACTTGAATAAAATAAAATTATATTATGCTCGGACAGCTCGGTTGCATTATCGATAGGCAATCGACTAAATAATTATATGTACATATTATGTGAGCTCGGTAAATTTTACGGGTACGCGTAAATTTACGTACATTTTACAGATATGTTTTTACCAGGTAATTTTTTTTTTATCATTCATAAAATCGAGTGACCCCCTCATTTTAATTGTTTTTACTAGTGTGTACATAGCAACTTTTATTTAGGTAGCCTAACGTATAAGTTAGATATGCTGGTAGTTACTTGATTGGTAAAAAAAATCTAAAAATGTATTCATCCTACATCTACACACTGTATAAAAAGGTTTTGAGAAGGTAAGAAATTAGGCACCTAAGCTTTATTGTTTTATTTAAGAAAATTGAATAAAAATTACACCTAAAAAGTTCTTTACACATTTTACGTAAATTTACTAAAAAATGTTTACCAGTAAATTACACATCTCTACTTATATTTTTACTTATACAATCGCCAATCGGTTATCGATTAAATCGAAACAATACATTATTAGAGTTAGTCGAATGATATAATAAATTATCAATAATATTATTGATCACTTACGGTCATTTTGAGATAAATCATCCACGTTAATAGTTCTTGTTTCTTCCTCTTTTTTCAATCTTCTTGCTTCTTCTTCCCCTTGTTTAGTGGCCAAATCTTCGATTTCAGTCATCAACGAATCGACCTTTACATTACAAAATCAATCATAGTACAACTCATTTCAGATTTTCAAATACCTATACGGATTTTTTTAGTCGTCTTACTTGTTCTCCTTTATACATCAATATTCGCCGAAAAATGATAAACATGTTTTCACATTGTTTACGATCCAATTCGAAATCAAGTTGATCGCATTCAGTTACTGTGACATCATCATACCACTGTTCCAGATCCTGTTCATTCATGTCATCTACAGAGACTGCTAACATTTTGCTTAATTCTAATTGTACCATTTTTGTGTTTTACTTTGATTACTTAGATATTACTATTTACCAACTGTTATACATACACACGTGACATTAAACATAATATTCTAATAGATATATTAGAAAAATAGATTTTTATTTTTAATGTTTCAAGTATAGTCTGGTACATAACAAAAAAAACAACAACAAATTATTTGTTATGATTTCAGAGTTGCCTTAGCAACACGCTATAATACTATAATGTGTATATAAGTACCGTACATGCATATTATGCAACCATACAACATAACCGATAACTAAACAATAACACGTCATACATGTAATATATGGGCTTATAATATTCATATAAGGCCAATGCAGTGTGCTACTCTGTACTTTGTCCTAAGGATACTGAAGGCAGTAGTGTGTTCAGGATTTTTTTTTCAGAAGGGGTTATAATTCATTTTTGACGAATTTTATCTGAAAATTATTTTTAAATGATAACAACGTTAAATAAATGTTATTTATCTACTTAAATCGATAATTTAAAATGTTGATTGCGCCATAGATCTCCATCCAATAATATACATTTTGACGTTACAGTTTAATTTTAATTGTATTAATCCACATCTGTCAAAAATATACTTATTCTACATTTCCTCGAGATATTGATTAATAATGGTATTATCACCGGTAATGCACCTATATAGGTACACGAGAACAAAAAATCTGTATCTGTTATTGGTGCGTAGATATAGTAAAATATCTGTACTCAGTGGCGCAGGAATTATTTTTCATAAGGGGGAGGGGGCAAAACATATAACACCTAACAACTATTATATATTTATTTGTGATTTATAACAGAAAACCTTTCATAATATTTTATTCTTTTAATATTGATATATGTAGTAATGTTTTATATTATAATATAAGATTTATATAAATGTATTGATATAATCATAGTATAATATAAATATAAATACATTATATTTATACATTTATATATATCGAAACAAAACATAAAACATATTTACTTTATGCCTGAACCTAACCTATTCTAAAGTAACAATATATAATAAAAATTACCCAATATGTTTATTATGCATTATGTTATAATAATAATAATAATAATAATAAATAATACATAGATAATAATAATAATATTATCACGCACATTCATACATTCATGAAAATGAAACCAATTTTGAATACGTAAACGCATAAATTAAACGTAATTTACGATTATATACCCTTTAGTTTTAATGTAGTAGGGGGGGGCAAAAGTATACATAACCCCCCTCTGCCCTCCCTTCTCCGACGCTACTGTAGACTATACTCAAAATATATCATATATTATTAATATATAAATATATATATATATATTAATCTTTTTTTTAATGCAATGAAATGGATTTAACATATTCATTAAAAAAAAATTCAAATACAATTATAAAGGTAGTACTGTGAGTATGAGGTTGAAGTATAATCTAATTTTTAATCCCAACAAATTGCTCACAATTAGAAGCTCAACAATGAATGTTTAATCAGAGGTCACCCTATTGGATAGCTAAAGCCAAAGCTTAAAAAATGTAGATACCAGATATGTAAACAAATTAACTCGAGTTTAATTATTTATTACAGTTTTAACAATTTTTGAATAGAAACTATATTACAGTATTAAAACTATATAAGCATTTTGTTATCGGTTAAATTACATGTTTAAAAATTATCGCTACCGTTCAATTGTTTAAGAAGTGCTTACCTATAAACATAAAGTTGTCGAAAACGCATTTAGCCTAAAGCCGTTTGTTTGAAGAAGTGTCCAAGACAAAAGATCAGTGTTTAAGACTTTAAGTATATAACACTATATTTGGTTTCAATATTAATATTGATTTCAATTTGTAATTAAGTTTATAAGACTAACAATAGCAATAACTGTTTTTGATTCAGGGAAATAAGCGTAAATGGAAGAAGGTACCTACGTGTATTATATAGGGGAGACTAATATTATATTATCTGCAAAGGATAGGTACAGTGTACACTACATGCACATGTATTGACGTGTTTATGTTAATTAAGTTATTAAAATAGGTTTGTTCAAGTTCAAAATTAATATAATTATAATATATACAATAAATATGTGTTATATACTTATATTCAATAAGTACCTAATAAATAAATTTACCTATATCAAATTTCAAAATGAGGAATCGGGGGGGGGGGGGGGACCTTTTAAAATATATATTTTTCATCAAAAACCAGTTACCCACGCAAATTCAAATTATAACATACAATATGTCAATATGTATCTACAAATTACAATTGTCAATTACGTACATTTGTACGTTTGATATAGATATAAATACCAGTGATATATATACTTATACTTGTATAGTTGTGCGTATAAGTGATTTGTATGTACTTGTTTACTTTATTGAATCTAATGTCCGTTTGCATAGTCAATTTATGTGTCACATAAGACTCATAGTTTGACATGTCTTATGTGACACATTCATTTACTATGCACACGGGCATAATATGAGTCCTTACAAAATGTATTTATGTGATTATTACATTAAGTGATAAAGTATATATAATAATATAATATTATGTAAACTATATGTCTATACAAATGTCTATAAAATGGTGCTATGATAGTGGTGGTACCTAGTACTCAGTACTTACTACTTAGTACTTACTATAGCTATGTAATTTCACAATAATATTTTGATCATAGTAGCGATGCTATATTGCCTTTTTATAGAAATGATTAAATTTTAAAAATTCTCTACAGAATTAAATTAATATACAATTAATGCGATACATTAAAAAATCATTAGTCATTTGTATTGAAAACTATAATAACGTATTTATACAACTTTTAATTTTCAATATTGATATTGAATAATTAATTAATATGGTTGAGCAAATCTAACATAATATTGTTATGTACCTAGACAATACATAACTTGTTATATATAAAATCCGTCCATTATGTGAAAACGATGATCTAATAATAATAATAATAATAATAATATTAATAATAATTACGATAATATTACAATATCATAATTCAGTATTAATCTTCATTAATTATAAATAATATAGTTAATTAACATTTGAACTCACTCTATAAATTACGCACGAGATTAAACCGATATCGCGATGATTAAATATGATACGTACACCCACCTACCCTTATATGTTATAATGGTATTCAGTTGATAATTGTTTAGTCATTATATATTATCACTACATAATAATAATATAGGTAACATTAATGTTCGCATGCTTTATAATAATAATTTTATAATACATAGGCAATATAATATATTGTGTACCTATATATATATATATAAATGGCGAAGACGACCTTTACGTTGGAACACACGCGAAGGATTACATCCTTTTGATGTTTCACTAAATATCTGCATAATCTCTTTCTCTATTGTTGCCTCATTATAATAATATTATGTGCTCGAAATTTATAGGTTTGTGTACACACACCGCTCGCAATCTCGCGGGGTACAATGGGATTCGCTATGTGAGAACCGTTTCCTCTATTGCATCAGACAACATATATAATAATAATATTATTATTTAATCAGTTATTGTTATGTTATTATTATATCACTGTACCTTTCGATAGCTCGCGCGGCGTTTTTAGGCGTTGACAAGATTTCGCGTTTCCTTCTCGATTGTTCTCCCGCAATATGCGTTCAGGCGATCAAAATAATAATATTATAATTCAGATGGATAGGTGTGCGGGTAAATCGGTGTCTGTGCCAATTACCCAGACGGCAATTTTTTGTTTAATAATATTATTATAACATTATAATAACGAATAATATCAGTATAACGTTATTATAATAGTATCATTACAAAATGTTGTCTGGGCATTTATTGTGTTGTTCCCATAGCGCATTTTAGGTGTATTCAAATACTGAAATACAATGCATACGCACTAACATTATACTCGTCGTGGCCGGTCGGTCGATGGGTTTGTGCTCTGTTTTTTTCGCTACAGACACTATTTAGCTGGACGGTATAATAACAATATTAGGAGGTACCTAAATAACAATAATAATTACATGCTAGCCGCCGCCCATTCGGTATGTCCGTCGTACAGATTATAATAATATTGTTGTAGCTCGTTCATAACGAGAATTTAATTATCCGTGTTTAGTAGCATGCCCCGCGATATATATTATGCGTACGATATTATGATAAATATTACGAACCGAATATTATATAATATTGTTAGTATCCATTGTGAGCGGACACTCGGCCGGCAGTATAATACATATTATGGTGATACGTAAAGACGATCGATTATTGAAGTCATTAAAATATATAAAACGAATAGTAAGAATATTTTTTTTTTTTTAACGCCAGTCGGCTTTTACAAAATTTACATGTAGTGTACAAGATACAGATACAAGATATATAAACGATTTTTTTTTTTTTTTTACATATGAATAAGTTAAATAAAGGTCTGGAATAAGATAGATAACATAATGATAATAAGAAATAAATAACACGGTAATAGAAATAAGCTAACAAAAATGTGAGCCTCCGTACTATGGGTATTACGGTAAGTTCGCTAAGCGCATTAGTCTTGGTAATGGGGCATTTCTCGCGAAGTTAGACTTATTGTTAGGAAGATAGAAAGAACACTGTACGCCCTAGTATTATTGGGTATTCGAAAATCAAGTTGTTCGAGAAGCCTAGGGGCATCGACTCTACCCGCAATCAGACCTCGAATAGTGTTATTACCAAGGTTATCACGCCTAGTTGAGAGGTAGTTGAGCTTAAGAGCTTGTATAATAGGCCTGTAATCGTGTTTTGGGTGAGGGATATTGAGACATAAGCCAACAAAGTTCATAAAGTAATTTTGCACCCGATCAATCCGTCGAATGTCAGCAGCGGTGTATGGTGACCAGACTACGCACCCATATTCGAGAACTGAACGAACCAACGAGTTGTAGAGAACCAGTAGGCACTTAGGGGAACTAAAATTAACAGTGTGTCTCTTAATAAAACCCAATACGCGAAAAGCTTTACTAGTCATGATATCGATGTGAGGACCAAAGTGGAGTGAAGGCACAAACAGTATGCCCAAATCCTCGACTTGGTTAACACGTTGAATAGGTTAGGTTATAGTCAAAGGTAATGACTGACCTAGAACGATGAAAGGTCATTACTTTGCATTTGGCAATATTTAGCGACAAATTAAAAGAATTACACCAGGCAGCAAATTTATCAAGGGAGTTTTGGAGAGTGAGGCAGTCATTGTATGAGGATATCATTTGGAAAATCTTTATATTAATGATATGTAACTTTATTAGGCCGTGTATGATCGCTGAACAGACGGCGCGGCGTATAATGTTATCATACTTGAGTGATTTTTTTTGTTTTATTCAGTAATAAATATCATTACACTATAATATCATATCGTCATATACACATTTATAGTATATAATATTATATAAAAATCTAGTGTCACGATATGGAAAATCTATGTCGCCAAACTCCTCCGAAACGACTCGACCGGTTTTCATGAAATTTCGTGTGTACATTCAGTAGGCCCGAGAGAGTGAAGTAAACTATTTTTCATACCCCTAGGTCCAACCCGGGGAGGTGCTCAAACGGGGATTTTGAGATTTACGGTGGAAGTGTTTGTTTATAAATGGTTGCTATGGGTTTTAAAGCTATGATAATAATAATTATTGGTTGTCATTGGGGTTAATCGTTAGTTAAATTATTATTATTATTAATGACGTATTAGTATTAGTGTTTTATTTGTATATTGGTTAATCTCAACCATGCATAAAATCGGATTGTCACATATTACCTACCAATATGTTGCACTTATAGCCGCTCATCGTCGATGTCCGCAATCCATACCGCAAGTGGATTGTCTACTTATATATGATATGCCGTTGCAAATTGTCCGCGAGGGTGCCTATACCTGCAGGGCGGCTGAATCGCACTTACCGTTGCGAGTTACGTCCTGCAAAAGGATTTGAACAATCACAATTTTTTTGAAGAGTTGTCATTTTTTAAGGGCAACACGGAGTGCACGGGATCGGCTAGAATTTAACTATCCGTATTTAGTCGCATACACCCCGCGATATATATATTATTATAATATGCGTACCATATTATGATAAATTACGAACCGAATATATAATATTGTTAGTATACATTATAATATAAGCGGACACTCGGCTAGCTGCAGGACCGGCTCAAGGGAAAATAGTGAACTAGGCAAAATCAAATTTTGCCGCCCTTAACAATAGAATATTATCAGCATTTTAAAAATGCCGCCCTCTTACTAATGTGCAGCTTAAGTGCCGCCCTAGGCATGGGCCTATGTCGCCTACCCCTTGAGCCGGGGCTGGGGAATATAATATATATATATTTGCGACACGCAAAGACGATCGATTATCAAAGTCAATGAAATATATAAAAACGAACAGTAAGGACATTAATAATAATATGTAAGGGGGACGGAGTGGCCGAGCGGATTAAGGCGTCGGCTGCGACGCAGTCGACCCGAGTTCGATTCCTCGGCCATGGGCGGCATTTTTCTCCGTGCAAGTCACGGTGTCCGGAGAACAAGTGCCGCCATCCCCCACCATTGCATGGCAGATACCTACGGGTGCCCGCTTGAAAATCTGCCAAAAACTACACACACGTGTTTACCGACCAACAGTATCCTCCCCTACAAATAAAACAAAAAAACAACTAATGACCAATTAAAAAAAAAAATAATATGTAATTTTATTAGGCCGTGCATGATGTCTGAACAGACGGTATAATGTTATTATACTTGAGTGATTTTTTTTTGTTTTATTCAGTAATAAATATCATTACACTATATTATATCATCATATACATATTATATCTTTATATATAAATGTGAAAATGAAAACCTTGGAGGCCTATATTCTCGGAAACTTGCTATGGGTTCTAAAGCTATAATAATAATAATTATTGGTTGCCATTGGGGTTAATCGTTAGTTAAACTATTATTATTATTTATTTATTTATTTATTTATTAGTATTTTATTTTGTATATTGGTTAATCAAATCGGATTGTCACATATTACCTACCAATATGTTGCACTTATAGCCGCTCATCGGCGGTGTCCACAATCCACCGCAGGTGGATTGTCTACGTGATATACCGTTACAAATTGTCCGCGATCCGACGTAGTAAGATTGCTTACAAGGGTGGCTGAATTGCACTTACTGTTGCGAGTTACATCCTGCACATGGGCGCAACTAGGGTTAAAATTCTGAGGGGGGGGGGGAAGCAAACAAAACTATTTATTAAAAATAACCTATAGGAGGCTTATATCTAAATCAATAAGGGATATATTTTTTTGGGGGGGGGGGCAAAGCTCCCCTAGCCCCCCCCCCCCTTAGTTGCGCCAATGATCCTGCAAAAGGATTTGAACAATCACAATTTTTTAAAGAGTTGTCATTTTTTTAAGAGCAACAAAGTGCACGGGATCGGCTAGAATTTAACCATCCGTATTTAGTAGCATGACTCGCGATATATATTATTATAATGTGCCTACGATATTATGATAAATATTACGAACCGAATATATAATATTGTTAGTATCCATTATGAGCGGACACTCGGCTAGCAGTCTAATATAATGTAATACATAGCGGCTATATATTATATTATATTGTAGCCATACGTAAAAACGATCGATTATTGAAGTCATTAAAATAATATATAAAAACGAACGGTAACAATATTAATAATAATATTATGTAATTCTGTTGGGCCATCTGCGATCGCCGATCAGACGGCGTGTAATGTTATCAGTAATAAACTAGTAATCTTTGGTAACCTTTATTTTTCTCTAAAACATTCATCTTTTCTGGAATCATTTTTCCCACTGTACCGGGTACTTGGTTCGATTTTAAAAAAAAAAACGTCTTCAATTATTTGTATGGGGTGGTTTACATTTATCGGTGTTCGCAATAATAACACGCGGCTTTTGCCCGCACGATCCCCACCTTGAAATTATAGGTTCCGGAGGAAGGGAAGATCAGGTGCTGATAAAAATTTAAAATAATTTTAAATCCAACGTGGTTTTGGTTGTGAAAATAAATAAATAAAAACGTCGACTAAAAAATATTGATAAAATGATACATTTTACGATGGTAGGTACACATAATTAAATTATTATACTTGAGTGATTTTTTTTTGATTTATTCAGTAATAAATATCATTACACTATATAATATCATATACATATTTATATTATATATATATATAATATATATACATAATATATTGATAAAAAATAAGCCCACACTATAATAATATGTTATATATGTATAAAAAAAAAAATCCACAAACAAACACAACTAATTATTAATGACATTGTGTACTCGTTGATTTTCACTATTTCTTAGTGTGTACAATAATAATAATTAATAACTTTATAACTCGTCTATATAACTATAAATAATTGTTTTTGTATTCGTCATGCAGATAATATAATCGTTGTATTATTTACAAAATAATTTTTCCGATGTGCGAACGGTTGTTCGGTTTACTACGCAAATCACATATTATATTATTATTATTATTATTATACACGTAAAAAACCCGATTGTCGGGAACTGGATGTTTATGTATACAAGGTGTTTCTTTTTAACACAAAATTTATCATACTATTTTTTTGGAAATGTTTTTTTTTTAATAATTTTCGGAAATTAATATATTTTTTACCATTATCGTTTTTTAATGTTTCAAATCAAAAGTTTTTAGATTTCAATATATTTGAAAATCTAATTTCGAACGAGAAGTCAATTGGTTATAACTTATAACTTTGTAAGTATTTAAGGACGTCCTGGACGTGACACTTACAATATAATCAATATTAACAATTATCGAACGTGCTGCTAATTGCCGTAGTTAACTTTCTTCTGACATGTATCCCCTAATATTCCCATGGACCTATAATTTTAATTATTCATATTACGTCATAAAATGTACTTATTATGAATCATAACAATAAATCAATTTAAAAAAAAAAATGAGCGGATAGTGTACAGTAGAAAAACTTTGTGGAGGACCCCTGTGCTACTTCACTCTGTTCATCGGAACTAAATACTTATAAGTTATGAGTTATAATTTATACTAATTACTGGTTCAAAAATCGATATTTATGTATTACTTAAATATTCTATAAAAGTGTTTTGCCTCAGAATAATTTGAACATATAAATTAGATATAAATGTATTGGTGCCATTCAACAGAAGTAATAATTTAATTTTCTTCAACAATCTGCGGTTATTAAATGACTTAAAATTTTATGTAAAAACAATATTTCCAAATAAACTTTTCGAGAAAAATAAGTGTTCTAACGTTCTAATGAATCACCTTGTATAATATTATTATTACTTTATTATAATATTACGTCTAAGTAAGTAGTAATATATTAATTATATAGTACGCTTCTCCTATATATTATATTATATAAACGATGGCGCCGAACCATTACATATATTATAATCATAATATATTATTATTATACAACACACGTAAAACACTAAAATTATTACAATAGTTATTCATTCATTTTTTTTGTTTTTTTTTTTTTTTTTTGTCACGTGACAATATTTTATTTCTCGAGGCGGATCACAGCGGTAAACGGATCGAAAAGAAACTACAAAAATCGGACGGAAAATATTGTGCACACATGCGCACTGCATGGCGACGCGGTACACGTCCACACTGTGAACACAGATTGAAAATTGAAAATTTATTATCATTTGATCTGTGCTGTAAACGTATATTTTCAACATTTTCGAATTATGCTGCCGCGCCCGCTCGAGATGATAATATTTTACAAATGGCTAATGCGAGAGTATTGCGCCGTCGTCACAACGTCTGTATATTGCGTTTAAAATTGATTTATGTCATTATTCGATAAGTTTTAATCGGACAATAATTGTCTATGTAAAAAAAAAAAAAAAAAACGTCCTTGTTTGAAATGTATAATGTTAGGTATTATAAATCCACTCGCGACGCACTAACTAATATCATACGTAGGCATAATACGCACTAAACGAAAATATAATATTATTATTATTATTATCTATATATTATAATATAATATTACGTATTAAAGAGTTGGCCGTCGATCTGGAACGTCACTTTTCGATGGTTTCTACCATAGACATATTATATACATTACATTTATATGTCTATGATGGGTTCTACACAGGTGGGTAAATATTATATATTATATTATTTTGATTTTTAATACGTCATCCGGCGATGACGTGTCGCGAACTGCGCCGTTTAGATGGGATATATCGCTAGCGAAAAAAGGAATATATTATATTATTACAGTAATGGTATCGTCACCGGTAATGTGTAGGTACCTATATACCGAGAACAGAAAAAATTTATTGGTGTGTGGGTAGTGAAATTTTACCGTCACGCCGCTCTCTATGTATTATACTCTCGATATATTTAAGTCACATTATCAATACGTGAGTATTATCGTCTGGGCTTTGGACAATCTCGAAGACGGGGACGACGACGACGACGACGACGCAGTAATAATAATATAAAATAATATATTTTTTGGCTCGGAGTCAGAAAAATGAATGAAACGACGAAACCCGACGGTTTTTTTTATTGTAGTTTGAAAAAAAAAAAACGACCCAGTTGCGAACTTTGTCGACTCCGGCGGCTAGATAAATATTACGAAAAAAACCACGAAAAAATAAGCGTATTGTATTATGCATATTATTATTATTGTGACGATGTCCGAATAACGTGAAAAGTGGCCGCCGCCGCGCCCGGTTCATTATTACTATGTATATATAATATTATTATATCATATTAATATATTATTATCATCGGATATTATTTTATAACACGACATAATATACGATTAAATATTATTTTAAACTTAACGCATACGCCTAATCCGCTATAATATTATAATGTGTGTGTGTGAAGTACGTAAGTCATGACATAAACGAAACCGAACGAAACGAAAAATAATAATGTTTAAAAGCAACACGACGGGATGAAGATATTGTTATTAGCGAGAAAATATGAAAGAATGAGATAATAATGACGGCATCAACAATAGTAATAATAATAATAATAATAATAATAATCAATAACAACGCGATTTTTTTTTTTTTTATTTCATCTTTGAGTTCTGTCTTCTGTTCACTGCAACTGCATGGTGACCCACGTGACCAGTCTGGGATGGATCAGACCTCCGATCTCGCAGTTCACCGTCCGGGTCTCGCCGTTGATCACGAACAGCGCTTCGTCGGCCGGCGTGACCATGTAGTGACCGAAGATACCGGACGCGGCTATCGGGCGGTTGGGGTTACCCCATTGCGTCAACGACTGGAGCATCGCCTTGCCCACGCCGGTGATCATTTCCACTTTACCTGCGATAAGATAAAAAAAAAGGACGGTACACCGATTAATTGCATTTGGGTACACTCCATGTATAATATTGTGTTAGATTCGCGTGCTGATCGCGGTAAGTATGACGGGACGGTATTTATATATAGATGGGTGAACGATGTTTAACGGGGCTTAAGTCCCCTAGCTATTTCGATTTTTAAACGTTATATAATTATGTAACAATTGCTAGCCTATTAATTTGGGGCTGGGAATGTAATGCCCTAAATAACCCTAAAATTTGCGCTTAAAAAATGTTTTGATGCCCTAAAAATTCTAAATAATGCACTAAAAAAATAAAGGTAAATTGTTTTTATTTTTAATGAACTGAAAAATATGAGTGATAAAAAAAGTGATTAAAATTGTGATTTAGGTATCTATATACACTTCATAATATATTATATTGTGTTAGATTCGCTTGGTGATCGCGGTAAGTATGACGGGACGGTATTTATATATAGATGGGTGAACGATGTTTAACGGGGCTTAAGTCCCCTAGCTATCTCGATTTTTATACGTTATATAATTATGTAATAATTGCTAGCCTATCAATTTGGAGCTGGGAATGTAATGCCCTATATAACCCTAAAATTTGTCCTTAAAAAAATGTTTTGATGCCCTAAAAATTCTAAATAATGCACTAAAAAAATAAAGGTAAATCGTTTTTATTTTTAATGAACTGAAAAATATGAGTGATAAAAAAAGTGATTAAAATTGTGATTTAGGTATCTATATACACTTCATAATATATTATATTGTGTTAGATTCGCTTGGTGATCGCGGTAAGTATGACGGGACGGTATTTATATATAGATGGGTGAACGATGTCTAACGGGGTTTAAGTCCCCTAGCTATCTCGATTTTTAAACGTTATATAATTACGTAATAATTGCTAGCCTATTAATTTGGGGCTGGGAATTTAATGCCCTAAATAACCCTAAAACTTGCCCTTAAAAAATGTTTTGATGCCCTAAAAATTCTAAATAATGCACTAAAAAAATGAAGGTAAATTGTTTTTATTTTTAATAAATTAAAAATATGAGTGATAAAAAAAGTGATTAAAATCGTGATTTTATTCCTCTGACAGATTATTAAGCAGATTAATATATTATAGTAATTATAAAATTTATGCTTAGCCACCCCACCAATCACAAACTCGTTATCTAAGTTTTTCTGCGATACGCATACGAGATACGAGTAAACCTACTTTATTGTTTGTTATACAAAAAAAAAAAATATAAATTTATGTAAAACTCGCGTTAGCGTGTAAAATCTTAAAATAAAATTTCAAGTTTGAATTTTGGACCCAAAAACTCCAATATTGCCTTACAAAATGAAAAAATTACGTTGAAATCATAAATTGTTAAAAAAATGCAAAATACATTTTCTTATTCTCATTCAAAAGTACATGTACGGTGTACATGTTACGGATTTGTGACCAGGCTAGTGGTACATCAAGAATCTGGAAAAAAATTGAAAAGTGCATCGAAATCCCAGCTCTACTTATTATATTATGTTTTCTAATAATGTACCTACAGGTACGTATATTGAGTATTGACTGATTTTTCGCCTTTTCCCTGAGTTTTCATAAGAAGCTTTCTACGTACTGATAATGTGCGCTTATACTTGAAAATAAATTGTCCGACTGAAAGCTGATTGGAAGGGTTGATATTCGTGTGTTGGAAAATGATCGCGCTCTATGCCCACTACCCCTAAGTCCACCTGAGGATTTAATATAATATATAGGTACACGTGTATTATAAAAATGAATAGCTCAAGACGTTTTGTACAGAAATACCATTTGAGCATAATAATATAATATATTGTAATACAAAACATAATTAAACTATACGTTCTGATATAATATTTTTATTCACTCGTTTGGACGGCGGTCGACGTCATAATGTCTTTATAAAGATCGTGTTTTGCAAGTAGAAAAAAGCGAGGTCCGATAGCTGCATGGGTTGTGGGTCGGTGTCATTAAACAATAAAGCAGCTATAAATCATGGACTAAAACCGATTCTGAGCGGAGGTCGACTTACTGACCAAACGGTCGAGATTTTATTATAAGCTGGCGTTCGGTCAATAATAATAATATATACAGTCTCGACTATAGCACACTCTATTGTTATAAGCATAATACGGTTAGAATATAATATTTGTTTTTTCGTTGTGGTAATAAAAATATGTACAGTCATTTAAAGCCTCGTTCGTAACGACCAAATTTTGATAATCGGTACGAGTGGATAATACATATTTTTCAAGTACGAATTTGTAAACAGCTGACTCGATTTGAAATCAATTAACGATTGGGTCCTCGATATACTTAAACGAAATTCGCGGATTAATACAATTAAACGTTCGTGTTCCTCGTTAAATATTATAAGCTCCGGGCCGGACTTTCGTTGCCTATAATATTATATTATAACAGTCCTATATAATAATATACGAAAATCTGCAGCTTCGTTAATCAGTATAATGACGTTTATTCGCAGTTCGACGTACATATTATGGATTATATAGAATTAAACCCGTCCGGATCGTGAACAACGGACGCATCCGCGGCATAAGCTGCCACGGAAATCAGTATTAGTCGCAGTAAATTCCCAATAATTATTTTATGATTTCGGTTGCCGCAAATGGCGTGTTCCTATGACTACTATGTGCTGAGCAACGCACCACTGGCACTGATCGACTATAATAAATTACAATTATTTCAATACTCTTCAGGTGTTTTCGCACTGAATCAAATCCGTGTCGGGATTTCGTCGTATATCGATCGGTTGTTATATTTTTAGAAGTCGCCCACGACGTTCAACACGAAAAATATGGAGCGGAATGCTATTTTTGACAGGACCTATCATGGGCAATGAATGTTACACATGGTGACATTACGACGGGTTGAACTAATATTATAGCACACCGAGAATACTATTAATAAATAATAATTAATACACGAAATATTCAACTAAAAATCATTATTTGAACCGTCGTGAATTTTAATCGGCCGAGTTACTCTAGCGTTGTATGAACATATTTCTCGTCCTTGTTTTTACTAAGAGAATAAGTAAAGCTTTAACAATATGGGATAATATTCTACCAAATATATAAAACTGTTTTCCGTTTTTTTTAAAATTGTATGTGTTTTAGATTCTCAACGGAGCGAGGAAGCTATAGTGGTTTTACAATGAGTTTTATTTTTTATTTTTTATCCTGTACACAAAATTTCTACCAGAAGGAGTGCTTCGATTCAACATAATATAGTATCTTATCTTTTAGCAAATTGGACCAAGATGGTACTTTAGAGAGGTCATTTTTCGATTTTCTCAATAGTTATTTAATGCCACGGGAAAAACCACCGAAAAATTACTAAAAAACGGGATTTAATTTTCTAACGCTTTGTCTATCACCATAGAAACGAATAAAAAATAATATTATAATGTCAATTCAACTTACGGGCTATAATAAATAATAACAATATGAAATATCCGGACTGACAAACCGTCTCCGCTCAGAATCGGTTTTCTTATACAATGATAATATTTTATCATCGAATTCAAGTTTAATACAATCCATTATATATTGACCCACTCGTAACCTACTGTACAGCAGAGCGACATCCACTTACTCGCTTTTTTAATTTAACAATGGTGAGTATTTTTTAATTTTTAATTTTTTATCCTGTACACAACTACCAGAAGGAGTCCTCCGAACATATAGTATCTTATCTTTTAGCAAATTGGACCAAGATGGTACTTTAGAGAGGTGATTTTTCGATTTTCTCAATAGTTATTTAATGCCACGGGAAAAACCACCGAAAAATTACTAAAAAACGGGATTTAATTTTCTAACGCTTTGTTTATCACCATAGAAACGAATAAAAAATAATATTATAATGTCAATTCAACTTACGGGCTATAATAAATAATAACAATATGAAATATCCGGACTGACAAACCGTCTCCGTTCAGAATCGGTTTTTTTATACAATGATAATATTTTATCATCGAATTCAAGTTTAATACAATCCATTATATATTGACCCACTCGTAACCTACTGTACAGCAGAGCGACATCCACTTACTCGCTTTTTAAATTTAACAATGGTGGGTATTTTTTTATTTTTTATTTTTTATCCTGTACACAAAATTTCTACCAGAAGGAGTCCTCCGAACATATAGTATCTTATCTTTTAGCAAATTGGACCAAGATGGTACTTAAGACAGGTGATTTTTCGATTTTCTCAATAGTTATTTAATGCCACGGGAAAAAAACACCGAAAAATTACTAAAAAACGGGATTTAATTTTCTAACGCTTTGTCTATCACCATAGAAACGAATAAAAATAATATTATAATATTAATTCAACTTACAGGCTATAATAAATAATAACAATATAAAATATCCAGACTGACTCCGTTCAGAATCGGTTTTCTTATACAATGATAATATTTTATCATCGAATTCAAGTTTAATACAATCCATTATATATTGACCCACTCATAACCTACTGTACAGCAGAGCGACATCCACTTACTCGTTTTTTTAAATTTAACAATGGTGAGTATTATTTTTATTTTTTATTTTTTATCCTATACACAACTACCAGAAGGAGTCCTCCGAACATATAGTATCTTATCTTTTAGCAAATTGGACCAAGATGGTACTTTAGAGAGGTCATTTTTCGATTTTCTCAATAGTTATTTAATGCCACGGAAAAAACCACCGAAAAATTACTAAAAAACGGGATTTAATTTTCTAACGCTTTGTCTATCACCATAGAAACGAATAAAAATAATATTATAATATTAATTCAACTTACAGGCTATAATAAATAATAACAATATAAAATATCCGGACTGACAAACCGTCTCCGTTCAGAATCGGTTTTTTTATACAATGATAATATTTTATCATCGAATTCAAGTTTAATACAACCCATTATATATTGACCCACTCGTAACCTACTGTACAGCAGAGCGACATCCACTTACTCGTTTTTTTTTAATTTAACAATGGTGAGTATTTTTTAATTTTTAATTTTTTATCTTATACACAACTACCAGAAGGAGTCCTCCGAACATATAGTATCTTATCTTTTAGAAAATTGGACCTAGATGGTACTTTAGAGGGGTGATTTTTCGATTTTCTTAATAATAATTTTTTAATTCCACGGGAAAAACCACCAACAAATTACAAAAAACCGCTAAAAATGGGATTTAATTTTCTAACGCTTTGTTTATAACCATAGAAACGAATAAAAAATAATATTATAATGTCAATTCAACTTACGGGCTATAATAAATAATAACAATATGAAATATCCGGACTGACGCTCAGAATCGTTTTTCTTATATTATAATGATATTATTCAAATTTAATACAATCCATTATACATTGACCCGCTCGTAACCCACTGCACAGCAGAGCGACATCCACTCACCCGCTTTTTTACTTTTTACTTTTTACGATGACTAAAATTAGATTATATTATACCTACTTACACTTTACACCGAACAGTGCATATTTAAATTAGTTTAGCGACAGAGGTTTGATGTGGTTGATATTTCGAATCGCTTACCGTTGGATAGATTCAAAAACAGTATGTCCTCTTTGTCGGCGGCGCTGGCGTACAAATCGTAACCGTGTGTGGTTCGAGAAGGATAGAACGCTATGTCGCTGATCATTAGAGTGGTTTTGACGTCGAACGAAAATTTGAGGCCAGATTCTATATCGATCGATCGAATAAAATATTCAAACAAACAATTAAGTACCGTAATAATGTGTGTGTACCGGGTATACGGTTGGTCACAGATAAAACCTACCTAAAACTTGTTGGACAACCAAGGTCACACCGTCGGCGGCCTTGTCGATGGACACGACGACTCTGCTGTCCGGCGAAACCAAAGGACTTCCTCTGACCGTGGCCTTTTTGTTGACCACCGTGTCGGTCAAATAATCTAAGATTACCTGACCCGTCGCGTGTCCGGTTCCCGGTTCCTCGCATTCGATGATGACAAAACCGTCTGCGTACAATAATAAATGCGTGTGGGTATAAAGTGAGTCGTCGGTAAAACGATAGTGCGCATAGGTAATATAATATTTTCGAGTCCGATCGAATTTCGATGTACACGTTTGCGATTAGACAACGTTAAAATAATATCGATAAAATAAACCCATTGCATGGATACTCACACAAGGACGAAAATTGCAGGGTACGGGGTACGCAGTTGTATGGCGACAGGTCTATACTTCTAATGTACCGCATGTTGGCCAAATCCAGTTTGTAAAGTCCTCTTTGGTTGGCGTGGCTCACGTAACCGTACTTGAACCAGTGGCTCAGGTCCTGCAAAATGTCGGCATATCGATAAAACCTTCCCCATCGGTGTTGCTTATTATAAGTATATTTTTATCGTCGTAAGACATCGCTCGCGCGTACCTGTGCCGTGGGCATGAACAAGTCTCTGACCAAATCGAATTGTCCGTCTATCGGTTCTGGGTGCACGGTGTGGTGTTTTCGCTTTTGCGACGCATCTCTAATCACCTGAATCGTCTTCACTCCGTCGTCGTACACGCTCCTCCAATTCAACACCCACACCTGATCTAGATGCGCCACGTAGTGCAGAGCCACTGGATATTTGTCCGTGATCACGACCTATGTGTTATCATAACGAACTATTATCTCCGGTCTGGGTAATAGGTCTCTGATAAAGGTACGTCAAAACTAATAAACTAAAGGTACTCGAAACGGATATTTTATATTTTAAATTAATCTCATGATTATTGTGAGTTCCTGGCAGGTTAGAATTCGGTAGTCCTATATTCACATATAGGTATTTAGTTGTATTGACACACAATTTAATATAATTAATCGAAATCGGTTAAAATAATCGTGGTGTAGGCACCGTCGTCAGAACACATTTAAATAGAGATAATCCAATTATTGGTATCATAAGTTGATCATAATAATATTATAACCTATCGCTATACATATTTATCACATTAAAAGCCCGATAATACGATTCAACGTAAGTAAAAATAAAAATAATATTTGATTTCGTTTTATATTATTTTTTTGAACAATGGACATATATAATGCATACAAGTATCCGACACTATCTGCAGTCGTACTTGTCAAGTACATTTTTTTCCCGATACACGCGTATAACGCATGGAGTGCAATCCGTCATAAATACTTTTCGTATCTACCTCCACACGATATCACGACGTACAAAAACAAATAAATAGTATCTCTTTTACAATGCCGTAGGTATCATATTATACGTATATAGGCGCACTCACGTCGACGACGACCATCTGAATCTTGCTGATGACCAACACTCTGTCTTTGAGCGGCTGCGACACGTAAACGTAACGGTTGGCCACGTTGATGGCCTGGCCCCAGCTGCAGTTGACACCTTTGTCACCGCACACGTATTCCTACAATATAATATAATATCATATCATCACACACACGCACGATGACAATACGACGGTTATATCGAGATAATAATATGTGTACAGACGATTTACGTATATTATATTGTAGTGGCTATAATATCGTCGTTTGGCAAACATTGCGGTCAGACATCATGACATCAACAATACCGTACAACCCACCGAACACCGGAATAGTCGAATTGCACTTATTGTAACTAAAAAAGAAATACGTCGATCCATCCAATCGGATGAAAATCAGACGGTGGTCGAACTGCATTCGTTCAAAAAAAGTAGTCGAAATCGTCGTTTAGATAACGTATAGATAATTATTATTGTCACCAGAGAGAAACTAACCTAACCGGATAACAAATAGATATCGGTAAAAGTCGAGATTAACACTTACATTTTATACCGCGTACACTACGTGGACCTGTGTAAACTATAACTAGTACACACTTTTACGCCGCTGTGAGCGATTAGAAAATTATTGAAAGTGAACGAGGCCGTGACTTGATTGTGTGAAAAAAATATACGTTTTACAAAGAAAAACATGAAAATGATGGTGTTGAATGGCGTTGTACCCATCGTGGTTGTCTTTCAAAACTGTATCACAATGAAAGTTCTACAGTTATTTTTCGAGCCCGAGTGCTGCATTTCGACCACCACTTGATTTTTACCCGAGTGTAGTTCGACAATTACCTTTTTTTTCAAGTCAAAGTGCAGTTCGACTAAAATAAGTGCAATTCGACCATACCCCCCGAACACGCGATTTTAATACTATACCTGAGTTCCCGGTATGATGTCCGTGGACTGGATTTGATGGTAGAGCCGGCAAGCGGTGGGCTCGTAAACAGACACTCCCCAGTCGTGAAAAGCGAAAAACCGGCGTTCTTCTTTCGGCGCGGCTGTAAAAACGCGACGACAGTGACATTAATGTGACGCGTTTTACGATTAGAATATGATGAAATGTTATTATTAGCACGAAATATATTTCGATTTAGATCCGACCGCACCAAACTCACTAGGCGTCAAAATTTCTTGAACGATCAGTGACGATATGTCTCTGGTGACCCCACCGGTGTTCGACGCCTGGCACATGTACGCTCCGGTGTCAGCGTAATCGATGTTATCAATACTCAGTTCCGTTCCGTTGCCGACCACTCTGTACTTGTGCACCATGTCCAACTTTAAACGCTCTTCGTTTTTCAGCCAAACCACCTATATGGGTACACGAAAACGGTCGTTAAATCCAATAGGTACCTGTGTAAACTCGCGATTATATTATATATGTTTGAAAATGCAGAACGACCCAAAAGTCCCGTTTCGTCCCAAGTATTTTCAAAAAGAAAATCGGTATGTTTAATTGCAGGTTTTCAGCCCTATAAGAAAATATAACGGCGCACGTCTATAGCAAATAGTTAAAATCTAAGTCAACTTCTTTTTTAATGATCATTTTCAGTGCAGTTGAAGACAATTGTTTATTTTTTTTAAGATTCCATACGAATTGACGACTTGAAGACTTCTGAATTTCGACCATCATATCCTGCTGTACAGCTTGACCAATTTTAACACACCTTTTATTATAAACGCGTTTTCAAACCACGGTTGAAAAAACGAATTAATTTAGAAATCTAAAAATCCAATTGCACAAAAAAGTTTGACCTATATACTAGGTAGGCAGAGGTGTTCCCATAGGGTATACTACATATACGCCGTATACTCTCAAGATATTTTGTGAAAACTATGGGTATACTGCGTATACTCTCAAATTATATACAAAAGTAAAAAAAAAAACTGGTTTTGGTTACTCAGAAAATGCTAGACAACTGGATTGCTTTTGCCAGTGACGGAGCAAGTGTAATGACGGGTAAGAAAGCTGGAGTTGCTACTAAACTACGCGAAAAAATTCCGAATCTATTTACCTGGCATTGTTTATGTCATCGCCTCGAACTCTCAGTACATGACGTAATAAAAGATTGTACTGGAGTCTCTCGTTTCCAAAGTCTAATGGACAAACTCTACGCTTACTATCATCAAAGTCCTAAAAATTCAATGGGTTTAGATAAATCTTGTGTTGAAGTAGGCATTGAAATGAAAAAAATAGGTCGTGTTTTGAATGTACGCTGGTCTGCAAGCAGTTTTTGAACTATAAAAGCCATATGGAATAATTATCCGGGAATATATTTACATGTTAGTAAAACACATGATGCGACTTCAAACGGCATAAAAAAAAAAATTAGAATCCTCTTCTTTTTTGGAGGAACTTGGACTTTTTTACGATGTTCTTTCTGAGCTTGCAATGTTATCTTGTATATTACAGTCCAGAAAAACAACTCTAATGCGTGCCCAGTCGGAGATAAATAGAACGATTAGAATTTTAGAAAGTCTGAAAGCTGAACCTGGGGAAAAAGAAAAGGAAACTATAGAAGCTATTCAGAAAGGAATTAACAAAGGTGTCAATATTACAATGACAAAATCAGGAGGGATTAACAGGTTACAATTTTTGCAAAATTTAGTAGACAGAATGCGTCAACGCTTATTTGATGACTCAAAAAATAAAACAATGCTAGAAGACATTCAGGTAAAGAAAAAAACTATTATTTTGATAATTTATTTCAATATTTTGATTATTTAAACAGAATAAATGAATATTTTAATAAATCGTCTTTTATTTTATAGGTAATTGATGAAGTGTTCAAAGTAGCAACTAATGATGCAAAGGGAGAAGATGAAGTTAAAAGAGTATCACGGACATTAGGTTTTTCTGAATTTGAAAGTGTAGTTGACTTCCGTTCAAGAAATGTTTTTTCTAGTTTCATGAAAGCATTAAATATACTCCCAACTTCAACAGCTGATTGTGAACGAGGGTTTTCCGATATGAATTTGACAATAACTGATTTAAGGACTAGATTAAACATTGAAAATGTGTCAGATTTGATGTTCATCTCTATCAATGGCCCTTCAGTTGCAGATTTTAATCCTAGACCTTATATTAAAATTTGGTTAAGAGATCACCCGTTCTGCCGTTTCCACTCCTAGAGGTAAAGAAAGAAAAGAAATAGACGACGAAAATAAGATGCAGAAATTATTTTTTAACAATTTATTTAATTAAATTTTTTAGTATTTGTATATTTTCATATTTTATTGACTTATAAAGGTAATTTCAAGCTTTTTTTAAAAGTTTGATTTTTTTTTCATATTTTTAACACATCCTTTATAATTATAGACCACAGTAAAAATATTTGTATATTATTAAATATTCATGTTTATTACTAAATCATGGATCTTCACCTCGACTAGTCTTAGTACACTCTCAAAAAAAATATTGGGAACACCTCTGTAGGTAGGTAGGTATTGCGAAAACCTGATTGTATTCTAAATTAATATATTTGCCACGAAAATACCCATTAACCTTGGACATGCTGTATTTATAAATATTTATATATATGTATATGTGTACCTCGGGAAAAGGTTCTCCGATTACGTGACAAAACATGGAAGTCTTTTCGCCTGGTCTTCGCGATTGGATTCTGGGCGTTACTTTAACTTCGGGCAGAGCTAAAACACCACGAAAATCGAATTAAAAAAAGGCAACGTTCGACAACATCAGATGCATTAGGTTTTGTGTGGTCATTCGACGTACTGTGGACGGTCAACACGTGCGTCTGGGTCACCTCCGAGTTTCTCAGAGCTCTGCACGTGTAATTCCCGGCGTGGACCAACTGTATCTTGGTGAGGTACAGCGACCCGTCGCTGAAAACCCTCACGTCCTCGTCGCCGAGGGTCGTTAGGTCGGCGGAATATCGTTTCCAGACGATCGGAGGAGGCGGGTTGCCGCTCACGTCGCAGCGGATCTCCACGTTGTCGCCGACCTTTGCGGATATCCTATTGATCTCGAGCGCTTTCTCCAGAGTGACCACCGACAAGCCTATATTATTTTTTAACGTTCGGCGTAAAGAAAAAAAAACACACACATGATAAATAATGGAAATCGAACGAGTCTATACAATATATACCCTATATGTGCGTGACGTACGAAAGGCGCACCATTAGAGTGCTGCAAGACACTGCGCCGGATATAGATCAAAGCGATACACGCATATAGGTATATATTATATTTATTATGTAGGACGTGAACAGGATTTGACGCAGCATGACCAAATTAAATCCCTATATATATATATATATCTACCTCGACGTCTTATTTTAGATTTTACTTTGAACCATTTTCGCTAGGCAACCTAACCTCTGTATACACGTCATACTTACTGTATAGTTTACTGAAAGCTGCGTAGAACTCGTTCAAACCCAGACGTCCATCTTTATCCATGTCTTCAAAGCGAATCATGTCTGACATGGCACAAACGTCAGATATATCATCGAGCTTATCCTGTTTGGTTATCTGCGAAACGCGTTTAATTAGTGAAATATATTATATAATATAGTTTTAAGCTAGAAAATGTAATTTTTTTTTTTCATTCACATAATAATTATATCACACGTGCGGCACTCGTATAAACTCGGAAAAATAATTTATATATTTTTGTTGCCCGGATTAAAAAAGTTTTTTTGTTCACAATAAAAGGTAAATGGAACTGCTGCAGTGTGCATGGTGTATTTTACGATTATTGCTGTTAAACATTTTAAATTAAAATTATTGTTTGAACTTTAGCGCTCATTATGTAAATATTTCCGTTTACTTAATTATTATAAAACAACACATACTACACCTTTGTAATGTAGTTAAAATTTTCAAAAAGAAATAAATGTACATTTTTTTGCAAAAATAATAAGAGCGTGATATTATATTATTTAAAGTTTATTTTACAACGGTTAAAACAACTTTCCACATATTATTATGTATTCCACAACATTGATATATATCAGAATATGATAAATTTGTGCGAGAACGAAGAAATATGTTACGGGTTCAAAGAAGAGGGATATCATTCTTGGAAAATTATATTGCAAATTTGTCGGGTACATTTGTCGGTATACCCACACGCTTTAACCGAAATAATCGATTTTTTTTTAATCTAAGCTCGTGCACGTAATATTACACATTATATATATTATGAATAAAAAAAAATGCTATTATATTGATATTTCTTTGATAAATAATGCAAGCAATTTGTTTGGTAGCACACTTTTGTGAAAAAAAGACATTCTAAAGAGAGATTTGAAATCCTTTACGTCGTTAACGATAGAGTCGGTAGGTTACATATTATTATATTCGACCGAAATAAGTTCGTAGTATGTCGTATGTGCCTATATATTGTGTTACTTTAATGTATTTGTAGTCTATTATCAAATATTGTATTCTAAATAAGAACGAATTAGTTTTAAAATTTAATAAATGACAAAGGCTTCTTTTTGTGTTATAATAAATACCACATATATACATTATACAATATAGGTATTATAATAATATTATATACCACAACGTAAGTTTAGAAACCTATTCGGAGAGCACTATAATACGATATAATATTCACAACGGTATTACTGTAAAAGAATAAATTGATAATACTCAGATAAAATATAACCTCGAAGGCCAATAGTATAGGCGACGTATGAAAAATATTTTACACCGACGACATCGAGTCACGCCAATCATATTATTATCTAAATGTTGTTTTACCGCAAGACGTCCGAACATAATTTATCGAATTTCAACAAAAACAATAATCGATTAATCAAAAACCGATTGAGTATAAAGATAGAGTATATGATACCTTTTGTAATTCTTCGCGTTGCAAAAATCCGTCGCCGTCCAAATCCAAGTAGCGGAACAAAGCGCTGACCATGTACTCCTTGCCGCCGTTCCAACTCTTCTGGTACATGAGTTTGGCGTGATTTATCAGCAACAAATTATCCTGCAAAAGATAATGACGGTATTATGTTTTCCCCGTTGTCGTCGTGGGCGAATAAATTGTAATCATCCGTCCGGGCTATACACCAGCTATTATATTAGCGTGGCGGCGGGGGAGGACGAAAAAAAAAAAAAAATATATAAAAACAATAACAACAAAAAACCACCTTTATTGCGGTGGCACACGAGGGCTGTTCTCGTTTCGGCGGGTATTTCTCTCGTATTATTATCATAAGACGCGTCTTATTATTATACACCCCCGTCCGACCCTGCGAGTATAGCTTGCTGCTCACGCGGATTGGCCGCCTTGCAAAGGCTGAGCCGGCTGTGCCGTGGTATATACGCAGGAGCAAAGAGCTTTTTGTAGACATAATTTATACGCGGCCGAAGAGGGATACGCGCGTTCCCAGAAGTGCGATAAATCCTGACCGCGAGCATTAATTCCTGTGGTTGCACCCTCTTTTAATTGAACAAGAAACATTTATTACCGTTTTATGCGTTTTGCGTCGAAAAACCACGCCGACGGGCGCGCGAGTGGTAGAAAAAAAAAACATATATTATTATACCGCGGGTATATCATCGGGGGGGGGGGAGAGGCGATCCTCTCGGTGCGGGCCACCGTGTGCGATACCGTTTTGGGTGTACGTAATTCGCATATATACACGGTTGCAACGTCTAATTGTTAAGGCCGACGCGACTTTTGCGCGATAATATCGTGTATTATTTAGTATCGGATCGCGCCCGTCGAGGGAGGGTGGGTGGGGGGGGGGAGGGTGCGCGATTTAAATCGTATATTTACGGTCCGCAGAACGACCTACACAACCCGCCGAGCGTTTGTCATCCGTAAAACACACGACAAAATATAATATAACTAAGTGGGCACGTGCTCGACTTATTGAACTTCCATTGTGAAACAATACAATACAGTCGCAGTTTGTAGATAATATTATTATTTATACACGATAAACGGGAGGGCGGTTCGTCGCGGACGCGAACCATCAAACCCGCCACTCACTTTTATAATAATAATTATTATTATTATTATTACTATTATCGTTATTGTTTTACTATGGCGGCCGTGGGTTGGTAAATATTTATGATGATGGTTAAGTAAACACAAAGAAACCCAATAACCTCAGACCTATATTATATTATAGTAGTATGCGCACGATCGACCGGAATAACAATCGGAGCGCGCGGATGTGATATTTTACGAAATTTTATATTATTATCATAATATTATATATTTGCGCGCGGTTCGCCGATTGAGTTATGTAAATTTCAGGGGCGTACATTATTTTGCGAGTGGATCAGAGACATTATTTGCGAGCGACTTGAATAAGTATCGTGTCGTCAACGTGTTCACGTGGTATGAAAAAAACACCGCCGCCGCCGGCCGTAAACGCGTGATAATAACAATAATAATTACTGTATAGACTAATGTTTGAATATTTATAAACAAAAAAGTACGCGCCGGTTTTATAAACAGAATCAAAAAATTACGCGACGTTTTGCCATTACAGAGGCGTTCATACGAAAATAATTATCATATGTCATATTATTATATACCTCCTAAATGCACATAATATTTAATGCGTATTTTACATTTCGACCGAGCATATCAATATTTACATATTATATTTAAAACGAAAGTATTTTACACGTTTTCGTCGATTCGAAAAGCACTAAAAAAAAAGACGAACCGAAATAATAATAAAGAGAAACTTCTATTATACACACTAACGAGATGGCGTTACACCCGCATAATATAATATTATTATCTCGATAGTTCCGTCTCATTACAAACGCGACACATACTGTAGTTACATTTATTTAAGTTCAACAGACCCCGTGTCACCATTCATAGTTTCGCCATATTATAGTCTCCACATAGTGGATCGGTTACTAAATTAAAAGCTTCAAAAATTGTGTCCGTTATTTTTAAAATATATTATATTTAAATCGAATATTTTACACGTTTTCATCGATTCGAAAAGCAAAAAAAATATGAACCGAAATAATAATAAAGAGCAAACGGATTTCTGTTATACACACTTACGAGATGGCGTTACACCCGCATAATATAATATTATTATTTCGATGCATTGTTACAAACGCAACACATACTGTAGCCACATTTGTTTACGTTCAACAGACCTCGTGTCCCCATTCATAGTTTCGCCATATTATAGTCTCCACATAGTGGATCGGTTACTAAATTAAAAGTTTACGAAAATTGTGTCCGTTATTTTTATAATATATTATATTTAAATCGAATATTTTACACGTTTTCATCGATTCGAAAAGCAAAAAAATATGAACCGAAATAATAATAAAGAGCAAACGGATTTCTGTTATACACACTTACGAGATGCCGTTACACCCGCATAATATAATATTATTATCTCGATGCATTGTCTCATTACAAACGCAACACATACCGTAGCCACATTTGTTTAAGTTCAACAGACCTCGTGTCCCCATTCATAGTTTCGCCATATTATAGTCTCCACATAGTGGATCGGTTACTAAATTAAAAGTTTACGAAAATTGTGTCCGTTATTTTTATAATATATTGTATTTAAATCGAATATTTTACACGTTTTCATCGATTCGAAAAGCAAAAAAATATGAACCGAAATAATAATAAAGAGCAAACGGATTTCTATTATACACACTTACGAGATGGCGTTACACCCGCATAATATAATATTATTATCTCGATGCATTGTCTCATTACAAACGCAACACATACCGTAGCCACATTTGTTTAAGTTCAACAGACCTCGTGTCTCCATTCATAGTTTCGCCATATTATAGTCTCCACATAGTGGATTGGTTACTAAATTAAAAGTTAACGAAAATTGTATCGGTTATTTTATAATACAAGTATATTATTTAAATCGATGATTTACTCGGATATCCTTCTGACGACGTAACTTCAAATAAATATACCGAATGAAACCGACTACCTATCTAATATAGTGATTCACCGAGAATTTCTTCACACAATTTTTGTTTAATATTACAGCTATTCAAAATATGATTTTAGAAATTTTTAAGTACATGGAGATTGGAGATCATATTTTGAACACTTGAGATTTTTTTTTACCACTTAAGGTCCATTTTTATCTAACCAAGTGTCCTGTGGTGATATAAACTTCTATTTTTCAAATTAAAACACTTTTTTTACTTTTGAACTAATCAGTAGATAATTTTTATGAAAACTTTGATGTTAGGAAAATTTGAACGAATAATTTATGAGTTATTAATATGTTTTTAGGTATATGGCAATTAAGGATAATAATTAATAATCCTTAAAAATAGTTACAAAAATATAAATTAGATTTCATATATTTTAATAATTGTATACCTACCATTTAAATTATTTATTCAAATCCACTTAAGTAAAACATATTACCGTACAAAATGAAAGGAAAAAATCGTGAGCTTATTAGTCTTAGCTTTAAGTAAGCTTGTGGTGAAAGGAGTCTTCAAAATTATTAATTAGGTGCTTATAACTTAAAAATTATCGTTCAAAACTGACAATAAATAGTAAAATATGTGTAGTATTATCACAGAATAAGTTTAGTTTAGTCTATTATGTGACATTATTATATAATATATTATGAGATAATGGCAGCGATAGCAATAATTATTTCAAGTAATATTTACATATAGTACACATGAACAAAAAATAATTGTTCCAAAGTAATAATAATAATAATAATGATAAAATAATATTGAGTCTTGTATTTGTTATTATCGGATAGTAATTTTTATAACTTATGAAATGTTATAATATAGATAATATCAATAACTATATAATATTGTATAACATCAAAGCCCCTTATTTTTAACCATATCATCACGAACCTACCTATACATTATCCTTAGTACGTAATGTTTACTAACACGGAAACTCCATGTACGAATTTCGATTTAGATATATCAACATTCTCAACAAGATTTTCCACTGAACAGCTGTTTAAAGTGAAAAAGATGGCGGAGGGGTTATCGCAATACGAAAAACAGGGGCCACAGGACACGAACAAATCGCAAGTTGTCGAAAATATGGTCTTTAAGCACCTACGTGTACCAATTCCATTGAAATCGAACGGCTGTAGGATTATTAAAGAAAACGAGAGAAAACGGAGTGGACGTGTTCGGCGAACCGCTCTGTATACTGCTACTGCAGCGGGGTCCCCTCGACAGTAACACATACAGACTGTATGGGCGGCGTGTGTCGCAATCAAAACGCATAAGACTCGCAATCATAATATTGTTTTCAATAATAATAATAATAATAGTAACATCAGCGCAATATTATAATAACGACTTTGGAGCGAAAAAGAAATCGTTCTTGGCATATACATACAGGGAGGGCGGCGCGGCATCGGAACGGAACAATCGAAAACGGTTCGAACAAACATAATATATACGTCGTAAAGCCAAAAACCGCCACTTACAATAATATTATATGTACACGACCGGAAAGCGTTTGCCATGTGTATAATTACAATACGCGTGCGAGGGACGACCGTTATCAATTTCGACGACAAATTATCCGTTTCGCGCGCGTTTATCATCATGTCCGAACTATATATATATATATATACACCACATGCCATACGTATATTGTACGCCACGACGATAATATAATAAAATATTGTGCGCGGGACGTTTGCCAAAATAGACGCACAGACCGACAACCCAACCGCCGGCCGACACGATATTTTGCCCGCGACATACGAACGCGACGACCGAACCTTGTTCCCTCCGATTTCGCACGCAAATCACGGTCCCCATGTAAAATAATAATTTAATCATACTTCTCTCGGAACACGTTAGGCCCGTGGAGAGTGCATCGCCGCCGGTCGGAGGGGGGCACGTCTACAACCCCATCCCCACGCCGATTTTCGCGCGTAAATAATAAAAAAAAAAAACCGTCGGCACCGAATGTCTGCGCAGTAAACACAGCACAAGTATAGTGTTCGATTAATATAATATTGTTATGTCATCGCGATTGGTCGAAGGGTCCTCCTGTTTTCTAGCAAGACGGATCGTATGATTTTATCAAAGTGACGTCACGACAACGCGTATATTTTTTTTAATATTTTTTTTCATTAATTAACTCGCGGCATTTTAGGGCCATTGGGGAGTTTACTGTAGGTCTAAACGCGCGTGTTCGTTAGTTTGGCAGAATTTCCTAGTGGCCAGCACCCGTAGGCATCTGCCATGCCCGGGTGGGGGGGGTGACAGCTTCTCTCTCTCCAGACACCGTGACTGCCCGAAGAGTTGTGCCGTCCGCGGCCGGGTTCCGAACCGGCGACGGCGCGCTTCGCAACCGACGCCTTAGTCCGCTCGGCCACTCCGTCCCCCGTGTATACCATTGTTATTGTCATAATAATTATGATGTAATGCTACCGACGTGCCAGTATATTATGTAATTCGATAATGGACGCGCTTATTAACTTCGACTACCGTGGTGCCAGTCGCCGAGGGCTATTTGAGATCTGCGAATTCGCCGTCGTCCGATGTTAAAGTAGATTATTGTATAGTTGCGGTTGTCACGTCATATTGTCGGCACGTAATTTCCGTCCCATATCGAATTATTCGTTTACACGGTACCAGCTGCACACCGACGTACCGAAATTGCCTATACAACGCGCCGGCCAACGGATAAATTGTTGTTATTAAAAAAACAATAATATGTAATATTAGTTGTCTAAGACATCGGCTGTAGTTATTATAGTTTTACGCAATAGTCGAGTGTTTTACACTAAATATCAGCGGTAAACTGTTCGATCGTTTATTTCATATTTTCGTTTGTAATATATTATAATAGGACACACAGGGAATTCAACATTACACATACATATTATATGTATTTTAAAACCTCATTAATTGTTGCCGAAAAAAATCAAGAATAGATTGAAAACGATTTTCGAATTTGAACCGAAGACCTAAAAAGTGTATTAATTAAGACTTATATATTCCGTAATTTCAGTTCGGGAACCGTTTAACCAGAAAACCCCAAAAATCCGCACACCCCGTAATTCGTTCGAACACAAATTTCAAATGAAATTATTACAATAAATTATTATTACAACAACAGTGTACCTTCATAATTTCGTATTGCGGCGAACCGCACGTTTTCGCTTCTTTCGATTTGGTTTCCGGTTCAATGGCGTTGTCTGCGGTTTTCGGTAGGATCCGAACATTCTTCGCCTTGGACGCTGTACAGACATCACGAAACATCATTATTTTCAATCTCGGTAAATATTATACGATATAATATAATATATTTATATACACCATAAATATTGTCTTATACACAATTTGACCAAAGACATTGTAAAACAAACTTCGTATAAATATTATGGCATTAAATATAAAACGCGGGGGACGATTTTTCTCGTATATATATAATATTATATGAGATACGCTAATCGATACACGGTTTTGAATTATAGCTGATTCGAAAACGTGTATAGTCTTACGAGTTGCTGCGTATGTGATCGGATTTAAAACGATTTATTCGCTCATCATTTCCACTGAGTCCATAATTGATTTATCGCCAACGACATAACGCAATTACATCACATACATACGTTGTGCGTAATACGTATAAAATAACCTATATAATAAATATATGGAGTGATTTATGTTAAACGTTTTTTTACTGGCTACACTAATTTTCTCAATTTTCCAGGTAAATTTTTATCATTTTGAAAAAATAAATTGATTTTTCGTTAAAATGCACCATGCTATACAAACACGTTTTTATTTTTTTAACACACAGAGATTTATAGTTGTGTAGTCAATAGTCATCAACAAAATAATCAAAAATTACCCGATGATAAGATCTTATAAGATAGTGTACAACGGTCATAACTATAATTTATAATTGATAAATTTGAATAAATATACATAAATTTGTCAAAATAATATAACAATATCTTCCTATTATCTTCTTGAAGAATAAACAAATATAAATAATTAAACCACGTATATTTTGTAATTCATAAAAATAAAACTGAACACAGTTAATCATGGACAATGATTGAACCTTTAAACTTGGAGGAGTATGACTAATAAATATTAATTGCACTGTTATTATTTATTACCTATATATTTTATTTCAAAGGCAAATTGTATTTATTTTAACATCGAACTGTAAAACACACATTCTACAGTGTCGTAATTTGATTTAAATTGTTGGCGTTGTTAACTTATTTGTGTTGATATGGATATTCAATCCCTCACTTCTGCCCTTTAAAGGTCTCAATGTTCCGATATGAAAATTTGTGTAAAGGGTTCATTTTTAAATTAAAAAAAAATGTCAATAAAATATTGTTGAAGTTAAATCTAAACGTAATTCTGAATTTCAGAACTGAGTATAATATCAATAATATCAATCATATTAAACTATCATAGCACAATTAAATTAACAGATTACCTAATGACATCATTAGCAGCAAAATTCAAATTAAAAAAAACTTATAAGCTTGCAGAATATTTTTAGTGTTTTAAAACAATACTTTCGCTACGTCACCTAAAAATGTTTTGGTGTTGTAAATACTAAACTTGAAACAATCCAATAACGCCACTGCGCAGATTATCACAAAGTACATACTGACAAATCAATTTCTAATATTAGTGGGTTTATGCGCAATCTTCAGAAGCATTAATCATCGGTCGGTCGTATAATCGGACGTAGAGTTTTTTTCTCTCCCGACACCGAGTACAACGAGGATCCAATATAATATATACAGGATGATTCTTTTATTATTTCAAGAAATGCAAACGTTTTTGAAAATATTACTTTCCATAGTTTCAAGTCTTTTACAAAATAACGTTTTTATTATAAAAATAATATTTTCAAATATTTTTTATCCTTATAATTTCTTGAGTTTTTTACGTTTTTGAATGATAATATAGAGTTTTAATTTCATATTCCAAAGCAGAGTATTTGTCTAAGTATTTCGAATCATAAAAATCAGGGTGAGTAGTTTATGAGTCATAAGTATTTAAAGTATAGATGAGCGGAGTAGTGGACAAACATTTTGCGGGGTAACACCGTACCACCCCACTCCGCTCATCTAAACTTTAAATGTTTATAACTCATAAACCACTCGCCCTAAATTCGATTTTTATGTTTCGAAATACTTTTAAAAATATTCTACTTTGGAATATGAAATTAAAACTCTATGTTATCATTCAAAAATGTAAAAAACTTAAAAATATATAAGGATAAAAAATATTTGAAAAAACAACTTTTGAATTTCTTCTTTCGTTTCTTGAAATAATGAGTGTTTGACGATAAAAAAAATCACCCTTTATATATATAAAGTGGAATATACGGCAAAGCTGTTATGTTATACCTACTGCTCGGCAAGTGTAAATAATAAACGGCCTCCTGCTGACTCACCTGAAGGTATGAAACACTTCAACGAGTGGTCTATCTCTATGTCGACTCCGGACAAACAGCCGGACTTGTGCAGCTCACATCTGTTGTCGTACAGCCGTCCGTCTGTACCGCACACCCTGCGCTTGGCCGGACCGCATTTCCGCACGCATATGCACCGGGCAACGCCGCCCAGGGCGGCGCACTCCTCGCCCCTTCCGCAGTAGTGTACGAGACACGGGTCTGAAACACGAAATCGAAAAGCCGTTGTAATAAAATATAACACACACACACACACACACACACACACACACACATGCTATTGCATACGACGCATGCGAACAAAAGTATAAATATTATGTCGAGACGTGGTCGCGAAATAAAAACACATTTGACGAGATGAGACGGTATAATAATATCCTAACCTAACCTACGATGGTATATTATATTCATACAGCTGATAGAACTGATTTTTGGAATAACTTTTGTTCTAATCGATATTTAAACATTTTTTTTTTTTATATATAATTTATAGTCACTTGCGCTACACGTCATATTATATTACCTTTACAAAAAATAATTTTTATTTTTTAAAACTGAAAATAAAAAATTTTTATTTCATTAAAATTTTTTTGGATATATTCATAATAGCCATCATGAATCTGATTATAAGAACAATTTTGATAGTAAAGACATTTATCTAATTCAAGTAGTTCACTTTTTGGAATTTTTTAAAATATCAATATTTTTTTGATTGAATTAATTTGGAACGTAATAACTTTTTTCAAAATATTTTTTTGGGGAATTTGCTGACATGAGCATATTCCTAAAATTATTCACTTATCATATAATTTTAACAATTTTCGTCATACGTTAATTAGCATCTTTTTTTTTCGTCAAGTCTTTCCGTTAGACCGTGTTTATGGCCGTTTGTCTCCCGCATATATTATGACGTGATTTTACCGCGGTGGACAGGACAACGCAAATCGGATGAATGTCGCATGATTTATTATATTATTATTGTAATAACACACTATTAATTATTATCGTACGCATTATACGCAAGTGCAGATCAAAGGCGCATTGTGGCATCACTCCCCTCGCTTCGAGTATAAAAAAAAATATCGTCGTTAGTATAATTTTTTGCCATACGCTCGTGTTGTCGATAATATTCAAAAAGTCGATCGTGTGTCTGCAATTCTGCATATTATATAGTGGTGTTATTAAATATTAATTTATAATTTTTCGTGAAATAAACATTTTTTACAGGGCTATTATTTTTCGAAATTAATTCGAAAAAATCTACACAGTAAAAATATGTTTCGCGAAAAGGAATAATGGGTCTCCTAAATCTCGACTAATATGTATATATAAAGTTAACACTGTACAGTAAAAACGAATTTATTAACTGAATTACATTATATTTTATGTTCACTGGTCGACGAAATTCGAAATTGCTCTGTTCGTGCATCCTCGTGCAAATTAGGTCATGCGCCATAACAATCGCTGTCTTTTAATTAAAGTTATGACAATGAGATTGAGATAGTTTTTTGCAGTAAAAAAAAAAAATAAAAACATTAAAAATCGACAGCGTTATTTTTTTTTAACATTAACAATAATTTGAATTGATTTGAATAAATCTGAATTAATTGAATTTGGCGTATAAAAACACTAAAAACTGAACAAAGTTTAAATTGCCTTAAAATACGAGTTAGTATTTATTTTTTACTCATGTCGCAGTACCTCCGCTGAGAGGCCTCCACAGTCTGTCTAATCTGCCTTTTTATTTTTATTTATTTTAACCTATAAACCATCAGTTTTTCTTATTATTATTCTTTTTTTTAACAGATTGAATAAAAAACATATGAACAAAAAAAAAAAAATAATATTTATTTTTGAACTGGTTGTTCGTCGTCATCGGTATAAATTTAAGTTTTTGTTTACATTAAACTAATAATAGGCTATATTTTCTTATGGTATCGATGTATTTAATTAAAACATCGAAAAAATGTCAAACACATTGTTAAGTTTTTTGTTCTCCATAATATATGCACATAAATAAAACAATTTAAAAATCACTTAGAATTTGAATTGCTACATAATTAAATTCTTTCTTAATAGGTTATGAAAACAGATTATACTTATTCGTCATACTTTGTTTTTTTTCGATCTCCGTTGGTTGGAACTTAAAATTATACGATCAACTTTTAAATTGTCTAATGACGTTATACGAAACTTAAAACAGATATCTGTTTTAGACAAATTTAATTTCGAAACTTTTAAAACAGTATACACAGCAGCTGGTTAGATTATGTCGAAAAACTAAATAATTTCTTTCGCGGCAGTTCGAATTTGGTTTAGAAAAATTAAAATACGCGAATTTTTCTAAGAATTGTCCAACAACTCCAACAATACGTCATAACTCGTTGTACAAGAGTACAACGAAAATTCCTAAAATAAGCATAATTTATTTTAAGTATCGATCATCCACCCTCATGGTTATTATCCAATTTTGAATAAGTTTGGATTAACTTCCTCAGTTGATAGAAAAAAACCCTGCTAACCTGAAATTTCTCCGCCTACTAATAGATGGCTGTATTGATTCTCCCGTTTTACTTTCTATGATTAACTTTAGAGTCCCTTACTCTTCTGTCCGTCAAATTTATCTATTTTTTATTCTAAAACGCAACACCAATAAATTATTCTGAGAACCAGCCAATCATTAGAATGATGCGTATGGCAAATAGTGATCCATAATTTTTTTTTAATATTTGTCGTTTTTGTTTAATCGTTGTTATTCACGTTTTTTTATACGTTTAATTAGTTATTGTCATACTTATTGTTGTTATTCGTAGTTTAAATTGTAATTATTATTATCATATTCTGTATAATTGGGCTCGGCCCGTATTGCTGATAATAAATAAATAACTCATACGTCGTACGATGTAGATACCCAATACGTTATGTACGTTATGTACGTCTCTATTTTATATTTTCCTATACGATTTTTTATATAGTTAATTAGAATATCGTATGCAACGCCAACGTTTGCCACTCTCGAAAAACCCGCTGAAAATCGAGAACTCCAATCGTTTTATTATTATGTTCACAGCGAGCGTCCCTATGAAACGGAGAGAGCGTAAAATATTATGTACATATATAACGTAATAGCGTATACATGGTGGCAGAAATTACAAATACATTTATCGGATTAGTTTTTTGGTCATGCACACCGAAAAACGTGACCTTTTCGCGTTTCTCGGGGTATAATATATTTCGTTTATCATCTAATAATAATACAATGTACGTATAATATGTTGTGCACGCGAAACGCTCTCTGTTATGTAGCAGTAGAAAGATGAAGAAATTTCGTTTTCAGATAATGGCCCCCGGTTGAAATTTGGTTACGGCGCGCTCTACGACCCGACCGGCGGGCCTGGGAATAACGTCGTTTAAGTATAAATGTATACCTATTATATTACATTATATTGCGAAAATAAATTCCACGCGTTCTTTCGAAATGCGCAATTTCATTATCTCGATCCGACGTAGGTATATACGGTCGTCTAAGTAGACGACACGGCGCCAAGTATAGGTAGGTATAAGTACGAACTACCTATACATCATCGTGTAAGCCCCACGTGGCAGTAACAACACGTAATTTGACACAACGTCACGTCATGTGCCGTGCGTGAAGTTGCGCCCGCCCGTCGACGTTTCCGATCGATTCAAAAAAATTGTGTCAATATTTTACACAAGTCGATGGATTGTGAACGCGACGATTGCTAGTTAGTCGGTCCTTGGAATTTGCAAATATTATGCAACTGAAATATATTTTGATTAGGGTCGGAATGACCCTCACATCTTTGTTCTCCTTCTTTGGTCGCGCACATTCCAGACCAAATTATAATATATCCGTTTGGCGTATGACGTAGAAGCTATTTTATTCAATTTCATTTATTGTATATTTTTTAAGTTTTGGTCTTTTATTTTTTCCCAATAAATGCGTTCTTATCCTCTGATGACATTTTTTGATGAAAACGATATTATTATCGCGACAATATTGATAATTTGACGTGACACCTGCGATAGGTACCTGCGAAACTTTACTACGCATTTTTTTTTATGTCACTAACACATTTAAATGTCTATTGTTAGGGTGTATTTTGATATTTTGATGATGTTCATGGCCTTATAATAATGAGCAAAAATCCATTTTGGAGGACCAACTTCACGTATAAACTGCTCCACACACCATTGTCGCTGAGCCGTTTTGTAAAATTCAAAATTACGATATTACGCCACTGCCGTTTCGTTTTTTTTTTTTTTTTAGAACTGATCTATCGTACGATATAGTTTTTGATTTTTGATACACGTACACAACTATACAGCAAAATACACCGCTGAATTGAGACGAATACGTTTTTGTGTTTGGTTTTCATATAAGTACCCTTAGATATATTTTTAGGTCACATCGATTTGTTTTCAACTAGCGCCTTGACCGATTTATAATCAAGCCAAACCAAGTACGTATATAATATATATATATGTAATAATATACGTAGGTACCTATTAGAAACGGCCGAATGAATTGACGATACATTTAATGTGGTGAATATAAATATATATATATACTACCGGATTTATCGAATCACATTTGGATTGTTAAATTGGCAATAAATATCCGTTAATAAAGACCTCCGGGCTATCTCCTCCTCTTAACCATCTCTAACGTCGTTAATGGTGAAAAAGGATTTGAAAATGGGTAAAAAAAAAAAAGGTTTCACCCAATGAATTAATATCATTGACCGTAATATTTATTTTTTACCAGTGCGTTGTATGGAATATGTTTTTGCATCTTTGGAATACACGAGCGTATATAAATAACAATAATACGCGTTCAATAACTCGTAATTATATAATGATAAAAAAATAAATGGAAACTAACGAAGGGTTGTATTATTGTACAGTTATTGTTATGCCTTGTGCGCATTACAATAGAAACACATTCATACAATGCGATGCGTAGAATTGACATTATGGTGACAATAATATTATTGGAGAAATGTCCACAAACCGAGTGAAGACGTAATTTTATTATTTCGAGTTTAAACTACTGTTTTTGAGTCGTTGTTATATTATCGTTGTTGTATCAACATTAGCAAAAATACCGTAGTGAATCCCGAAAAAGACTTGCGTAGTTAACCGTATTAATTATCGGCGGACAGCAAATAATGTAAATTAATATGTTAACATTGTAGGTACATTTATAAATATAATATACAATTATACAATGCGTAACAGAAATATCTGACAAGTGACAAATATAATCAACCAACTACGTAATGACTTTGGTTGTTATTGATATTCATTTTTTTTTTACATTTATGACCAAATATAATCATGATAATTAAAATTAAAAAGATGATTAGAATAAAAGTTTTTACCTATTATATTACACGCCTGTCAGTTTTTTTTGTGTTACACTCTGTATACCCATATAATTAACACGGGCATTGCCGGGAAAGGTTTGAAATAATAATAGTCTTTAAAACTCGATTCTATCATTTAAATTTAATAAATATCAAATTCAATAAATAATATTATATAAATCGTATTTAATATGATAACAGTATTAATATTTCGTGTTGAAAAATGTATGATTGTTTTCAATGTCGTATCAACCTTTTTTTTTAAAAAAAAATATTTCTCCCCCTCTCCAACCACAGCATTTTACGGACCTACAAAAAAAAAAAATTGCTCGATAGTGCTGCAGATGCTCGAACAAATATTTATTTTATAAGTACGCTTATAACGATATAACAAATCGAAATCGGTGGGGAAAAAATACAAATAACAACAACCACACGAAAAACGATTTATCCCACAACGCATTACACCAAGAATATAAACGATTCCCCCCCCCCCCCCCCCACCCGCCAAATCTTCGGCACACGTTTTCGCGGGATAACTCGCAGACATATACATAAACACGCAGGACGTATATTATATACAATAATATGTATTATTATGTACATAATAATATATATATATAATACATATACCTATCTACGTTTACCTACGCGAGCACGTGGAGCCGCCGATACGAGGGGGGAAACGATGCCGATAACTGTATTTATCCCGTCGGATCAGCGGTCGTCTGCTTCTTCCGCCGCGTCGACGGGGGGGGGGGGCGGGGGTGACGTGGCCTCAAAACATCATTTCGCTGTCCGACGCGAGGTCTTGACGAAATAGCGCACCCCGCGCGTGTCGTATTGTGTGTATCGATTACGGTACACATCGATACAACCTCTCAACCCCATTCCACCCACACCCACATAAACCGTACCCACACCTACCCGCAGTCGCCGCAGGTTCGTCACAGTCGACGGCTGCTGCTGCTGCATCGGAGACCTCTCGACCAAATCAAATTACCGCACAATAATACTTATACACACACACACACATAATCGCTATACACACACATACATATTGTATACATTTGTACGATTTTGTATACGAGTCTCTATACGCATTCTTTCCGCGACGCGATAATAATACAAGTGCCGCATTATAATAGCTTGCAAGTATATAACATCGTCGCAGGCTTCTATTCGCGATACAATTGATCACATACACAATAACATTATACACCCTTCTGCAGCGGATCCACAATAATATGTATATAACTGCGAACGCTATAATAGATAATATACATCTGTGGTGGTATTATTCGCTACCGTATAGTATAGCATAGAACACGCGTGTAATAGTATTATTTTCTTATTTTTTATACCAAACATCCAAACATATTTGTCTTCTACCACACGCCGTGCCAATCTGTGACTGGACCGATTTTCGAGACATCTTTCTTTACACCGACTTCCCAACAGTAGTTTGTCCTTCAATATTTTCCTGAACTGCCATCTTCACCAGTGCTTTACGTTTTCCCCATACATGGTCTGCCTGTTCCAGCGTTTTCCTTTTCATCTCGTCCATTTTATATCCTGCACTATAACTGTGCAGAAGTTTCTTTGCTCTTCGTTATGCCTATCGTCCAGGATTCTCCATTCCCCTTTTGTGGTTCGAGGTCGAAAGTCAATATGAATACCACACTGTAGGTATGCTGTATGTAGTAACAAATATTTTACAACCTGCTGCAGCGGATCCACAATAATATGTTATATGTATATAACTGCGAACGCTATAATAGATATATTTATGGTGAAATTATTCTCTCCCGTATAGTATAGAACACACGTATAATAGTATTATTTAATTATGGCGGAATTTCTTATACCAAACATCCAAACATATTTGTCTTCTACCACACGGCGTGCCAATCTGTGACTGGACCGATTTTCGAGACATCTTTCTCTACACCGTCTTCCCAACAGTATTTTTCCTTTAATATTTTCCTGAACCGCCATCTTCACCAGTGCTTTACGTTTTCCCCATACATGGTCTGCCTGTTTCAGCGTTTTCCTTTTCATCTCGTTCACTTTATATCCTGCACTATAATTATACATAGAAGTTTCTTTGCTCTTCGTTATGCCTCTCGTCCAGCATCCTTCATTCTGTGGTTCGAGGTCGAAAGTCAATATGAATACCACACTGTAGGTATGCTGTATGTAGTAACAAATATTTTACAACCTGCTGCAGCGGATCCACAATAATATGTTATATGTATATAACTGCGAACGCTATAATAGATATATAGATATATTTATGGTGGAATTATTCTCTCCCGTATAGTATAGAACACACGTATAATAGTATTATTTAATTATTGCGGAATTTCTTATACCAAACATCCAAACATATTTGTCTTCTACCACACGGCGTGCCAATCTGTGACTGGACCGATTTTCGAGACATCTTTCTTTACACCGACTTTCCAACAGTAGTTTGTCCTTTAATATTTTCCTGAACCGCCATCTTCACCAGTGCTTTACGTTTTCCCCATACATGGTCTGCCTGTTTCAGCGTTTTCCTTTTCATCTCGTTCACTTTATATCCTGCACTATAATTATACATAGAAGTTTCTTTGCTCTTCGTTATGCCTCTCGTCCAGCATCCTTCATTCTGTGGTTCGAGGTCGAAAGTCAATATGAATACCATACTGTAGGTATGATGCTCTGTATACAGTGGCAAATATTTTTTGGATATACTCGAATTATAAATATTTTATAATATATATAATATATATTATATATTGAACATTATCAGATGGCGACGAACATTACCGTCGTGCGCTGCAAGCTTTCATCAATCGTTGTAAATATTTGAAAAACAAATTTTTTCCAACCAAGTATTCAAATTTACTTTAAGTAAATTTCATTTTTATAGTTGTTAAGAATCGTTTTTTTTTCAACTTCCTACTAGAAAAAGTAAAAATGCGAAAGACATGAGTGGGTAATAGTTTTCTAGGCCCGAAATATTAATTGCCTTTAGGGTTCCACAAATGTTTAATCCGGCACTGAACTCACCTGTCGTATTTATTGACAGGTTATTTTGCGTCCAGAACGATAATTTCGTATTGAACTCATCTCAAAACAAAGTAATGCTATTTAAGATAAGATATAATACTAGTATAATACTATAATACTAAGTACTCATGTCATGGCTAAAGTTCAACATTTCAGGCTGATGAGTGCAAATTTTCATCATAGCAATAAAGGTGTATGTTAATGAATCTAAATTTGTAAATGTAGGAATTTAATCATATCCGATTCTCCGAAACTCCCAATAAAATACTTTAGATAATTTATTTTTGCATTTGATGGAGTATGTGACGGGTAGGTACAATTGTTTTTCACCGAATTACATCTGCAGATATAAATATAACGATCATCACAATCGTTGGCAGTACACGAATGTAAATCGCAAGACAGTTACCTATTTAAACGCAGTCGTAAATCGACAAAGAAAAAAAAAACATACCCATTGGCCTTTATATTATCTTGTATTAAATAGAGTTAAGTCTTACATACTGTCTTACCCTCCTCTGGTCGGATATTGCGAACGTTATTTTATTTTATTTTTTCCGTGTAGTGTACACATGTCACAATCACTCTGTCGTGCACATTAGCCAATTTCCGACTCGAGCCATTAAATACAATATACTGTGATAATGATACGTTTATTTTATCAATACAACACTCTTTCCCAAAGAATCGTTTCGGCGTACCTACTATATTTATTTACACTTAATTCCGACGAGCACGTGGCAGCGTTCTCGTCCTCCTCCGACGACGACCGGTAATCCGATTGCTCGCCGCGGGGTGGTGCAGCAGGTTGTGTGAGGGAAAAACGTTCGACCGCGAAAGGGTGTATATAATAGCGAGGATAGGTTTTGAATTAAACGTTTTGTCCAAGGTAGTGAAATTTAGGACGAGGCGGTGGTGGGGAGGGAGGGCCGCGTGTCGCCATCGCCATCGCCATCGTCGGCGGCGGCGGCGGCGCGAAGGGCGGCGGGCTTTCATCGTTTATCAACCAGCTGCGCCAAAGGGCCTTTTGTAGCACTTATCTGGTCGTTTTTCTTGCTTGAATTAATTCCCGTGCCTCGGCCGTGCGATAAACCGGGTGGAGGTAGAAGAAAAAGATAAAAACGGAATAAAAGCGACAAAGTTTTTTTTTTTTATATATATATTATTATTATTTTTTTTTTAGCGCGGACGTATCCACCCGTCGTTTTAAGGCTTATATATTTAGAGCGCGGGCAAGCGACAACCGTGTAAAATTGCTGGTCTAGAGCATTATACTCTGCGCAGTTTTTTCCCAAGACATGTATTCTCGTTTAAACGGAAGACTATACCACCATCGTCGTCGTGTACATTGTTGATGTCGCTGTCGTTGTTGTTGCTGTTGTCGGACGTTACTTTTCTACTCGCGACAATTTATCATTCGCGTGTCTGAAAGAAAAGCGATTTTTTCTCTCCGTTTTAATTGGACAGCTTTAACTGGAATTTAATATAATATATAAGTGTGGGAGGCGCTGTATTTATATATTATACGGCGACAAAAGCGATGATAATTATTATCGTCGTCGCTGCCGCGGTGGTGCATTGTACATAGGAATATTCGTGTGTTTGCTTAGTTATTAAATTCCGATTCGTCAGCCTTTTCTGCAGGCCAAACGCGCGCGCGGCGACGACTTCTGCAGCCGCCTGAAACGTGAGCGCGTATAAATAATATATACATTGAGGTCAGGTTTAAAGGGAACAATATGACTTAGTAGTCATGGCTACTGTATTTTACTAAAGTATTGACTGACGTGACGTGACTAGACAGTGATAGACTCGCGGTAGTGTATTGCGCTAGCCAACCGTATAGTGTTTTAGGTTTTGTATTTTAATACTTTGTGCAGTGTGTACCGAAACACAACAAGTTATTGGTGCGCATTATCGAGTTCGGTATAGGAGAAAAAAAAAAACGTATAATATTATTTCGGTTTGACGTGTTACATGAGGTACACCGTACACGTGTGATGTCGAAAGTAAAATAAAATCATAACAAAATAAATAAAATTATCATACGTTTTTTTGATTTTATTTGAAATCGGTCGAACGGACAAAATATTATGCTATAATAACGCAATGCCGCCCCCCTTTCTCCGTAATGCGCACCTACCTACCTTAATTCGGTTTGAAAGTATTTTTAACGTCCGTGGTGGTGGTGTTAGGGGAATGTAATGTACCTAATGACAGTAATAATGATGGTGACGGTGATAGTAATAATAATAATACGATAATAAAAACAGTGATTATTAAAGGTAAAACTCGTAGGTAGTAAAAGGGTTGCAGTGAAAATATGTATTTGATTATTACAACTTGGTTTTGGACGATGTGCGTTATAATATTATACAGTCAACTATATAAAGAAAACCACACTGCGGTCATAATAATATTATTTAAGCTACGATGTAATGCAACTGAAGGTTATTATTATTTTTTTTTTTTTTACTTCAATTTAACAGATGATTTATAGTTGAGAAAAGATCATTGTGCAAAAAAAAAGTTTAAATATTTAAGTCTTCGCAAACAATAATACATGGACCAAATTATGTTGCAGAGCGACTTTAGAACAATGTAGGCTTCTCGAAATGAAGTTAATTACAACTTGTACCCTGGAGTTATTTGTTGATATGCAGCGAAAAAAAGCTCATGCCATACATTATACCATACAATATTTATATGTCTTGAAAAGTTCGCATTCGCGTTGTTATATTATTATGTCTACAACTCTTTGCGCCTCAACTCAACTTATTTTTATGCATGGAACACCATAATAATTTACTGCACAAACCGTTTTCACTCGACGTTTAAATAAAATTCCGAGTTTCTGCATGTTTATACACATGCAGTAAGCACAGACACAGACAAATTATCAAATACATAATATATAAATACAAAAATAATGCATCATTATAATATATCGAACATAACGACACAAAAATTAAAATATATAACAAAAAATACTTTACGTACGTTATCTATACTCTGCAATAATATCATTATTCGAGGTAGGTAGGTGCCTACATCGTACATAATATTGTAAATACACCAATCAAAACTGTACGCATCGTGTGCTGTCAATGTTATCCTATATTGTGAACATTTTTTTATTGAACGTGTGAAGATTTTGTAAGGTGTATTCAATCTCAAAAACAAATATCGGTTAGTTGATATATGAAAAAATAAAAAGTTCTGAAACTAGAGGTTTGACGATACTATAAGCGCACAATAGTGTACCTACACTTTTATTTATCTATTTATTAAAATTAAAAACAAAATCCAATGACCGAAACATGTTTTTTTTTAATTTTCACTCGATTTGAATCCATAAACAAATATTACATGATTTTCGATTTTCCTTACAAAGTCCATATCATGCTGCAAAATTGTATATTTTCGACATTTAGATGACACTATAATAGCAGTCTATAATAATTGGTGTAAAACCGAAAAAATAGTGTGACTGTAGAAATATTACTATGGAAAATAAAATATAATATCAAAAGATAGGTAAGTACCAAAAACAACTATCTATATCTTTAATAAGTCTAACACAAACATACATCATTTTATTCTATTGTTGATGCATTTTTTCAAATCTTTACAAATTGAATTGGTTTTATTGGGTTTTTGAACGATTTTAATCAATTTATTTTATTTACCGTTAAAAAATTAGTATATAAAGATTCCAATTTACCATTTTAAGTACCCACGTGGCTACACATTTGTACTCAAACAACTAAGCTTCAACAGCAAGGGACATTTACAGTGTTTCACGGTCATAAGATTCACTTGATAATATTTATTCCTAATTTTTATTATATTAACTAATGATAAAAAAAAAAAATAATATAATATAAATACAAACTTATTTACTTTAAAAATAAAGGAAAACCAATTAATCGATTTAAGTCTTAATATCAGTCTATTATTAGATAAGCACGGTAACATCGAAGTAGTATAATATGCTTTTAAAATGCTTTAAAATAGTTCTGTAAATAATAAATGTTAGTCGGTCAATATTTTTGAAATTATTGATAGTTTTCCTTTTCCCTAGAAGCTGTTATTAAAATTAGATTTCTAGGATAAAAAAAGGTGTAACGTAACTGGTATTCTAAAAAATAAATAGTTGGTACATTTACATTTACATTTATCCCTCTAGTCGAAATTTAAAATGTTAAAATATGTATTTTAATAATCGATAAACCAAAGTCAAATATTAGATATCATATGATAATTAACTATTCGAAAATTGAATGTAAAATGTATTATATTATGTATTATCGAGAGTGAAAACAATTAACAGTGACTGAATCTTAAGTTGAGTTATGTATAATTAATTCGACAGTGAATGACTGTTGCCGAGCGACCTACGAATCACATAAATATTTTGTAAGTTAACTATTTTCATATAAATATTTTACTGACTAAACAACAATTTGAACTAATTTTGTAATTTCAACACAACATTCCTCACGGTTGTCCATCGTCATCATACATTAGGATCCGTACAATTTAAACATATTTTCAACAGTATAAAATGCAGAACCGTTACATGGCTGAAAGTGCATTTTGAAATATAATAAGAATATGATAAAAAAAAAAACTGACAGAAAAAAATATGAAAAGTTTCATCTCAATCACAGACATAATAAATAAATACTACTTCAAAAATCCAAATAAAAAAATAGAATGTTAAGTTTTTATAGAGACGTTTGAACATTGGTTATTTTTTTCTGTCTGAATTCAATAAGCGTTTGAGAATATTTTCTAATTATTACATTCTTCATTTAGATATTCTGATTTATATATTTGTCAAACATAATCAATTATATGCATAAAACAATATTTTATATAACGATATTTAATATTATACCAAACAACGAATAATTATCTATTTTAAAACAATAAACATTAAAATCATAAACAATGAACATAAACATAATTTTACGCATGAAATATAATATAAAATAAACGAATACAAAATATACTATAATATTAATTTCGTGATTTATGTCATTGCAGTTTTATTTAGTTTATACTTTTCACTGCGAATTGTCAATTGGTTTTAAAATATGAAATAAGTAATTATTTATATAATATAACAATTGTATTTCGAGATACATACTGAAAATTCATATAGATTCCACCTCAGACGAATAGCAAAATATTTTCCACATATTGTAGGTGAGTGGAACCCTGCACCAAACTCCCACTTACTTATCCTTAAAACACTAACGCCTTATACTCCCGAAGCAAAGTACACCTAAGCCGAGATGTACGAGACTTATACTAATAAAATTGTATACTGTGAAAAAAATAACATATACGCCTGAACAATAATACAATATTACTGCGCAACTATACGACTCTAAAAATACACCAAAAGGATGGGAATGTTTTTTGATTGTGAGTCGGTAGTTCTAATACTTATTGTAAGTCGTAATTATAATAAGTATTATAAGAATAAATGAAGTCGCAATTTTTTTTTCTTCTCAATTTTATAAGTTATATTGTACCTATATTAATAATCATCATACATTATATATGGAGGGTATTAGTTATCGATTTTAATTTAAATTAAATACTAGGTATTAGGAAATACCAATAGAGTAAAATATTTTAATCAGTGTTAAAATGTATCATTAATTCATATTCTTCAATAAATTATATTGTATAATAAAATACTAATTATTTTAGCGATGTCTAATTTTATTGATTATACATTAATACACTTCATACGTAGGTACAAATGCTTGAAGGCAAAATAGATTGTTATATTATATTATTTTACAACCAAGAATTTGGCAAATTTAAATCCGTGGAATTGAGATTCAGAAAAACGACGTGATCCATATCTAGATATAATATTTAAAAACCTTTTGATCTTGGAAGTTTAAATCATGAACAAATTCTTATAATTATTAATTACTGGCTGTTTGTTAAATAAACAATTTAATAGCGTGAAATGAAAACTTAAGAAAAAAAATCGGTATTAAATTAATTCCGTCTAAGAATAAAAATAATAAATATATACTTCAAAGTAGAACGACCACAGAGTTTATTTAACATTAACGTAAACGTTTAATAAAATGTTATTTTTTCAATTCAGTTATTTGAAACGAGATAATTGTATTATTATTTTTTTTTATCAGAGAATTAAAAATTTGTGAACACCTGCAGGCTCGTACTTACATAACTGCTGTAATCACGATTTAGAAAATACCGCAAGCGCTTAAAGGAATTCAAAGACATCTGATCTGTTAAGTCCTAAATCTGAACAATATAATATTATTACGCCGGTTATCTGACAAAATAAAATATCCTCTCGAACAAACAAATAAAACTATATTTACGAGAGCGCAATAACACGACTTTATGAACGTTTTGGAGTGATAACATAAAACATTGACTGAAATAACGTTTGAAAAAAAGATGGCTTTTTATCGTATTATACCTAAAATATAACTCTCATATTTTATAGGTGTACGTACGACAAAAACTCCAAAAAGTTATAAAATATATTCACTACAATATCGTCTCTATAAAGACTCGAACATTTCAGGGGAAGAGACATATTACGCCGCATTCAATATTAAATTACCCAAAATATTACTAAATACGTGTACGGATGTTATTTATGACGTAGCTATGATCAATGATGTATACCTATACTGTAATGTTGTACGAGAGTGTGTGGGTTCGATTATAATATTTATAATATATTTTATTCGCAATAACTGTTTATACGTGATATAGATAATCATACTTTTACGATCCTTGAAACGGAAATTCGAATAAATAATGGATGAGAGAAGACGACAATAGGTATATATATATATATCATATTATTTATAAATAAAAGGGGGGAAGTAAAAACAAAATCGGCGAAAGAAAAGAAATGTCTGAATAAATGTCGTTTTAAATCTCGACTGAACACAACTTCAGAATATTCCTATCGGCAAAACTCGGTAACTTTCACGACATTTTTCCAGCGAACGAATAATAATAGACGCGGGAATTAAGAGGAAGAGTGAAGTAAGTTTTTTGGCGACTATATTATGTAATATTAAACATACCTACCGTATAGTGTCGTATTAACTTTTAAGATTAAATAACATACTTATCGGCCGAATATCATAATTATATGGTACGTGTGTATAGGCACTCTTAATTCGCTTTCATTTCAATAATATTACAATTTATATAGTACACTTTCGTCATACAAACTAGGTACTAACATTTTCGTCAACTATTGCAATAGCTGTGCTTAATTTAAAACATAATATATCGCCTATGTTGATATTGGTCTTAAGATTCTCCAAAGATTGGTAAATTTGGGTATTATAATACATGGAAATTTTATTTATTTATATTTAAGGTTACTCATATCGTATTCATTACCATAATGTTCATTATTCAATATGCACTTTGAAAATATTTACTCATAAATTATTTTTACGAGCTCTTATTGGACGAGAGCCCATAATAATATAAGTATGATAAAAAAAATCGCTGACCGGACAGTTTTTTTTTTCTTTCTTAATCTGGATTTAAAGTTATGACTTTAAAGTATTAACATTGGTTCATTACTCGTTTGTGAATTTATTCATTTTTAAATTAAAATGGTTTTATTCTTGTAAAAACGGTGTTTTTTCTACTCTTAAAAATCTGTTTGAAATAAATCTTAAACGATATTATCATTATTATAGTGTTGGCAAACGAATACCATATACCCGGTTGGGATATTTTATTTATATTATACTACATGTAGTCAAGTCGGTTGGGCACGTGATATTATTTCTGACATAGTACGCGCTATAATAATGTTTAGGTACTGACATTTTAATTTCTAACGAAATATTTTAAAATTTACTGAAATATCAATCAATAATAAAATATTATAGTTTAAGAATTCAATATCAGACCCAAATTATATAAATACAATAATTCTTTACTAATATTATAATTTATTTTTATTTTAATAAAAAAAGTATTATTTTTAAATAGGAGATTTTAAATTTTATAAAAAGTACGTTGATTAAATTATGATTACTGTTTAAATTTATAATAATTTATGAAAATATATTGTTATCTTTTTAATATTATCATGCTGATTAGTAATGTATTATAAGAGTACCTAGTTATTTCATTAATCATTTGTAAAGTTCAATTTATTCACATACCATAATAATCATGCTAATTAATTACATCTAAATAATTTAATTTGTAAAAATGTTTTAGATGTACCAGACTTGCGTATCTAATCATAATATAATATTACCATTTGGGTTATAAATACTATACTAAAAACAGAGTAACTAAGGACAATTTATTCAATATTTTTATTTTCATGTTTCATGCTTATTTATTATTTTATTTTCTATACCAACAACCAGCACAATTTTTTTCGGACTAGGACAGGATATAATATTTCTTTGCTATTTATTCATCGCCATCTGTTGATACGGATCCGTGTTTATAGATATTGTTATTACACTCTTTTATTTTACGCGAATGTTGTATTGAAATTAAAATTATTAATTAAAATTATAATGAACATATTTTTGATGAATTATGTAATCGTTGGGTAATGATTTATGTATAGTCTTTCGATAATTTGACAGTTCATATAAATGTAGAACTAGGAAGTAATTAAAATCGTCTACATAAACTGGGTTGAATCTTTTACAATATTTTAAATGCTCAAGTACAAAATTAATTAGTTTCAGTCGTTCCTCAATCAGTTTCCCGCTAAGTGCACTTTATATGACCACCAATCACTATTAAATTACTTTAAGCTTTTATTATACAAAATTACCTACTATTAATACTATTAAATTACTTATATTTCAGGGTAAATTCAAAATAATTTTATCGGGAAACAGATCAATAAACGTATACATTTTGTCAGTAGACAGCCCATAATTAATAACAATAAAAAAAAAAATCATAAATTTTAAAAATAATATCACTCTATCTGCTATTTGATCGTTAACATAATATATCAACTAAAATAAACATAGTATTCATATTAATTGTGCCACTATTTTTGCAGTTGCATCTAAAATTATGAAACGATTATTACTTGGTCGATTATTTTATATATGCACCTCTTCCATTTCCCTTTGTGTCAGCATTATATTTTAAACGATTCCATTGTGCACAACTTCCAGTGAATTAAATTTCGTCTCACCATGAAATTTGTATAGTGTAAGGACTAACGTTTCTCATTAGTCGTTGACTATTTTATTTATTTAATGAGTTCAGTATTTTTAGCTCACATAATTATTCATACCAATTATACCAAAAAGGTCATTCGCTGATTTAAAATTGTATAACTCAATTAAGTCACATAAGTATACAGATTTGACATTTTTGCCAGTCATGAAAATATGTCATTAAATTACTATTTTATACATTATTTTTATCTTTACATTTTAATTATAAATAAAACCTACTTTACCTATTCAATGAGTGTCACTCGTAATATAAATATATTATGTAATATTCATATGATCATATTTAATAAGTATATGCATACCTATCTATAAATATTAAAAATATTAAAAATGCTGAATAATATGAAACTGCAAAATTAAATGTTAATATTTAGTTTGTAATAAAATACATTCTTTAGTAAATAATTAAACATGCCAAAGATAGACATTTTTGAAAATATATTTAATTTTTTATTATTCGCATTCTTTATAATGCCATATTTGAAATAATTGTGGGATAAACTATAGAGCAGATGTAAAACTTAAAACTTGAAAACAATTCTTTCAACACAATGGTAAGGTAACTGTTTAATAAATAAAATCATATTTTAATGTTTCATTTACATATTTTCATAAACACAAGTTTAAACTGTTTAAAGAATTAATCCTTTAGATGTCCAATTTCATAAATAGAGATATAATAGTATAGGTACGTATAAAAATAATAAAATATACAAATTTGTGATAATATTAGGTATACGGTAACGGTATACCTACTGTATATATAGAATCTTAAAAGTAAGCACATAATCTCCAAAATGTTATACATAGATAATTTATGGTCTCAAGTACATAATGAACAAATCATTGCTTTGAACACTTCGAACATTAATAAAGCTTATCTCTGCTGAATAAAGAAAAATAATGTTTTTAATTTGTACCTCTCAATTATGAAAACTGAAAAGATATATAATATACTTGATATCATTTTACATTTTAGTTGATAATAATTACTATTTTTCAACAATAAATAAATGTGTATTATCAACTTTAAAAGGTCAGCTTGACAAAAGAAAATCATCTTTGTCATAGAAAAAATAATTTACATTCTAGTAATTTGTTAGTGTACATTCAATTCAATACATACACACATGACACACGCACACGTATTATATTATATTTTATAGAGCAAATTGTTTCGATTTTTTTTCTAACACTTATACGCAGAACATATTTTGTGTAATGCATCTCAATGAACTATATAATAACTACGTTGTGATGAATATTATATTATTCTATGCACGGAAAATGTATATAAAATAATATTATAAAATTCTAAATTCAATAAATCGATATTATCTTTGAATGTGTCGTGCTCGTTAATAATAATCACGGACAAAAGTATAAACAGCTGCTTTGTACGACAATTATACAATTGTGATCTTTAAACGGTTGTACAGATATTATTGTACCTATGCACAGTGTATAATGTATAGCGTACGAAATACATAACTTTACAATGACGTGTGTATACCTTTAAGTGCTATAATAATAATAGTCTGCTTCCGTCAAATGACATCCCCCGTCCGTATATTATAATGACGAAACATAATAATAATTATCAGAACGAACCGGTTTTATGAAAGTTTTCGCGTCGTAATAAAATTCGTTTTAACAACTATAATATACCATTGTAATCATAATATTGTGTTCGCTACGCGACAATGACGCGGCACAAGCGCCACCAGAGGACGGCGCTTTTATTAGGCAATTTAACGGCGCGCACGCGCGCGGGACCGAAATTATTGTAATAATAATAATGATATCCGACGATCATCGCAAACGGGGAAGGGCGCAGTTATACATTACGCCGTATCATACTATTATTATTATTATTATTATTACAGTGTGCGTTTTTCGTATATTATCGTTTTTTTATTCATTATACGCGCGTATGGGCCCGTTTATTCGTACGATACGCATTTATACAATATGTATAAAGTATATACGAATGAAACGCCAGCGACAGCTGCCGTTCTCACGGAATGTTTTTCCGCAGCGAAATGTAATAATAACAAAAATGCGTTTTTGCCGTGACGGCATCGCTGGCTATATATTTTGGCTGTTTACAAAACTATATACACCCAAACACTGAGAAGGCGTATTGTCTATATAAAGAACGAGGTGGTCGTACCTATACTACAATATTGATAATAACGGTATAACGACAGAGAAAATAAATAAAAACGATATAATTTAATTTAATAGATACACCTGTTTATTATTATTGTGATTATTGTACAGAAACGCAAATATAGCACCGCAGACACGGACCACGTACGTAAGTAGGCATTGTCACGAGTACAACAGATCTCACGAAAAAAACTAATTTTGTTGGAACAGTAAAATCCTACACTCCACGATACACTGTTTTCGAGTGTTCAGAACCACTGGGTGATAACGAATCATTCCGTTTATTGAAAAAACGAACACTATTTAAATTCTCATTTGTCAACCATTAAAAAATAGTGAAATAGTCGTCTTCTTTGAAACGCTCGAATGGCTGATTTAAAACTTCACTAATCCACTCCGAGTCTACACTATAAATATGTTTATAGGCTATTCGCTACCTTATCACATATTATGAACACAATTTTTTGATGGACAGAATATTTTAAAGCTAGACTAGTAAGTATGGTAGTCACACTTAAATAAAAAAGAAAGGAGGCAAGTATATAAGTGACCGATCTGCTATACAGCTGTAGGTGTCCACTGTCCTCATCGATGAGTAAGACGTCACTGTATAATGTGTGTGTTAAATTCATTGATAAAACATTGCATACCATAAAATATGATTCTGAGCGAAGACCTTATTAGGTACTAAGTATATTTAATGATATTTTATATTTTATATTGCTAATTTAGTAATTTAATTTACCTTTAGTATTACGGAAGGTTGAATTAATTTTTTCATAGAACACTGCATTCATTTATTATATTATGATTATTTAATTTTTATAATAGAATATATTTTCATCATACTTTATTGTTATTAAATTTTGAACCAATACCAACCTACCGAAGAACGGTGTGCATAGGTTCGTGGTATAAATAGGAATTAGCATAACATTAATCTAATTGTTTGGAAAATAATATTATGTATATTGTATATTGTGTATAAAATATATATATACGTAAAAGTTTCAAGTCTCCACTAAGTCTGCGGTTATGAATTAATTAACAACACACATCTAAGTGTTGCTAAAAATTATTGAGAATATTTCACACAGAAAAATGAAATTATGAACGAAAAAAAATGTATTTATTTAGTAGTTGCTACTTAATTGTATTTACGCTCTTCAAATGATTAAAAACAGTAGGTATTAAAATATTCTGTACATCATAATTTAGCGATTATAATCATCGTGTTGGTAAAGTTTTAGAAATGGTTGAATTTGGGTACTTAATAAATAATATATTATATTCAATACTAATAAAACGATAATCCACAGTTGTAATAATAAATGTTTGTGTTGGATGTTTAACTATTTAAGATACTATGTTATTTTAGATTTTTCCACCCTCCACGTTTTTACGTTTTCTCTTGTAGCTACAGCTGCGGGAAAACGAGAAATCACGACGGTCCACTCTGTATACTCGACGTATATAATGCGTATTATACCTATATCCGAGTATCCGACGATACTATTACGGCGCGGCGTTGGGTACGTTGGAAGGGTTGGGCTCGTAAATTATTATTCTGGTCGGACTATGACCGTCGCGCATAAGTCGTATAGGTATGCGAGCCGAGTGCGTGCGTATTATATATTATATATTTTATATCCGAACGACGCGTAATATGTTTATAATATAATATGGTTTGGCTGTGTGTTGTGTGTGCGCGAGCGAAAAGGACGACGACGCTCCGTGTACAATACGAAAAATTATTGCCGATAGGGTTGAAAGGGTATGGTATTATTATTACTATTGTACGTAGCGCTGCGGCGGTGACACACAGACTCGTGTAGAAAAACGCGAACGCGATAGAGAGAAATGTGAGAGCGAGTGAGAGGGGTGGGTGGAATGAGAGAGATAGAGAGAGAGAGAGAGAGAGAGAGACCACCGGCGGTATACGCTATAAATATGTATAAAATATATATTTATAACAATAGAATATAAAAACAACGAATATATATCGTTCGGCACGCAAATAACCGACCAATTAGGTGTTTTATTTAATATTGTACGGAGGAAAAGTGGAGTTTGCTGGCGCCCGCCGCCGACCGTTCAATGTTTAATAATATTATGTAAGTACACACACGAACGACGGCGACAGCAAATGTCCCGGCGACGGGGCCAACGAATCCGACGACGGCGCTCGCATTAATATTATATTATACGCGCGTGTGACGTGCTTTATAGTACGGGGTGAACCATTTACGAATTGATTTCCAAATATTTTGAGGAAAAAACTTCTTTCTTTTTAATACGATATAGGTTTAAAAGAACATTTTATATTACACTATTTTTTTCATGTTTTTTTTTATACTGTTTTTATCATATTATATTGCGGCGTTATTTTTAGGATTCTTATTTCCGAATATAATTGATGTAAAATCGAATACTTATAATATTATCACGTTGAACAAACTGTCCGTTTTTGTCTCAAGCGTTTAGAATGTTTGGACCAGTGGAGTTGCATATAATCAGCTAGAGCACAACAAACTTTTGCGTCGCGGTATACAGTCCCTTCTTCACGTTTTCTGCCCCAAACACATCAATCGACTCGGATGTAGCTGCAAAATGGATCATCCTGTATACACGTGATGTGTGCGTGCGTGTGTTTATAGTATATCGCCGCTGGGTCGGCCGTAAAGATAGTCACTCGTGCCATATTATAAATTATATATATATATATAATAGTGCCTGCTTCCACCCGATTGCTACTGCAGTCGCTACCCACCGTGAACTAACCCCCCACCAACTCAACAACACACACATACATGCCCGTTTTACAACTCCCCGGGGAAAATGTGAAGAAGACTTTATCAAATATATAACGCAAAAAAAAAACCGTTAGCTTCAATACATAGGTACACATACAACCCACTCACACACCGCATGCAAGCACGGATTCAGAGTAAAGATCTCGGAGGAGCCAGTTCATTTGAAAGTTGAAACTATATATATCACAATTAATCGTCCTCTTCAATATTATTAATTATTCAATCTAATTTTTGCATGATAATTATATATAATATTTGCAATTTTTTTTTTTTTTAACAATTCGAATAAACACTACAGTGTATTATGCATAATAATATTATGTTCATAATATGTCTTTATTGAATAATATCGAAGTTGCTCCGAAAAATGGGAAAGTGCGTGTAGTGTTTGTTTGTCTGCGCCCCTTGACCCAACTCCATCCCTCGACTCGGTCTCTGCACAGACTCGCGACATTTTACGTCGAGCTCGGCGCCCAAATAGGTATATGACGTATATTTATAATATGTATAAACACACGCGCCACACACATAGTTTGACGATAATAACAATAATATATTTAGCCAAACGTCAGATACGAATGAGTATAATATCATAATAACATATTGACGGTTTTTATTTTCTAGCGGAAAAAAAAAAATATATAGAAACATTTAAGCTCTTTGGACGTGCACAGTCACCGTACCGCAATAATATGCGTCATATCGACGAGCGTGGTTATAACCACTACCGTGCACGTACAACTCGCATTACAGTGGCGTTTAGCGTCGTGTGCCCTAACAACCACGCCATTACGCGTAAACGTATTACATATATTACGGTAAAATATATATGTTGTACCTACCTACCCACCCGATCGACCAACGATGTCGGCTGTGTGCAGTCGGCGAAGGGTTTGAATTCGAAACGTATATATAATAATAGCCACGCGCACGTTCGCTGTGTATTATAACATTATATACATATTATGATAATAATATTATAGTCTTTATCGTACTATGTAATAGAGGCGTAAAAACTGTAAAATAAAAATAAATTCTTTCAAAACCAGTTTTGTCAAGTCTTCACCGATTGGGTACTAAATACATCGGCGTAACTCTAAACGAAAAACTGTCACTTGGCGACCACAAATTTCCTGAAAATGTTAAAAGATTTACCGTGTAATTATCTACTTTAAACGATGAATCTTTACGAACGGACGCTTAATATTGTCACGCCTGGCCCGATCTCTGTAAGCACAAACACACCCACATAAAATCCAAATATTTCTGAAAACTTTTCTAAATCTATTCTATAATAGTTTGCTTTGCTAAGACTACGATCTACACACGTTCACAACACATTATTAAATATTATGATTATGTTAATAAATTATATAGTATATTATACATGTATAATATTATTATAGCAGTCCGATAAAAATCATTTTTTATACGAAGGTAATTATAAAAGAGAACCACCCTTTCCAACCAATACCACGTTTAAGTCAAGGAAAATATAAAACATGTTTGACACAATTATATTTTAAGTAAACCTACATATATATATACGTATATATTGTATTTATTGAACGGTGAAAATAAAGAAGAATTAGACATACAGAATAATAGTTGATATTTTGCCAATAGGAACTTGGAAGGCGAGAAAAAAAAAATGTCCCGATTTCAATTACTATTTTATTTATTGTACATATTGTTACCTATATCTTGGCTCGTTATAAGTAATATGTTCGTGTAAAAAAATTAGTTGATTTTGAATAACTTGGTGGTAATAAAAAAAAAGTTGATAAAGTGACTGAAAGTCACTTATAAAATTGCTTTTATATTTACTCTTCTTTTATTATTACAGTGTTTTTTTTTCTATTTAAATATGTACTTGAAAGTTTCATTAATCTTTTTATCCATCTACAGTTTTACCAACCTTATCTACTTCATCTCTTTTTTATAAATACACTACAATTTTATTTTCAATATTGATTCAAATATTTGGAGCAACATTTTCCACTAGTGCCTAGTAAGCTTTTGTACGCTACGTTCTATCGCGCGTTCGTATTACGGCGAAAGAGTCTTTAAATTAGTCTAAAATATAAGGTTAGGTTCGCTTAGTACTGTGCGTAAATATACAAACCACACCACGAATCATAATTAACAAAACAAAAAAAAAATACCAAAATGTGTGTTTGATTGTGTGTTGTACTGTACTCGCGGTATAAACTAGAAACGCGACTATAGGAAAACAATACATATAATATTAAATAAATAATAATGTAGGTACCATGCGCAATTTTAAATTTATATAATTTGATCGTATCAACGATAATGTCGATAAATAACAAGATGACAATACGCGTTCGTATTACGACGAAAGAGCCTTTAAATTAGTCTAAAATATAAGGTTAGGTTCGCTTAGTACTGTGCGTAAATATACAAACCACACCACGAATCATAATGTTGACAAGACAAAAAAAAAATACCAAAATGTGTGTTTGATTGTGTGTTGTACTGTACTCGCGGTATAAACTAGAAACGCGACTATAGGAAAACAATACATAATATTAAATAAATAATAATGATCATGCGCAATTTTAAATTTATATAATTTGATCGTATCAACGATAATGTCGATAAATAACGAGATGACAATACGCGCGCGCGACAGTGTATAATATCATAATATTATTAATGTATACGCGTAGGCGTACGAGTGCCTGTATCGTGTGCAAAATATCGTAAACTATTTTAATAACGAGGGTTGAATCAAATATAATAATTATTAACGAATTATGTATATATGGGTATATTAAAAATAATCGGTCCGGGCTAGTGGCGTGATATACGGCGCTGTATACATAAAAAAAAAAATATAACGATCCGAGTAAAATAATAATATAATTGTAACCGTTTACGGCAATAATAATTTTTATCGTAAAAAACTTAAGTCTTGCCCCTAATGCAGTAAACACGACGACGTCGGTCGTGACTATTTACGACACGGCGGCGGCGGCGGCGTGGGCACAAGTACACACACATCATCACACGGCGGCGGTTCGTTACGTTTCCCTCCCTCGGGAAATAATTATCGCAGGTCCGAGTTTTCGTAAATTACACCCTCCGCTGGGATCCGCCAAACGTAACGTTATATTTTCTAAGTATTTATTTAGTCGGGTTTCTCGTCGTTATAATAATAATAATAATAATAATAATAATAATATAATAATAATAACGCAAAAACAAAAACACCAGCAGACCCGAACGAATCATCGTAACGCGCGTTCTCGCGTAACGCAAACAATAATTCGACTGTTTGCCGAAATTATAGGGAGTTGAAAACATCGCGCGAATAATAATAATTAATTCCGCCGAGAAATTCGCATTGAAATCAGACCACCGCGCCAAACCCGTAAACCCGCGAACCGAACGTAAAACGGTTGATGTACCTACCCTCGCAATGTGCGGACACTCGTCGTGTTATTGTGTTATTGCATTATTAATAATATAATAATAATATATTATATTTTAAATTCCGTGTCAACCGGCGAAGACGTTATCCCTGCAAACATTGCGAAAATAATACCCACGACATTGTTGCTGAGTAAACACATAATATTATAATAATAATAATAATATATGCCCACCTATATCTATGTATAATTTAGAGACCGTTTAATCGCCGCCGTCTAAGTTAAAATTATGTATGTTTAGCGGTATGTATATTTAATGAATTACGTCGTATCGTATTATTCATCCGCCTCCCCGCGGGACTTTAAATTCATCAATAAATAAACAAATAAATATATTTATACGACTACCTATGTATTGTAATATAATACAATACAATACGCGATAACTCTCGGTGCTGCAGCCAATTTTCCGACGGCAATAATTTTAACTATAAAATACCTACGTGTCCCATGGTCACAAAAATGCTGATCGATTTTAGACGAATGAACGTACATTTTTTCTACACAAATACAAAGTACGAGGGGGGGGGCACACTGCGTGTACAGTACAATGTATGTTAGGAAAATGGAAAATCGTGGTCCCGCGTCAATTTAAATAATTATAATAATTATATACTTATCCGGAACATCGCGGTAAATCTACCGTAACAAGTAGTGCCTATATATTTTACATCATACATTTCTGAGTGTATCGAAAACGTACCCCAAGTTGACGTCATTATGATTGACTTTTAATATGTCTTTGATTCCGTATACCACTCAACTTGTTTTCTAAAGAACTTGAGAACTTAGAAATAAGGAACCCACTTGTATCATGGCTCACTTCTCATTTCACGGGCAGCTCACAATTTGTCAAACTAAATAATACTCATTCTAGTCCGGTTGAAGTCTCGTCTGGAGTCCCTCGAGGTGGACATTTTGGTTCTCTTTTATTCTGTCTGTTTATCAATTTTATTATATTTATGTTCATTTTAAATAACGAAACAATATTGTACTGTATGTTGACGACAAGAAATTGATTTCATCGTTGATTGGCATATCTATAAAATGAACTAGATATTTTCAACCATTGACTCAATAACCTAACCTTAACTCTCAACTTGAATACCTAAGTGTCAAATAATCTCTTTCTTCAGATCTCGCTCATCCATAGTCCACTCTTGTTTTCCAAATAATTTTCAACTCCAACACGTTTCCATAGTTAAAGATCTCGGGATATACTATACTCTTTCTCTCTTTCGTTTGAACATCACATAAACTTAACCGTAAATAAAGCATTGTAAGTCCTTGGATCCATTAAGCGTGACACCAACAGTTTCTTTTTGTCTCCGTTCTTTGTACTTTTCACTTGTCAGATCTCTCCTCGAATATGATTTAGACGTTTGACACCATTTCCTTGTGAAAGATAAATCCCGTCTTGAACTTGTTCAAAATAGATTTTTAGCTTATGCTTCTTTCATTTTCTATACTTCAGTCATCCACCACGACTAATCACCTACCCGTGAAATCCTTCACAACAAACTCTATTCTCTTCGAAGCTGACCAAGACCAATGGTTCATTAACTCCTTTTTAAATGGGTCTCTGGACGCTCTAGATCTTCTCGAAAAAGTCTCTTTTTGAATTTCCTTATATTCTACACGTAATCAGATTACTTTCTCTATCTCCGGTCACACCATACCTTTCACTACGTGCTCAAAACACAAACTCCCTAATACCCGTATTTTTAAATGTATATTATATTGACACTGAATTGTTAGATTTAGATTAAATTATATTTATACATCTTTATAATTGCCATTTAACATTTATATTGTAATAAAATAAATAGAATAAAATGTGTGTAGAGCCTACATTTTTAAAATCATTATTATCTATTCAATTCGAAATTTGTGTTGCACACGCGTTCCACCGATCTGTACGCAATATTACAAGTTCAAGCCCATTCACCCTATGTTATCTAATTAAATATAATATGTACAATGCAACTTTGAGTGAGTTTATAACTATTAAGGTACTTGTGTTGTCTATAGTGTTATATATATATATAGTGTATACACATTACACAGATATTGCATACTAGCGTGCAACTTAAATGCTTTCATGCAGAGCAATGACAATTCTGCGTATTGTAATTAAAATTGTTTCCAAGTCCGATTACAATATAATATGTAGATGGAACAGGATGACTGGTCGTGACTAGTGGATGTCGTATATATAGATATTTCTTTTCGAACGTCGTGCACTCGTGCTCATTTACTCATAATATTATACATTGTACATACAGAATTGAATGTAGAGTACCTATATAGTTTAATACAGGATAATTGTCTTATCTCAGAACACCACTCGATATTTGCGGGAAAATGTTAAAATTGTTACTGGTTGGATATTGGGTGTAACATCAAAGGTCAGGTCGGACGATAGATAAATTCATAAATGATTTGAGGTTAGGCTTGGGTCAGGTTGGCATGATCCATATTAGAACATTTTCCAAATATCGAGTGATAAAATATGTACAACAATAATATTACAGCGGCGGCGGCGGCGGTGACTATATACACGACGGATATTCGAAAAACGATGGCGACGGCCGCGACCATACATAATTTATATATTGCATAGCAGTAACGCCCTTCAAAACTTTGTGGGGACCGCGTGTGTTTCGTGTAACACATTGTTTCAAAGTCGGGTGATAAAAAATGCTCTTTTCGAGGGGAAAAAAATTAGCGCTTTGCACGTCTACCACGGAGTATACGCGTTATCTATCATCATCTAAGTGTCCCGAGGCGTCCAGCAGGCTGTTTTACCGTCCGTCCGACAACGGCGTTTAGCAAACGGGAAAGCCTACTGCAATAACATAATGGCGAGCAAGTATGGAAAGCGGGGTTAGATTTTTCCACGATTATGTGCATTTTTTTGTTTTGTTTTTGCGGTCTTCGCGTTTAAGACGTACACCGTCGTAATGTACCTACTCATAAACGCATAATACGACGCAAGTCGTTATGGAGGTCGTCAAAAACGAACGTTTTGATGATTACTATTTTACAGGTATATTACTACTCACTTTGCTTTTCCAATACTTCGGCCGACTCCTCGCCCTCTTCGTCGCTTTCGTCGCCGTCGTCGTCGTCGGCTTCATCGTCGTCGTCATCACCATCGTCTTCCACGTCTTCGTCTGATTCCTGCACATACTCGTCGCCTGGCTTGACTGTCGGCAACGGCAGAATACCGTCGTCGGTCACCGGCACCAGCGTGTTACCACCGTGGATTTCCTGAAGCCTGTGATGCCGCGATTTCTGAAACAGAAAAATATGTTTAACTTTTTTGCAAAATTGACACGCCACAGAGGCATAATGCCCACAGGCATGGTAAGATTTACTACAGGGTGCCCTCCGGGCCTCCACAAAATCATATCTTTTTCCTTACGAGTAAACGAATAGTAATGTTTAAACATTGATAATTGTACCTAGTTTTTTTATTTAATTTTTTACGTTTCCAATTTTTAGTACCTACTATTAATACCTACGCATGCGCTTGTCTAAAAACTACTTATGTGTCAAAACTTAAATATATCAATATCCATTATTAATCGACAAATGATCAACCACCTAATTATTTTATCCGAAGAACTGCTATTTATTTTTGTTGCTGGTTTCGGTATATTTTTTATGGTTATTAAACACTGACTATACTCACTTGCATTGTATTTTCTTGAACAATGACGTTTATATGAATAGTTATATAATTTTATAATTTATTCCACTGAACACGAAACTTTATGCATATTAATTAATGTCGATCAGTGTCCAATATGCATTAATTACCTAAATAAAGAATGTGATCAAAAAAACCATACGATTTTTTTTCGCACAACGAAACGTGTAATGACCTAGTTAATGGTACAATGTACCTGTTTGGTAATTGATAAACATCTACTTTAAGAAAAATAATTTTAAATGCGACTTTATCGAAGAATATTGCAAAATCCGGCTCTCTTTGTATAATATATTTAATTAAAATTTTAGAGTGCCTAGGCCATAGCTGGTTTTATAGGAACCTACATTATATAGTTGTCTGTGAACACGCGTTCATAATAAAACAATAATCAACGTGTCACATTAAAAAAAAACACTATTATCAGTTTATGGTCTTGTACGTTATGTTACATGCCATAGTTAAAGTTTAATTAATCCGCATATCCCGTTTTTTTTTTTTATTTAATTCTTTCAGTTTTCAATAATGGTAAATACCTTAATAGAATTAAATACTTAAAAAAACTTTCTAAATGGCAATAATTCAATGTATAATTAACTTTGTGGATATTCGTTTGAGGGGATTGGAGTTATATTTAATTTCAACGGATACAATAAGTATTAACTTTCCAAATCCGTTTTAGACTTAACGAAATTCGTATATATTTATAGTCGTTTAGAATTAATTAAAATTGAGCGTCTTTACGGGGACCTTAATAACCGTCCAGGTTGTTCAACCAAAAGCAGTCGAAAACAAAGAAATCGAAACGAGAGACCGTTATCCAAAAGTCAAATATAGTGTAATAAAATTTATAATTTTGTCACGAACTATAATGGCAAATAAAACTGGAACTTATAAATTCTTTTCCATTTTCCGCCATTGAATATATTCAAATGTAGCTATTTTTTAATATGCTAAACGAAATACGCCTATACATGTAATGTTATTATGTTCTAACTAATAAAATCCCCTTTACACTAAGGTTGGTGGAGGGTTTTGGTGGTGAGCTGTTGAGTCCCATCTTCCAAACAAAATTTCAAAAAATATTATAATAGAGTTACGAAAATAGGTACATACAAATATACAAATATAATAAAAACTTTTCTAGTTAAGCCTATACGTTTATTTACATTGGGTTAAGTTAGTCTATTATGCATATTATTTATACATAATAAATATTTGCATTTCGGTTAAATATTACAATAATCTATATTCATTCAGATTGAAATACCTACATAGAGTTACATATTATAGAATTTTATTATTTATAATAGGTACTAATGGGGGACGGAGTGGCTGAGCGGACTAAGGCGTCGGCTGCGACGCAGCCGGTGCTGGTTCGATACCTCGGCCGCGGGTGGCATTTTTCTTCGGGCAAGTCACGGTGTCCGGAGAACAAGTACCGCCATCCCTCCACCCGGGGCATGGCAGAAACCTACGGGTGCCCCATTAGAAATTCTGCCAAAACACAACACACACGTGTACCAACCTACCCAATCTAAAAACCTACAGTTCCCTCCCCAGGCTAGGTAGGTACCTGCACCATGGCCCATAATATAATAATACATTTTAACATAAACTGTATCATGTGAGACACGGTAAGTGCTAATTGTATATACAAATACTTAGCTATAAAATCAAATTAATTATTGTTCGTTTGCTTCGAATGTGTTGAAAATGAATAATAATGTTATATAGAAAGTATGATTTTTAAGACTGTAATTGTTTTAATATTATTATTAGGTATACCGTTAAAATGGGTACGTTCCCACAGGGTGTAATCTCCTACATAAAATAAGCGTATAACGAGCACTCGATTTAAAATAAAATAAAACACCTAAAATCGATGTTATAATGTTTAACGCGTCTATATGCCTTACAATACAGGTAGGCACCACCATGACCCATAATATAGTATTAGTGGTATTACATTTTAACATAAACTATATTATGTGAGACACGGCAAGTGCTAATTATATATACAAATACTTAGCTATATATATAGGGTAAGTACAATGTCGGCGAATATGTATGTCGGTACAAAATACGCATACCAAATGCGTAACCGGTGTATTGGACGTCTGGTTGATATAATATTATTATACAAGCTATACATATATAATTATATTAGTGTAGGTATACACATCGGGAGGTGATGATAATCGCATGTGAAGTGTCTATAAGTGCATAATATATTACGCATCGGCGATCGATAGTTTCGGAATATATTACGCAGCTATAATATATGTATATAACGGGCAATATAATATTATAATAAATCATTAAAACAAGAACAATATATTAATAATTATGGATTTGGTTGTCAAAAACGGCGGTGTATTATTATTTCAAATGCCGTCCGGATTAAAATAGAGTGCATCTCGATGATGCGTTCCGCCATAGTTTTGGTAAACATAACGGTCGTAAAATCACGCAATTATTATTATCATTATTATTATTATTATTATTATGCCGTATAATTATATTTACCTACCTATATGTATTTGGTTAGGCGTAATGCGTTTATGAAAGTCGGTATATGATGATCGGAAACGTTGAATATAATATTATTATACAGCCATATTGTATCCACTTATCGTTTTTAGACTCTGCAGAGCGCATCACGCATTTCGATCACGATTATACCAATAACGGCCGGACGAATACAAATTTTCTTTTCACAAAATATTTAAAATGTGGCGTTGTGCGTGCAGCTGCGTGCACCTGTGTGTATAAGATTATTAGCTGATGAGATGACAGGAGTATGGGACTGAGAGAATAACGAATGAGCATGAGTACATATTATACTATAATTTAGATATATATGAGGTACGTACTCGGTAGGACGATTTTCGGAGAAAACATTTCGGTGTGACGGGACTTGAAGAAAAAAAAAAATTGTAAATAATATATAGAACCGAATTGGCAGGTCACGTGATCCAACGCGAAAGACATATTATACAGCCGGTAAAAACGATCACGGACGCGTGGGAATGCAGCGAAGACTGCGACCAGAATATTATAATATTGTATAGTATGTATATATTGTGTGTACTCGCCACGATAAAATTCATCGAGTGTGCGAATTTCGTACTAGGAAACGAAAACGAAAGCCGATCGATGCGAAACGCTGTGACAATTATTTGCGATTGCCGAGGATCGACGAACAAGAACTCTTTACGACAATACCAGCTATGCATGATAATCATACAGATAGAGAGATGTAGTCAAATTTTAGTGGGAGGGAGCTTAAATTTTTATAGCTTCTGTTTAATTATATGCAAACAAATTTGCATGACCGCACAATGTTTTAAATATTTTTTTCGCCTTTATTATGAATATTACCATAAACCATATTATAAAATATGAATGATGAAAACATAATTATATTCTTCTACGACAGCAGCAACAAATCTAAAATGCGTCCAACTTTTTATTGAACAAATTGAATAAAAATCGATTGCTTAGTGCGGGTCGGCCGTCAGGCCAAAAAGATAAAAACTCACTGAAGCCTCAATATAATATCTTCTAAACCTATTATTGTTGACTATGTTATTATGTGGTAATGGTATACTTTGATCATCATTTTAATAAAGTTTGATATTATAAAATTGAAGTTTAATAATTCAGAAACCATTAGTTTTAACTTTAATGTATATAATATATTGTACATATAACGCATCAATGTAAAAACGCACGTGGGTACTTAAAAATGAACAGTTAAAAATGCTGTTGTCGTTGTTTCAAAGAAATAAAAAGTTTGCATCACCACGAGACCCTCCTTAAATCAGTGGTATTCAACCGGTACGCCGCTAACATCTTTGTGGTGTGCCACGAGAGTTGGAACTGTTAAATTATTTTTTAATCTGAAAGCTACCGAAAACGTTAAATCATGCGTGTAACTTTGAACAAGTGTATCGCAGTGTGTCGTGATTCCATGGAAACGTCCGTGAGATAATAACGAGATGCGCATTTGGATCGTCTATTGAATATATTCTATTTATAGTTGTATATATGCGTCCGTATAGTATTTACTCGTATTGTAATGCTTCTCCGGTAGTCGGTGACAAATTTAAGACCTCACCATATATTTATCTAACTGCGATGTAACCGAATGTCAGATGTTGGTGAAAGTTTGTCTTAGAGTATTTTGGTGTGCCGTGACAATTTTGTGAATGATAAGATGTATCGGTTAGGTATGGTGAAAATATATCAAATATCTAATACAATATTTTATATTTATATTCTCAATATTGTTTGAAAATAATGACGTAGTCTTTAAGTAATATATACATGAAAGTTCAAAATTCCAAAAATCGGAATTTGAATGTATGCATAATTATAGGGAGAAATGGGGTTTTAAAAGTGTGGTTAATCACCCTGTATATATGACGTATCATGTACCTACAACGAAATCCCATTGGTTGGAAACCTCAATCTTCTCGTAATTGATTATTCGCAAACATAATCAAATCCCGCCGAGTAGGTAGGCACTGGAGACAACGCCGCGCACAGAAACAACCCAAGCGTAATATAAACACCGAGAGACCGCTTGTTGTTGTCATCGTCAGACAATAACACAATGATAATATTATTATATATTATACGAGTCGTATTAGTCGCATTCACAAGCTCAAATAGCGTTTCAAAACTGGATAGGGATGACTGGGGATGGCTTGAGTTCGGTCTGATGTATCATAATAATATTATAATGTACGAGACGTATGCAGATGTATAAAAATAAAATGTAATTAAAAATCGATCACTATATTTTATGAGTACCTACACATTTTTTTTTTTGACAAAATATTAAACTAATATCAATATATTAACATCGTTTATAAATTATTATTACGAAACGGGGTATAATGTCTGTAACAAAAATAATATAACGAAATATACGCATTATCAAGTTGATAGCAGGATAGACTGTACTGTACACAATACACATGTAACATTTAAAATATGTAATAATAATATAATATATAATGCTATGACGTATTTATGACATGTGAATCGCCATGATTTTGTCCGGTGTATAAAATATAATATTATGATGATTATTTTTTAGATTCTGAGCGGAGCGAGGAAGCTAGTGGTTTTACAATGCTGTTTATTATTTTTTTTTTTATCCTGTTCTAATATAAAATGTCTATCAGAAGGAGTGCTTCGTTTTCAATATATTATAGTATCTTATCTTTTAGCAAATTGGATCAAGATGGTACTTTAGAGAGGTCATTTTTCGATTTTCTCAATAGTTATTAATGGCACGGGAAAAACCACCGAAAAATTACGAAAAACTGCTAAAAACTGGTTTTTAATTTCTAACACTTTGTTTATCACCACCATAGAAACGAATAAAAATAAAATAAATAAATAAATAAATAAAAACTATTTTAGTTATTTTGTTGTAATTTATTATATTAATTCAACTTACAGGCTATAATAAATAATAACAATATAAAATATCCAGACTGACGAACCGTCTCCGCTCAGAATCGTTTTTCGTATACAATGATCATTGAATTCAAATTTAATACAATCCATTATACTACAGTGACCCACTTGTACAGCAGAACGACATCCACTTACCCGATTTTTTTTATTAAACTTCAGCCCGACGACTATGGCTATTAGCTGTTGTAGGGGTTATGAACTGTGTTTGATGAGGTTGGTACGGTAAAGCGTTGTTACGGTTGTAACGGTATGGGTAAGCAACACGTGTATGTGTGGCAAGGGTCTAACTACTACGAACCCGGGTGGTCACCCATCCGGGAGCTAGTAGCTGCGGACGTTACTTATTCTCAGTCACTTTGTCACAAGCCACTATGAGGATTATTATGTCAGCGTTAAGCTATAATATATTATCATATTCTGATATTCATTGCATAGGTACCTACCAAATATATTATAAAATAATAATAAAGATAGTTTTTTCTGTGACATGCTATCCATAATCCATAATAACTATTATAGCTACTTTAATAGTTAATAATACTTAATAGTTTTATTTATTTCAGAGATGTTTTCCAGACGGTTTTTTTCAAATTTCTGTTGGGGTTTTAGCCCCCAAATACGCTATTTGTGATATTTCGTCTATAATGGTACACAAAATAACGCACTTCGCGCGGATACTATTGTACATATATAGCTCCGTATAAGTACTTATATTGTCTGTATTTTGTTCTGTTGCTAAACCTGCAACAAATTGCTCTCAAAAGTATCGTACGACGATTTAACTTTCTGCCGACACTACAAGTATTTATGCTCAAAACAGGTAAATATTCCATTTGAATTGATGTTTTTACGAGTAACCATTTTTATTTTTTTTTCGAAGCATAATAGTGATATTATACAAAATATCTAATAACGTTTCTAGACCTGCAAAGCGCAAGCAAATCGATAGGCGCGTAATATACGAAACGGACTCGGCTCGACATGCGAACGCGCTTAGACTATTTTATATCAGTAATATATATATATATATATAATATATGAGACGACGGACATTATTCGAATTCCACCCTCATCGGACCGTCGCCGAAACTTTTTCCACCGCCACTCTCCGGGGACTAACGAGAAAATCGTCGTCGGCGGCGGCGATAGCACACAACCGGAAATGTGATCAAAGCTTTATATCCTATATATTTATATTATACCGTCGCTTTTCGCCGTCTGCACCGGCGCATAATATAATATATCTTTCTCCTTCCTATTCTCAGACTATGCGAATTTTGCTTTTTATACATTTTTGTCGTTGCCGTCGTCGTTATTATGGGGGGAGGGGGGGGGGAAATAAATTCGACAAAGTTCTCGACGTATGAGGGACCGAAAACCTGCCGATAACACCCCGCCACGCAGTCATGGTCGTCGCTAGGCCTATAGTCGTCGAGGGGGTGAAATGATTAACCACCGTCGCTACCGCCATCTCTGATGCGACTGCAGCTGCCACTGCCGGTAGTCATTATCAATAGACCGGAAATGGACGTAATGTTTGTGGATGAGAAATTTATGTCTTCGTCGGTATACATAAAATATAAACGCCGCGCCGCACGCTTGACGGAACTTTGCGGTGCATTTAAATATAAAAATAAAAACCAAATGCGAGTCAGCAATTATTAAAATAATATACGCGATCGCGTCTTGACAACAAGGCCCGATTGTGGTCTATTCAGAAAATGTGAACTGCAACCATGCACGATTACTGAAAGTTGATTACGTCATCATATATACTCATATATCGTTACTCGTTAGTGATATAAACAAAATAATTACACGAAAACTTTAGAACGGCCATAACACAATGCATGAGTATAGGACATAGATAATTTACTTATACTACCAAACACTAAACGTGTATACTGCAGGATGTAACAAGAAAGAACTGAAAAAAATATGGTTTATTAACTAGGTAATAGGTATGAAATAATTTTAATTCTAAATTTCTCATAATAATATTTGTCATTTTTTTTGTATAATTTTATTGATTATAATTAGAAAAAATAAAAGTTTTTGATTAGAACTAACATTATTACACAGCCAGTGAATTGTATTTATTTCTATTACACTGTATATTATAATATCTGAGCCCGATTCTAACTTCTGCTATGTCCTGCGTATACACGAATAACCTTGACTTGTGAAAATATAATATCGATTCATATGTCTTACACTCTCGGGAATGTGTACTTAAATTATTGATTACTGTTAAATTATAAACGAAACAGGCAGAACGGCAATTCCATTTCAATATTGACCCCTTATTCTGATTTTCACGCGTTATTATTTACCTACATATACGTGGTTACTTACATATTATATAGAAAATGTGTTTATGTTACGCATTGTAAGTATACACAAGTTACTTGTGTTGGTTTGTTTATTAGGATGTACTGTAATATACTTCTCTTATATATTTTCATAGTTCTAAATCAGTCGATCTTAAGTTGCACTACACTATAATAATATATAGATCATATTATAATAATGTCATTATGAAAATAATAAGAATTTTATTGCGATGAATTATTTTCAAATATACTCAAGTTTAATTCAAAAAAAATGTAGCTACAAGAATTGGTGAAGTTTTTACCATATTAGTAAAACAAAAAAAAAAATCAAATTATTTGAGTCGTTACGGGGTACTATCTACAATATTATTTTTATGGAAATAAGAATTCGATTAAATATATTATTTTTTTTTACCCGAACATTCTTTGTAAAATCAATTTCATTATTAAAGCGCATAATAATGTATTCCTTATGAATGTAAAACACATCAACTTTTAGTATTCTCCGTCGTTCAAATTATTCATTAAAACAATAATATCAGTATAATAGGTCTATTATGTATGTAAGAAATAGGTAGTATAATAATAAAACGTTCTCACAATCGTTAGGTAGGTACATTTTGTCGCATACGAAATCAATTATCTACTGAGAAGATGATATAATATAAGTTGAAAAATAATTATTTTCATATTTTCAACTTTTTCTTTACGTAATCTGTTTACTATTTACAGATTGAGAAACAAAGCTTGGACATTTTATAAAAACACACTTATCATATTTTTCTTCCAATATGCTATTTAAATTATAATTCTATTCCAATGAAATTACATTTTCTTTTTTATAGCAAACAAAAGATATTTTTAATATGCTTTCAACCTTTTATTAATTACATTATTTTGTATTTTCTCCTCGATGTTAAATCTTTAACAATCCTAATATTATTAGCTAAATATTTTTCACAGTAAAACTGGAGATATATATATCTTAGATAAGCCAACAAAACATAAATACTTTGATAAAACTAATGAATTACTCGGCTTTCTAAAAATTCTACACCAATAGAAAATTTAACCAAATTATTTATTGTTATTTTTCTATTCTTTGTGGAACATGGAAGTTATGTAGGTAATAGTGATAAGGATAACTGATGGAATATAATAAATATATATTTATATAGGTGTTCCTGCAAAAGTTTCAAAAAACCACTTTATAAATTGGAATGTGAAGCAAAACGATACTTTAAAGATGTATTTTTTTTAAATTCTCAGTAAAGTCAAAGTGAACGAAGCATGACGAGTTTAATATAGACAATAGACTCACTCTTTTATTACCTTCTCTGGTTTTATTTGTAAAATTGTTAATGCCTACCTATACATATGCGATGTAGGTATACCTAAGATTTCAAAAGAAAACATTGTTAATACAATTTCAATAATAAAAAAATAATGGTTTACTACAGTTAAAAAAGTAAGAACTCGTTACTCACTAAATAGAACTTTAAAAATGTTCACAAACCATAATACAACATATATTTTAATGACAAATCTATAATAATAGTTCCAAATAATAATTGTAATAATAACCAAATTTAAGAGGAAAATTTAATTTCATAGTGGGTCATTAAAAGAATTTACATATTAAAGAATTATGCTGTTGTGTTTCTTTTTAAATTTTATCGTCTTATATTTTTTATAAAATAAATTTATATGGAAATTAATTAAAATTATTATGAGTTACATATTATTATATAACATTATGATGATTGTTAACATACCTTTTGATTTTTGTTCTATCAACCATTAGTTTTACTTTATAATTTACAGTTACTATGATAACAGATAAGATATTAAATTTGTTTTTCTTTTAAAATAAAGATTAAACAAAAATAAAACACACACACACACACACATTTATATAATGTATATGCAGTGTCTCCGTAATTATATTTTTAACACTTTTCTTAAGTTTGGTTTCACGTCTGTCTGTGATCAAATCTTGCGCGCTCGATTTGAGGCACTTTTTGAAGATGAAAAATTCTGAAAATTGGTATAGACCTTGGTCTTGGATGACAATACAATAATCCGTTGTCATTTTGGGACATGGACCAAAAAAAAAAAAAAGGATTGTCCCCACGACGTCGCCGTAATATCTCTCGCAGATATTGAACTTTCTCTCTTCCCCAAAAAAAACCGCAACCTCTTACGAAGCAAGTATAGGCGTGTCCTATCCATTATTATAATATCTATGGTAACAACGGTAATTATTACCAAATAACATTATACCGGTATTCTTTTTCCGGTAAATGACGGACAATAAATTATAAGTACTGTCAAATAACAAAATATATAATACACATAATGGTCTCATAATGAAATTGTTAATATAAAAAAATTTCAATTGGTTGTGGCAAACAAAATAAATGTCTTGTCATTTCACGACCACATAAACTTATTTATTTATAAATAAATCATAATCACCAGTAGTTTGATTCTTTTTGTTTCACAAACATATTTCTTAAACGTTTAATAAAAATATTTACTTTCAACTAAAAAGTAGAAAATAAAAAATAAAAAAAAAAATTTTAAAAACACACTTTTCCATAAAAACATTTAAAAAAAAATTTTAAAAATTGCACTAAAAAGACAAAAATAATTCTCTGTACTTAAAAATAATGAAAAATTTATTGATGAAAAATTTAAAAGTGTGTGGTGCATCATACAAAACATTAAAAGCCGAGCTAAGTCTCACATACACTTCTTTGTTCAATCCTGTTTATAAGATAGCGACTGGCAGTATATGTCAAGTATAAGAGCAAAATAATGAAAAATTTACTGATGAAAAATTTAAAAGCCAAGGAAAGTCTCACATACACTTCTTTGTTCAATCATGTTTATAAGATAGTGACTGGGAATATATGTCAAGTGTATGAGCACCACACACTTTTAAATTTTTCATCAATAAATTTTTCATTATTTTTAAGTACAGAGAATTATTTTTGTCTTTTTAGTGCAATTTTTAAAATTTTTTTTTAAATGTTTTTATGGAAAAGTGTGTTTTTAAAATTTTTTTTTTTATTTTTTCAAGTAAATATTATATTTAAATATTATTGTAGGTACATTAGGTAGCCACAACTGTAAGTACAACCTACAAGTATTGTTCTATGCTACAAATCTATACATAATATGTATTATCCAAATACAATAATATTACAAAATAATACAATATAAGTATAAATATATGTTTATTCTAAAAAATAATAAAACGTTGGTTTCTTAGAAATCTGGAATAGTAATTTTATAGAGCTAATGTACGTAAATATTTTATAAGTTGAATTATTAATATGCATTAAATATTTAAATAGTTATTACAAGTTTTCAAGTTTAGGTGCTGGTTTAGTACTATTTATTATTTAATGTGTACGAAGACAGAACACCAATAGACACCCTGTACCTATACGGACTACACGTCAACTGTAAACTAGACTACATAATTCCAGAGTTTTTGTTTAAAAAATTTTAGATTTTCTCATGCTGGAATGTTTTAATTATATAATTTTGCTTTATATATTTGTATACAACATTTTAATATCTGCTGTAGCGGTATCCCTCTTTTATTTAACAAAATGGTATAAATACTTCACATTTCTAAATAATAACCTACATTATTTATTTTAAATTTCAAAAGATAATGAAAAAAAAAAACGATGATACATCATCATAATTATATTTCTACGTCACATGGTCAAATATTTTCGTATAAACTTAGCCAAAATATAAAATTTGAAAAAATACATTTATTATGACTGCAATATAAATAATATGATGTCTATAGTATTATTGTATTATATTTAATTAAACAATTGTCAGTCAAATCAGCCAATGGCAAAGATTCCGAGGCTTATCCTAATCCACCTATATAATATAAAAAGAAAACAAAAACTATAATCAATTAGGTACCTACCTACTACTTATTTGACATCAATAATGTCATTAATTTTATCGCTATACAGGGTCTTAAAATATAACATAACTGATGTGTAAGTAAATCTATGGACATAAAGTTTTGTTTATGTTTAATTAATAGTTTATAATTAGTATAGTTTTTGTCTTAAATTAATAAAAAAAAGGATTTAATACCTGGAAACAAGTAGGTATATTGTATAAAAATTACCTGATATAATATTACATTTTTTTAGTAAAAGATTTTCTTACATAAAATGTAAGTTTAGTAAGTTACCACTCACACAACACCGTGTAAATTATACCGTCTTCGCTTGTACTGTCGTTTGATTTTTTTCTTTGAATGTTGATTAAATTTTTTCTCGGTCAAAAAGCTTAAAATGTAATTTAAAGGTTTCTTATAAGTTATAAGTTGTAATACTTGAATTTAAAAACAAAACTAATCGTTAATCCATGATATTTTTTTATGAGCGTTGAAGATTGAATTTTGACGAAATTATATAATAAATATTATATTATACTATTATAATAATTAAATATCTGATATGAAATAAATGCAATAAATGCAAAAATTAATTCAACTTACCGTAATACTATTATAGTAAAATGAATTACTTAAATAGCAAAATCAAAAAAATATATCATGAAAATATATATTATACTATTAGTAATATAAATCGTCAACAGTTTAGGTTTTGCTCAGAATCGTTTTTCGTATGCAATAATTTATCATTTAATTAAAATTGATTCAAACACTACAGCGACATATACTCCATGACGAGAAATACTCGACACCTACTATAATACCAATATAGCAGAGCGGTTACTTACAGACTCCACTTTTCTAATAATTGTAGTTAAGGTTGTATTTTAGATGCGAAAAACGTACAGTTCTAAAAATGAAATATTGCACTACACCTCGTATGCGTAGGTACTATAACTGTAGTTTGTACTAAGTACCTATGCCAATAAAATTAATACAATTTATTTCATTTCAAACGCTTTAATATAGACACTCGTCTGGAAATAACAATAATGAGTTACTATGTTAATGACATTATCGAAATCAAAAAAAACAATAATGACTTTTAGATGTACGCCGTACACATTACACACCATCAACAAATGTCACTTCAAATGAGTTTTTTGAATTTTAATTTTGGTCAGGTTTTCATTAAAATAAAACTAAAATAATGGGTTGACGGCTCGGCTAAACTGTATTGCTACGCACGTGACAGGGCTTTTAATCGGCGGTAATAGACGCGCGCAGTGACGGTGTCAACACTATTTTTATTTGTAATTTAATATTCGTGTTCGTGGAAGATTCTCGTTACCTTAACATTAACGCGATTTACTCGGTCGACTATAATAATAAAAAAAAACATTATAATATTTTTCCGGTCCAATATTACCGACGGTTAATTTTTTTTCCCGGACACATCGATAGGTACCCACAACCCACCCAACGACAACACGCCCAAAATATAACGTGTTATTCTCTATTCCGGACAACAATATTGTGGATGTGGCAATCTAATTATCGCGTTGACGATAACGGTCTGAGGGCAACGACAAAAAAACCGAAGAAAAAATATATAACGTCTGTCGTAGCTGCAGGACGAACGGTGCAGGCGAGGATATATTATTATTATTATTATAACGCACAATTTGACAACAGCTGCCTTAAACTTGCACGAAAAATGATTATGATTACACTGTTATTTATTAGACCGGCAATCGTTGAGCATTAAGGATATTGCGTCAAAATACGTCTTACCTAATATGCCTATCGAGAAAAACCAATTGCTTAATGACTCCGTGGCGCGCGTTATGCACAGGGTGTATCATACGGAATATTATTGGACAATATTTAAATATCAAACAATCCACCTGCAGGTACAAAATTAACAGTGTTGAGAAAAGGAACGGATTTTTTGAACAAGTACTTTTTGTATGAACGAAGATTGGAACTGCTTCCTTTGAAAATAAAGAAAAAGGAAAAAGAACGAATTCTTTTTTTTGATGAACGTGAACGAAAATCACAGTACCTTTAAATTATAAAAATATTTTTTAAATTGTAATATAATTTTCTTTGTTTCTACGTGTTAATAAGTATAAGGAGTTATTTTTAATTTGTTTACGTTTAATTCATTAATTGTTGTCCATGCAAAACATTTTAAATAAAAAAGTATTATTCTGAAACTGCAATTTTTTAAATAACTCGGTTAAAAATGAATGAAAATTGGAACGAGTTCTTTTTATAGATTAACTAGATTTGGAGCGAGTTACTTTATTGAATAAGGAACAAGAACCTGGAACGAGTTCATATATCAAGAAATTAACGGGGAATGGAACGAGATCCTTTTAAAGAGGAACTTTCCCGACACTGATAATTGACAATATTATACATGTCTCTACTACATACTCACAATAAATATAATATTATAATAATAATAATACTAATATAAATGCAATACGCGTAACGTCTATATTATATTTTATGCATAACGCGGTGGCGGGCCACTGGAGCGAGGATAAGAGTATATTATTATAATATCGTGCCATTGCCGCCGCCGTTTCCCGGGCATCCGGACGATTTTAAACAAAAAAACCGAAAACCGCGATCGAAAATCGCGCTCGTGAAAAATTGTGCATATACATATATTATGATGTGTGTGTGTGTGTGTGTGTGCAGGTTTTTCGTCCCCAGCGGGGCTTTTCTCGCACGGCGCTATCGTCAGACCATGTATAATATATATATATATATATTACGGCTCTTCTCCCGCCGCTCGCCGATCGCCGTCCCGCCCGCTAGGGGTTTCCCTCCGGCGACAAAACGAAAACCGTCGGACCGGAAAAACGGGTTATAACTCACTGCTGGCGGCGGCGGCATAATACGCGTACATTTATATACAGGGTGAATCACTGCGATTACACGTTCACTCGTCCGACCGATACGGGAAAACCGGAAAACACGTAGGGCCACCCTGTACGTAATAATATATATATAAATAAGTATACGCCACACCCCTCCGCGGCGCCGTTATATGATTTCTTATCTCTCGCACGCCTCAGCTGGGAATATTAAACGCTGCCGTTCGCTATTAAAACGCCTTCTCCGCGGCGAGCGACGATAACGATGAGAGGTGATGGGGTGGGGGGCTCTGTGACGGTAAGTATACCGTCGGAGGGGTGAGAGAGGGAGTGGGAGGCGAGATATGGGTTTGGGGTGGGTGAGGGTCGAACTTTGACTATCGATAATTACGGTCGTAATCAATCTCGCCCCGCGAGTCCGGCGATGACTCTCCGAGGTGCGGCGGCGGTGACGGACGACCGGGTGGGCACGTCGCCAATTCTAAATCAGCCTTTTATCAGATCTCTATAATATAATACGTATTGTGTTATATTATATAAAATATATTTATATACATTGTGCGCGTAAACCGCTACGGAATTTGACCTGCGATTATATTAGGTGCGTATAAAATACACTATTTCGTGTTTTTTTTTATTTTTCACTTCGGAAAATCACGAAGCAGCGTGTGACGAGATTTATCACCAGATTTCCGAAGTTGATTGTACAAAATACATAATAATATACAATACTAAATCGCGCGATACAACACTGCTCCCACCACGTAATTCTCTGGAATTATTTCGTTTTTGGAGTATGTTTTGAAAACATTATGAAAATTAAAAAACAATAATAATTATTGTGTCGATAGCGTATAGTTAGGTGCACGATTGTATTATTATTGATACATAATTTTGGTATATTTATTTAATAAACGTGATTAGGATTTGATTAGTATTTAGTATCGCTTATCTACAAAAAATAGTTTCAATAACATAAACGAAAAAAAACACTCCTGTTATCATATTATGTATTATTGTATTTATATAGGAGAGACCTTAACAAATAATATTAGTCTGTTTCTTGAAAACGAAACGTTAGACATAACTACATAAGTCATATGATAATATGTATTATAGTTTGAACGAATGAATGAATGGGAATACATCCAAGTACCGGATTAATTTATTAGAGTACGTTTTCTTTTTTGAACAGAAAACTATGTAATATAATTATTACACACACCAATAATATAATAGTCACGTATATATATATATAACCAAATTTTAAAAATGTAAAGTAATAATAAAGTTTCTGCGCAGATTCTGCACTAACGTAAGTCCATACGATGTCTGTGACGGTAGATACAACCCCATTTCAAACGGTGAAAAGAAATATATAACTCGTGATACGATAAAAGCCGGAACAGTGCTATATTCCAGATTAGTCGAAAAGGGGCAAAATAAACCGTAGGGTGAAACCGACGTATAGTTGAAAGGTGGCGGTGGCTTAGGCGACTTGGTGGTATAGCTAGCAGGGGTGGCCGCGGCGCCGTGAAGTAACGATACGTGTCTGGTACAGTGGTACAGTAGCGTAATAAAAGCTAGTTTAACTGGGGGAGACGTGTTAAAAAAAAACCAAGATCCATATTATTAGGTATTTATCTACTTCAAAATGTATACAATTTTAAAATACATTAATTATAAGGGCTATACAAACATAAAATTGTATTGGCTTTGATCTTTTTAATTTGTGATGGTGGATCTAATCTCTTCCCGGAAGTATATACTTAAAATTCCTAAAAGTACCTACATTATTTCGACTTTATATGTATAAAAAACAAGCCTACTTTTCACAGGCTTAAACACTGATGCCCCGTGATATTCTCGTATAATAAAAATATATATGTGGCGTGGTGTTTGGTTGCATTTAGTCACAAAACGTGTTCTGAGTACGCACCGACCAGTATTTTTAATGACAAATCCTTGCCTCACATACGCGTGTCCAAACCAAACGCACCCTACCCCACATTAACAGACTAATGACCTCAGTTATGTACTCATATAACTATATAGGTACCCAAATAAAAAATATTGGCCAATGTCAATTGAAGTTTCTAATATAGTAACACTGCTATTACTACTATGGTAAATTATTGAATTTGTTATATTGTATTCCAAATATTATTATGTTAAGAAAATCTATTTAATTTTTGTATACTACCTAGCACTAAGTTTAGATTGCGACTAATTCATGAAAACTTTATAATAAAGACCAAAATATCGATTTTATGTTACATCAAAAAACCAAAGACCTCGACGATTGACAATATCGTGGACTGCTGTGAAAGGAATACGTCGTAATATAACATAGACGTTCGGACGCGTCGGTCGCGTACCATTACTTTCGTCACCGGACTCGGATGGGGTTGTCGATCTCGGGTTTTACCAGACGGAATTTTTTATTTTCCAGTCCATGTACACATGACGAATCGACCTCCACCAGCCACCCCCCACACCACTATCATCGTCGTCACAGCCGCTCGGAGGTATATAATACTGGCGCGCGATTTTACGATTTCCAGAGACTGTGCTGCGCGCAAAAAGCAATAAAACCCTCGGGAGTCTGTCGAACGGCCGTCAGCTCTAAATCGTTACGACGACAACGACGACAACGACGACGACGATGCCGTTTATTGCGCGCGACGGCAGTCTCCGGATTAATGGAGCACACATTCAGTTTATATGCAAATCACATCTATCTATAATACACGTATATATACACGCACACATACACACACATATATACATGTGCACGGGTGTATATTAACGTAAATTCGTCGGCAGTGCGGTACATACGTATAATACAATAATAATAATATATACGAGACCTTTCTCTCGCACACCATAAATATAATACACTTATACGAGCGCCGGCCAAGTTCATTAATATGCCGAAACGGCTGAAGTACGAGGCGAGGAGATCCCGTCGGTATTTTATATGACCGTAAATTATTATATTATTATAATACGAGGCCGTCAGCGGTGACCCGCGACAACGCGATGCTCGTGATGCGCATTCGACGAATTTCCTAATAATTATACCTACCTAGGTAGTGTGGGTAACTCGCAATATATTTTATATGGTAACGTATATACAACGAGGCGCATCATACCCCACCCGTAGTAATATACCTACGCACGACAATATTCCAGACGACCCCGACGACCTATATACTTTGGTTCTGATACGCTTTTCGGTTCGGTTATTTTTGCGCACAAAGTATAACCTACCTGCATATTTTATAGCTATTTTACGTAAACATAATGATATACTATACGAGTGTAAAAAAAGTGAAAAGTTCATTTATATATTTTAGATTCTGAGTGGAGCAAGGAAGTTAGTGGTTTTACAATGGTGTTTATTTTTTTTCCCCATCCTGTATACAACATTTCTACCAGAAGGAGTGCTTTGATTTCAAAATATAGTACCTTATATTTTAGAAAATTAGATCAAGTTGATACTTTAGAGAGATAATTTTTCGATTTTTCTCAATAGTTATTTAATACTTCGGGAAAAACCACCGCAAAATTACGAAAAACCACTAAAAATGGGATTTTAATTTCTAACGCTTTGCTTATCACCATAGAAACGAATAAAAATAATAATATTATAATATTAACTCAACTTACAATTATATATATCGTATATTATCCAGACTGATAAACCGTCTCCGCTCAGAACCGTTTTTCTTATACAATGATATTATATCATTGAATTCAAGTTTAATACAATCCGTTATACATTGACCCACTTGTCACCTACTGTACAGCAGAGCGACATCCACTTACCCGCTTTCTTATATATTAGTATGTCATTCAATTAGCAGCTGTATAGAGCACGACGAAACGTATATATTTTCTCTACGCCGTCGTCGGTTTTAATTACAGCCACGGTCCTACTACACCCTACACCGCCATTGAGGACCCATCCTCGGAGTTTCGACACTGCCGCTATCTCCGCAGTGGTATTTTATTGAATTTTCAATTCCCCAAAGTTGTTAGAAACTTTTACTCCGCGGTGTAAAAGCAAACACCACCGGCGGCGGTAAGTCGATTTTAAAGGTCCGCCGACACGTTTAAACGTCATCGATTATTATTATTATTATTATTGGATGCATACGGTAAACACGTATAATGGCTTTAGTTTTATCGCTCAAAAATAATACTAGTATAAATCCAATATGCGCTGCGGCATGATGGTAAACTATAAATGTCGATCGAGACGGGAAACGAAATAATTTTATTGTTCTATATTATATTATATTTTAACCGTTCTTTCGTTTCGGTATTTGCAGTTAGGTATCGAGTTTTCATCAAACTCACTATACACGCGCAGATACCTCGTACTATATACATATTACTCAGATATACTTTTATCATATTGTACCAACGTATCTGTAAATTCAGAGGTAGAAAACTTTGAAATTTGATAGTTGAGGGGGAGGAAGGGAAATTTAAATACTATAATAACATATACACATGTATGTATTTTAATTCTTCGGTCGAACCGAAAAAAAGTAAACCACGAACGCAAAATAATGATAAAAGTTTTGAATAAATACATTTTAAAATGGAATCGAACGTTAAACGGTTGTTTTACGGAATCGCTGTCAGGACAAAGGCTTATTGGGATAAACTTCAGCAGCAGATAGGTAAATGGGGAAATAAATTAATGGATATAAATGTACATAAATCTGTCTAATAAAATATGTAAGACATTATATGGGACTGCAGTTTATTAACCAACGAGATGCCCACTTTGTTTTATATTAGTTTTCCTTTCTTTCCTCTTGCAAAGCAATAAAAAACAATAAGACTATACATTTGACTTTTTTTTCATATTAAATGTACCTTACTTTTTCATGAAATTTAGTGATACACGATTATTTTCGGTATTTGAAATAATTACATATCCACGCCATGACACACTTATTTAAATTTAACTTTTAAAACAATTAAGTCTTGTATTTATTTATTACGTAGGTACAAAATTAAAATTTATACCATTTAAAGTTAAAAATACATTTAAAAAACAAAATGTGATTTTTTTTTTTAGTGTTTGTATTTAACTAATCGATATTCGTGTATTTATTCGTAGAAAAATTAGTCGCAGATTTAAAAATTTTCCAAAAACTGTTTACAAAGGATTGTTACTTTTCTCTTTTCTGGAATGAAAAAACATTGTGTAATGAGTAGGAGGTATCTGTATTTATAATTAATTAAATATTGTGTCAATAGGTAGAAAAAGTTTACAATAAAGCAAACGTATATTAATCAATCTTCTGAAAAATAAATTATAACAAGAATATGCAGGTTAATTAAAAACTTATGAGATTATGAAAATACTATTATTTTAAACAAAGCTGAAAGCAATTACTTAAAGAGTGCAATATATTTTCTATATTATAAGTTACTAGTATATTCTGATAAGATAACATTTAATGAACTTTCCATTTTAATATGCACAAGTTTCGAAAATTGAGTTAAAATAAATAAGTCTTATTAAAACAATGTAATCTCCAATTCGTGATTTTATTTTAACATATTGTACAAATAATATCATAATCCACTTAAGGTCTTAAGATAATATTGAATACGTACTTCAATTGGTTAATTAGTGATTAATATAAACAAGTATTAAAATGGATAGAAAATATTAATGGTGTTTTTTGTCATTCAATAAATTGGGTTACGCAAAGTCATAAACAAAGATTTTCTTACGTTAAAAGTCCACTAAATTACACTAAAACTATAAAAACAATAATTAAACTGTAGGTATTTTTTTTATTAAAAAAAGTTTTAATTATAAACTGCAGTTTAGACTGAAAGGTTTACAGAACAACTTTTCGGGAACTATAATAAATATTCTAAACTTCAGTACACATAACTGAACTGTATGCAGTCATACACTTATAAATATTTGGAATATCTATTTAGGCATGTAGGTTTAGACTTTATAGTTTATATAGTAAATGTGTTATAATAATAACAGCTTGTGGAATCACGGAAGTTCTACAAATTTTAAATTAACAATATGATATAATTCCAAAAATTTGTCACCTTGCAAATCACTAATAGTAATTTTCATTTTATTCATATACATATAACACAATTCCTCTTGTTAATAAAAAAAAATCAGCATTTTTTTAAAAATTATAATTAATAAATATAAGAGTGCAAACCATATAATATATTAGTAATAATTTAGTATCTACTATCTAGGCCCTAGGGACTAGCATCACAATTCACAAACGCCATAATAATGCGTGAGCAATAATTGGGATTGATTGCAGTTTTTTTACCACTGTATTACAACGAGCTATTATATTATATATAGTTTTATATGGTATCCCCATAGGTGATTGTTCAATTTTTTTATGTTTTAATATATTTTTTTTTTTTATAATGACATTATCGTTTTGATTATAATATTTAACAAATTAAAATGTTCATAATATTTGAATATATTTGACTTTTAAAGTAGGAGGTATTCATTTTTCAACAGGTACAAAAATAATTAATAGTACGTTTGATTATAAAACAAATTCAAAACATAAAATATAATATAGCCTTTGAATTAATTCGGTTGGTTCGATCGAGAATAACAGCCATACATCTATATATACCCTATTTCGCTGAACTATTATTATATGATGTTGAGCTTTAAATATATAATACTGAAAAAAATGACAGAACATTTTTCACAATAAAAGTAGGATAAATTCGATTCATTAATCCCTGTCAACCTACAACCGTCCAGCACTCGATTCACGAGACTATTTGAACGCATTGTTGGGGACAGTCGGTACAAAGTATACATACATATGTCTATAACAGACGGGATATATATATATATAGAGTGAGAGAGAGAGAGAGAGAGAGAATTCGTCGTTTGGCAGCGGATAAGACGACATACGAGTGAGTATTATAGACCCTTTATATATATTATATTATAAATCATTTGAAAAATAATGTTTATCTCTCGCGATAAATTCACGTCGTTTTGTCTCGTATTTGGTAGGTAAACACGTTGATCAATATTATAGGTGCTGTAGTATATAATAATATGACATATCATTATTGTACGAGTGTGGAGGAAGTCCGTATATACTGCACAGTTCACATCCAAACATAGATGCTAGTACGCAAGCGTCGAACGGACCTGACATCCCCCCTCGCACCCCCATGAACCCTGCGCCACTGACCCATCGTGCCGGAAATCCCATTATATTATATAGGTACTGTCGCAATGAACGGCCACGCAACGCTGTTCGTAAATATATTATTAGATGACTATGTATATACATACATATGTACACGTCGAGCATAGGCTTTCCGAGGAAATGGGACTCGAGGCGAATAATTCGAGGACAACTTACTATATATACTGTGCCGCGGACGACGACTACAATAGATGGTGTGACGGCGTGCGTGACAAAATAACGCGGCGGCGGCGATGATACGACATTTTTTCGCGTCCAGCGTGCCACGGTATAACTACCACCAGGGTCGTGGTATAACTGCGCCACACCCATAAAAACACGTATTAAGACCGGAATTATTGTCCATTAATGCTTTATGGAGTGCACGGAACCTCGCGCGACGCTGCCGTCATTACTGCGCCGCCTACTTACTCTATCCAGGATAAAGATATCGGATAGAGGCATTTCCTCTTTATCTCCCTCATTTACAATAAGGATGTGCTCTCGCATTTTCGACCATCTTTTCGCATTTTTATACGTACCAAAGATGACACTGAGCAGCACGGTTTTATGCGTTTATCCCGCCACAGCATACCTCGGCGCTTGGCAATAAAACGTTTCGTTCTCTTCACTCTTCGTCACGACGCATCCTCTCCTAACCCATCCTACGTCGAGAATTTTTTCATTTTCTCATTTTTTTCCTACGTCCTTATTGTAACTTGTGCTACTGCCGTGCTGTCTGCTCATAACCCACCACCACTGCCCGAAAACAAAAATATAGAACGGCAGTAAAATGACCGATTAAAATATATTTTGCAATGCCGCATACAAATCCCGAATGAGATACTCGTGAATTTAATAATATATATACGCATCTATTATGATAGCAGGTAATAATGAAAAACATTTATTTTGAGAACAAAATAATATTATAATATGTAAAACAATTTGACGTTTTTTTAAAAAAAAAATATTTACACTAATTATTTCTATCAAGCAGATGATTGATTAATTAAAATATCTCAATAGTTTGAAAAGTGTTATAAACTATACGTTGATACTCGTTGACCGTACAATAAATCATATAAAAATGTAACGTTCCTATAAAATATAATATGCACATACCTCTGGTAAAAATATTTATTAATTATTAACATAAAACGCGCAAATTACTTTCATGCGAAAATGATTGTTCTGTCGATTAATTAGATAATTAAAGAGCAGCTGAACGACGCTGACACACAACAACACAATTACCCATACAATGCAAACATATTGGTATATTATGCGTAATCTAATATAGTATTTTATATAATATAGTCATTAGTTGATCCTTAAGTTAAAAAATCGTCAACTAAATCATATAAGAAGTCGTATTATAAAATATATAGATTGCCAATCAGCGTGTTTAATATCGGGCTGTAACAAGAGTTTCTGTTGTCTCATTATTTAAAGTTTAAATTTAATACATGTTCAATGGACACCTCGTGACCTCATGTCTTGCTAAATTTTCAATTTTATTAATGGCTTTTACCATTTTTTTACGTTTTGATGGGTTATTATTTATTAAACATTAAAAAAAATATGTAATGCTCATGTCTGTTGCGTCAGTAAAAAAAAAAAAAAAAACTGAACTGGATATGATAACCTGAATAAATTATTATAATTAGATTTAAGATTAATATAAAATAAGATATAATATTACATATTCTTGATATAATATATATAAAAAAAAATAATAAAATATAAGTACAGAATATTTTTAGAACCTATAATAAGGTATTGTGGTTCATTATTATTCAAATAAAAAATCAATAATTAAAATGAATATGATGAAATTAATTTAAATTAATTATCGTTTACTATGGTTATTAAATATTAATATGATATTAATAAATTTGTTGCATAAAAATAATTATTCAATTATAGCTTATAATATACATAGAAGTATGTTTATAACAATAAACTTATTTGATTTGTACGTATATTCACTGAATTTGTAATTTGATGGTTATAACTTGTAAACACATAACTAATAGAATATAAGAACTGTTAAGCAATAAAAGTATTGAATCCTAGAAGTTGAGGTGCTGGAAATATAGGACGATGTTAATAGAACGGTTCTTACGAAATCATTAAGACTAATGTTAAAATATACGAAACATTTTATTTTATCCACCTTCAAAAAAAAATGTTTTTATGTCAAGAGTTCATTTTTCTCAAACCGTTTTCCAAGTACATTTTTAAAAAACATTCCAAATTTTATTTTTTGACTTTATCCAGTTTGTTACAGATAGCCTTTTTATAATTATTTTCATTTTAATAAAACTAATATTTATGGGTTTTATTTTTAATATTTGCATGAGTCCGACTAAAAAAGAAAAAAACAAATAATAATTCGTTGTTGGTATTAAATTTTATAGGTTTCGTTGCTATGAACAACTGTGATTGTAAAGTAATTGCCAATGTTTTTAGCTAAATACAAGTAAAACATTTAAAAAATGTTATCTTTTTTTGAAATAACACTGTCCCAATTTGTCAGATCGTGCATAAATAAAATTTGGTGGCTTATAAAACACATTTGTTGACCCAGTATGTTGTTTTAATGGTTAATTGTAAACGGCCCTGATAACCCGTCGACCTACCGTTAAAATGATTGCCTGGCCTAGCGGTTTCCTTTATGGTATATCGTAATAATATTCCTTCGCATGGGGTCCGTTTTTAATAAATCCAAGCTTATACTAATACGTCTTTCTGGTGTCCACTAACTATATTATCTCTCTTGGCCGATAACACTGTAGTCCATTAATACGAGCAACGAACATAAATAAACGTATCGATATAAAAACGTCAAATTGTTGGTTTTTTAATCACATGATATCTAAAATATTGACAATATCGCTAATAAAGACTCTAAAATGAGTAGTTTTTTATGAAAGTGACTCATAAATGTATTAGATGCTTTGTTGGTTTTTCAAATAAAATATTAATAAACTGAAATGTTGTTAAAAATTTAATAATATATGTAGTACGTAAAAGAGTTGTCCGTTTAACTAAAAGCTACAGAATAGTTTCTACAAACGCAATAGTTCAAAACTATTCTGTTTAAATTGGAAAAGTGTTTAATAATGTAAAAATAATTTGTTACCCGGGACTTGTATTATTTACTTACAACTTTAACAATATTATATTTTGTCAAAAGTTTTCACAAAACGTCAAAATCGTGTAATTTGTTTATGCACAAAACACAAATGTACCTATAGGTAATACATAAGAGTGCAGGTATGTATTAAATTAGTTTTTGTAAAATAATAAATTCAACATATATGTTAAAATGTAACTAAAGATTGCCCGCAGCAAATATTACAAAATATTATATAAAACAATAATTTTTTCATCGTTTAAATTAAAAATGTGTTGGTCTATTGAAAAACTATCACTATTTATTTGTATTGGATAATGCTAAAAAAAAAATAGATAAAAACATAAATATTTTGTTTTGGTTTCAACAATTTAGTATTTAACGTTTGTACACGATATAGTTGTATAGATAAAATTTGTAGTCTCCAGTCGAATAATCTATAATTTAAAGTCAATAGCTTTTATCAGAATTCGGCCTCCTCCTTTATAATATATAGCTGCAGTTGTAACGCCTATAGTATACCCAGCAGTGGCGATGAAAACGGAAAATACTGTTATCGTCTTGCGACCATTAAAGCTTTGGAATTGGCCTATTTTCGAATCATGTCCCAGTGGTGTAAGTCGTGAATCTTCCGCGGACACCCTTATTCCAAATGGTTTTGTCGTTAAAGTCATTGACGCAAATGCTGCCCTATCTACTTATAATCTTTGAGAACTCCCGAAAGACATTAATTATTATACAGCTAATCGAAATTTGAACTTTTTCGTGATTTTTCTTGATAATATACATATATAGCATTAAATGCTGCGTAAACTAAAAACTATTTGTCACATAATATTAAATTCGGTTTATCTTGGGGTGATTTTGTTTAACAGTTTTCAAATCAAAGACATACAATCGAGATCAAAAAAGTATAAACTAGAATAATATAATACGTTATTGTTTTTATTGTTCCATTTATTCTATGACGTATATAAAATAATGTAGATAAATTACTTTTATAAATTACTTTTATAAACTTTTTAAAACGTTGTGCTTATATTAAACATATAATTATCACTTATTCGTTGGTTCAATAATATGTCCACTATTGGCTCTACAATACCTGTATTGATGACAGTACAATATAAATGAATTGTGTTTAAATTGAATGAGTTCGGTTGGAACCATTTTATTGTTGTACATGTTACTCGTATACTGCAGCACATATTATGTGCTTTTAAAATATTAAAATGTATCAACCATCATAATAATTACAAATGATATTAATATTACATATTTGACATCAGTCAATCAAAGCCGTATACAATCTAAAACAAATAATATTTTTGAATAAAATGAAAGATAATATTTGACATTTGTTCATATTATTATAATAAATAATATCCAGAATACTCAACTCCGACTGGAATTTAATTCTTGTTTCCACTATTTAATATACGTTATGACAAATAATATTATTAATATTATAATATATTTTACAACAATACGCAATAAGTACTTTCCCCGTTTCCGAATATTTGTTGGTACGGCTATTTTAAACGACCATTATAATGTTAATTCAAAACATAATTTAAAAAATAATAATATTAACATGTAAATTATATATTATGATTGCTGGTAGTAAAAACACGACACGTCATATCATCTTACAAAGCTATATATTTCAACCCCATTCTCTGCTTCGTGACGTTATCTATCTGTAATTTTGGGTTAATTTAAGAAAACTTGGTGTTTTGTTAACGATCCTCGTGGGGGATGTGCACTGAAAGTATAGTAGCCACGTTATGGGTGGGGTGTAGCCGAAATTGTATAACTATATTGCATTAAAATGAAGACATCCGGCAAAACGCGCGTTTTGCGAATTGGTATTTACGAGTGGAGAGTATATAGTATAACTACAGCGGCAGTACACACAAAGAGGCAAACTTCTCGGGTCGAGTTGAACGCATCGGCCAGACCGTGGCGTATAATTTTTAAACTTCTGACAGGCTACGAAGAAAACCAGAATCTAATTATTCCGACTGGAAAAAAAGAGGGAGAGAGAGAGAGAGAGCGAGCGAGCTTTTATCGTTTTGTATATACCGCGTGGCAGCGTCACGCATTGTGCGGCCGCTAATATTATAATTTAACTGGGCGAAGGTGAAGATGAAGATGGCACGGCGGTGGTAGTGATGGTTTTTACTCTTTTTATTTATTTTTTTTTATTATTATTATTTTTTTTTATGTCGCCTCCGCCGTGATAGCAGATAGCACTCCAAAAGCAATTTGTGAATTAAATACCGACCGGCAAATGAGAAAAGTGCCTATATATAACGACGGGTCATACAACGGAGACGGGCAGGGGGGCGATAGGGGAAAAAACGACTGTCGTCGACAGGACGCCGTGCCGCCGGGGATATAATATCCCAATCAATCAGTCGAATAGAAAAAAATTGTTTACATATATAAATATATATAAAATACCACCTCGTTGAGTATCTATGCTATATACCTTCTAGTGTGTTGTTGAGTACCTGTGCGATATGTGCGCTGTTGTACGGAGTTAAGAAGTTTGAAAGTCCTTATATATTTTATACAACGCGTATGTGTGCGTGCGCAATAAAACCTCGACTATCCATCAGAAACGATGGTGATGGATAACTGAATTAGACAGTTAGAAGAAAAAAATATATTTTTTTTTAATAAATATACATAATAAATAGCTACGTAATATATAAACCATCAGTTTTTAAAATTATTATTTTATTATCAAAATGTTTGATTAATTTAAAAGTTAAAACTTATAAATATCCTAGACTCTATAGTAGGGAAATGTGATTTTTTTTCAACACAAACTTTATATTAGTTATTGAATTTAATATATTGTTAAATATAATTTAATTTATTTGTATACAATTTTATAAGCTATACATACATTTTACATTACGATGGGATAACAAAATTACTCGAACTTGATATTCAATTTCCATATGAAAATTTAAATTTATAAAAGAACTAATATCAAACTTTTTGACACAAAAAGTTTAACATTTACGTTTTTTTTTTAATAGAAGTAGGTTACGATAAAAGCGGTATTTAGAATTGAAAAATATTCGATAATGCTTTTAATGTCACTTTAAAAGGTTTTGTTAGAATTTTTTCCAGGATTAGCAGCAAATCAAATGGACATTGATACGGTTTTAAAACCGTTGAAAGGTATACTGCTTTAAACAGAGTTATTTTTGTATTTTTTTTTTTTTATTTTATAATGTAGAAAAATCCAATACAATTTATGTGTATATATTTCTCAACTCTCAAGGACGTACTTTTATAGTGTATAAGACGTCTTGTATAAAACTCTTTCCGTATACAATAATATCGAACACGAAAAACTATAACGTAGAATCGTCAGTGACACATAGGCTATTGTAAGTTTGTGACATTGAGTTAAAAACGACGAAATAGCAAGATTCTAACAATAAAAACGTTTCATTGTAAAATGGCTCAGTTTGAAATCTGTTTTATTTCAGCCTGGCGGAAACCTTTTTTCTTTTATACGACAAAACCGTTTTTGATGCGATTCTACAGAGTCGTCGCCGCCTAAAGACCCAATGGTTTCACAAGATATCGTTTTCGATTTGTACCAAAATAATGTTGCGTATACTATATATTACATTGTGTGGGAAATAAATATAGAGATCTCGGTGCCCATTTAATGACAAAAACTATCGCACTGAGACAACATTATTTATATAAAATATATCATATACACACATATTTTAGAAAAATGGGCAAACTTTTGAAAAACTATCGTAAAAATCACTATTTATCGTATGGTATCATTGATACAGAATTATGTTCAATAGATAATAATATATGAGCTAATTTAATTTAACAATATTTACATATTATATTTACGATATATCGTATAGTGTTATTGTTATTATTATATTTTATATCAATAACAACCCATTTTTAATATTGTACAGCCTACGTTATAAATAAGATATTATATTTTTATAGGTAGGCCCTCGATGTGTACCTATATAATACATTAGGCAAATTTATATCTTAACAATATTTAAATCCTCGTAGTTCACTCTGTATAATACATTGTACGGTGTACCATATATTATAAGGATTATAACTTATAAGCATGCATCGTATGATATATATTTTAATATTTGTTTTAAACTCAAACGTCTGCGAATACATGTAGACGATAGTATACACATATCGTACAACTCAATAAAACTGAACAAAATAAAGAATTTAAGTCGACTTTGCATAGATTATTATGAACTTATAATCAAAAGTTATATTCACGTCTGTTTATTATAATATTATTGTTATACTATACAAATACTGAAATACGATATGCTCGAACTCTCCGGAACATTTAATGCAAATACATCTCCCTAACCCCAATAATAACTTATGTTACGAGATTCTATCATACATTTAGTATGATAAAGACATAAACGAGATCTAGCCATAGAGTTAATTATTTTGGCAAGTATATTTATATACATTAGACGCATACAAGCCATTACAACTTTTACAATGTAATGTAATGTGTTTTAAGATAACATGTTTTTGACATGGGAAAACAATTACAAATTAATTAATGTCCTTAATACGGTTTATAATTACATTTTTAAAATGTTATAAAAGAGTAATGACTTACAAGTTACATTTAAAATGACGTCGTAAAATATTTGTTAAAAAATTTTAAATACTTTAACGGAACGTTTCATCGGCGTTTTTAAGGGACTAATTTAGGCAATTTTCCTATTTTAACCACCATTTAATATTTATTTTATTACTATTGTGTCGTTTACATACCTTATGTGTATATACATCAAAGATTACCATTCACCTATTATAACAAGAATATCAAAGCACAGGATGAACTTAATATGGTACAACACTATTTAATATACCTAATAAGTTTGACATTAATTTATAAATTATTATGGAATAAATATAATAAATCGTGTTCAAATACTTTCAACGTTTTATATTGTAATTTAGCGGATCATGAAAATCGAATGCTTTCTTTTTTGGTGACTTGGGTACGAGTCATTTTTGGAACAGATGAACACTAAACATGACGTATGGGATCGTAAACAATCACTAAAAGTTAGTTATCGCGCATGCTGTCAACTTAATAATGTATATACGTGTAAAAGTTCATAGTAAGTTCTAATAATTTTAGTCAGTTAGCTATAAAACTTAGCGTCAAAAAAAAAAAAAAAAGTCCGTTGTTCTATTATAGTTGTTTGAAAATAAAGCAAAGAAATTAATACTAATATATTCATTATGGTTTCATTCCCCCGAAACCATCTTTCGTAAACGTCATGATATATATATCTATAATATAATACATACATCATCACTTCCCTGGGGCATTTCACTTGCAAGTCGCGCATCTCTCGTTGGTTCATAAATAACACGTCCGTCGCCACTGAAACTTAATCGCGCCACTTAACACGGACAATGACTAAAATCGTCCCACACCACCACAGCGCCTCATCGAAAACCCCTTTAATTACGTACCGTTTTGTGCTCGTTCGATTGTTGAACGCGCGTGTGTGTGTGTGTTCGGAGTTTGAACGATAAATTGCACAACGTGTGAATTATTAGCCAGAGATGGTCATTGTTCCCATGCACTTGCTCGCATTTTCGGAAAACAGGTAAACAACCGATGTCGCCAACAAAGAAACGCAGCCGAATCGATTGATGTAAATCGTATGCATTTATCGAAGAATTAAAATTGATAGAATATTTTGAGGTTTGAATACCGCGCACCCAGCTTGCACGTGCGACGTATATGTACTTGTGCAAAGTCACAACAGCAATATTTATTATTATTTATTAATATATGCATGTATTATGTATGTATTATTACATTATAACAATTGGAAAAAAAATCTTTTTAAAAATAAAACAACAGTCTGTTGTATTAAGTTTGTTATCAACGAATCCGCCATCATACTGTTCATACTGTAATGCAATAATACATTTTTCATAAGACAAAATTAATATTCTATATAACGCCAATCGTGAATAAATTATAGATTAAAAATTAAACTCGTATAATTTAGTACAGACTTCTGAAATAGAAAGATACCGATGACATATAGTTGTTAAGTATAAACTAATAGCGGATAAATTATAACAATTCAAGAGTGTTGGTAAGTCCATTGTTTTGCAACAATGGTCGTTTCGAGTCTTATTTAGGATTAATTTCATTGCATTTGGACGAGGTCACTTAAGCGGATTTGATTGCGTTCGATATACACGACGTTAGATACAATTTTCAGTGGCACTCAAAGGGCAAAAATGATTCTGATCTTATAAATATGTATATAATATAATTATTTTGCTATTTTCTCGCTAAATTGATATTATGTTGTAAATAGGTACAAAATCATAATTTCGTTTCAAATGGATATGCATCATGCATTTACCACCACCAACTACATATTTTAATTGAAAATATAATATAAATATAGTATTATATTGTTGATGTTAATAAAATAATTAAAAATTCAAAGCTCTGTATTTATAATCTAAAATAGTTAATAACCCTCAAGAGTCAAGACAAACCGGGCGAATGTGCGATAATAATAATATTAAAAATAAATCCACCCTTTTCTTTTGTAGTTGGGTTTTTCATAGGCTGCGAGTTTTTTTTGTTTTTAAGTTGTTTTGTGCGCCAAATGATTAAACAGTAAACCTATATTACCCATAGATCAGGATTTCAAGTCCTACAATGCGATTGTTCATCTTTTTAGCGGTAAAAATGAAAAGTCTAAGATACGGTTGTATTTTTCAGATAGAACCATTTTCCTTTTTCCGTAGCAGATTATAACGGACCCTGTGGTTTTTATATTATATATACACATTTACCGTATATAACGCTTGCTGCTGGTCAAACAAGGACCAGTATAATCCTTATTTATGACGTTTTACCCTTCTTTTTAACCATAACATTATACCTGGCCAAAAAATAATAAACTACTACGTAAAATAGAGCTATACGCGTGTATAACCGAGTATCATAATAATATAGTTCCGAAAAATCCAATTTTTTTTTATTAAACAATTTCATTTTTAGTATTACTTTTATTAAACGAATTTAAAGCCAAACATCTTTAAGTGAGGTATTTATAATAAACAATAATAACATTTTGATATACCCAACTAAACATTTTATAACATAAGAATAATCAATACTAGAAACACGAACAAAAATGAAACAATATCAAAACTAATAAAAAAAATAACAAAAATATTTTAAAACGTACCTACAGAAAATCCGACAAATACATTTATCATTTATTTAGTTTATTTGTGTAAGGTATATTGTTAGGTTTATTGTAATATAATATTATTTTAATTTATAAATCTCTTTATCAATATTAAATTAATTTTTTAATATTTTTCATCACTGAAGTCTGCTGTTTATAACTTGATAAATCCAAAAATTAATTTAAAAAGAATAATCTTAAATGCCTGATAAAACTTAATTTTATTCTGTAGGTATTGTTCAATTATTGTTTAATTATATTTATAAATTATTCTAAAATGACTGAATAAATAAGATAATAATGTATGAATTCAGGACTATGTTTGAGAAAAATAAACCATGTATTATACTATCGTCAACTTTTGCACAGTTTGAATACTCTCTAGATACAAACTTGAATGGCTGAGTGTACGTAGATGTACGACTTAATTAATGTAAATTAATTCACACAGTAAATTGACACTGATAATATAGACATTAGGCAATACATTTCAAGTATGATTCTACGATTAATTTTTAATTTTTTTTAAGTTTACGAAGTAAAAAAATAAAATATTTGATTTTCATTAAAATAAATGTATTAATTTATCAGTAGTCTTTCTTATGCTGAAGAAACTGATAAAAAAAACAACCAAAAACTACCCTTATGAAAACCAACTACATAGGAACTTATAATTTCTTATCAATAATTGTACTTATAAATGTTTTGAATCACTATGCAGAAGTAATGTAATAAAAAAATGATAGCAGACAAAATTAGCTAAAATTAAATTCTTATATGAAAGAAACAGCTACTTTCTTACCTACCTACTGGTAAAATCGATAATAATTTCCAAGCTTCACTAACAATTCAAAACTATAGGCGATTGTGATTTTATAGTTATGTATGCTCTATATCGCTCTATTTAATTTCAATGGTCTCTGCTAGAATTAATTTTACAGGATTGTACTTTAATATGTGTACTCTGGGACGCGTATGTCAGAGCTGCATTTCCTTTTCAATCTGAAAGCGATTAATCGTTGCTTTTAAACGAATATAAAAGCTATTGAAAATGTTGGGGTTTTTGCGACTAATAGTGTATACATATTACTTATATTACTTATATATTATACCTATATAATATAGTAGGAGGTATATTATTTTGAAATTTTGATTATTAAAATATAGACAATTATTTTGAATTGACCATGCTTAAATACAGGTAATAATTTATAAAAAAATTAATTTACTAAAGCGCAAAAACGTGTCAGCTAATAAAAACACTCGGTGAAAAATAAAAAATAAAGTCTGTGGCTTCACAACATTATGTGTCAACGAAAAGTAAAATATAATAAAACTTTAATAGTAAAACTTAATAATGTTTTTACATGCACTTATAAATTATGACTGTTAAATTCCTTTAATACAGATATTATGTTAGTATATACAAAAGGAATGAAAAGCAGCTTGAATTTTGCAAAGCACCTCTATAAACTATTTCAAAACATTATACTTACTCTACATACCAGATATATAGTTTGGTATTTACCGAAGGTATGCAATCCATTAAATACTTCAGGTATTTGACGATTGCACAATATATAAATTAAGGTAAGGTAAATATTATTTGGAAAATAAGATTTTAACGGGTTTAGTTCCCTATTAAAGTTTAAACATTAATTATGAATATATTATTATTGTATTATAATTTTATGAACGTAATATTATGTTTTCAATACAAAATATAAACAACATTATTTTATTTTTGTTTGCAGCTTGAATCAAATAATATACCATACGACTTTGGCGTTTATGTTAATGACGTGGCAAATTCGAAGGGTACCTACGCATAATTCAAAACTTTCCAGGATATTGTAGGTTATCAAGGACGCGTGCATTTTAGTAATTCTAAAAAACAAATATTGGGTCCGACTTTAACTAATCACATATTGTGCTACAATTTGTGCGCTGTTAATGTTGTGGTAAATTTCGAACATATAACCACCACTGTGACTGTAGGATATTTACGTGTATGAATTTTGAAGTAATGAATCGTGAAACCTCACCCAATTATATAGCGATGTAGAAAATGTTTTTTTTTTTTATCATATTTTGTAATTTTAAAGCAATTATCGCATTCCAAAATGGTGGGATAAAATGTTAAAAAATAAATATCATAATAATATCATTTAAACTCACATTTTTGTAATATCTACCCAGATATCAACGTCAAATTACAATTTTTCGAGGAGATGAGCACGAGGATATAAAATTGGAAATTTAAACACTACTCTTTAAAATAATGTTTAATTAGATATTTGTTTCAATTTGCAAAATTTGCGTCGAATTTGACTAGTTTTACGGTCGTTTGCTATTAATACGCAAATCTCATAAACTCCAAATGGATCTTTTATGTCGCGTAGCAAATAGATAGATTAAAGCAAACAGAGTAATATTATATTATTATATTATCAGATACTGTTGCACATTGTAGTTAATCATATTCTAAATATGAATATTAATATACCATTACCTAATAATAATTTATTGTCATTAACTGTCGCGTTAATAACCTGTATTCTGTTCCATATCAATGCAATTGACGGGAAACCAGTATTCGAGGAAATCTCATCTATAAATAGAAAACATTCGAAGAAAAACGGAATTGACATGTTGCGAGACGTTCCTAGCAGGAGTTTATCGTGACGACAATGACGTTACGGTTACGCGTCCATAAACTGCAGGGATCGAGTATATTAATATCATCACGGATCGAAGTATTTTTCTTTTTTAGTTGACTTTGTGTACAGGTTATATTTACCTGGCTTCTGAAATTGAAAATCTTAAATGTGAAGATGTGCGTTGAACATCCAAGGGACATATATATATATCTATTTACTATAGTTACTTCGTCAATTTGCAATCGTATTATTTCAATATTCTAAATAATAATTGACAGTATATTTTGTATAAAATTAGAAAAACAATAGATATCCATAGCATGAGGAATAACTATATAAGGTCTATGTGGATATCTTAGCATAATAAAATTTTGCAATCAGAGTACTTACATTTCCACATCGACATCATTTAGAAATTCTCCGGAATTAAAAATTATAGTCGACTAAATTACCTAATTATTATACATGTATATCATTTTTTATTGTATATTATAAATTATATAGATATATTTTTTGTAAATCCTAATAGTCTTTGCTGCCGAGGGTTAAAATTTAAAAATGTATGTGTATATATATATATATATAGTTTTGTATTATAATATGTTATCCTTGGTTCTTTTATTAATTAAATTAATTACGTTATCATTTCCAAATTTTCCATGTTAATTAACTATTAATGTTTTAGATTTATTCCACACATTTTCAAACTTAAAAACACTGAAACCGTAGAGCGTATTATTCAGTAGTTTATCAAAGGAATAATGCTAGACATTGGTAAAATACAATTTGTAAATAATTAATTAATTTTTTAAATGTCATGTGATTTCTATTTACAATATTATACAATAATATATAAAATATATAATATTATTATGGTAACTATATAGTATATACCGATAATAAATTAAAAGTTAGATCCCGCGGTCCCATGTACGCTAATGTTGAATATAATATGCATATAAGTATAATACGAGATGCCAATATATTTACACGCTACTTGCAATAAAATATAATTATCTTTATATTGTTTTATATTATAAATACCGTATGTAATCGATTAGTTGATGATATATTAATATAATATGCTAAATACGTCAACTACATAAAGCGTATGTGAGAACGGTAAATATAGTATGTATACATGGCAATTGAGTGAATCATCAAGCATGCTCATCCCAAAATTTTTTTAATATTACATTTTTATACTCTGATTTTTTTTTTTTAATTTTTAAGTATCCTATCTATTTAAAGACTATATTTTCAAATACTTGGTTTGATATTTGCCATTTAAATTTTAATAAATGTTCTGTGTTGCTGTGTCGATACAAGGTTTTATTTTTATACGAAAATCAGTGAACTACCCTTTTTACCGTAAATTTTAAAGGCGATTATAATTTTTAATTTTTATGCATATAAATCGAAATTTGAAAGAGTAGTTTTTGAATTATTTAACTTTGTGTCCATGATAACAAGTTTAAATACATGGGAGGAATTAAAAATTATTTAGTAGGCAATTAATATTAATATAGTAAGTAGCATTTTATAATTGTAAAAATTGAGTAGTATAATAGTAGAAATAATAAGTAGCTATAGGTAGCTATACATAATATATTTTATACTTATGTTAGTTGAGTTCAACTATTATCAAGGATTAATGACCCTTACTCGCTACTCCTTACTCCTTACATAAAGTTAAATAATTCAAAACTGCCGGTTAGAATTCCGATTTAGATGCATCAATATTTTCAAAAAAATATCTGCTTAAAAATGTCCAGCAATGTTTCTTGTTTGAAAAAAAAGAATTTATATTATATCACCATAATATGACATTCCTATTGAATGGTATACAAATCTGAGTTTCTAAAATTAGTTTCGAAGTGCCTAAACTTCAAAATTTGAATAAATTCATCAAGTATAAAAGAATAACGGGGAGTGAGAAATATTTTCTTTTCGTCCTCTAAACATAATAATATAATATACGTGTCTGCTGATAATTATATGTGTTCGCGACAAGTCGTAAGGCGGATGCCGATAAAAATGAAAACCACGGTTTGACACTCTACCGCGACGTCGACAGTGAACGGGCACGACGGGCGAATGCGCTACATTCGCAGTTTGAGTATAATAATAATATTATTATTTAGTGATATTATATATATATATATATTATATAATACCTGCCGGGTCGCCTGGCCGTATAATAATGCGCTCGTCTGCTTCTGATTCAAGTGTACAACGTGTACACATATTATATATACGCGTGTATATATTTTATAATTGTATTACTTCTATAATATAATATTATATATGGGGACGACGACGCTGCGTGGTAGGTATATATTGACAAAATCCCAAGCGCTATACGCGAAATTCAATTTGCCTCATCGCCCAGCCACGGCCGCCCTTTCTGTGTATCACTCGCACTCGCTAACACACCCACACCCACACCCTTACCCACACACATACACGCAAGACTGGCACGAGGCGGTTTAGAGCTGTTATACCCGATAAACAGACTATAAATTTGCTCGGAGAAAAGGACGAGCGTCGTATAATGCATGCGTATTATATCATGGTGCGGCGTACGTGTAGTATAGGTGGACGGAAACTTTTCCGAGGAGGCGCGCGCGCGCCTTTTGTTTTTGTATATTATTAATTATTATACATATTACACATATTATTATTATTATTATTATTATTATTATTACGATATAATAGTATCGCGCGCACAGGTTTTGGAATACGCGCGTGGCAGTTTTAATTAAATTTTGCACTGACGCCTGACGGTGCATTATCGCGAAGACGCGCGTATATAATATATAATATAGGTGCATGGCGAACCACACGCGCCGTGTAGAATGATATTATATTTTATAGATGACCGTAACCGCGGTATACCATCAACGTTCGCCGAGAATACGGTTGTGCGTACTGCGTATAGGTAGGTACCTATATCATGACGTAAAATGATACCGTATGACGGTCCGCGCTTGAACTCCGAAAGTCCACGACATTATGCCGTGCACACAGATGCACCTGACAATTTGTTTTGGACTTAATGGGCTTGGTCGCTATTGAATATTTATTTAAATGGCTACGTAGGTGCCTATGCATAATTTAATATTATTGAATACTATTGAACTTAAAATAATATGAAAATAAGGATTTTTAAAATTGACGGTTGATCAGATGAACAATATTATAAAATTATTTATCAATGTGTGAAGTCTAGAATAACTAATGTCTGATAAGTCTGGGTTTTAGACTGATGTCTGACGGACGTGTACGCACATATCCGACGTACACATACCTATTTTTACCTTGCACGCCTTTAAATATAGTTTAACTTAGATATACCATAATGAGGGAAATAAGTTGCCTGCGTATTGTTCTGTCGGGCCCGCTACAAAATGTATGCTGCACAAAATCCTGCACACGATTGTGAGTTCACGGCCCTGCGGCGTTTGAGAGAATTTTTTTTATTTCCCACCGGAAATCAGCGTTCTTTACGTTAGCAAAGCATATCCCTGCTATTGTAATATTATTAAATTCAAAGTTTCTAATCGACTGCAATAGTGCAATAACTGAATGAGTATAAAACATCGATTTATATAATATTTGTTTTATTGATCAAGCTACTATATGGCCATTAGCTATACATATTATTATTATAATACACAATATTATTATTTAAATTACCCTGTTAGGATGTATAATATAATATTATTATAGATAAATAATAATATAACCGCTGACTAATACCCATGTAGTAGATGCCTTAAGAGGATTGGAAGCGGTGATTTTCTGTCTTTGTCTAACACACGTGGGACATAGGAATTTAGACGTGTTTTCATTCCAACGTACAGATTGATTTTGTGAAACGATAAAAATTCTAAAAACATATTTTAATTTGTCGTCATGTCTACTAATTGAGATTGACTTTCCCACATTATTGATTTTATTTCCCTAAATCTTAAAAAAATTCTAACTAAAAGAGGAAATTAAATATTTAAATTTTTGGAGAAAATAAAATCAAAAAATTAAAAATCTGGAGAAATTGATCTCAAGTAGACTTGACGACAAATTCAAAACTGTTTTTAGAATTCTTATCGTTTCACTAGATCAATCGTTAGAATGAAAACACGTCTAAATTCCTATGTTCAACGTGTGTTAGATAAAGAAAATCACCGTTTCCAATCCCCTTAAATAATTAACACCGTTGCATGTTATTATTTATGAAAAAAAAAATTATGTACAAATAGATATTTCAATGACCCTGATCCTGTATTACACCTACATTTCGTCACTTACAGATAGTATAATAAATGTGTTGTGTAGAAACTAATTTGGTCGATTTCTGTTTTGTATGTTGGTTATATTATGATTAAAAAATATTGCACGAGTCGTTTTTAATTATACCGTATTAAAATATTAAATTTGAGAAGTCTGACTTGGTTAAAACTTAATCAACAAAACCCTTGTAATCACTAAGTAATTTACAAACATAATTTACACATTACACTATGTGATTCTACAAATATAGCTTTAATATTCTTTATACAACAATACAATTGTAAAAACCAAAATTCAAATAATTAAAAATAATCAAAATCTATTTTTGAATAATATTTATATAGATTTGATAATATTAACCTATAAGCTATAACTTATAAGCATTTATCATTTATGTTCTTTCGTTAAGTAGAACACAATGGTATTTTGTTACTTCATATTGTTTAAAATGTCTACATGCAGGTATAGAAAAAATATATAGGTACTTATCTTAATGGATCTTCATGGTAAATCGTATTAGTTATAAAAATTCAAATACTTAGATATATTTTGAAGATGATTCTTTTTCGAAAAATTAAATTCTGTTACCGACTAATATTGATTTTTTGTTCACGATTAAAGTATTAAACCCGTGGCCAGGATTATAAAAATAAAACTAAACCGCTTATCAGTCACTTTCTTCTATAAATACAATGTATGTTCAATTTAGAATTGAATGATGTGCAATTTTTACAAAAAAAATCACAATATACTATTCTACAGAACGGCTAGCGGCTAGCAAATAACTTCTTTTCGACACTATATGTAGGTTTAAAATATCAGAATAATTATTGTACTTTTGAGTAATGCGATACTATTTTAATAAGCTGTTTTAAATAGGACTAGAGAAAAATCCTTGTATATAAAAGAAGTTTATTTATTAATTACCTTAAGTATGAGACCTTATTGTAGACCTAGACTGGCTTAAAGTAGTATAATGTTATTAGGTATGTCGTATGTGAATAGTGTATACTAGTGTGTAACACGTACTAATATTATATTATATAGGTCAATATTTATAGAATGTGTGTACGTGTTAAAATATGATTGATTCTAAATGATATTCGATCAAAGTTCCTGTTTCAATATTTTGTTTTTCTTCTAATACCTGGTATACAATATTATTCTATAAGAACATTTATACAACTCAAAAGAAACAATTTCCTTTAACTTTGACAGGAAATTGAAAGTTAAAGAATGTGTCAATAATATGTCCACTTATATTATATTATATTGACATATGAGTATTTGGGTAAAGCTTCAGAGTTTATTCCTGTTAAAGTGGTATCTTATATAGTTATGTACCTACTTATGTACGTATACCACCTGCAGTAATATATATACAGTCGAGTAAATAACAAATGATTATAATACAATCGGATGAGTACAGCGGATATTTGTGGGGATTGGGAATGCCTGAAAGAGTAAGTTTTGATGTTTTATTTTACGTGTTACGGCTTTATTAAATCTATAAGTCAAAGACAAAATAGTCCACACAGGAGCTATGGAAGTTGGAATGGGATTCCCTACCAGAGTCCTATGCTTCAAGTTATAGATCTTTATTCAAAAACATACCAAGACAACCATGGTTTCAATCGCTAAAAATGAGCCGCGCCACCATAACCAAATATACCAGATTACGTACCGGCCATAGCCTACTACCTCACCATTCGTTTAAATTGGGTCTCAACAACAGTCCATATTGTCCCCTACCCAATTGCGGTGGAGAATATTGTGATTTCCAACACTTACTCCTAAATTGTTCATCCCTATCTATACAAAGAACAACGTTAAAAAATCGGTTTTCCACCCTAGATATCAATTTTTCTCTTATTAACGCCCTTTCAACTAAAAATATTAAGCTAATCATACACACACTAAATTTTATAAAACAAACAGGGCTTCAAATCTAAGAGTGTGAGCTTTACAATGATAATTCAGTTTAATGTATTTTATTTTATTTATTGTATTAATTTTTAAAATGTAATCGTCGAGATATAATAATTATTCATTAAAATCTCATTAATAAAAAAAAAAAAAAAGACAAAATAACATTAAAACGCAGAACTCTATTGCCATCCATTAAAAAGCTTGAGAATAGTTAACAAAAACTAAAAAGACAGTTACTAGTTAGTAGTTAGTATCTATAATTCTACCTAATACCATTGATTATCAATGTTAATACGATAATAAAATATAAACTATTGATCAATTTTAAAATATTAATCAAACAATCAGAACTATAAATTGTTATTATACAAGTTAAAGGCCAAGTCTTAAAATATATTTTAAACCAGGGCTTGAAACCGTTTTCAAAACCGGTATAAACCGTTTTAAAACTGAAAACGAAACCGGAAAAAATTGGATACCGGTATTATAATTTAAAACCAAAACCGAAAAAAATTGGATACCGGTATTAAATTCAAAATCGAAACCGTAAAAAATTGGAAACCGGCATTAAATTCAAAATTGAAACCGTAAAACATTGGAAACCGGTAATAAATTCAAAACCAAAAACTGAAAAAATTGGAAATCGTTATTTTTTTTTTAAATTGACCTGTTTTCAATACGTAAATTCCATTATTACGCATAATTAATACACATAGTCAAATTGAGATCATGATTAAAATGTTGATAACCATTACATTATTCGCAAAAGAAAATTGGAAACCGGTATACAAAACCGAAACCGGAATTTCTTAATACCGGTATTGCTAAGTTGAAACCGAAAAATTTAGAAACTGGTATTCAAAACTGAAACCGAAACCGAAATTTCTTAATACCAGTATTGCTAAGGTGAAACCGAAATCGTAAAATTTCAAAACCGGTATACAAAATCGAAACCGAAACCGAAATTATTTCAATCGGTTTCAAACCCTGTTTTAAACGCCACTGCTGGTTATGAATAATATTTTATTTATTTATTATATACTATATATTTTTCTTTTCCTCTGAATGTCCTTCTACTGAAATATATACGACGAATTAATGATCGATTTCCATCACTGCAATAGAAATATTATTGAATATACTCACAATTTATTTAGTTATTTAGTGTTACTGAATATTTATGACTTGTCAAAGAAATAACTATAGCACGATGTTGGTCGGTGGGCCACGCATTATCGAATAAAGAATCAACCCAGATACCATGGAGTGGTTGGTGGTAGCGGTGCGAGTGTTGTGTTACAATAAATTGAAAATGTAGTGGGTCAGCGTTGTTTTTAATATTATACACGTCGTTTTGTATTAGTCGAAAAAATATTTAGCACAAATAGCTGATAATCTATCCATTAGGAATGTGAAATATAGTTGTAGTTTTTATTACAATGAATATAATTAGTGGGTACGGCAAGTGGCAACTACTAGAAAACTAGAAAAAAAAATTACAGTTACGACTTTATGAGTTATTACAATATGTAATAAATATTCATTTTATTTTATAAATAATTTTACACAAAACAAGATTACAATAAAATATAGACACATATTTTGAGACTAGATATAGTATTTGGAGAAGCAGAATGTTGGTGGACTCCTGACGAGTGGTTATAGTGTATAGTTGATGCATGACGCATATATGAAAACAATCATCGTGTGTCAGAACGGAATATTGGAAAAAAAAAATACAAATTTAAAATGATTTACGCAAATAAAAGTCAAAATATTAACGTTGATCGATTCAATTTAAATTCGATTTGTATTTTACGCTTAAACAAAATATTACAGAGCCTTTTCAATTTTTGATATGAAACACTTTACAGCACTCTGCAATGAGAACACGGTACCTTTTAAAATATAATATATATTTCCATACATACCAAATATTACAAAATGTAGGTTAATATACAAAATGTAGGTATAGGTAATAGGTGTATCATACTGGTGTATTTCCCATTTTCAGTGGAAAATCTTAGAACGGTCCTATTTCATTAACTTCGTGGTTCATAGTATACAACACCAAGGAACGGATAATATAAATATTATGAGTTATGACGTGTAAAAGGAATTTAAAGAATAATTGATAATAATACTCCCTAATTAAAATGAGATTTGTTTTTTTTCTCTTTACATTTTCTTTTTTCGAAAACCCCGTTTGTATTCATTTCAATAGAAATAATTTACATTTAAATGACTCCGGAGTACAACGCGAGAAAAAAAAAAATAAAATATCGTCAAGATTTTTTGTCTCGATATTGTTTTTTTTTTTTTCATTCTCCGGTTAACCTTTTTGCGCATTGTCCGCTGTAGAGACCCACAGTGTCTCGGTGAATCATTTCAAGAATCGATAAATGGTAAATAGGTGAGCTCCACGGAGCAAGTATTTTAATTTTTTTTTCTGGAAGAATTATTGTATTAATATGACAGGTATTCTGGGAATATATACGAGTTCAACCGCCAACCGACCCATGAAAAAATCTTGATTTATATTTTATATGGTTTTTTTTTTTTTGTTAATACTTTATCCGAATAAACAATACAAACAAAAAAAATGTGGTGGTTCATTATGTTGTTAGGTATTATATTATTTTGAAAACTATGTATATGTATATGAACGATGGACTAATGTAATTATTATACTGGTTGGTCACGAATGACGCCAAAAACAGTATAATATAGGCATGTAAAATTATGTTTTGATATAAAATAAATGACTTATAGCAATGGTCAATGAGTATAGATAGTACTAACTAGTCAATTTCCGAAATGCATAAAGGTACACTTAGACTAATAATATAATGATTATACTGATTATACTGATTTTATTAACAAATATTGTATTTGCTTGACTGCTCACTTGGTTTGGTGTATAATGGTATTATATGATGGCAAAATGTATTTTTTATATTACAATATAAATTAAAAAGTAAATACTTAGTAACGAAACACTAGGTATACTATAACCCACTATTAAATTTTACGATTTCAACTAATTGGTTATTAAATATTAACAAATAAAAAACTAAAATATAGTTTATTATACAATCGACATTCTAATATTCTGTATCTCCTATAAATATGTATACATTAATTTAATAAAAAATTTTATTTTACAACTGATCGTTTACTACACTGCATTATCCATTACGTGAAATAAAAATATTGCTTCGTAATACTAATATCGATGTACAATATATAACAAATCGGCGTAATAGTGTTTTAAATTTGGTAAAAATAAACATATCAGTTCACAGAAATGTATTTCAAACTTCCATTTAATAATAGGTAATTAATTCACTTGAAGTAGTTCAATTAATACTATATCGTTAGACATAGGTACCTAGTATTATATATTTATATACATTTAATAATAGTTCCCAAAATATGTATCTGTGCTTAATAACTACTATGTATAACATATAATGGTATATATTTTAAATATTTTTAAACATTTTTCCCTATCTTAGTAATATAATTATAGTAACAATATTTAATACGCAATATGTGCATTCAATTAATCTTTAATAGATATATTTCCAAACACTTACCACTGACGCACATTATATAGGTGTAGGTATTCAAATATGCATACAGGAACTTGAAAAAAAAATATTCAAAATGTAATTACCTGAAACACAAAACAATGAAACACATTGATTAATAACACTTATTTTATAAATGCGTTTCAATATTACTATACTGATCCACTTACTTACATTAAAATAAATACATATAACATATAAGTAGGTTGTGTATTACAATAATAATCAGATGTTGATGTGAGCTTTTGGCATCCTTAATAAATTTGTTTTTAAAGAATTAAAAGATCATTGTTTAGACCAGTGACGTATTTATGGGGGGGGGATATGGGGGATAGATCCCCTCCCTTGACCTTTTTTTTTAGTTTAGGTATAAAGTTTAAGCTGCAGTACTGTTGCTATTTATATTTTATAATTTTGTTATCCTGTGGGCTGCGAGTGATATTACCCAACAATAACAACAAAATTAAAATAGGACTATATTCGAGAGAAGTCGGGTAAAACCCGCTAGTACCTAACCTATTATACTGTTATATACGTAGAACACGAAACTAATTGCGACAGCGGACAGAAAACGATAAGGAATTCGTAAATTTTAAAATAAATATTAAAAAAGGTGGATAAGTGGATGTTGCTCTGCTGTACAGTAGGTTACAAGTGGGTCACTGTAATGGATGGTGTTAAATTTGAATTCAATGATATAATATCATTGTATAAGAAAAACGATTCTGAGGGAAAACGAGTCAGCCTATGATTTTACCAAGTATATTTGATGATATTATTGTGAATAAAGTAATTTATATATAACCTATTTACGTGGAGCCTTGTTTTAAATTTTCAACCCTTAGCCATAAAAGTTAAAAATGTATACATGTATACATTTTTAACCACCAAATAATTAATAAATTATAAATTTGTTAAATGTTGTCAAAATTTGAACTTTAAATGCTTATAAAAAAAAATTGTGCCTATGTATTTTTAATATTTTTCAACTGCTATTAGAACGATATATCAGGAGCCTTATATTAAATTTTCACGCTTTTTTACCCAACAAATAAAAATTTATTGATAATTATAGAAAAAAAAACTAAAAAAATTGAAAACTGACAATGTCCGTAAACAGCTCAAAAAGAGTCAAAATATTTTCAACATTTTATGGTGTATAGAAAATGCTAATATAAATATTCATGCTTTCTTGTCACAGAGAGGTCGAAATTACAACAGATGAAGTAATTGATGAGTTGTGCTTAAAAAACAGAAAACTAGAGTTTATTTTATAAATTAATAAAACAGAGTAAAATTAAAATCAATATTATTGTTTTTATTGTTAGCCTTACATGGAGTAACTAACAAAAGGTTGCATCAACACTAAAAAATTTTGATATCCCCCTCCTCAAGAAAATCCTATATACGCCCCTGGTTTAGACCAATAACCGATATTATAGTCTAATAATTAATTATATCAAGTAGCAAACAGATACCTCTCAAAGTGAAGATAAAAACAAATTCGCTCAAAATAGAATGCAATAAATTTACAGTTCAAAATGGTTTTTAATTTTTTAGCGATTTCGCTGTTTCTCTATTAAATGTCAGCTCTATAATATAGTTTAGTAGCCAATAGGTAGGTATTAATACCAATAAGATAATAAATTACATGGATATGAGTATATGAGTATATTGGAACCAATTATTCGGTTGATACAAATGTGTTTTTTCTCTCTAATATTATTAATAATTAATATACATTCCAAATCCTATACGGTATGTACATGTATATATTATATATTTATATGTATTTATAAATACATTGTTGCAAAAAATATCACAGTGAATTGATTAAAAGCAATTATAAATGTTATTTAATCATTAGTCGCGTTTGTATTTATTGAAGCGTTCTTTTTAAATAAAATGCCGACTATCGACGGTATAATACGTGTTCGAAAATAAATATAAAGATAATATTATATTGACGTTTTAACCGTCAGATTGACCGTGATATTTATTTGTTTAATTTAAGTGGTGGCTTTATTCACTGTCAATTAAAAAATATATTTATTAACTATTTTTCAGGCTAATGTGGCCAACGGAATGATAATATTATGTCCAAAACATTCAACAATCTATTACATTGCGTAATAAATTTCTATTATAATATATTATTATCAAATCTACTTTTATTTTAATAATGAAAGATTATAATGGCATTTTAATTTGTAACCTATAGGTATATATTTTTTTTAGTTTAGACGTTTAGAGCATTTCACTTTGACGTAGAATATCGAAAAAATAAAGTTATATTGTATATTATTTAAGGTATCTGATATCTGATATTACGCTATATCTATTATGCACTTTATATTATAAATAATATAATTAGATCAAAAACATTTTACTCACCGCGGATGTGGGTTATTATATTATATTAAAATAACTATTATTATTTAAATATGATTTTAAAAAGGTTTCAAAGCTTATTTTTGTAATTTATTTTAAAATTTAACGTATCCAAATAAATAAATGTAAACAATTAACGAACTAAAGGTCACCAATATTGAAGTGAAACTTTTTCACGGAGGGCGGACTACCTAGTATAAGGTCTATACGCCGAAAATGAGTGTAACATTATTTCCGAAATTGACTTTTCCATGAAAAAGATTTCATGGAAGAAATAACTTTATATTGGAACAACAACCATATAAATACATCGATAATATATAATGTATATATATATATACGTATGCATGTAGATATCTATGTATAAACTATAAATCCGATTATTTTTTCATGAGGTAATTTTTTTCTGTGGTGATAAACGGGATAACGAATTTTGAAATGGTTGCCCTGGACAATTTAAATATTACGAACTTGGCTGTTTGTTACTTGTTGCAAAGGCCCTTTATTGATTTGATTATTGTTACATTATTGTCCATGCGTATGCACTCCTCACTAGGTACCAAGTAAATTAATTTTGTATACAGCTGCCGCCGTCAAAGGAAAAATATTGTGTGGTCGTGTCTGTCAGTCATTGGATTATCATACCGATGCTAAGTTGTGAATAATTTTATTTTTTTTTTAACAATTAAGATAAGGTTTCGACATTCTGAGGTCATTTTAGTAGGTTTTATTACTGTGGGGGAAGCCACAGGCAGGCCCGGCTCAAGGGGTAGGCGACATGGGCGTCACCGTTTTCGGCCAAAATGTACCCTACTCTTTTCGGCCAAAACATACTGTTCTTTTTACAATTATAACAACTGAACTTAACAATTTTTATATTTAATTAAATATGATTGTATCCGAAAATGTGATTTTTCGATAAACATTCTTACCTCCAACAGAGTGAAAAAATAATAAAATAAAACACTTGGCAATAAAATGGTTTAACATATTATTAGCTTAAATTCAAATAAACTAACAATTAATTTTTATTCGATTAATGTAAGTAATAACATTGATTATAAATACTAATATAATATAATCAATTGTAATAATAATATGTTATAACAGTTTATTACCAATTGTTTTATTTTTTCAGTTTTTTTACAGTTGTAGGTAATAATGTTTAAAAAAAATCACATTTTTGGATACAATCATATTTAATTAAATATAAAAATTGTTAAGTTCAGTTGTTACAATTGTACATTTTAAAGAAAACTGGTTAGGTTAGGTTAGGTTAAGTGCTGGCCGAAAAGGGAACGGTAAGTTTTGGCCGAAAAGGGAAGGGTACATTTTGGCCGAAAAGGGGGCCGCCCGTCGAAATAGGCCCACGCCTAGGGCGGCGGCACTTATGCTGCACTTTAGTAAGAGAGCGGCATTTTCAAAATACTGATAATAATTAATATTCTATTGTTAAGGGTGGCAAAATTTTATTTTGCCTAGTTCACGATTTTCGCTTGAGCCGGTCTTGGCCACAGGGGCTACGTGTCCTCCGACACACTTTAAAATTTTTATTATTTGTGTCTGTGTACACGATAAGTATCCTAATAATGCTTTGATTTTCAACTTAGTATCTTGTTCGATGGAAAAGTGAATCTAGTTAGTGCATTTGGGAAGTCAAAAATTAAAATTCACAGTAGTTTCCAAAGCGCCTATTTTTTTTTTATAATCATTTAAAGTTTGAATTTTGGCAAAATGTATCAAATTAAAAATTAAAAAATGATTTTTATATTAAAAATTTATATAATGTTCAACTTTTATAGCTAAGGATTGAAAATGTAAAAGAAAGTTACTAATAAATTACTTTAATTACAATAATATTATTAAATATACTTTGTAATAACTAATAATATACCATTGGCTAACTGACCGTCTTTGCTCAGAATCGTTTTTCGTATACTATGATATTATATCATTGGATTCAAATTGACAACCATCCATTACAGTTACCATTTGTAACCTACTGTATGGCAGAGTGACACACACTTGCATACCTTTTTATATTTTATTTCAATACAAACTTAATATCCTATCAGTTGAATGACTGAAAGAAGTTTCACTTCATCCACGTGTACTCACAACACGCACTTTTTTTATTACATTTAAAAGTTTATACATTTTGTAGTGAAAATATAAATAACCAATAGCAAAAATTAATAGTTTCAATAACAATATCTATAGCTTAATTTTAATTACAATTGATAATATAAAATTAATTCCTGCTAACTACTTGGTTATTTCATAATTTATAGTAGGTAAGTGTTGAAATGTTTAATAAAAACCTATTAAAACTAAATAATTTTAATTGTAAGTTAAATTTATACACAGTGTTAAATCGAATATACGAAATGTTTAAAACTAATTTTATGTTTCTAAAAAGTTTTTTTAGTACAAATAATCAACTTCATGACAAATAAACAAACAATCTCATTGACTTTTTTTACAGTTTTTTTTATTGTTTCTCACTAATGTAAATTTTTCAATTCTGACAACTCTATAAGTACCAGCTGTGTCCATTTCCCAATCAATAAATAATAAATTACAATGAAACTTTTAAAGAATCATCGCCGCCCCAAAAAGTAGTTTCCAGATAAAATACACACAAAACACACTATCAAAATTATTATTAGTAGTCACAAGATATCGAAAAATATTTATTTTTTTTTAACTAACATAGTAACATCTAATAAAATATGTTCATAATATTTATCAAATATTAATGGTTTTAAATATTTTGAATATTTTGCGATTTTACATCCATTATGTAATTCAATATAAATATATAATATTATTTATATTATAATAATGCAACTTTAATACTTATAGCTTTAAATAAATAACTTAATCTATACTTGAAGAGCAGTCATATTTTATAGTTTCTAATTTCTATAAAACATGAAATTATAAAATTAAGACATTATTGGGAAACAAACAATTTTGAAATTTCATATCCAGATTACTGCATCTATACTGTTTAGTAAAACAGTGAATTCAGTACCTAATATATTAGATAGGTATGCCATGTATTTATTCGTATCTCCACTAATCCCAAAATGTTTTATTTATTAGGTACCTACCTAGTCTATCTGTGAACATTTTCTCGGGCAGACAGTAATCAAAAAATTAACCTTAAAGTTCAGAAATTAAATCTGTAAGCTGATAAATTTCGATGTGTTCTATATTTTGTCTATGTTAACGAAAAATGAAACAATCAACAACCACTGAAAACTTTAGAAAAAATGCCAGCGAAAGCATAAACTTAAGAATTGTATTTTAGATTCTGAGCGAAGCGATGAATGTATTAATTTTACAATGATGTGTGTTTTTTTTGTGTCTGTCATCACCTTTTAGGACAGTAAAAGTGCTTGGATTTTCTTCAACAATAACTTTTTTGATAGGAAAGTGAATCTAGTTGGTACTTTAGGGGGTCAAAAGTAAATTTGACAAACGCGACGTGAAAAACAAAAGAAAAATTAAGGAAAAACGGGAATTTTTACGCAAAATCTGTTTTCGAGAAAATCGATTTTGGTTTTTGGTGCAACTCTAAAACAAATTACAAGAAATGTTATGTAGATACATGAAATTTTGACTGAATTTTTATATTAGCATTTTCTATACACCATAACATTTTCCAACTATTTCGACTTATTTTGAGCTGTTTACGGACATTTTCAGTTTCCATTTTTTTTTAGTTTTTTTTTTCTATAAATATCAATACAATTTTATCTGTTGGGTCAAAAAGCTTGAAAATTTAATAGAAGGCTCCTGGTTATTGTTTCAAAGGCAGATGAAAAAAATTAAAAATCCTCAGTCACAGTTTTTATTTATAAGCATTTAAACGAAAATTAGCAAATTATTTTGAGTTGAGAATTCATAAAAATTTTTCTTTTTAAATCTAAGATTTTTAAGATTTGAAAATGTAATACAAGATTATCCATAAGTTTGTCAACCTTTATCAAAAAAAAAAAAAATGTCTACAAGAAAGTCAAATCAAATTTTTATGAGCGTTTGAAATTCATATTTTTACAACATTTGATATTCATTCGATATCTCATGTAACGATTTTCTTATTTTGTTGTAATTAAAAAACGTATGACTGTAGATACCTAAAAATTTCACTGAATGTTTGTGTTAGCATTTTCTATACACGATAAAATTTTGAAAATAATTTGACTCTTTTTGAGCTGTTTACGGACATTGTCAGTTTTCAATTTTTTTAGTTTTTTTTTTCTATAAATATCAATAAAATTTTATTTGTTGGTTAAAAAAGCGTGAAAATTTAATATAATGCTCCTGATATATCGTTCTAATAGCAGTTGAAAAATATTAAAAAAATTTTTTTATAAGCATTTAAAGTTCAAATTTTGACAAAATTTATCAAATTTATAATTTAATAATTATTTTGTAGTTAAAAATTTATAAAATGTTCAACTTTTATAGCTAAGGATTGAACATTTGAAAACAAGGCTCCACGTAAATAGGTTATTTATAAATTACTTTGTTCACAATAATATCATCAAATATACTTGGTAATATCATAGGCTGACTGACCGTTTTCGCTTAGAATCGTTTTTCTTATACGATGATATTATATCATTGAATTCAAATTTAACACCATACATTACAGTGACCCACTTGTAACCTACTGTACAGCAGAGCGACATCCACTTACCCATTTTTTTTACCATTTAATTTCCAATAAAAACAATTATTATAGAATATAACAAAATATTCTTTCAGGGAGTATATGAATAATATGCTAATTTACGCACAATAATAAATATTCAAAAAGTTTTTATGAAATTCGAAATCACAATTTTGTATAGTTGACAATAAAATTAAATAATTATTCAAATATAAACGCACTGGTAACAAAGATTATATAACATTCGGAATTGCATGAATATCATTACTTATCTTTTTGCATTCCTACTTTATAATCTGTTTTTTTACTTAAGGTACGATGAGTAAATTATTGTTTTTAGAAATACAATCAGTATTTAGTTTTTACGTAAACCTATAATATTATACTCGCGCAGGTCTGTATCGAAATATGAATTTTTCAGTAGAATCATTATTCTAATTACTATATATTTGTTGATATTTTTTACATTTGGACTTGTTATAATTATAATCAATATGTCAATGGTACATATGGCATGTGTGTATTAGGCGTATTAGCACACCACGATTATAATAAAGGGCCGCATTTAGTTGCACACGTGCGGTAATAAAACTTAGTTGTATCAGACTTTTTATTTTCTCTACAGCCATAGATAATATTATATCTCTAGCAAATGATGCGCACAGTATACATCGTCGGAAAGTCAAATCGGAAAAGAAAAATTCTATATTTTGGTGTATAATATACACAAGTAAACTGTATATGGAATAAAGGTAAAATTTGTAGCTACTTCGGACAAGATAAAAGTCACCCCCCCCCCCCCCCAACTCCTCCCAAACACAAGACGAATAATAACTTTTACCGGCGCCAGACGTTTTACAAATTGGTCTCGGGCCTAGTGAGGCGTATAATCCGACGCCATTTTGCGAGAAATACACCGCGGGCGCGTGTACGTTTAATAAACACGGCAAACTTATTTTCTCCTCTGCGAATTCTTATCAAAACTACTGGCGGACGTTTTGACAAAAGTCTGATGGCCCGTTAAGTTGATTTATCGGTCAGCAGCAGTCAGCGCTGTATACGTAAAAAATGAATACGCATACCTATCCTATCCATACATTCGTCGGCCACCCCCACCACCACTACCGCCACCAGTCACCACCGCAACTACATTTACTCAGCATTTTCGAAAAACATATAGAAATGTATGTATTTTCATACGCTGTATCCAACTATAAACTATAAAAAGTGTATAAGTACTAAAAGACCAGGAATCTGGGTTAGGTTAGGATCTTGGTTCAAAAAATATATTTACTCAAAAAGCTTAGTTGATTTTGTAATTAAACTAATTTATTTTATATAATATAATAAATACACTTGAGGCAGGTACTCATTATACTTATTCATTATTATTATTATTATTATTATTATTTCATTTCAGGAATCAATAAAACTGTATCTCCAACACATTCTATTTTTTCTCTTTTATTTAAACCAACAATTGTATTATTGAACTCAGTGGTAGCCGATTACCACCATGAGCTTTGCTCAAAGGTGGTAGAAATTTTATTTATAAAACCAATTGTATAATGCATTATTGTTTATTATGAATACAGTTTATTTCGAAAGCGTAAAATATTAACGATTCATTTTTAGAACCTAATACACGAGATCTAAAAAATATAGCCACATCGGTATGCAGTGTTCAATCAAGTTTTTAATATTCATTCAAGGTACCTATGATATAAAGATATTGATTTATCACCTAATCTAATGTAGAAATATAATTACACAACAATAATAGTACGATAGTTACTGTATACGTACATAATAGTATGCCATCATTATACTCTATTCATACTAAAGTATAATATTCTATATCATGGCTCCGATTCTATTGTTGGATCGATTTATATTATGCAGCCATAATCAAACAAAATAAACTATTTTTTAAAGGAAATGAAATCTTATATTACATAATATGACAATTTAACGAATGATCATCGATTGTGTATTTCGAATGTCACTATGACTAGTATGGCTATCACTTTATACACATTTATCGTCTAATTCAAATTGAATACACCGCGAGATAGAATGTTATTGATTGGTGATTACTGATTACTGATTATTGTATAATATGTCCTGTAGGTAGGTCACCAACACACCGTACACATAACAACATTTCCGAAGTTTCTCATCAGAGTGGATCTATATGGACCTTTTCTACTTTCAACGACAACGACTTTTAATATTCAAAAAATTATAGTAATTTTAAATAACGGTAAATTGGATAGTTAAATGTTGGTACTTAAACAAAATTGTTCGCTTTATCGGCAAGAATCTATTAGACTAGGTGGGTACGAATAATATTGTACCTACAAAATTGAATACATTTTACTCATTATAAAACTTCATAATACTATGTCCTCTCTTTTAATAAAATGCCTACAGATATTTCAGTACTACTACATTGTTATATTATAATAATATGACTGTTTATTTTCACAGCCATGCGTATACACCATCGACATTGTTTGGCCCACACAACACACACTGGCCGAGTAGTGTTTTACCAAATTCGCACTATAAAACCGGAACGGGACGTGGGAAATATAATATTACTCCGCTGCAGTACCAGCCGACACCCATTTGTGCTGGAATGGTCGGTCCGCAGCTAGGGTGAGTGCAGTGTGGGTTTGTGACCACGACCATAGCTGAGTACATATATTATTTCGATGTACGCGCCTGTCAGCCTCTGAAAGAAAAAAAAAGCTCTATTGTCGCACGTTGTGTCAGAAAAACACTTTATGACGCTAATAAACACGCGGGTCCGCGTTGTTCTTGATGTCACCGAATCGAACAAAAATTTCCCTCTAATAATAATTATTATCCGAGAACCGTATATTATAGCAAAAGTCGCAGGGTGAGGTGAATATAATAGCGTTATATTATATTGTTATTATTATGCGATGAGCGAACGGATAAAAGCTCTGGCTCGCCACGGCAACACTATATATATATATATATATATATGTACACACAGCGTGTGTATATACACGTTTTAATCAAAAACATATTTCATGTGGTTTTAAAAGTGTTGTCAGCCAACGACCTCCACCCATCCCTCCCTGGACGTCCCCCACGGCCCTTACGCGCCACCCGTATCACGCGCGCGCCACAGTCACTCGCCACCCCGCGAGTCCACCGTGGTCTCTCGCCCAGGCCAAAAGTTGTCAGCTCTCAATGAGATTGATTAATCGTCGACTGCAGCCTACCACCATTATTATACGTATATATAATAATAATATCATATTCATCCACTTCACCTTGCGGCAGTCGTCGCGGGGTACAGTCTGACCTTTTTTTCTCCCCCCCCCCTACTCCCCGAATTTGCACCACCGCACTCCGTGAGACGCGCCCGTGTTCTTTATCCGCAAATCATCGCGTGACTATCAGCCGCCGATTTTGCCGTCTAAAATTGAAACGTTGGCTGTTTGACGGTTTTTTTTCCACCGACGAGATCCGAGATTTTGTTATATTGTATAGCATAACGGATGCGTACGACACTACCTACGACATCGGATAATATTGGCATAATTTTAGCATTGAAATTATTATTCGCACCTCTGAACTGTAGGTCAAATTATAGCAATATAGTTTTTCGATTAATTTTAATTGTGAAGACTGCAGTGTTTGATTCTTCTGCAGGGTTACAACTTACAATAAATATGATGATTTCGACGTGCCAATATGAACCATTTAAACTGAGCACCAAATATCAACACTAAATACTAGATTTATTGTGATGTTGAAAAATGCTGCAGTCACGTTTCAGACGAAAATTATTATTAGGTAATCTCGTTTAAAATAAGTTATAATTTCCCAACCAATGAAGAGAACAATAAAAAATAATTTGTTCTAATCAAATTATTAAACGATCACACCTATTATTATTTATTATCAACTTTTTCAATATAGGTACTACCTAATAAGTCATAGGTAATTTAAATAATTCTATGTATAATTAGTAGGTACCTAATTACTAAAATCTCTAAACATTTTAATTTAGAATCTAACATGAAATTATCTACAGTATATTACGTATTATAAGCTATAGGTATAGTATTAATATTGATCAAACAAATATTTGAATATTTCTAGATGTGAATAATAATATTTACGGCCGAATTAGGCATACAAAATCCTACGAAATACATGAAAAGTTATGACAGAGAACTTCTGCTGTCACCCAATAATTATGATGCAATGTACGCAACTGTATTTAAATTAAACACAACGTGAGTAAAAACTTGGTTAGGTACAATGAAATTGAAGAATTAATTAGTTTTATCTTATGTAGTACAAGTACGAGTGCTTATATACGTATACTCGATATTTAACGTTATATATTTCTTTGAACTCGACTTAAGTCTAAACTCATACATTTAAATGTAGTACATGCTCCCAATCTTAAAACATTACAGAAGTAACTGACATTTGTTTTGTATTCATATAACTGATACAGTTTTAGTAATTATATACTATAAAATAGTATAAATGATATTCCACGAGTACTAATTAAATATACAAAATACATGCACTTAAAATTGTATACGATACAATTACAATTATATTTGAACCATATTAACATTTAAATAAGAACACCGTCCTCACTAAGATACTTGACTATAAAAAGAATAAATTTCAACAAGTTTAAACTTAAAATAATAACAATCCTAACTACATGACATGTATATAATCATACGTACATGATAATATACATTATACATTAAATATATTTTGTAAAAGTGTTTTTTCTTTATGCATTACAAAATTACTTTAAAAACAACAAATTTTGTGAAGAAAATAAACTACTTTCTAAAAACAACATATATGGTTCAAGTTGTAAGTCCCAAAAGCCGAATGGTTTCTACTTTTTATGAATTCATGAATATATCTATTGAAATGTCAGTTAAAGGACCAACCTCTGCCATTTTACGCGATTCGCATCTAATATTTCTCTACTTCTATAATAAAAAAACTACAGTTTCGATCATTGATTAATTTTGTCATGACAGTTGAACTTTAGCTATATAACACTATAAATATATTTATTTTTTTTAAATACTTAAAACTCTACATCAAATTTAATGAAATATACCTAACTTATTTCGAATAAATATTATTATCTTTTGTTTAGATGACCATCTAATTTTAAATGACACTACTGACATTAGATTTTTATAGACGAACTAGAAAACTATACAGATTTGACATAGAATTTTATCCCAATAATAGATTTTAGGGGACGGAGTCGCCGACCCGAGTTCGATACCTCGGTCGCGGACAGCATTTTACTTCGGGCAAGTCACGGTGTCCGGAGAACAAGGGGATGCCCACCCGGGCATGGCAGATACCTACGGGTGCCCAAATTAAAAATTCTGCCAAAACAAACACACACGTGTAAACTAATCTACAGTACCCTCCCCTACAGTACCACAGGATAATGACCTAGTAGTCGAAGCCCTTAACCTAATAAAAAAAAAAACAAAAATAAATAGATTTTACCAATTGTTAAGCTTAATAGTTGATATTTTACAGCGTATGTACAGTTCTATAAAAATATTAAATTAATATTCGTGTATTGTTATAAGTGTTAAAATGGTATATTTACAGTAAATGACTAAAACTAAAATATCATGACTGTCCATATAACTTATCCTTCATTTTAACATTAAACTACAAGATTTTATTAATATTTCAAGTTCCTAATTTGATAGTTTTTTTTAAAAGATTTAAAAAAAAAATGAATATTCGAAACGTTTAAAAGTACCTATAAGTGCTCATTTCCAAATTTGTATTCATATTTTATAACAATAAAAATATAATATGAAAATCTTAGCTTAATCTCTGTAATTTCAATATTTCATAAATAACTTAGTATTTATTGTCACTGTCAATTTTCAAATATATAATAATAATTATTATTTTAAGCTTTAAATCTCAACATGCTTTGTCTTTTGGTATGTTTTAACCACAGCAAGTAAAGTTGTGAGAGGCTTAATGATGACCTAACTTTCCTGGGCACATTGCGTATAAATAAACAAGAGGGGGAAGGTTATATTCTTGTCCCCTCAAAGTTTACTGCAAAGCTTAACAAGTTAACTAGATTGGTTTTTTCATTGAACGTCCATAAGTTTGAAAATATTGGGTATTTTTTTTTACAAAAATCCTATTCGCGTTTATACAATTAGATACTTATAACATTTTAAATCATACCTATCTCATAATTAATTTTACTGCAGAGTTAAATTAACCATAGGCTTAATAAATTGTATTTTATTCAAATTAATATCTATAATACATTAATTCAAAAAAATCTAGACAGAATACTGATTTTCTACCCTCATCTCCACGAATGCTAGTTATGATATTCAATTTGAATTGATAATTTAAAATCAGTAGTCAATACACGTTACATTCTAATTTGAGCAGATTTCGGTTAAAAGTTGAAGCTCCGCTTGCTTTAAATGTATTCATTTTTTCTGCGCTTTCTATTACGTACCGTCCCAACAGATACACTAACAATTAACGAATAAAATATCATGAAATCTCAAAAGTACCTAAATACTACTGCATATCTCTCATTTAGACCATCACAACGCATATAGAACCTAATAAAACAGCCAAAGTGGATTACGTTGTAAAATACAGTAAGTAGTGGACATAATTTATAATGCTTCCTACTTAACAAACATACAGTACGTAACTGACCCACAAAATTCTAAATGTTAATTAGTTTTCAATGTCATATTTTTAATCTTACCACTGTACTGGCCAAAATACTATAGTTTTATTTTTTAATAACTCTCGACGAAACACATGTGATTTCAACAACGTACAGTTGCAAATAAAATATTCTCTAGTTGTAGCATGAAAGTGGTAACTTTTAAAAATGATGGATTCAGACAATGAGTTTACACCGAAAGACAAAACTATCGACAAAGAAAGTTCTAAAAAGAATCGAATTCTTTCAATTTTTCTGCGGGACAACATTAATCGATTTAACGAACAATTGTTTCTGGACAACATACAACAACTTTCCAGGTACACTTCGGTGCCATTTTAATACTCATTAAAAAATGTACTCATACTACCTTCTTAGAGTTCTATATTACTAAGACCCCGATTTTGTTCAGTAATTTTCAGTGATGTAAACCAGTTGGTTGTATAGGCTATACACGGGTAATGGGTATAAAGTATACACATAATAAATATATGCCATTCAAATAACAATATAGGTAGGTAGTTATTAGTTAATATACATATTTTTGTTTTAAGTACCTATATTTATATGGTTGTACATATTGTATATTGTTTCATTAAATAATCTGTTTTAATCATAGGTATGATCTATCATCTAAGTTACATATTAGTTATTACATGTATAAATTACCCAGTATGCAATTTAGGAATATTAATTAAACTTGAACAATTAGCAATATTATTACTTAAACAAAAGCCAAGTCAAAATATAATGTATATTGTATAATATAATATTATGTATGTTTAAGTTAAATTTCAAAACAAATATTAATGCAGCGTACACACTATTTTCTGATAGATATAATATCGAACGTCGATGGTTGAGTATAGTTAAAGATGATAACGATGTAAGACTACTAAGCGAAAATAAAATAAATGAACTTACTTATTGGAAGTATCCAGCTCGTAAAATATACAGAGCAGTTTCCGAACCAAACCTACGAACAGTGCACATATTGGGAACAAAAGTTTTACGAAAAAGTAACAGTTTTCACGATCTATGCAATTTCAAGCACCCGTTTAAACCTTACGTCAAATCATTCATGGGCAAACTTATTAATTGGCAGTACGTAACTAGAGCACAATGCCATAGAATTAATTTTACAAAAACGGACAAAGATTTAATAAATACTTTTGGTATGTCACTGCGTTAGAACTACTTATACTGTTATTAGATTATAATAATATATAATCTCTTTGTATATTAAATAGATGATATCTTTGAATGGGAAACAACAAATGAGAAAAAGATTATGTCTAGACTTTTTGCTGATGTAGCAAAATACTGCAAGAAATATGAGTTAAATGACGAAAAAATGTCTACTTTATTGGGAGTTTATTGTTATACGCATAAGTATAATAAATCGTTGGATATTCTATCCTATGAGGAGGTTTATGAATTTTTTAAAGAACTCATAATCCATCATTCAGTTTTGGTAAAATACTCTGATATTTTTAAATGACACTTTAATCTTAGAACTTTTTAGTTTTTATTTATTAATAGTACACAATATTAGGTACCTTGAATTAATGACCGTCATGTGTTTAAAATTATTTTTTTAGTGTCCTCCAGATCACGTTAATTTGTATTCGATTGAAGAAACGAAAAATATACTTAAACATTTTTTGAGTAAGTATTTAGCTTGCTTACCACTAATTCGGCATCTATCTGTGCCAAGAATAGTTCAACCCAAAATAAATTAATAATATTCTACATATAATTGAAAAATTGAAAAATATGTGTGATCTCGTTCAGATTGAGTTTGTAAAATATGTATAAATAAAAAACAGTTAAATAGTTTATGATGTATTTCATTCAAAACAAATTGAGCTATATAATTTTCAAGAATTAAAAATAAAAATGAATACACAAATATTTATAACTAATCAAATAAAGGTACACATAATGATATGTTTGTAAAACATTATTTTATCATAAAACATTATAGTATACTTAGGTACTAAATTATATATTATATAAAAAAAATTAATCAACTTATTTTTGGCTAAATTTCTGAAATTAAAAAAATGTATTAAAATTTTTAAATATTGAAAAAGAGAACTTCTTAGATATGTATAAAACATTTTAGTCAGGTATTTAGGTCAATAAACGCACAATCTTTAATACTTTTGTAATAAAGTTTGATAATATATATTTTCAACTTTTGATTTTTAAATATGTAAATGTGTACAAAAAGTTTCTATTTGTTATATTATATACAAATAACCTACACTAAGCGATAATATATTTTGAATGAGAAAATCATATATTCTAATATGAAAAAAAACCTTTAAAAAAAAAAAATAATCATAATATTAAGTAGGTATTAATTTTATATGTATATATGAATAGGTAAGTGGTAAGTATATTACTCTAACAAGTATTGCATTTTATAATACACAAAATGAAACTAATCTTCAATCAATTTAAGATAGTACTGTAAGTTGTAACTTATCCAAAAAATAGAAGATAACATAGAAGATAATATTCGAAAATATATTATAAATCAACCCTTGTGAAAGAAAATCTTAAAAAGAAAATCAATCGAAAATATAGTTTACTAATCTGGAAAATAGTATATACCACAATGACATAATATATAGGTGACAGAATTTCATCATTTTTTATGCTATCCTAACCTAACTGCAGAGTATAAAAGTGCTCTTTAGTCTTTGATGCCCTAATAATTCCTAATCATCTCTTGAATTCTCTTTGTTGAATGACCACATTTCCTATCATATAATTTATTTTATATCTATTATTATTGTTTTTACTATAATTCAATAGTAATTTTGTTTTTTTTTTTTAATAGTTTATATAATAAAATGTATATAATTAGGTATTGTTTATTATATAATTATTTCTTCTTTAATATTAATTATAATATGTGAATATCAAGTTTTCATTATAATAAACAGAGTTCGATAAAAAAAAACAGTAAACTCGTTTTTAGTAGGTTTTGAGGGTAATGGATGTGTTAAATTTGAATTGAATGATAAATTACTGTATAATATGTAAAAAAACGTTTCTAGGCAAAGTAGAGGGGTGGATCAGTATCTATTTCTAAGGATCTAAGGGTAGTTATGTTTTGTATATCTATAATGTTTTGTTGAACTAATTTTTTTCAAGAACATCGTTTACAACTTATTATAGTCATTACTAACGTACCGTAGAATGATGTAAATAGGTCCCGGTAAAAAAAACTTGAATTAGTATAAATATTTTGAAAATGTCATTGTTTATAGTGTAGAAAACAATAATATAATATGGAAGTAGGCATTGGAAAAAAGTTTCAAGTTTCTACAATCAATATATTTTATTAAATTACAACAAAATAACTAAAATTGTTATTTTGTATTTAAATATCAAATTTCATCGCGATTAAACTTCAAACACTTAAAAAAAAAAGTACTATCAACATTTTTAAATAACTACCTATAAAAATATCTTTTGTATTATTTTTAAACGCGTGGGTTTATAATATATTTTCAAGCTTTTTGACTAAAGAACAAAATTGTTAAAAATATAAATCAATAATTGAACTAATTAAAAAAATCAAATACTTTTAAAATGTCTAAAAATGGCTCAAACATAGCCAGAATATTTTAATAACCATCCCATGTTTAACAAATACATTATAGATATTTAGTGAAACATTCAAATAAATTCTTTCCGGATTTTAACAAAATTAATTTCGTCTAAATCTGGTGTTATATATTATATATTCCTATTTTCCCGCTGTTTTTTGTCATAGTTTGCTCAATTATTAAGAAAAATACTAAGCATACTTTGTAATTGAAGTTTAACTTTTGTGATACGTCACCTAGTATAAAAGTAAATTCCGTATCAAGGTGGCAAGATAATAGTTGTAATAATATGATTAATGAATACTGAAGAGCAATAACACATTGAGAAAATGTATGCAATGGGTTTGAGATAAAAATCATTCATGGAATGATAAATTATAGTTATGGTATATTTTACCAACTAGATTTTTTAAAAATCAATAAACAGACTTTTAACAATCAATAATTGTAGAATAACTAAACAAATTGTATTTTATAAAAATACCGAAAACACCACGTGGAAAGTTTACGAAAGTGATACCTGGATTGTTTACAACGTGAAGATTTCTCATCAATAGAACTGACGTTGGATCAGAAATATAATTTAATTAAAGATTGTATAATATAATATAATCGTACCCAGACTATCTTTAATTTATACACAAAATAGTTTTGGATCTTGAATTTCGTAATAAAACGATTAAGAAAATTCCAAAATTTAAATAATAACATAATAATAGTGATAAAACCAACTAAACAAAAGAAGATAATTTTTAATTTTTTTGAAAAAAAATAGAAATAATCCAGCAATTAAATCAAAATGTAGGTAAATATATAATTTATTGTAAAACATATTTCATTTAAAATTTATATTTTCAACAAAAACAGTATTCTTTACATAATTAAAAATCAAAAATACAATGCGTCATTAAAGTTTATAGTATAATAGTCTGTATACAATGGTACAATGTGATCCATTTAATACACAAAACTGTTGTTCTAGATTGTTTATCAAGTAGGTTGAACCTAACCTACCTACCCACAGTTGTGATATTAAACTAAAACAGTATAAGTATTTCTCCAGTACCTACAACATTTTTATTTTGAAATGCCGCAGTTAAAACAACTTGAAAGAATAAGAAAAAAAAGTATGGGTTTAAGTTCATTATTACAGACGTGCGAGTTCATAAGTTTAGCTTTAAAGTCTGTATTATTTAAACACCTTACAAATATTTTGAGAAAAAGTTTCACGTTTCCTAGCCTTCGTTTTCGTTTATAATATTGTATGCGTGTAGATAAACTTATTAAAAATTCTCTAAGCAAAATTAATATCCACTCATGAAGTCATTTAAGTCTAAAATCCAAAACTAATACATAATATACCTGCTAACAATTAGAGCTGCAATAATATTATATTAGTTAAATCGTGAATATGAATCATAAACCTGGTCGAACTTGGACTACAATGTCATGCTTGGATTTAATGAATTTTACACCCCCTATAGTGTGTTTGGTTGTGTACCTAGTATAGATTCACCCTAGGGATTTTAGGAACGAATAATGTGTAAAAAGGTATCTGTGTTAAGAATCGTGGCAAGGGCCTATCGTACTATAGGGCCCATCATTTGCTAATTAAAAACACCATTTACATAGTTGATATACCATGCACATTTCACTGTAGTATTTAAATTAAAAATTATATGCGAAATGATAAATCCCACGTGCGAATATATAACAGCCATTATCATATTATTCTATACTCTTTTCTAAAAAAAAAAACAGTTTTTAATTATTTTTGAAGAATTCAAAGTTATATCATATCAGCATAATTTTCTGGAAAATAGATAATACGCCGATGAGGTCATTATTATTAAGTTATGAATTATGACTTATTTTAAAAATCATCGTAGAGATGTGAACATTTTGTTTCATAATTCAACTGCAATTATTCTTAAAAAATGTTAAGTATTTGTAAAATATAGATACTAATAAATAATATTTATTAAGCAACGGATATGGGACACGCTCGTATTAGTCCCGTGTGGCGTTGATAATTTTTTTAAAAAGGAAAAAAGGTACGCGAGGTCGTAATAATTGTATGTAAAGAAAGAAAGATAATATGGAGCACTTTTTAAGATTATATTTTAATAGTGGATTCAATGAGTTTGTATGTCATTAATAATAGGTCAAACAATGGCTATTAATATAACCACGCGCGATAAGATCGGATGTCATATTCGCCATAAATTACTTTATTATATTATTATATATATATATATACTCTATAAATGATTTAACATTAAAAACAGAGGCTTTATAAATTATATTATTAATTATTATTAGTTATATATAATGAATACACGTTATTATTATAACGAGTATACCTATTGGCTATCACTTACAGGACGTACCAAGGTCTAATTTATTGTAATTTACATAGAACCTCATGGTTAATATTTATCTAAAATATATTATACCTTATATTATGCGTATAGTACGTTTTACGCAGTTCATTTTTTCTCCCGTCAGAAAGTCACGTTAACCCCCGTAAACGATAGGTTTTAAGGATTTGATATTCTATTATACATCCAGGGGTTTTGTGATGGCATCGAGTGTCGTAGAAAGGAATAATGGGATAGCGATTGGATTTCACTTTAATACGCTGGAAATCATTGATAATTGAAGTCCAGGATCCAGACAAAGATAGATTGTTCAAGATGTTTTGAGAAAATCCCCATGATGCACGTGTGTCGAGAATGGCCGATGACCAAATAAATGTCCATTGATATATAACGGGGAGACAATCTAACTTGTAGTCTTTCCGCCAAACAGACTTTTTCAATTTATTTTTCTTATCTCTTGAAAGTCAAAGAGAGAAATATAAACAGAATTTTGAAATATTATTTCCAAACTAAAGAATAAAAAAAATTCAATAAATATTTATATGAACAAAATTTGCTTAGCTGAGTGTAGAAATAATATCTGTATTCTTATTTAATTATTAAAAATAAAATAATGTTTAATAGGTACCTACAATTATTGTACTATTATAATTTATAATTCATTATGATTTATTTTATATTATATAATTTTATATTATTAGGTAACCAAATACTATTGTCATGATACACAATTGTAATTTATTTTATTTGAATGAATATCAAAGAGCTCAACAAATATTTTAAGACAAATCAATTTTCAATAATTTCTATTGAACAATTATAATTAAATTTTTTGAACTTTGTAAATTTAAATTATGAAGCTCATATAAATATTTTGTGACGTAATGGTTAGGTTAGATTTTTTAATTATAAAATAATAAAAAAATCGGTTTTGTCAAAAATGAGGATTGTGTAAGAAGTCTGATTTTTTTAATTCTTAAGAAAAATTGGCACTTCCTAGTCGCTAGGAATTTTTTACTTATGACCCCCAAAGTACTAACTAGATTTACTTACCTATCAGAAAAGATATTGAAGTTAAAAATCAAAACATTTTTTCTTTCATAAAAAGTATCAGACACAAAAAAATTTAGATTCTAAGTAAAGCGAGAAAAATCATAAGGAAAATCACATACAACTATCAGAAAATTAAAATAATATATCTATAAGCTGTGTTTAATACTACACTGTCCATGTATCCTGCAGTGGCATCATTTTAGTTTGTATTAGACTAAAGCAACTTTTCACTGATTTTCCGACTAAAAATTTTTTCACTCAGATTCTCATAGCTTAGTGCCATAGTGGTTAAGAGGGGTAAGGGGGTGTAGTAAATGTACCGAATTAAGATTGATGGAAATACTAGACTGGGGCAAATGCCCCAGTTGCCCCCCCCCCCCAAATGACGCCACTACATGTATCTATAAAATTAGGGAAGTTTGACGAAAGTCAAACTATTTATTTGTACTTGTCAAATTTGAACTAATAATGTAATTAAATTATTAAAATAAATGCAAAATATTGTATTATCGTAGATAAACAAAAAAATATAAAGAGTTTTATAGCTATAAGCGGGATTTAATATTGTGATTAATTCAGTGGATTTGGCCTCAATGTAAGACGAGAGGAAGAATTTAAACCCTTTGCAAAGGGTCCGATTATAATCAATCATATTTTATAAATCCCGATGCCAAGGGGATGAGGTGAACTAGAAGCGTTATCATCATTGGCCAAGACGGACTGGTGAACAAATATTTACTAACTTTTTCTACCCTCTATCAGAATATGTTTACATTGAGCTCCAAACCGTCCTTTTAAAATTTTATTTTCATTATCTTTTGAGGTGACTATGGTTTTAATTAAAGAAAAATGAACCGTTTAAAATATTTTCATGATAATAATTTATTATACCCATTATACTTTAATAATTATCAATACTAATTATTTGACAGTAAAAATATTACATTATATTTCATTATTGTTCGCTACATGACACAACAATGTATCTAATAGTACCATTGAGTAAGTATAGATTATTTTAAAATAGTAATACTATAGAAATGATTAATTACAATAATAAAATAAATAGGTAGGTATCCAATTTACAGCAGCGGCGTAAGTAAAGTATTTAAGGGGATTGAAAGTGGTGTTTTTATGTCTTCGACTAACTAATACAGGTGCAACATAGGTATTTAGATATAATGTTATATTTCCAACAGAACAATTGATCTAGTAAACAATAAAAAAAACCGGAAAACATATTTGAACTTTTCGTCAAGTCTACTAGTGATTGATTTTCCCATATGTCTTATTGTATCCCTATAAATCATCAAAAAGTTATATTAAAAAATTTAAATTTTTCAATTTTTGGAGAATATATTATTAACAACTTGGGAAAATCAATTTTAAGTAAATTTGGCCAAATGTTATTGTCATGAAATTCTATTTTCAAAACATTTTTTTTTTCTAAATTAAAAATTACAATATAGGTAATAATATAATTACCAATAAGTGAAAATGATACCTATATGGTGAAGAATACAATAAATTAATGTTTCACAGGATGACGAATGTTCCAACCGAAGGAACTCCGCTAGTAGAATAAGAACAATAAACATTGGAAACTATTGATATTATTATCGGAAAAAAGCCAATGTGTCAAGTGAAGTTGGGTTTCGGTACGATGGATCAACACGCGCATGCCTTTTCAGACATGTTGATAAGACTGTTTCCCTTACTGGTTAAAAGAAATAAAATGTAAAATATCCTGCACTCAAGCAATATAGATACTGCAGTAGGAACCAAGTAAAAGAAAATATATGGGTACCCTCGCTGATATTAAAATATATGTATATGTTACCTTTTCATAGATTTGGATCGAAACTAATATTTCCCATGGGCTGGTATGACGCATGGATATAACAACCCCGTCGGCTATTCTCATTCGATTTCAATAGTGAATGAGCAAGCAACAACAATCGTGAAAGGTTAAAATAAATTAAAATAGCATTCAACGTTATTATTTATAATAGTATATACGACTATACAAGTGTATTTTTCATTATAAAATAGCGCACCTAACACTAATCAATAATTTAATTTGTTTTAATTCTTCATTTTAAATTTGAGTAACACAATGTAATTTAATAATATGTTATCGTACTTTAAACAGTATTAAAAAAAATACACCCTTGGTTAATTATTAAAATATTACTATTTTTATTATTTTTAGTCACCAAACCGTTTTACTGTATTAAATATTTGTTTACACGTGTAACCCATAATATAATCATGTAAAAAAAAAATAGTTATGTTAACAAAACATTATCTTTAAAATCTTTAGACTTAAACACTTATTTTTACTGTGTAAAAAAATTGTTCTTTGGGTTAATCTTCATTTTTATAGTTTATACCTGAAAAATACTTTTTTATTAATGATCTTGATCCCCAATATTGAATATAGTCATTGTAGCAAAAGTGTAAAATAATCTCAAGTAAATAATTGTACTATATTGTATGTGATCTATTTAAACTAAAATCAAATGTTTTGTCCTTAGATTTGATTAATATTTTGACTTAAATTGTATTAAATATATAATAGGTACAGGTACCATTTATTTGGAAGTAAATTTAGTTTATAAAAAACCTGTAACATTATTTTAATAATGTTCGATTTTGAAAATTACATAACTAATTTTTAACAAAATTCAGAAAAAAATACAATACAAATAATACTGCTTGGAATAACTTTTAGAAGATAATTTCATTTATATCAATAACCTACTTTACGTACTCCTACACTCTATGGTCTATACAATATAGGTCATATTATGATATCTATGTATTAATGGATAATTAGTACTAATAAATACTAATCACATACCACATTAGTTCATTATTAGGTCAATGAATTCCTATCACAAGCCATAACAACGCAATTACATGCCATGCACATGGAAATAATGTTTGTCTTAAGGGATGTTTATATAGGTGATACATGAAAGTAGATTATACATTACAAAAATTAGGATTTAATTTTAACCGTAATGTAACTTGTAAACACTAAATACTGTGAAAATAGTTATTAATTAATGTACAGCATTTAACAACATTTTCCGCATTTCTAGCAACACTAGAATCGTTCTAATATTATTTTCCTACCCACAATTATTTATAATATTATTCATTGCTTTCAAATGTATAATAAATAATACCTACCTATTATATTACTGGCGTACACATATTAATTCAATGGTTAATCGAATAGACAGCAATCAAAATAGTTTGATCATGATATAGGTAGTATAGTAGGTCTACAATTGTTTGACAAATTATTATCAACAGTTCGTGAAAATTATTTCAACCATACAATATTTGACAACTACAATATATTTTGAATGTGTGTATGGATGTTCAATGCAGTGCTTATGGAATAAAAATCGAATACATGATTAAATTTAATGACATTTAATGACTGAGACCTTTTAGACACCATTAACCATCCATTGTTTTCCCTAAAACTTCTAATTACAATTCGAAAATTGGTCTTAGAGTTCTACATTGCATAAAGGTTTGTTCGGATAAAAGCTATAGTTTCCACCACGTTTCCCTTTCCCGGTAAAGGGCAGTGGTAGACAGGAAGTGTAAAAGGAAGGGAGTATTTAAAATGGCGCTCGGCCAATTTGTATTCTGGTCGTTTTACGTTTATCCTCTCCCAAAAGCCTCTAATGCCGGGCCTTTTAAAAGGCGTTTAGACAAAATGAGCTAAGCATAGATTTACCCGAGATTATCACAGCGAGAGAATTCGTTTTATACATGTTTTAATTATTACAGTCGTTTCATACCACTAGATTAAACTATAAATATAATATTATACTAAACGAATATTGCAATTTACCTTAGCGTTGACATCTGCAGTTATTGAAATCAGCACTAATAACAAAACTGGCCAAACTAAACGAATCATATTTCTTCAACCAGTCTAAAACAAAAAATAAAAAACAATAATAATATTAAAACTAGATTAACTTTATTTAGTACTGTGATAGTATACTGATATTTATCATTTAAACATATCAATAATGTTTCATTTTAATCGAAACACCAGCAGTTTATAATCCCTAAACGCAGGATTTCAACCTAGTGGTTCTGACACACATTTACAGACACAAAAACGACTATCGGGCATGAGATATTACGGTCGCCTCCACGGCTCACTCAATAGAGCCGCAGCAACCGTCAAACATCTGCACATTTATGCGGTAGCGCGTATAGGGCCACCAAAACTGGTGGTAACGAACGATTGGACACATCTTGACCCTAGAAAATTGGAACGGTAAAAACGGTTTTCGTAGTTACGGCCCCTCGACTCACAATGGCATATTAACTGGTAAAATAAATATCTTTGGAAGGGACGTGCTCTTTTGTATGTCATGTATTCTGTTGTTCTCTGGAAAATATAGGTAGTACCTCGAAACAGTCTCCGCGACACGGTCACAGCGCCGTGTCACGTACATATGCCCGACGAGGAGAGTAAACAGTTTGTATTTTTATAAGTACGTGTGCTGAAACCATACGGCTCTGGGGCGTCTTCACGGGTGGGGGAGTGAACAGGTGGGGGGGGCTTCCCGTATACCTCGAAACTTCATAAACATTTTCACCTTCTCCTACATTTCCTTTTTTTGTAACTGAACTGTTTCTAATTACATTCATATTAATACAATATTATTGTATATACTAATGATTAATGTATATGCATACTAACTAGGTACTAATAATAATAAGTTAAATGGTTAAGTACATTTAAAATCGTTTTATATAAAGTGGTGATCGTGTGACATAAACCTAGCACGCTACTCGATGTTTTCCACTTCAAAGAAAATGTATGAATAATAAATATTTGCTAATAAGTAGCCGTTAATTGTTTACCCATGTGCCTAGTAGGAATCAGGTAATTTTTACATTTTATTCGTTTCTACGGTGATTACTGATAAACAAAGCGTTACGGAGAATCGGTTAGAAAATAAAAACATTTGTACCTACCTACCCAACCCAAAAACATATTTATGTTAAAAATGTATATTATAATAGAGTTTCGTCTTGTGGTTAAAGTTGTCTATCCATAACCTCTTAATAACCCAACCCGCATGTGTTGTCACCATTGTGGTTCATCTCAAATGCGGTTAAAATGTTTTGTAGTCGACTCTTGTTTTTTACGTTATTACATTACTTAACTAGGTACCTAATTATTGTTATTTAAATTGCGTTTCATAGCATTTTATGTTCTGTAAGTGTATGATGAAACTATGTAAGTTCCATTACCTTCATTAGAGAAATCCAAGGATATTCCTAATATTATATTACTAATCAGTAATCAGTGTATGTATCATTGTTTCTGAAAGTTACTTAAAAGTTGAAATTAAAATTATTGTTTTGTTTTGTTTAGTTTGTAAATAATGATTTGTACACAACCTTGAGTCATAATATATAAAATATAATAAATATCAATATATTTTTTTCACGTTGTCCACTATTATTTATTGCAGTTGAGGGATGTGATGTATGGCTTTCAAACTCTCCACCTTCTTTAACATAAACACAAATAGGGGAGGCTTAGTGTTGTCTTAACAAATAATTTATACCACTTCTAAAATTCCACTATTCCGTACAACACCAAATCTAATATTTTATACTGAGCTATAACACCCCTCTAATTATTTTAGGCAATTCGTACCTACAGGTATGCTAATATTATGTCAATAGTGTTTTAAAATGTAGGTACAACATGTAATACAATATTATATGGATATTGGATATAATAGCTAAATTACTCACTGTAATCAAGTTATATTATGTTTTAGTATTATAAAATATATATTTCCCAAAACATTGCTGAGTTTCTCTAAGAAACTTAGAAATTAAATAATATTCATAATTCCATAATATAACATTTTATACCTATACTAAATTATCGACCCAGTTACATATAAATGGTATGATTTTTATATAAAATAAAAAACATGTTAAATCTTCTGTTCTAAAAGATTGTAATAAAACATGCATAATTTATTATAAGAACTACCAATAAATCTTAGAATGTAACCACATACTATACAAGAGTTACATTTATACAACATATATATTATACGAATTTATCTTTGTTCTATTTTAATTATCTAGCTAGGAAAATTTAAAACGACTGTTTTTTTTTGTAATATGAAAAGAATGATAAAATACTTCAGTAATACTCCTTGTAATTAAACTACATAATATACATGAACATGTAACTCAATAGTAAATACACACGAGACTCGTGTTTACCATCGAATTATTTAGGTATAGAGTTGTGAATATAACATTAAAAAATGTTTTTTTAAATAATATCTTATAAAATTAAATTATATAAAAATGTGTGTACTAACTGTACAGTTTATATTATTATAGTATTAATGAACGAAAATATAAAACTTGACATTATACACCGAGCATTAATATTGGAAACTAGCGAAAAATAAAAGATTGTGACTCCATATTCACGCCGCACAATACCGTAGGTAACTTTTTCTTTCCGTTCAAATTATCGATATACTAAATTGTTGTCATCGTAACGGCTGAATCCCTTCTAATGCTATAAATCGGTTAATTTAATTTCGTCGAAAAACCTTAAAAAGCCAACAACAAACGGACGTTGGTTACGCGGTCGTGCGCGGAACACTGCGGCGCTGTGTTATGCTCCCTGAAAAACTACCCGAAACTCTGACCTTTAGGGACTCCAGTCGGCATCGTTCCTGCGTTTGACATTCGGCAAAACGCACCGTCGGCGATACGCAATTTTGGCGGCGGCGGTGGGGGTGGGGGCGTGGGAGGATAAAAACGCTCCTTGTTGTTTGGCCTCCCTCGCCCTACACGCCATCCGTCACCGCCATCGCCTCCACTCCGACGTATATATTATATTGGGCCCTCCGCAGTACACGCATATATACCACCCGCGAAACGCTACCCCACGGACCTATGCCTAACAAACAACAACGTGCAATAATTTATTTATAGCTTTTTGACCGCCTCCATATACCAAACACACTGTAGAATGTAGATAGTATAGTAGTAAAAGTGGAAGGAGTAGTGGTAGTAGTATTATTAGTAAGAGTAGGCTAAATGTATGCGTATGTAGTAGCACAAATATACGACCATTTACCACAGTTCGTGAGCCGCTATCGAGTAAAAAGACAAAATCAATATAGGAATGTTATATTTTGCTCCGACTTTCAACCCCTCCCACCCCACACAAAACCATCCACCCCACCAACAACCACCTCACCGACACATACATATTATATACATACACCTAATATCCTACTTCGCGGACGACAAGCACGTGTCGCGCTGTCAAACGCATATACAAAGGTGCACGCGTAAGTGGTAGGTGACGGACGGATGTGTGGTCTGTAAATAATTAATAAATCGGACGGTGGAATAAATCATTTTCGGCGAGTAAATGGTATACAAAAATACAATTTTCTATACACCCACGCCCCCCCAAAAAAAAAATTCTCTGTACAGCAAAAAGCCCGCGGAGAACGCAAAAGGTATATACAAGGCTCAAGTTATTGTTAAACTTTTTCTCCTCTTTTTTCCCAACGTTTTGTTATTTTTTAATTAAAGTCGCTGGTATTCCCTTTTCTGACGTCTTAACCGGCAATGTTTAATTATTTGTATTTTTCGAACGGATATAATTGTTCAAAATGTTTACAATTCGTTCAATGTTTATATTAATTGCTATAGCTGTTTCCGTCGATACGTATGATATCAAATAGGTACTTATATCAAAACACAATTTACCACAATATGAACAATTATAGTGTTTTATATTACGCCTGCTACAAATTTCCAAAATGTTAATCGAAAAAATGTATTTATATTAGCGTTAAAAAATTATTTTTGAACCATTTTTAAACTTGGAAAGTCACTATGAATTTTTTCTTTTTTGATAGGATATATCATGGCTAAATATGTAGGTATGATCGCATTGAGACGCATTTTCGTTTTGGGCTGCGCACGTACAATTATTGCATGTCTTAGCATGGAAAGGAATCTCAGCTGGCAGTGATTTTTGGATTTATTTAGCCAATAAATTAATAATTTGTATGGTTTTGTTACCAAATAAATCGAAGTGATAATATTCACTGCCATAACACCTGCGTATCACAAAGTTGTGATCATACCTATATATTTAGCCATGGGATATATTATGATAATATAATAAAACATGGTGCCTACCTAGTACCTACCTACCAAATTTAGTTTTCATACTTAAAATATACATTGCTTCCTCACCACATTTTTGGGAAATACCGATTAGAGGTATCAGTTTCATTAAACTATTTACAAAATTAAAACTAGATTCAATTGCTGTAATAGCATAATAATATGTCAACGAGACTTATGTCTGAACAAAGTTATATTAAAAGTCCGTATTATCAACAATAATAAATTTTAATGAAAATTATATTCTTTAAATTTCAATAGACTGCACACACTATAAATGTAGGTATTACAGGTACATATTATAGTTACATGCCATACGTTAGGTTAGGTTAATAAATTGGACAAAAATAAATTATTGAAACGATTTAAATTTTAAAAGCAAGTCATTTTAACATTTCGAATTAAATAAAATATTTCAAAAAGTAGATTATATTTTTATTTTCCTAGATACAATAATTGTAAAGTTACGCTGTATGAAAATGTATTATTTATATGACTAAGTTAAATGCACTTTAACTGATATTTCTATGAATATAAATTATAAATGCAGTGAATAAAAACTGAAAAGGTTAGACTGGAAAACTATATTTTAAAGAAATTATTTCAATAAAAATAAAAACAGAGTGCAATGTATAATATTATTATGTCACGAATCTTTTCGCTGTACAAGAAACTGTACACGATTATTTTATTTTTTACGCCTTCTCAAGTGCAACCCTTGTTTTTACTCTCTAGCTATGGCACCTGACAGGGTCGTTGGCAAAAGTCACGTTACTTTTTTGTTGTGCAAAAAAAATAATAACTGAGTTTCATTGTGCGTGGTCACGAATCTTATTACGAAATATTCTGGACAAGTTTTTGCCTTGTTATAATAAGGAATATATTGTATAACGAAATTATTTAACTTTTAAAGAATGAATATTTAAACAGACTAAAATCAAAATCAAAAAATACACGAATATTGATTATAACAAATGAGATCCTCATCAGAAATATATTATATCAATATATGACCTAGAATGAACAAACATTTAAAAAAAAAAATGAGACAAAAATAATAATACGGTAAATTGTAAATAAAAATAATTTGTTTATACATATTTTATGGTCTACGAAATATTATTATATAGGTACCCACAAAAAAAATTAATCTTTTTTTATAGGTTTACAATCTTAGTAAGTTTTTAACTACATAAAAAACACATCAACACAAATATAAAAATTTAATTTAAACTTATGATTAATAATCAATCCGTTATTAAATGCATGTAGGTAAAAAAAATAGGTAGGTAGTAAAACTGTTTTTTATTTATGTATTCGTATAACAATAGTAAGTACTTACTTTAAAAACATAATTTTATCATAAAATTCAATAAAAATGTTTACACCTCTGGTATATTATTGTTACTATAGTATGACGTACTAATCAAAAGTAATCCCAATCTTCTACATTATTATAGGTCGTAGAAAAGATAGAAAATATACTATATTCTATGAAAATAAGCTATTGTGTGTTTACCATATTTATAATACTGTACATACTCATTCATTTTTAGTATGCCTACTTATATAAAATGGAAGTTAAGTTCAAGTGCTGACACTGCGATTAGACTGAGTATTCGAATGATTTTTTATGCAATAAAATAAGCTATAAAACCAGATTGCATTAGAGACAAATTTGTTCTTCCAATATATTTTTACGATGCCGTATGCATTTATGTTCTATACAACTTGATTTCGTATACTCCCTTATATATATTTTTCTTCCTTCGTATACGCATATTATTAGACGTGATATAATAATATATAAACGTATACTGCTGCAATAATATAATCCATCCATCAAAAATGGGTAATCATGTTTTTCAGTAAAATTCAGATCTGTTGTTCGAGTGATAAATTTTACAACAAGTGTAGAAGATATCTCCGTGATGCGCTTACTATTATAACCCACGGACAAGTAGTAATTTTTCCATCCTTCAATATTCCATTCCAACACGCGTACAGGATTGATGTCATTATAAAAGACGAAAGAAACCCTCACCAATACCGATCACATTCCATCCTGTCATTGATCTTTATTTATTTATCGTCTACCTCTAACCACTGTCTCAGCAAAACGTTTCATAGCCAAAGTTCCCCCCCCCCTCAATACTAAAGTACAAATAGTATGTTACCATGATTAATACAATCTTTGTATAAGATATAATGTACAAAATTTAATTTATTTTTAAAAGATAACTCAATACTTTTTATATTAACGCAAAATATATGATCCATATAGATCATTAACTCAAGAATATAAAGTAGAATGACATACATATTTTTGTTATCCAGGAATAATCTAAATTTTTCATCAAAAACCCAATTGAAATATAATATGTAATTAGAAATTGAAAATTGAAATAAGTACTTCAAAGTAATTAAAATATAAAATAATGAACATACCTAAATTAATAAATTATTTAAAATAAATCATGATGACGTAATATTGTATTTAAAATAAGCAATACAAAATTGCGTTTTAAGTAGTAAAGTAAAATACGGAACTGTTTATCAGAAGAACAAACAAAATATGAAATCCCAAAACATTTTTTTAGTTCACTGATAAAATAATATATTTACGAACTTACTAGGTATAGTGTTTGTTATTACTTTTATTAGATATATTTCAAAAAATCTAATCATAAATTTAGGTATAAAAAAAAGGTCTAAAAGTGACATAATGCGATCATACGTAATAAAAGCCATTCGACTAATATAAGGATATATACACCAATTATTATATTTTTTTAAAAATCCGTCAAATTGAATAAGAAAATTAATTTAGTAGGTAAACCATTACTTATATTTTCAATGTAAAAATACTGGAAAGAGACGCTAAATCTGACTTTTGTTTGTTATATGGTTGTGTAAAAAGAAATTTCACCAAAACTGCCAGCGGTTGTCAAGACATTATAAATAATACTTCAATCAAGTTTTAGGAAAAAATCGGTATACAATAAAATATAAATAATATAATTAACTATTTAAAATTAATAAAAGCTATACAAAATACTCGTGGGCACTTGTTTTTATTCGTCAACATTTAGACAGAAAATATAAAATTTTAGTGTATAATACTAATTATTATTATTAATTTGAAAACGACACACATACAAAGGACGATTCTGATCGAACATCAGTTTTTAACCACGACCACTAAATGATAAAAATTACATCTTTCAAGTGCCAACTACATAATGTAAAATATTTCAAATCGCAAAAAAAATAGATAATATGACATATGTGAAGCATTACTCTATCCAACTCAAAAAAGTATTACTGAAAAATATATTATTTTACATGAGAATAAAAATATTGGGATTGCACGTTCTATTTCGACAGACACAGATTAAAAAAGTTAGATAAATTAAAAATAAAGTTCTAACACTACAAAAAACACTACTCAATTTTAAACAAACAATTTAAATTTAATTTACATTCATCGAATCACATAAAAATTATAAACCAGCCGATTAAGTTTAATATTAATCACTAAACAAACTTTAGGAGAAAATTGGAAATCGTAGAAATAGTATACCGGTTACATATACCAATTATTGTGGTTGTAGGTATATTTTGTACAAAAAATATATATAATTTTTTTTTTAAATATAATTATTAATCCAATATAATATTTCTCGCTTTACTCGGAATCTAACAAAAAGTAGTCTAACTTAATATTAAGATTTACCTACCTGGTCAGATATGATAAGTTCCTAATAATATACCTAATATATATTCTCTATATCCGGAATACTTAAAAGGACAAATTAAACGCTATTGTCTTGCTAAATTTATTTACTATCAATAAATTAATTTTAACCACAATATTGATTTAAATTTTAGAAATATGAAATTTAATAAATACTTGTTACTTACAATAAATTCAATATTTGTAAGTGTCGGCACATCATTTTTTTCATCTATAGTATGGTAAAATAAGCTTTCACTGATGGATGACACCAGTATAATTCTAAGCACGTCTTGACTGTTTGCCAAAAAGTCATGTTTATTAGAACTTTAACTCGTTCAATTCTCTCATGTTTTTATATATTTTTCCATCTTAACCATCATCCAGGGTTGGGGAAGGTGAGAAATGCCTAACAGATCGATACACATGACTTTTGGTAAGCATCCAAAAATACCGCTGGCACGCGACACCTTTGCCGCCGTGGTATTGCAATAAAAGTTTTTTGGAACTTTTGGCAACAAATAATAACAACAAAAAAATACTAGTAAAATAACGTGAAAGAAAAAAAATTCCAACCGCTCAAAACCTATCAAAAAAACACCAAATCAATACTGCCCCAGGTGGCCGTCAAACCCGTTGCACACGATTTAGCCATTTAAAATACTGAATGAAATGTTATGTGCTAGTAAATTGAGTAAAATGCTGTAATGCATTAAACATGTATATACCCATCCTACAGAGCTTATAAAATTTTAAAAATAATTTCTTAAACCTCTTATCTAATATTTAATACGTTTTTTTTTTCAATTTGGTATCTTTGAGTAAAACACAATGAATATAATATGAAGATATATTTGTATAGGCATATGCGATGAGAACTCTGAATAATGAGTAATTCTTGTTAGCTCTCTAATAAAATAACTTCATGTGAAAACGTATCGAATATACTAACAATTAGTGATTTAGCAGTTATTAATTATTAAATATTTCAAAAGAAAGTCCAATTTTGTATATTCAGCTAATGGAAACTGTTAGTTGAAAAAGGGGGAAAGTAGGTAACCGCTCTGTTGTACAGTAGGAGTCGAGTGTACCTCGTCATTGAGTAGGTCACCGTAATGGATGTGTTAAATTTTAATTCACTGATAAATCAATGCATACGAAAAACGATTCTGAGTAGAGACTGTTAGCCTATGTTTCTAACTATATATTATCATATTATATTTTATATTGCTTTTAACTATTATAGTAATTTATTTATTGTTATACATAGTAAGACGATAATACGTTCGTCTTTTCCCAAAAATTATCAAAATTTTAACTTCTAACGCTTATGAAAAAAATTGTGCATTTAATATTTGTAAACTGCAACAAGGAAAACTTTTGTGGGATGCTATATTACATTTTCAAGTTATTTTCAGCTATCCATTTTTTAAATTAGGTACAACAAAAAAACGGAATCAATGTTGTTCAAAACTGGTCTTGCGTAAAAATTCACTAGATCCATTTTTCTACCAGAAACCACCCCCCAAAATTGGAAACCAAAGCAATTTTACTAGGTACACCAAAATGCGATGAAAGATACTAAAATTAATGAATACTATCATAATTCGTGTATTATATGAACTCGTCATACTTCAATATTTCATTGTACGTTGTTCCATCAGTGTATACCATTGGGTAATATTTGAGTAAAGTAATCTAGGGTTTGAAACTGTACTGCTGTAATATTATATACTTACAATTTTTTTTTTTTTATTGTTTACAATCTATTTACATATACTCCAATGTTTGCACTCGTGAAATACTATAATATATATAGACTCAATGGGTTAACTAGTAAATTAAAAATATAAATTAATTTTATCAAAAGCATATTGGTACTTGTCAGCCTCGCTATGCCTACGGTATACGGATATTTTATGACCAACTAATATTAATATTATATAATTAAATAACTATTAAGGTTTGTTTCTAAAATATCGCATATTTTATAAGGTAATAAGCTATAATTATTATCATAATACCTACCTATATCATATACCTATTAATATTATTAACTTATAAATCAATACCTATACCGTATACTGTGTAAATAGGTTCGTGGAATAAATAGCTTAAAATTGATTTAAAACATTAATTTTCTGTAGAAAATTATAATAAATGTATAAATACGATACGCTTCAAGTCCCTCAGTTAATATTTCTTGAATTACCTATAATAAAAATAGTTATTTTTCGTTTAAAATCTAATTTTATCAAAATTTAAACTTCAAATGTCTATGCGGAAAAAATTATTCCCATGTTATTATTTTATTTATAAGTTTTAAGGCTTCAACAGCTAAGGTTAGTTATTACTTTATTAGTCTTTATTTGCATATAAGTAGATTAACGTAAATGATTAATTTTCAATATTTTTACATTGCTGGGAGAACAACTAACGAAGATTCTTTCATATTAAATGTTCAGGTAAGTATTACTAAAAAATAATTTACTAAATACTTACTTAATAAGATTTACTCATTATTTATATTAATTATTGCTTGTTAAAAGAATTTAAATGTTAGAAAATTGTTAATTGTTAACTGTACTACTTACTAGTGATCAATTATAATCATTATTCGTAGACCACTACAATGGAATTAAATAATATTATAAATTTTAATTATAAACAATGTATAATTTATTAAAATATTCCTCTTTATCTTCCAATCAAATAGGTAGGTACTTATAATACAATAATAAATTGTTAATGGTAGGTAAATATACAACTATAGTTTATAATCATAGACCTATCTAAAATTTACCTAGTTCCTAAATAATAATCTTACCTTAAATTAAATTAGATAGTTTTAAAATAAATTGTTGTTTGTATTGAAATCATAGACAATTTACAAGTACAAATGTAATAAATTATTAAGAATTATTTTATCTTTTTTTTATCTTTTTATTTAAGCTTTATTCGTTGATTCGGTAATAATTAATTGCCTACCTACTTAAACGGTTTTATATGACATATTTTATAACACATTTTTTATAAATATAATATAATTGATGAATAAAAAAAAATGTTGTTTCATGATGATTTTAGTATTGATAACATATGGAATGAAATGTAATGTCTTATATACACATATTTACCATCACATTTATTTTATTTTATCCGATTAGCCATGCATACTATTAACATAATATTGAAATAAACGAAATCTGAAAATGATAGCTTTCCGTGCTACTCAAGCGCACTTGTATCACGTCATGTGTGGGATCCTGGGATAGTGTGGAAAAAGCTCGTTATGAACAATTTTATTTCTCGTTACATGTCGCTATATAGGTACTTCTATATTTTTCAAAACTCCTTTCAACACACAGTAAATACGTATTATATCTCTTACTCCAATTCGTGCAACCACTATAAAATTCAAATAAAAGTAAACGATAAATACCTACAACCTATGGTAACTATTAAAACTTCTCAATTTTAATATACCTACCCAATGGGCAATGTGTCACAGTATGAATAATAAATATATAATAACAACAAAATATAGATACCAACATTTTATTAAGTAGGTATACAACACATATAACCAGCTACCTAACCATTATTCTAGAATGGACTATTTTTTTGTGATAGAACGATATTCTTATAATTATACGGGATAAAAATACTTACAAAAAACTTCTTCGTATTTAAATGTCGTACATGGTTTTCAAAGATTATCGGTTATTATAATATTTTATACCACAAATTGAACGATAAGTAAACACGGATTAAATACGTCCGAGTGCGAGAACGCGGACGCGGAAACTAGTGTTTTCCTTGAAAACGCTACTCAAGCACAAGCATGCATGAGGGGTTGGAAACGAACGGAATGAGGGTTGGAGGTTGACCAAACGCGACATCTATCGCAAAAATTACGAACTCGATATATGTAATTTCCTCTGATTTTAAAACTACGTGATAATAATAGGAGTTACGCTAATAAGTAATAACGTACCTGCAACGTAGGCTGACACAATAATAATTGTGTGCGCTTTTTAAACCCATATTTTAATGTTTACCCATAATTAATATAACGAATATATTTTAAACTTAAAAATAACTCAGCGTATAAAAATATAACAAATGTATATGTATATTATATTTAATAAAAACCGAGAACATTTTTACGATGACTATATAGGTTTGTGAAATCAATACATTTAATTATAGTTCAAACTTAAACCATAAATTGTACTTAAACCTTACCGACCTAACATAAGTGTTGTAAGTACTTATAAAAAAAATGTTGGAGACCAATTATCCTGTTTTTAAATGATAGAATAATGGTTGACATTAGGTATATTAAAATTAAAGTATTAAAAATTATACTTATCAATGCATATTAATCTGAAAACAACAATTGAACGTAGGTTAGGTTAATTAATATATATAATATTAATTAATGTTTTTAATGGAGAGGAATGATATCGTCGCACTTCGGTGTAAATTTTTACGACAAATGTGTACGCTGCGAAAAAATAAAGACGATCGTCCAGTGGTTTATCTCGATGAAACGTGGGTAAACCAAAACCATTCACGCACCCTTATTTGGCAAAATGAAAATAATTCTGGTGGTCTGAAGGTGCCGACGGGTAAAGGAGGCCGACTTATTGTATGCCATGCAGGATGTAGTCGCTACGGGTTTATAGAAGGGTCAAAATTGGTATTTCGAAGCAATACCGGAAATACCACGGATTATCATAATCAGATGAATGGTGAAGTATTCAAAGAGTGGTTTATTCAACTGCTTAAAAATCTAGAAGAGCCATCAGTTATAGTCATGGACAATGCGCCTTACCATTCAATCCTCAGAGACAAATATCCGAAAAGTAATTGGAGAAAAACCGAAGTACAACAATGGTTAAATGAAAAAAATATTGAGTTCCATCCATTGGAAACATTACCTGAACTTCGGCAAAAAGTTAAAAACCTATTGCCACGTGAAAAAAAATATGAGCTGGATGACATTGCAATTGAAATGGGTCATGAGGTAATCCGTCTTCCACCATACCACTGTAAGTATAACCCAATTGAGTTAATTTGGGCTCAAGTTAAGGGCCAAGTAGCGAAATTTAACAATACTTTTAAAATGGTTGATATTGAGCGGTTAACACACGAGGCATTAGATGCAGTAACAATAGACGACTGGACGAAATGCGTTCGTCATGCAGAAGAAATTCAGGACGAGGACAACAAAAATGAAATAATGAGGGACACCATGATAGAACCAATAATTATGACAATATTACCAGATGACAGTGACTGGAGTGATGATGAAGAAGATATTGACGAAGAAAACCACGGATAACATATGTCTTAAATAATATTAAATTAAAAATTTTTTGTATTTGTATTTTTTTTTAAATTTTTTTTGTTGTTTGGTTTGAATAAAAAAATTAATTATAGTAATTTTAGTAAATTATGTTTAACTCTTTCGGTCCTGATTTCTATCTAAAAATTCATAATGGTGTAAAAAAAGTAATTATAAATAGATAATATAATGATAAAATAATAATAAATAATGGTTATGGTGTATAACGTCTTTGTTAACACTATTAAAATTGAAATATAAAATCATTTGTATAGGAGTTTTGGAGTTTAGGAGTTACCGTGTTGATTACGCGTTGAAATGGTTAATTTAAAAAAACGCGGCAATTTATTTAATTAGATTATGAACCACTTAGGCGAAACGGCCGCTAGGTTCGCGACGGTCATCGGCCACATTTCATGTCGCGGACTATAGGTACTCTAATACCAGATTACCGTAAAAGAAAATATACGTTATATTAAATACCCAATTAAATAAAATTTTAAACTAAACATTAGCTTAACACATTATTTTGTATTGTAAATTACATTAATATGTATTTTATATTTTAAATAAACCCATGGTCGCGTCCTTCAAACTCTCATGTTAAATTTTTTTTTCAATAGTATGACATAATTTAGTATACTTACCTATATAGTGTTACGCTTGGTGGTCAACTTGATTGGTATTTCATTACATTATACTGTGCTATGGGTATTAGTACTCAAACTCGCTATTTTTAATTCATTATAATGAATACTGCTATTATAGCAATTTTTTAACAATTATTAACTTCCAGCCTACTTGAAAATGTTTGAGGTATTTTACTAATAAAATAAAAAACAATTTAAAATATGTGTTACATAAACATTTGCTTTTATTTTTTTTTCAAGACTTCGAATTATTTATCAGACCCAAAAATTAATTAACTGCAGTTCAAACTAGATTTTATTTTAAACTATTTAAATTAAAAAGGAAAATAATACAGAATTTTGGTATTGGGTCGGGGTATACCTACTTGCCCCGCTTTACTCAACGTATAAGTACTACCACAAATTTATTACATATTGGTATATCATGATATTATACTTGAAATCCATTATAAAACAAGTTATTTGAAAATTGATTCTAAAAAGGCTCAATAATTACAAGTTTACAAAGTTGACAACCATGACATTTTCTGACATTTCTTCAATAATATTTGACGTTTATCTATAGTTTTTCCCTGTATTTAAAGAAATTATAGAAAATGATTACCTCCTCGCCGTATCATCCAGATAAGAGTTCTACATAAAACTTTAAGAGCACTCCTTCGGCGTTCTACTTTAAAATAATATTCACAGTTTAAATATTGGAAAAAAATACAAACATAAACCAAAATATACTTATTGCGGCTTGGTTCACTTAAAATCTAAATGTTTTATTTTTTTTGGTGTATGTGATAACATTGTATACAGTTAATTATTACATTTGTTTAAGTGTTTTTATTTAAAGAAGAAAATATTAAATATTGTGGTGATTAAAATCACAAGTTTGAAATCAAAAAAAGTAGAGTAAATACTAAATATCAGTAAAGCATTTTTATATTTATATTTTTATTTAATTTCATACAAATTGTCTTGTCTATATTATGAAAAAACCTAATTAAAAAATTGATTGCAGGTAGATAACATGATTTTCTTACTAGGCGTACCTACATTGATTCCTTAAGTTAATTTTAAATGCCAGATGATTGTAGGTACAAATTACAATACATTGCAAAAATTAAATTCATATATTATCATATAATTTTCATTATTTTTCAACGGTATAGGTATGTATAATATTGGTTATTTGTATTATTTTTGATAAATTGTACTATTACTATTATTGTTTCCATCAAAATTATTCGTATTGACTAAAATTATATTTTAACGAACACATATTATAGTACAATATTATGTTATGGCCAAAGTGTATGGGCATCATTTATATTGTATAGGTAATAACTAGTAAGCATTATCTATATTCTATAGGTACTATGGAACATAAGTACTTAACTATACCTAAACCAATTCAAACATTAATTTTGTTATAAGAATCAATCGATAATATTCCATTAAACTAAAATCTGTACGAGTAACCTAATTTTAAAGTCAAAACGTACTTATTAATTATATTATTTAAATATTAAAAATTATATTGACGGCAACCTTTACTGTTGTCATCCGCATAATAAATCAGTTGTTGTGTTGGAGGATGTAATGTACAACTGTATTGTGTAGCTAACACAAAATAGTGATCGGTTCATGTAGAAGGAACACACACACCACACGACCTTGCGAGCGTTTCACTAGGTTTGTCACTGTTACGGCTCACACTAAATCGGTATCATTCAATGTGTTTTGAACGTGTTGTGTACAATACCTGACATAATTTTTGAACAACTTTTTACTTTTTTTATACTAAAAACTATTGTATTGTAATTATTATTGTTTTTGTGATGATAATGTATGTATATCTATAAAATTGTTCACCGCGAAGAAAATATTAATTTATTTACTTATGGATATAAAAATAAAGGTAAGTGATTATTAATAAATATATTTATTTTTAAGAACTTGCCGTAGATATTACGTTAATTGCTTTGATTTTAAATATAAACTTTTAAAGCTACAGTAACAAGTGTCTCTACTTTTACATTAGTAACATTTTAAGTCATATATTGTAAAATACATAATTAATAGGTATTATATAGATTCAAAATTAACTTATTTTATTTATGTTTTTATTATAGTTTAAAATAATGTTATCATAGTGCCTAAAAATATGATTATTTTCAAAAATGAAATCGTTTTAAAATAGTTCTTAACAAAAAGTCATATCAATTAGGATTGTTGATTTAACAACCCATCGATATAGATGGATACATTTATTAATGATATACAACTGAAATACTTATTAGGTACTTGATTGTTTTTCGTTTATGTTATATTGCCAACACAGTAACACTGATACATTATTTTATTAATATTAATAATTATTCGGCTTTTTTTATTAGCATTGAAATGTGCAAATAACATTTTAAAATAAAAGTTTTTACGGAAATATGTAGGTATCGGTTATAATAAGATAATATTTATATGCTCATCATACTCACATTAATATAATACATTTGAAATATTAAACTCATTAATGAAATAATAGTTTTTTTTATTATTATTGACTGAGCTTTTAAGATTTGAATATTAGTTTATTTCATATTTTGTTTTAATATTTTTTTAGTAAAATTTGACAAAGTATAAATAATTATATATTGATAGATTAAAAATACTATAGTAGCTAAGTTTGGTCGTTTCCAACAATTTATGTTTTTAGAAATCAATGAAATCTTTACAGTTTTCACTGTTTAAAAGCACGTTATTAGATTCAAAATCCCAATAATATAGGAAATTTAAAATGATAAACAATATTAATTAAAAACGTATACGTTATTTTATTTAAACATAACTTTTAAGTAGAATATCTATGATTTTATCCGACAATTATATTAGTCAATAATCAATAACATTTTAATGTAGGTTAGTAGGTACATATATTATAAAATGAAAGAAATTGTATTAAGTATCCATAATTCAATTGACGAATAATATAGTAAATAATAGAAGCAATATAACTTTATATGTAGATACTTACAATTGTATGATGATGTTATTTTTTGAGATTTTTTTTTTATTAAACTTGAATGCCTTTAATTATTTCAATGTTATAGTTTAAGGTTAAAGTAGGTATAAGGTAAAAGGTTACTTTAATATATATATAAATATTGCATAAATTGTGCGTTGCCATATATCATTAATTACCTATTTTTTCAAGTAAGTTAAAATTGTTATAAAATCCTTTCACTATACAATCTAAACTATTTTCAACCGTTCAGAATTATTTTTTCAACTTTATTCTTATGCAATTATTTATTATTTAATTTAAATGTAGGTACTCAATATTACACCACTGTCCTGTGCTCCTGTGCTGAATGCCTAATAAGCCTTTATTTCCCTTTATTAGCGCTATTGATATATTCATTAAATATAATAGCATGATTAAGATAAACCAACGAGTATGAATAGTATGATAAATAATAATGATTACAAATATTGTATAATATATTCATTTACAATGCAGTAAATGCCGGTATATTAAATATGTCAATAAATTACTACTGAAAATATGAATGATGATAATTATTTATTACTAACTTGTGTCCTGTTTCTTAAACATTAGAGTAACATAACGTCATAAACTAATATCTGAGTAATGGTGCGGATATATTATTAATTTTATTAGCTAAACAATCATTATTGCTTGAGAATTATAATGTAAATATAATAGTTTAAAAATTAATATGATGGCATAATGATATTATGTCCCGCTTTTGAAATGTGTACCCATATTAAACTAAAAATCTACCTACCCACATATAGTTAAAACGCAATTGATAAAATCTATAAGAACAGTAAAAAACACGTTTTGTACGTACCTATATACTTAGTAATTTTTGAAAAAATCTGGTAAGTAGCTCTGATGTATAGTATGTATCGAATGTCCGACGTTCGGTATAGGTTAGGGGTTTTCAACCTGTGCGTTGTAGCTCCCAGGGGCGTCACCGATTATTATCAAGGGAGCCGCGTCTGCAGTAGAAAATAAAAACGTGTTTATACTTTATTTTATTATTATCATTATTTGTATAGGATTCGTTTAAATTGTTTTCAAAAATTAGAAGACCCAGTGTATCCTAAAAGGTAATATTATATCATATATGGGTATTATCTTTATAAACTAAGAAATCAATTCTGATGTATTGGTTCCGTAAAATTATGTGAGTAGATTCGTGGTATAAATAACTTAAATTTGGTCTATATAGAAAATTATAATAAAAGTTATTATGAAAAGTTTTGAGTCTCTATACCAAAAATACGATTTGAATTACAATGAAATAACAAAAAAATGTTGTTTAAATATCGAATTTGGTCAACATTTGAATTTCAAATACCATTAAAAAAGGGTGGCGCTGATTTATCTATCGATATTTTTGTAATTCTGAAACCTATTTGAACCAGAATAAAAATATTTTACCAATATTTATAAGAAAACTAAAAATATTCAAAAATGTCAAACACCTATTATATGGGTATAGAGTATGAACTATATATAAATTGCTTAATTAGTCTAAATATTTTGAAAATTTGAAAGTATAGAAAAAATAATGATTGAAGACTTAAATAATAGTGAATTATCCAAATTTCTACGATTAATGTTTTTAAAAAATAATTCTTTTTAATATGTAATGTGTTCATATTAACGAATTTCATTAAAATTTGAATTTTAAACGCTATAGTTGCTAAAATAATACAATACAAATTGGTCAATGAATTTTCACAATTTTTTTAACTGTTGTAAGTTTAACTTATGATAGATACTATTTACATAAACTATAGATTAAGTTTATTTTTTATTGCTCAGGCCCAAGTGCACTGCTTATATTTAAATATATTTACTAAAACACTGATTTATCTTCGGAAAATATTTGAAATTTTAAAGCTTAAATATTTCAGAGAAATTTATTTTAATTGTTAATTGATGAAAAAAATGTAATGTTAATCTTTTTTGTTTTAAAAAAATTCTTTCAAATAAAAGGTCTACTTCATTTAACTCGAATCTATAAGTACGAATTTGGTACTCGGTAGTGCCAATAACAGGAAATAACCGATATTCTCATCGGATAATAATGACAAAATTTTAGGCGAATGAATATTAAAAAAGATTATTACTTTGAGAGAAATACTGTCGGTCTGATAACTGATTAAAATAATTGACGTTTCTAATAAATCTATGGTTTCTCCTTATAGCAAGTATTTAATTTTATACTACGAAGTGATCTATAATCATTATTTTTATCAATTGTTGATTACTACCTTTTGAAAAAAATGCAATATAATATTATGTCATATTGTCCTATGATAATAATAAATACATAGTATAATAAATATCATACTTATTTAGTAAAATGTAGTCAAATACTTGAAGGATAATAAATATATTGTTTTGTTCTATTAATGATGGAACTAGATATTATATTATCACAGTAAATATCTTATATAATAGGTACTAATAATAAGATAATAGAACATAAACCTAATCAGGGCTTAATTATTTTTATTTTGTGTGAGTGTGTGGGGGGGGGGGAGGTGGTCTAAACAAGGCTATATATTTTTAATTTTTTTAGATTTTTATGATTAAAATATAAAATAATATGCCATTATCATCATAGGCAAATCCACAGAAAATTAGGCAATTTAATATAATTTACATTTAAAAAATATAGGTAGGTACCTATTTGTAAATTAGATTCATAATGAAACCAGAAAGTTAACATCGATATTCGACGCGTAGTGTTCGTAACTTAATATGAGCTTTTATTGAATTATTATAAACATAATATAATAATTATTCTAAGAAAGCGTTATTGTTATTTCAATCACCCTATTACTCTTTAAAATTCACGAAATAGTTTTCAATTTATTTCGAATTATTAAAAAAGTGTTTTACTTAGGTAGGTACCTATATTTGACATTTGTACAATATTGTAAAAACTTGTCCACAGACTTTTAATATATGATTGAAAAATTACTTGACTAGATCTAAAGCCTAAAATACTTATTTTATAAGTTATTTTATTATATAAATTAGAACTAAACACGCAATAAATACTTAATACTTAATACTAATTTTTATGACAGTAGGTACTATATCCGCGTTTGTCATACTCAGGAGTACAACTATATTACTTGTTAGTATAGGTACTACATTTATTAATTTTTTTTTATTGTCAATAGCGTATCTATATATAATAAATTAGGAAAGTCAATTAGACATTAGTGGTAAACAATACAAGTATACTGTCTACAAGTAAAACGGTAGAAAAGGAAAAATATATAATATTATTATGGATATTATACAATTATACAATGCGACACATTGAATGCGGTTTTTACACAATCAATTTTAATTATTACCATATTTTTATCACTGAACAATAAACATTCTTTGTTCAAAAACTAAAAATGTAATTTTCATGACTATAAAATTATTTAATTTAAAATTATCAGCATACCGCATTTTCGAGTGATGTCTTTTATTGATTTTAATTGAATAGTCACCTCGACTATTGTTATATGTTATGGACGTCAAATAGACATAATAAGATAATAAAGCTCGACTTAAAGTCAGAAATCTTTAAAACATCAGTATCTACTCGACTCCTACGGTCGCGGTGTTAAATAATACGTAGATATATCACTTAAATAAGAATTATAATAAAATAGGTGGTATCAAATGATTATACATTTACATCATTATATAAGCTCCAACAGGATAAGTAGCTAGACTCCTACGTTTGTATTAAAAATCATCATCTTAATTCTTTTTTTGTGAACCTACTTAACCTCGTAAACAATTATTTCAAAAGTATTATCGAAGATAGATAAACAATAAATAAAAATAAAACTTATATTAATAAGTTTTATTTTTATTAAATCTTAGTATTAACTATGCGCTTTGGTAATACAGTACTTAGACTATATTATATAGAGTTAGGTGCAGTCATAATAAATATTATGTAAAAATCTGTGAAGAAGATATTATCAATGCCTAACCTTTCTTTAATAAACAGTATTTCAAGTGCCTATCCGGCTATAACTGATTCAAGTGGAATATTATGCAAAACTAACTATAATAATCTTAAAAGATAATGAGTAATTACCAAATATGAAAACGAAGTCTGATAATTAATACAGTTTTAGGAGTTTTATGGCGTAGGAACAATAACTGAAAATGAGTCGCATTAAGTGACTATTCAAAAAGGTTTTGCTTGGATTTTATAAACTTGACGCATACATAATATATACTTTATACACACTATGATACAAAATATTACTACCATACGCGTAAATACAATAAAATATAAATATTATAATCGTATAATTGAAGAATGAAGAACTGTCAATATATTTCAACGAGACACTAAAATTGACCCCCTGACTATGATGTGCGTTTTTACCATCTGACGTTCCACCAGAAAGGAGATGCCGTTATCATCGGAAAACGGGTGACGGACAGGAAATCGGAAATGAGCAAGACTCGCAATACGCAAATATAATCGTTTTATCACATTACGCACACATGCTTCTATAGTTCTATAACTCTGTAGGTACTACACATTATATAATTAAATATCACCATTTTATACCCCCATTTCATTATCCTGACTACGCCACTGAAACTGCTATATTTTTACTATATACAGTACATCCCAAAAGTCCCGTATCACCCTTAGTATTTACATAGAAAATTAATATATTTAAATGCGGTTTTTTTTACAGTAATAAGTATGAAAATGCTAATTGAATAGCTTAATTTTAGATTTTTTTTCAAAAATTCAAAAATTACTAAACATTTTTTTTAGGAAATTCAGTTTTTAAAATGTTCAAGATGGCCGTTTTGTTGATCGCATATTTTAAAACAGTTCAAAAAAAAAAAAAAATATAACTAAAATTTAATGAAAATCGACAAAGTTAGACCTAATTACCTATTATTTTGAAGTTCTAAGAATAATGTATTATCACGACCTATTCCCGTAGGCAATATGCATAGTCAGTTTATGTGTCACCTAAGACATAGTTCAACACAAGGCTGGATTGGTTAGGCGACATACCAAGAAAATCTCGGTGTACCGCATAAACTTTGGGCTGATCATGTGAGTATGGGTGAAAATAAATGCTCGTTTAAAATACGATTAGCCACCTATAAATGCGTAACAATTTTAGACGTAATTTTGGGCCAGTGAATATGTAAATGGACCGCTTAGAAGTGAAAATCTCGATGGACCGATGCATACTACATACCAATGCGGCCCTGGTTTAACGTGAAATTGTTTTATGTGACACATAAATTGACTAAAATAACAATTAATTTTGATGGAATTATTATGAATTTTGACATACAAAACATCGGTTATCAAAAGTTTAAATTTTTAATCTCATAACTGAAAGCGTTCACTAATAATTAGATAAGATTGTCATAAAAAAAATCAGCGTTCCGATTTATAATTAAAGCATGCGAATCGTAACATAACATAACTATTTTTCTTAGAAATTCAAAATAATAGTTAGCTCTAACTTGGTCAATTTTCATTAAATTTTAATGTTTTTTTTTTTTTTTTGAACTGTTTTAAAAAATGTAATAAACAAAATGGCTATCTCGGAAATTTAAAAAACTTAATTGCTTAAAACATTTTTTTGAAAAAAAAAATCGAAACTTATGCTATTCAATCAGAATTTTCATACTTAATAGTTAATACTGTAAAAAAAAAACCGAATTTAAATATATTGATTTTCCAGGGAGATACTAAGAGTGATACGTGACTTTTGGAACACACTGTACATAGTTTCAGATACCTATGTTAAATAGTAAATAAGCACTTTCAAACACTCCTTATCTACCTTATTCCAACAGATCAACAGTCAGTTATATAGTTCATAAAATATAGGCCATTCATCCACTGTCAGTTTATGTCCAATTGGCGATAATTGTTCTCTCGATCAATTGATTTCGCTATATCTCTAGTCTTAACAACGTGACTTATCACGATGAAAAATACAAATAAATTTACTCAGTTAATACTAGATACTGATTATCCACCTTACCTCCATCTGTTGGATCTTCTTGTACCCAAGCAGTTAATAAACGTCAGGGGTGTGTTCACTGTGCAGGTCCTTTCCACCATCCAAGGGGGATTTTACTCTTGAATGCCGCTTTACCAAACAAAAACCCATATGCCTATAATAATATGCCTAGCGTTTTTAAATGTTTGATGTTTGTATCAACGGTCTGACTACAATCGGCGTAGAAACAATTAACAAAACGTATAGAATGTACTTATTTACTAACAAAAACAGAACATCGCACGACTTATGGCCAGTCGCCCTCTACCCCCCCCCCCCCCCCCCCCTCGCCATCCACAGGGACGCGCCTGTTAAACGTAACGAATAACAGTGTATAATATTATATCCGGCGTTGTTTGTATATATTATACTTATACCGCAGTCATCTCGGTAGAGCTTATATACCGCGACCGCTGTCCGTATTGCACGCAAATACGCGGTACTTACTTATAGAGGAGTGGGTAACATACTTTCTGCCGGTTGGTTTTAGGAAAACGGTTTGCACGTCGTATCTCGTCCGCGTGTTGTAGTAGTCCACCGCGCCGCCCCGTCCGATTCTCGGTCAAATCGTTTTCGCGTCGCCGTCCGCGATTGCAGCGTATAATAATAATATATTCACGACAATAAGTGATAATATAATATTATGTGATATCGGCGAAGAGTGCATTGTTACGGCGTTCCGCAGAAATGGTTATTGTCGCAATACAATGGCATAATATTATTATAGTTGTATAAAATATGTGCAATAGAGTTCCATCGATTCCGTTCTGACGAAACGCGCCGCACGTTATCCGACGACGACGACGATTATACGTGCCGATCACGGAGCGAAAAGGTGTACCGTATCACAGATATTATGTAAGAAATAAAATATGCTGACCCGTTGAGGTACAATCCGTACTGTCACCGTTTTCCGCGTAAACCGCGCGGTTATACGCACCGAATATAGTCGAAAATGATGATATCAAACTATTTCGCCGTGTTATCGAATATTGTTATATTGCAACGACTAACCTAATACTAACCTAATACAATATTGTAGTGAAAATCGGTTTGTCTAAACAATTTATTTAATAATTTGGCGAATAACGAGAAAATTCTGAACACGAACCACATTATAATATGGTAGGTATATACGGTATTGATATAGTGGAACAGTATCTATACTTAACTCTCATTCTCGGGTCCTTCGGATAATGTAGGCATACCCATAATATATACGACCGTTGTTTTGGAACTTACTGCAACAATTGCACATAAAATGTTAGACATGGGAATTTTACCGTAAATTTTACGTAAATGTACGTAAATGTCTTAATACTGTATACTATTTTTATTCAGTAAATTTAATACGAACTCAATAACATTTTTATAACTAAGCTAACCATTTAACCAATGTACCACTCGTCCACTCCTTACTACAAAGTATAAGTATTATATTTATATATATTTTAAGTATGAATTGCGCATAAACGGGGGTGCCGGGGGTGCTTAGCACCTCCAACTTATATTAGTTATATTGGACTAAAAATATTTTTTAAAGTAAATCAGAGATGATGGTGGTAAAAATTGTCTTAGTAATAATTATTTGCTGGAAGCTGATCTCGTGTGCATCATATAAATATAAGTAGGCATATATAACTAGTCATATTTATATCATGCATTGTGCAGGAGATATGGATGTCACTATAGCGTTGTTGCGCATATGAAAACAATTGAAATTAGTGGTCACTCGAATTAAACAATATTTACAGGATAAAAAAATTATCGGTAAAATTTATACTTTACCGGTAAAATATTTACCAAGCTCCCATCTCTATAAAATGTACAGTGTGCCGTGTGTGTGCCTTTGCAGAGGATTGTGATATCCATGTAAAAGCTTAGTAAAACAGTCACGTTATAATATTTTGTAAATTTTTGTTGACCAACGATTTTTAATGTTTTCATTTTGCGCGCGCGCGCATCAGGCGAAAGTTATTGCGCCGAAAGCTAAGGCTGTCCAGCGCGCGCGATTCGGATGGGAAGAAAATGTCGCTAGCCTCTAGCTGTGGCTTATTGCGAACAACTTTTAAGGTCACTGCGTGCGTCTTATAATACATTTTAATAGGCATGAATTCTATTACAATGAACTACAGACGAAACTAAACATCATAATATGAATAATAATTTTAATTAACCATATACTTCTGACGTGTACATTGTCGATGCTATTATATGCAATAAAATTTTAAGTGCTAGTTTTTGTTATTAATAATACATGCCTGATATGTCACGTACGCCTACTTACATAATACATACAAAACGATTTCCACCAGGCACAATTATTCCGTTGTCGGCTACAATAATAATATATATAGGTAATAACTGAAGATCCAAGGACGTCATCAGAGTATGAGTGTGGTGGTATTAACCTCTTAAAATTTATAAAAAGTACTTTTGAATTACGTATTCATTTATCATTGTACTTATATCTGAATCGTTCACTGGGATATACACTAATTCACTCAATGAAAATTGAAAACAATTTTTATACCACCCCTTGATTACTTAATATAATACTTATCATTGAAGTTATTATTCTTATTAAATATCATATTCAGATGAAGTTAGTCTTGTTCTTTAATTTCACACTAAATCCAGTACTCACCCACCCACCTACCTCTTTAAAAATATGATCGGGAAACTGCTCTTCAAAATCACGGTCAACACGCAACTGATGGTTTATATTATTACATTATAACATAATATTCATATTATCATGGTTATATAGCTATAGGTACTATAATTATAGAATAACTTATTAACTATATATACTTAACTATTGTGTGAGTAGATAATATTATTTTATTATTCATTTACATACTAAACTCCGAACTAGTTCTTCATTCTTAAAGTATATTTATGGTACGACCAGTGCTCGAATTGGGGGGGGGGGGGGTAGGCAGGGAGACGGAGTAACTTTTATTTTTAAGGGGAACGCACAACGCAGGGGACGCTTCATCATTCTGAATTTTTATCAAATGCGCGAAACACCATCATAATTAATTATCTTATGGATTATTTCATAGCCGTGGATCTATAAAGTATAAATTATAATACCTATAATATATGTAATTCATTAACTTATATTATTTTTATTTTTTAAATTAATTATTTATAAATATTTTATGATTTAAAGACGGGTATTAGAGGGTGTGGAGGCATAGCCCCCAAAGCTCGATAACGTTTAACAAGTGATGGGGACGCTCTTTTTTAAAAGTAAACGGAATCCTCCTACTTTTATTTTTCGAAATCGATTTATGGGTATGACTGGTCTGTAATAAGTAAGTAGAATAACAACTATAACCTCGCCAACGAGGTGTTAGCCCTGGAACAACAAAGACATCGGGAACATTATTTTTAAGGGCCCCAAACTTAAAAAAAGCGGATAAATGGGTGTCGCTCTGCTGTACAGTAGGTTACAAGTGGGTCACTGCAATGGATGGTGTTAGATTTGAGTTCAATTATATAAAACCATTGTATACGAAAAACGATTCTAAACGAAGATGTCAGCTTATAATATTACTTAGTACCTATATTTGATGATATTATTGTGATTAAAGTAATTTATTGTACTATTGTCTATTAGGCAATAGGCATTAGTATAACAGTATATATTAGGTTCATTTTTTGCCAAAAAATTACATTTTAAAATGTCATTGTGTGTATAAAATTTAATAATTTAAGTACTCTAAAAGTTAAATATATCAACGAATAATATTTTTAAATTACAACAAAAGAACTAAAATCGTTATTCTTGTTTTTGATATGTAATTTCGTCCAAATTTTAAATTAAAATGTCTGGAAAATTAATTTGAAGTCTGCTATTATTTTAATCAGTTCTTTTAAATGACCACATATTTTTCTACAGACATTGACATTAATAATTTTATGCAGTCTTGTAAAAGATAGGTCCTTTATAAAAGTATTCAAATACAAATACAGATGCCTACCTTTTTTTTAAAAGCATTAAAATCCGCATTTGAAAGCTCAGTAAAAAAAGTACAAATACAGATACTTAAAAAAAGCATTATTATACTTTAAAATACTTTCAAAAGTTTTGCATAATATGTTTTTTACCTTATAAATCAATTAAACAGATTTGTTTAGCATTTTCATGTTAATAGAATTGAAAACATATGAAAATATATGAACTAAAAATAAAAAGGTTTTAAAAATTATTGATTAATTTTATAAGTATTTTATTAGTATTTATTTTTAACCTACAGATACTTTGAAAAAATATTTAAAATACTTTGTCCAAGTACATTCAATGGTATATTTAAAAATTGAAATATATATTTGAGTAGGTAGGTAGGTAAAACATATTTGAATATTTTTACTCGAGTACTTTACAAGACTGGTTTTAGATGACATTGATGTTTTTTCAACGAAGTTTCTTTTTAATATATTTAAATTTGGAAAATTTTCATTTGCAAGAGGCCTGTGTTAACAACAATTAATATACAATAAAAAACAAATACATTTGATTTATATGATTATACATATTTTAGTTTCCATTATAAATTTAACCACTCGCATAAATAACAAATTATTTCAATATTATATTATTATTTTTCTGCAGTCTTCAATAGTCAAGTAAATGTTTAAACAATATTATTATTTATATTTGATATATGACTAAATTGACTAAATAGTAAAAAGGTAGGTACCTAAACAAGCACAAAAACAGTCAGTATAATTGCATGACAACATTTTATATATTTTACCTCCAAATCCCCTAATGTCACGACTGCGGCTCCCGATACTTATCTTATAGATATAACTTAAAATTACAAAATAAAATTGATATTTGTAGCAAATTGTTTAAATTGTTGTAAGCTCTTCAACAATCGGACATAATCCATGACGTGCGCAGAAATTTCCAAAAGGGGGGTGGAGTGTACCTACACCATTGAACATGGAACTATCGATTCTGGTTGTATATATTAGTTTATTACTATAACATCAGTGTGTTTTCACAGTTCGATTAGGAATACTAATTACTAGGCTAATTACAAAAACATTGATTTGTTAAATGACAAATACCTCCAAATATTCACGCGATCAACCTTATTTTTTCGTCGAACAAATAAACTTTCGTAAATTTCTAGAATCAATAATAAATTATATTATTATACTATACTATTAAATACAATGTAATATAATTTATAGTTTGTTTACAATATTTTATTTGGTGTACAACAAAAATACGTATAGGCAAATGAAAAAAACCAGCCAAGTGGGTTCCGTAACATTATCTATAAACATGTTGGTAACACTGCTTATATTATATATTCTAGGATTTTTAGTATTTGTCGTTAAAGCGGCAACAGAAATACATAATCTGTGAAAATTTCAACTTTCTAACTTTCATGGTACATGAGATACAGCCTGGTAACAGACGGACGGACGGACGGACAGCGAGCGGAGCCTTAGTAATAGAGTCCCGTTTTACCATACGGAACCCTAATAATGGCAGGGTTATAATTATTTTGAGTGCTCAAGAGCAAAATCAAATTTAGTACCTACATGCATATATAATTAAATATCAATTATTTTCTGGTATATTATAATATTGTACTGTAATTACTAGAGTAATGACCCTCTACGGAGAAAATCCAATTTAATTTTTAACCAATCTCTTGCTGAGTATCATTATCCCTTCACGCGGGTGTGTTAGAGTAGGTACCCTATTAGCACACAACTTCCATATTATTATCCTTTTCCCTTGATGTAACACAACATGTAGTCGGTCAAGTAGTGCTATTTTTTCTGTAAGCTTGTCTGTGTAAACTGTAAATATTTTGAACTCATTTTTTCTTCATAAATCCATATTATACCTACTAAATAAAATAATTTTTTTATCACCTATTAGTTTGAAACTATTTTTTGGTACCTACCTACATAAATAAAGAAGAAGAAAGTGCAATATGTATTAAATTTCCAATCTGTACCTACAGATCTAATATCTATTAATAGAGAGATGCACAAGCCACACATACTGTTATCTATCTCCAATAGCACTTAAATAACTGCAGTTGCAAAAAAAAAAAATCTACTCAGAATCTCAAACATTAGATTAATACTATTTATTGCAGACCTAAGACATAACACAGTTTATTAAATTTTGAAGTGCAACATAAAGATTATATTATATTGGTATATTACTACGTTCAATACCTAACGTTTGTATCGCAGCCAATTATTTAATTAATTATTAATTAAAACGTTTACATTGTATAATTAAAGGGTATTATTAAAAAAAAAATATTTATTCATGATTATGTTTGATTAAGTACTTTTTTATTATGTTTAACAATATAAAATAAATTCAAAATAGTTATATGATTAATAATACTATGCCGAGTATTCTGGCAATTAGATAAATTATAAATAACGAACTTGACAATTGACATAATCAAAAACAATAAAAATATTGAAGGTCATCATTATACGTCTACTATAGAACAAAATTCTAATTCTGTAGTAATAACAAACAAAATTGTTGTATATAAACAGTAAATTCATAAAATAAGTAATCATTATATTATGTTTATTCTTAATAATATACATAAAATAAAATATATTTTTGACTTCTTGCTTAGTTTTCAGCCTCTCGGAAATTTAACCATTTAAAATTTCATAAAATAAAATAAAATGTTCAAACTGTCATAAACTCAAAAATATAAAGCATAAAAATAGTCAACGTATATTTTTTAAATTACAGCATGGTTGTATTTATGAAATTCCGGAATAATTAAACCGTGCAAATCTCAAGTCTACGTATAATTATTATTTTCTAACTAACCTACAACAAAATAACATAAATTATATTGGAATGCAATAATTATTTTTCTTTAACTGTTTTTCTTTAATTTTATAATAGGTAGTTTTCTCAGTTTTTATAACTATTGGTATTTGGTACATTCTAAAAACAGACTTTGTTAAACTTTTTAAATAATTAATTTCGATTTAAAATATCTATACTATAACGGGGTGATTCACCAAGCAAGCTGACCCCCATTTTTTCCTTTAATAATGAATATTTATTAAAATTCTGATTTTTGGAATTTTTAAATATACTTTGACTATATTTTAAAATTCTTGAATTTTTGTACTACTTAAGGAGTGTCCTGTGGCGGTACAAACTTCTATACAAACTGTTTTACAAATGAGAACCCCCCTTTTTTTATTGTAAATTCTTAAGTGGATAATTTTTTTAAAAATGTCGATGTATCTAATTCAAAATTCGAATGATAGTAGTTTCTTAGTTATTAAAATGTTTGTATTAAACATAATAGTCCTTACAAATGGTTTTACATAAATATAAAATAGATGTAAAACTGGATCTAGTCGTATTTATTATACGTCCTGGGCTATTTTTATAAATTATTAATATTGATATATTATTATTAATGACTACAATTTTCAAATCACCATAGCCCCCATATCTTATAAACTTATTACCGTGCATGGACCTTTTATCCTTATAATATAAAGTCGAACAACTCAAAAACTACTAATACGAAATTTGATTCTGATCCGTCAAAAATTTCAGAAAAATTAAGCACTGTATTGAAAGAGGGTATTTTTATTTGAAAAACAAAAGTTTGTATCTCCACAGAACACTCCTTAAGTAGCACAAAAAATCTCAAGAATTTAAAAATATTATGGTCTTAAAATGTATTTAAAAATTCCAAGTATATATTCATCCCTATATATAGTAACTATGGGAACAATATACCAGGACTCAGGAGCCTTGGTAGTAAATTTCCACGCTTTTTAACCCAACAAATAACATTTTATAGACAGTTATAGAAAAAAAAACTACAAAAATTGGAAACAGAAAATGTCCGTAAACAGCTCAAAACAAGCCAAAATATTTTTAGGGTGTATAGAAAATGCTAATATAAAATATACCCAGTGAAAATTGCATATGTATTTACAGTATTTTTTTTTAGAGTTACATAAGATACCAAAATCGATTTTGCGTAAAAATTACCGTTTTTAATTAATTTTTTATTTTTGATAGATGGATAGATTTACTGTTATTTTAATCAATAATATATAATTCAAACAATATAACAATAGAATGCGAAAAAATTTGTCTCCAAAAGCCTGAGCTTGTTGAGAGACTAGAGTTCTTATAATCCTTCTTCATTTTATATAAATATATAATATATATATCTACTTCGTACTTAAATTTAAATACAAAATAAGTGATAGATAATAATGTAACATACAAGTAAAGTTTAAAAACAAAATGGATAAAAAAGATTATAGTATTAAATAAAAAAGTAGGTGAAACTAATTTTGTTATTTATTATTTTAGCTGTGATATTCTTACTTTATAAGTAATATATTTTTGTTTTGAACCTTCCCAAGCACTACCTAGATTCACTTTCCTATTGGACAATATACTGAAGTTGAAAATTGAAGCATATTTCGACTATTTATCGTGAATACAGATACAAATAATAAAAATAAAAAATAAAAAACACACATACCATCAATGTAAAATCAATACATTCATCGCTATCCGCTCAGAATCTAAAATGTTCATATTTATATAATTGTATGTAGGTACCTACCTACAGCCGCACAATTGTCATCTAATATTATAAACGTATACTTAAAAATTAAAAAAAAATAAACATTAAAATATTAACTGTGGCAATTGTGCGTATATAATATTGTAATACTAAATGTTTTGATGGTTAAAATAAATAAATATGCAAAACCTAATAATCTGTACACTTTTTCAAGCATTTTATTAGTACTTCCTAGGTACCTACTGGCTATTTATTCACTATTCATTATTGCCGATATTTTGTTACACGCATAATACTAAAGGAGAATGATGAACGTTACAAAATTAAAACAAAAATAAATACTAAGTACTAAATATACTAGACTAGAGATAAATTAATTTTAACGCAACTCACTGTTATGTGTTATCAATAATTATTAACGCTTAAGATTACAAAAAAAATCCAAATGGAAAAATAGATGATTTCTTATAAAGCCACGTAATATCTATCAATGTGTGTTATATGCTTACATTTAATTTATTTAATGGGAACCATAGACTACAAAAAATGTATTTTAGTCTAATAAATTATAACGAAGCAGGTTAGAAATGAAAAGCATAACAAATTAAACATTGTTACTACAAAACATTCTGACGGGTCCAATATAGTTAGAAAAGGTTACTTATTATATTTTAAAATATATTAATCCTAAAATAAAATTTGTTAGTATATTGGTCATAATAGTGCAAATATACCTACAATCGTTAACAAACAATTATTTTTTCCTAATAAATAAATAGGTACAATGGTTATCGTAAAATAACAGTTGAAAGGTTTTTGTGATAGGTTTTACGCTGTTATTTATTTTGTATTGAAACTATAATACTATATTATACTAATATTATACAGGTAGCTTATATATTATAAGAGTCAGCAATTACACGTATTTTGTACATTGTACCTAGGTATATAAGTATTTTTCTCACGCAAATATTATATTACCTATAACTTATACTATTAGACATTAGTTACACCTATAATAGACAATAGGCATAAGTAAAATAATATAAAAATAATAATAATTAAATGAAATTAGTTTATTACGAATTAGTAGAAATAAATAATATAGAGGGCTTTAATTTGATAACTATCACTAATTATCTTAAACTTTATTGGTTTTCACGTTTTTTAAGATATTTTTTTTAGATTTTTATTTAAAATTTTAATGTTTAGATTTTTACTAAACAACTTTTTAAAAAAACAAATTGTTATTTTACAATTTTTATTATTCTTTCTTTTTAAATTTTACATTTTTAAATGACAAGAATTTGAACAAAATAATTTTTGGAGAGTTTCAGTTAATAAAAATCGAATTTTAAACGAGTATACATGTAATTAGTTAAAACCTAAAAGTATCCAAGTATGTAATTAAAGTTTAGATAAACGGAGTGGAGTAGTACAAGTGTAGGTACTCCACAAAATATTGACCCACTACTCTCCTCATCATCTAAACATTAAAAACTTCAAAGTAATTCTAAAAATGACTACAATAAAACGTAATAAACAAATATTTCTTTTATTCAAAAGGAATAAATTTAAAAAAAGAAATTGCGTTTTTAATGAATTTAAATTATGTAGAAAAAATATTTTCAAAAACGTTAAGTACTTAATTATTTTTGAGATATAATTGCTATTAACTAATGAGTGTTAACTGTTTACTACAATTATAAAAAAAAAATCCCCCATTATAAGTTCAACCTCTACAGTTTTTGTTTTTATTAAAACAGCTTTTAACACCCTATAGCTACACGACTACACCCAACTACATAGACACATTGTACATTTGTTCATACCGACTATACACCATATTCATTTATATTTGTACTTGCAGTTGTAATATTTTATAATATTATTCTGTACATTTGATTTATTTATTAACTTTTAGATTCTGAGCAGAGCAATAAATGTATTGATGTGTGTTTTTTATTTTATTTTTGTGTCTTTCATAATTTTTTAGGACAGCAAAAATGCTTTGATTTTCTTCAACAGTATCTTTTATGATAAGAAAGTGAAAATAGTTGGTATTTTGGGGGGGTCAAAAATAAAAATTTTACAGTAGTTTACAAAAGCACAGTGAAAAACTAAAGAAAAATTAAGGAAAACCTTAATTTTTACGAAAAATTGGTTTTTGACATTCGACAAAAAATTTAACTTTTATAGCTAAGGATTGATAATTTTAAACAAGGTTTCACGTAAATAGGCAAATAAATTACTTTCTTAACAATAATATCATCAAATATACTTATTAATACATCATAGGCTGAATATCACCGCCTTCGCTCAAAATCGTTTTTCATATACAATGATATTATATTATTGAATTCAAATTTAACACCATCCATTACAGTGACACACTTGTAATCTACTGTATAGCAGAGCGACATCCACTTACCCATTTTTTTACTTGTAACCCGCTATACTGTCATAGGCGGAAATCCATTAAAATGTCAGGGAGGCCAACATTATTACATCAATGTGAGGGGGGCTTCGATCCAACAAAACTAAAAAAGGAGGGGGCTTGATGGACTTTTGGGGGACTAAGACCCTTCAAGACCCCCCCCCTCCTGATTTCCACCAATGCCTACTGTACAGCAGAGCGACACCCACTTGCCCACCTTTAGTTTTTTATTGAATCTAGAACGAAGTACGATATTACGAATATCGGTTATGGCACGGAACAGTTAGGCATTGAGAATCACTAAATAATTACTCGTCTCGTTTCGTTCACCTCGGTGCGGCCGGCGCCAGTTAGAGTTATATTATTAGAGTTATTTTAAATGTTGAATTAATAATTGAACAACTGAACAATCATGGCAAGCAACGTTATTCGTTAATCAACTTGTCAACGCTCAAACAAAATAATAAGAATAAATATTAGGTTCAGAATTCTTAATGAGTTGTATGTACAGTAAATAAATCAATAAAACCGAAAATTATATATACCTATTTGATCTAAATAAAATAAAATATTTGAATACCAAATAATTCAGTTATTGTATAAATATAATTTGCTCTAATTTGAACTTTTAAACTTTGAAATTATTTTATTTAAATACCTATTTTCTTTGGATTTAGGTAAGTAATATCATTGGTTAAGTATTTAATATATTATATTTAATCAATAGTAATAGGTACTAACCTGATAGTTATTTATATTTGTGTTGACTTTGGACTGATGATAACTTATAAGTGCCTAAAGATGATAAGTGATTTATGATAATCATAGCTATTTTAGCTTTCTAGACACCTAGAAAATAGACAGTACTTACTGCTTCCTATTATATTCTGTGCTTCTACCAGGTATGAATAAATGTTTTTTTAAATAATAACTAATAAGCAATTAATATTTTTCCAATATTGTAAATATTTATTATTATACATGATACACTTATTTGAATAAAAGGTAGTAAAATATTTAAATTTAAAAATGATCAAAACTCACTTAAAAATTTAAATATCAAAAGAAGTCACCACTCACCATACAAACAAACATAGATAAAGTTCTTAACTTCAAGTTTGATTGAAGTCAATTAACTCTAATGTTAAAGCTAACAACACAAGATTAGTAGGTACTGCCGAACTCAAATTTGCTGTTATAAATCTGTAGGTACCACAGAAGTCGAGTAATGCAAGTCACAAAAAGCAAATTTCACAGGAGAGACAAAACAAAAATATTTGTTGCAATGGACTTACAATTGAACATACGTTTCCATACTCCTGCAATAGTTTAGGACTTAAGTTAGTATAGGTACTTCTTGCTATATCTATACATTTATTGTATATAGGACTTACGTTAATACCTTTAAAAAGATCACAAAAAGTATATTCTGATTATATAACTAACTCAAAATTTCAAAAAATGGACTTGCATTAGTTGACCTCTGTGGTACAGAAATTTGTAAGACGGAGACAAGTGACAACACTTGCGGGTGTGGCATCTTCTTAAAATGCTTAACCTCTCCCAAAATATTTATAAGTCTCAATAATATAATAAACGTATACGTGTATGAAAAGCTTTCTAAAATCCAATATTGGTAAAAACTAAAAACCATTCAACACGTATACCTTAACAATTTTCGCTATTTGCGCCACATAATAATATATTATGTACAGGTACAACCGTACAAGGTACCAATTGCCGATTAACCATAGGGCAATACCCTACCATCATCAATGATTTATTGAATGCAGTGATATTGCATTCTGCAGAGTTCACTATTTCACGTGAAAAAAGGTAAAATTGGAATAAAATAAAATCACAGTTAATTTATTTATTTATATTATATTATATATACATATTTATATCTGTGACCAAAATAGAATATAGATATATGACGATAGTTTGCTCATAACAATATTTATTATTTTATCTTAAACTGCAAAAAAAAAAAAAGAAAAGTGAAAAACGATAAGAATGTAGGGCGGTCTAATAACCTGAATGCTATTATAGGATTATTGCCCTATAGGTATATTATACCATTATTATACGGATGTAAGTCGTTCACCCATAGATTAAAATATATATATGACGTATCATATCATGGGTTTTGTGTAAGTATACCATGAACAATCATATTGTGTAGTTCATGCCGTTCATGGTGTATACATGATGTATTAACTAATATATGATGACCAATTTGTCTTGATTAATGACTAATGGTTATACAACCATAATGCGTTGTATTACAATATATTATTAATGTCCATTTGAGAGATTATCCGGTCGGCCGTCTTATTACACGTTATGTACAACGATTTTTTTTTAGGTGCTCAACAAGTTAATACTGATATCAAAATTTCCGTAATATTTTAATATTATTTAATATCTAATTTAACGCTACATCAGAGTGAATGGTACGTGCGCACAACGATTTAAATAATAACACTCGGACACTCCAGCGGAGAATTGAATTTCTTTCCGACGAGGGGCCCTGAGGGGACACGTATGCACCGTCCGTGATACACGACGTCGTCGCGATATCAATGGGAGTGGATGCGCCGCACACGTGTTAGGTGCGCGCGCACACTGTAAGAGGTTATGTCTCGAGTGCTGCGACTGCACAAATACAATGTTGATAATAATAATAATAATAATAATTGTTGGAAAATAAGAGTTAAATCGAAAAAAAAAAAATAATAATCACGACATCGGACAATACACGGGCGTACAGAGTGTACACAGTGCAGAGGGCATTAAGCCACACGGCACAGTACGTCTTTGCATACGATACAATACGATAGTGTGCGACAAACGATTACGATAGCTATAAACCTGTGCCAGTGGTGGTGTGTCACCGAATGACGGGAATAAAGTGAATTTAATTAGTATAAGTAAATATATATACACATTATTTTTTTTTCCTTATTATTATTATTATTATTATTTATTCACTATCTTATCTGTCACACAATTCGTCAATACATAATTGTTGGAGTGGAATCGTTACAATTATTGTAATCGGTCCTTATTGTTGTATCATATTTTGTCCCCTCTCCGGTGTCGAACGTTAAAAAAAAAAATCTTTTAAAACTATTTTCCGACCATTATCCGTCGTTCGGTTTACTGAGTTTCGGTTAGGAACCGAGTCCGAGTGTAGGAACGTAATTTTTTTCGTTTACAATTTTCACTGACCATTTTTCCATTGATTTTTCTTGCTTGTAAACACCGTACGATGACAGAATAACCATGTCCGATTACTGTTTAGTGGTGAGAACGACGCCCTGGGGCGATTCCCCTGACCATGTATACTAATATATATATATATGGTGTATTTTTTGTAGCCCACGATGGATGAGTCGCATCCCAGGCCGACTGAAACTACAGGCTTGTCAAGGAAAGTCGAACAAGAAGAAAAGGTTCATATTCCTGAATCAAGCTCGGTATGCCATTGAAATACAATTTGTTTTCTTTTACAATAGGTATTAAAATGCCTTGTAAGTATGTTGAGTTTTTTTTTTTATTTTATAGACGGGATTTAGTTTTCGAAAACTATGGGCATTTACAGGGCCTGGATTTTTGATGAGTATTGCCTACCTTGATCCAGGCAACATAGAATCAGACTTACAGTCTGGTACGACTGCCAGGTACAAGGTATAGTACAATTTAAAAAATTTCATAGTACCTAGTTTATTTTCACATTTATTTTAGATAATATATTATATTAATTGTAAATATAATTAATTTAATTATAGTTATTATGGGTGTTAATGAGTGCTACCATTTTGGGTTTGGTAATGCAACGGTTATCAGCTCGCTTAGGTGTTGTTACCGGTCTTCATTTAGCTGACATGTGTTATCGCCAGTACAGAAAAGCTCCAAGACTATTTGTTTGGCTTATGATGGAAGTTGCTATCATTGGTTCAGATATGCAAGAAGTCATCGGCACTTCAATTGCTATTTACTTACTGAGTAACAAAATGTAAGTTTGTTCATGGGAAAATTTATTATAAAGGCAATTAGAAGCCTAGTAAAATAAGGAGACTGTGTCTCTAATTACCTAACCTGCGTCATTTTAAGTCCTAAACTTACAAACTCTTAATATTTGTGTATCATATTAATATGTAATATTGTATCATATAAATGTTTAGGCTGTTTAGAGGGTAAACCGCTATTAGATATTTTGTGCACCAAATTTGAGATGTCCAATGATTACCAACCAGAAATGACTAAATGTTCCTACACTGATTATAAATAATTATTTACTCTGGTATAACTTCAAATTTAATTAATTGCTCTGTAAGTTTAATTTATTTAAATTAATATTAATTCACCTCATTCATTCAATAATGTTCAAATTGTACATTTTAAATAATCTATTTAACTCTGATTAATATTGGAGCGAATTGACCCATTATCAAATTTAGAAGTGAATATATTATCTAGTGAACCTCACAGTTTTTTTTATGTTTTAATTTTAAAGCAAGTTACTAGTATTTTAAAATGCACAAACAATTTACAGTTTTAAAATACTCATAACTTACTTTAAAATTAAAATAACCCTATGAGGTTCACTAGATAATATTTTCACTTCTAAATTTGATAATAGATCAATTTGTTCCAATATTAATCAATAATTATGAAGAGTTAAATAGATTATTCAGAATATACAATTTGCTATGTTATGTGGTCAGGCCGTCCTTAGGGTAGGGGGGGAGGAGGGCCCAGGCCCTAGGCCTCGCGCATTTTCCTTACATTTGGAGACCTTGCATTTGAAAAAAAGTGGTTAAATTGGTTTTTGCCCTGGGCCTTGCAAATCCTAAGGACGGTCCTGTATGTGGATTAGCGTCCTCTTAATTGAAGTAAACGCAAATATATATTTTCTTCATTTTGGGTAGTATGATCTATTTGAAACTGTGTAATCAGTCAAAAAAAATATATGCATAACACTCTTATATTTTACTTTTAATATTGTAGTATTGGCGGTAATACTAAACAGTTTATTTATAAGTGAATAAAACTTTATTTATATCATTACAATTTCTGAATAACTGTGTCTATATACTAAATAAATCTATTGTGGTTGGGGGTGTAACAACACATAAATCTTTTTTAAAATTGTCCTTGCTTACTCTGTGATATTATTATGGTCAAAAACAATACATAAAACTATTCATTTTTTATAAATTAAAATATACTCAAACTATTAGAATTTAAGAAATATTTAGAGTATATTTTATTAGAATTATGATTTTATTTTTTTATATGACATTCTTCTCTACTATTACTTTAAATTAACATTTATTATTATACACTGTATTATTATTCTAGCTGAACTTTTTAGTACCTACTTTACTCTGACTACCTGGATATAGTGATCCGATGTATAAGTTTACATTGTATGTTACGAATATAATGTTAATTTTTCCTTGAAACAATTTTAAAATATTTAAATTTCCTGCATTGAGTTTATAGTATATATATTTTTTGGTCTTTATTTAAATTTGGAATCAGTATAATAATCGCAAAAAACAATATAACAATTAATTTAGGATACCACTTTGGATAGGAGTGCTGATCACTGTCATTGATACTTTATCTTTTTTGATGCTGGACAAGTATGGACTTCGAAAATTGGAACTAGTGTTTGGTCTATTCATTGTTATAATGGCATTGTCATTTGGATATGAGGTATTAAAAAAATCATCAGTCTTTTTGTAATTATTATTTCTAACTCTTAAAATTATGGATGTATATATATATTTAAGTTGATTATTCTTTTTAGTTTGCAATTGTTCAACCTGATATAAAAGATATGGCTAAAGGATTGGTTACTCCTTGGTGTTCAAACTGTCAAGAATCTGCTCTTCTTCAGGCTGTTGGTATTATTGGAGCAATCATAATGCCACATAATCTATACTTACATTCAGGCCTAGTCAAGGTAAATACAATAATATTAATCATTCATTATTTCAATTGTCAAATACAAATTTTTTACTCTGAAGCTGTGAAATTCTTATAAAAAAAAAACTGCCCTGTATTAGACCCATAATTAATAAAATATTTGAAACTAGTAATATTAGTCTTTGATTGTAATTTTTAAAAATTAAGTTGATACATTATTTACCATATTTTACATATTACTTAATAAAAATCTAATCTCCATAAAACTTATTTACATTTGATTATTTTCATAATGTGGTGAAGAAATTATCAAGAGTATTTTAATCTAAAATTTGTATTTACTATTTAGTCTAGGGAAGTTGACAGAACAAAAAAAGACAAATTACGAGAAGCCAACTATTACTTTTTCATTGAATCTAGCGTTGCTTTATTTGTATCATTTGTGATCAATGTGTGTGTTGTATCAGTTTTTGCTCATGGATTATACAATAAGACAAACAGTGATGTGGTAAGTTGTATATTTTATTTTTATTTCTAAATGTTAATTATTTAATTATTTGTATTTAGTTGGAGATTTGTACTAAGAACAATAATACATATTCGGATATTTTCCAAGTGAGATAAAAATCAATTGAATTGAAGCATATTATATGTATTAACTACTATTTAATTTATTAATAATTACAATTTTATTAGAATAATACCGAATTAGTAGAAGTTGATATATACAAAGGTGGAGTATTCCTTGGTTGTCAATTTGGCATAGGTGCCATGTATATTTGGGCTATTGGTATTTTAGCTGCTGGTCAAAGTAGTACAATGACTGGATGTTATGCTGGACAGTTTGTAATGGAAGTATGTAGTGTCAATTAATATGTTAATATTCATATTCACATATAGTATACATTCATTTTAGGGCTTTTTAAATCTTCAATGGAGCCGATGGAAAAGAGTTGGGTTTACTCGACTGGTTGCTATAGCGCCCACATTTTATGTGGCATTTTTTAGTGATATTAATGATTTGACTGGTATGAATGACCTTTTGAATGCGGTAATGAGCTTACAACTACCATTTGCTACACTTCCAGTAATTGCATTCACTAGTAATCCTCGAATTATGGGAGAGTTCACCAATGGATTGTAAATATAAATTAAATGAAAACACACTATGGAAATCATTTTAATTTTCAACTGTTTATTTATTTTCAGAGGAAACATTTTAATAACAATTATTTTGTCTGCTATTATAATTAGTATAAATATATACTTTGTAATCCATCACACAATCACAAATTTCACTTACAATTTAACTTTATTAATTGGAGTTATAACATATAGTACAATTTATTTATTAATGTGTGCTTATCTTACACTGCATCTCGTTATCAGTATGCTGGATGATTGCAGTGTCTTACGTAGAAATCCAGTTAGTATTATTATTTTAGTATTCATACATTCAACATATTTTAGTTGACAACCATTCATATATTTTAATAATTAATTAAAAAATATATTTCAGTTTGTTATTAGATTTATTGGTCCACAAATCGGGAACACTTTTTCTCAACATCAACAAACAAATTATTCTCCTCCGAGGTAATAAGTTTAAGTATTTATATAATGTGTAAAATATTCATTTAAATATTTATTTTTGGTTCAATATACAATATTGACAGCTTTTGTTCTTAAGAGGATGTCGTTTCCTCATGTATTGACTTCTGCTTACAAAAGCATACCAATTTTATAATGAATATACCTTGACCTTGCTCCAAAATTAAAATATTAAAAAAAGGTTATGTGGAACTTTTAATAATATTCTTGACTTTAAATTGTATAGTATTTAGTAGTTCAAATCACTTAATATTAAAAATACAGAATGTAATGGATTCTTCTGAATGTAAAATTTGCTATGTTATGCATTAGTAAGATGGAGTCAACACATTTGACTCAATGTCCTTTTAATTTAATTTATTAAAATAATCTAACCAGTTTATGGTTGACCATAACATAAATTATATTTCAATTTTTCTTAACAGATATTTAGTGATCAATTTAAACATTATAGATTAGGTACTTTTAATATTTAATAATACTGTTATTTTTGTAATATACTTTTTTTCTATTAGCTTTAATAATTAGTTAATTTTCTTTGATTGTTAACCTATTGATGTGTAAAACATATTTTATCAGAAATAATAATTTAACAATTATGTAATTAAACATTTAAAAATGTTGAAATTAATTTTAATTTTACTAATTTGAAGTTAAACTATGGTAGTAAAAAAATAAAACAATAAAAAAATGTACATTAAATGTAATTAAGTGTAAAGTTAAAACTTATGAAATCTTATTAAAAAATATGGTATACCTGTTATAACTGTTGTTTCTTATCTGTGCATGAAGTTTGGGATTTATTATAAAGATTATACTATATGTTTGGTAAATTAAAATTTTTCATAATTTGTTGAGTAATTCAGTCATTACTTTAAATTACAGCTAAATATTTTAGTTAAATTATATTTTATTTTTTTATTAAAATAATAGCAGCCAAGATGACGTAACAAATATCAAGCTATAATAATGAATAATGATGGAATGTTGTTGCATGTGTCAAAAGGATTGTACTTAACACCATACGACTAGCAAGTATATAACTAATATAATTAATGTATAAATGGTTATTTGCAAATCTAAATGTTTGATACTGATATTTGGGAATATTATTTTGTATAGAGCCCAATATTATACTATTTTAATTAGGATGAAAATAGACCTCAATCATTGTCAAATTTTGAGTAGGGCTGATCCACCTCCTAGATCAGGTGTCTCCAACTAATTTCTACCTTACCAAACTTCCCACTGTCCAAAACACATTTAAATACCCAGTGGCGTTTTTTACACATTAACAATTAATAACAATCATACTAAATTGTAATAAAACGTACTTAGGAAATTCTTAGATACCGGTTTTTTGACATACGATAACGCAGCGGCGCGAGCCATGTTACTAATGTGCCTATAACGTATATTATTTTTTGCACCTATGGGCTTTCAACATGACACTCCGTGAAGGAGATACGTATATAATATATGTGTATACAATACTTACAATATCAGAAAATAATTTTATTATAAAAAAGTAATGTAAAAACTATATTATATATTTTATAATAATTACGCATCCATTAGGACAAAAAATGTGTCTGCGATCCGCCAGTTGATGACCCCTGCCCTAGATCAGTGCTTCTCAACCTTCTTTGATATAGGGCCCCATAAATTTAATGTAAAACGGTCAAGGCCCCCCTTTAAACAAAATCATTAATTATTTTTTCTTAATAATATACTAAATTTACATGTACTACAATCTAAATTTCACACAAATAAATTATTATAATGTAAAGAAAATAAATGATCGGTTATATTATAATGTATATGTTATAATGTTATATAATAACTAAATAATCAAAAATATTTTAAATGAAATAAATATTTCAAGGCCCCCCCCCCCCCCCAGTCATATAACTACAGCCTCCAGGTTAAGAAGCACTGCCCTAGATTATGCTTGGTTTGATATGTGTTATCATATTGATAACCTTGATGGTGTTACTAAAAAAATTATTAATATTAACCATGACAAAATAAATAGGTATGTCAGCAACTTTTTGATACGCATCGTGTTCGCCGACCAATGTCAGAATTGTCTATTAGCTGGTTCGCTCCTGTATGTTGGCCGGGTAATTTAACGGCCAATGAAATGAGGCAAACTATGACTATGGTTGGGAAGGGTGGGTTGCGTTAACCGGACTACATCTCGTATTGTTGCTGACATACCTATCTATTTTGTCATGCTATTAACTATGTTCTCTATTAAATGTCTAAAATGTAGACAGGATACATAGGCTAGATTTAGACACTATGCTCTATTTAAAATAAGACTACACTGCCTTTATGATAGGCTATCCATTTGACCACCACTGTCACTCGCTGGGTAGCTGTTATCGGTGTCACGCGGGAGCAATTCATGGCAAGGCAGGCATTCACAGACCTTGACCAATTTTTGTCTGACGCATGGTGTACTCTTATTCTGTTAGAATAATTTTATCAATTTTCATTTAGAATAACCATATTAACATATTATACTATCTACAATTAAATTTGAAAGTTGAATAAGATAAAAATAAAAATTCCAAAAGAACCCAGTGTGAATCTTTCTCTAAAATATCTTAATTTTACTTAAATTCCGTTTTTAGAATATAATATAGTTACATTGTACTTTAAATCTCTCAATGCTGATGAAAAAAATTTTTAGTCATGTAATTTTCATAAAATAAAAATTGCATGCAATGAATATCGAACTGTTTTAGTTATTGGCTGCGAGCAATATGATACTAGGCTGCGGACGCTAGTCGAGAGTCTAAGCCAACGGTCAGCAAATTTTAATTGGCATCAACATAAAGATTTTTATATGATTTTATACACGTTTATACTATTAATTCTTCTATAGTTTTATATGTGTGTGTTTTTATTTTATACCTGTATATTAGGTAAGTGAGCCACAAAGTTGTTCTTACATAATTGGTGGTCTGCACAACTAGAATGGTTTTAGTTAAAATAGAACCTCTGAACTATTTAATAAACAAAAAAGAGTATTTACTTTATTTTTAACTATTAAAAAAAATATTTGATGATTACTACTGAACCTGATTATTGTATAATAAGCACCTAAAGATTTGTTCAAGAAAAATCGTTCTTAGAAATCAGCCTGTAATTGAACTAATAGCTTAAAATGCTGTAAATAACATGAATTGGATATCTTAAATTCCTTAAAAAATATGATAACACCCAAATAATTTTTTTTATAGCTTATCGGAACGTTCAGATTTTTTATTTTTTTAATGCACAAAATATTATTACAGCTTTATATAACGCATGTTTTGAATTATTGAAGAAATATCACATACCAAAACTGTCCAAAGTTTGTCTAATGCAGACATTAAGTTTTTAGGTAAATGATACAATTACAATCATAATTACATGCTTATTGCTTCTAGGTGTATGTTTAAGGGTCAAAATATTTTCTCATGTTTAACAGACTTTCTGTTTACTCTTTAATTGATCAAAGCCGTAACTATCAGGGGAGGAGTTCAGAGGTCTGGACTCCCCCGCCATATTTTTTTTTAAATATAGAAAAACTTTGGCAGTGAATAGTATTTATTGACTATTGTATTAACAATCAGTAATAACAAGGATACAGTTTTTATATTTCGATCATGAAAATGATGTGTGTTTAAAGTAAACAAATGTATTCCACAAAATTTGTTTTCAGTTACGGCCTTAATTAATAGGTGTTAAAACCATTTATATGTGTACTACCTTAAATAATGTTTATATTTTATTTATTTTTTTGTAATTCAGATAATACGAGAAAAACATTGTGGACAACATTATCTGATAGAAGAATTTGTGATCTTCTATTTAAGATTTTTTGTTCGCTGTGAACAATATTATATATTTAATTACTATTAATTTATTTTCAAATTGCCTACATTTTTATTTTTAATTATGATAAATTTTAAAGGCAAAATATTTTTTTCTTTAGTTTTTATAATAATTAATAATACAAATGTATATGTAAATGTATACAATTTAAATTAAAAAGTGATGTAGATCATTATTGATAATATATATATTATGTTTGTGTTTGTGTCTAAATTTTAAACAACATTTGTTTAAATGTATAAACAACTTACTATATTATTTATAATTAATTTTTTTTTTGTCATTTTCAAAATATGTATTTATTACAAGGTGTATATTTTTTTATTTTATACAATACAATAATAATTTTAAGGTTATTCAAATTTGAACAAACCTATATAATTAAACATAAAAAGAAAGTTCTATAAGTAAATAGATTTTATAATAATTATTGATAATTTTCATCATAGGTGTATCCATTATTATTTTTTTTTTGTTTTCATAACAATAGAAATTATTACAATAAACTCAAGAAATTGTCTATCTATTGAATCAATGTTTCATACACAGACAAGAAAACTTTTATAAGACATGTGATAAAAAAAATTGTTATTGAAATTATGTTTTAATTAGATTGATTTATTATTTGTTATAAATTAATATAAAATACTAGATAGTTACCTATATTTATTGACATGTAAATTATACTCTTTTTAATTATAAATTATATGTATGTAATTTTATATAAAAAAAAAATAATGTATTTTTGTCTTTCACTCTATGACTATGATACAATTAATGTGTATACTTAATTGTATATGCCTACTTGGTAAAATTATTTATATAAAAACAATTAATGTTACCCTATTTATTATTATAATATTATTTTTTTTAGAGCACATTTATGTACACATTTTGTACAAGATGATTTTATGTGCAATGAAAATTATTAACAATTATTTTGAACAATACTACAGCATAATGTCAAATATAAAAAGAATAGACACAGTGAAAATAATATGTAACATATAATATATAAGTTAAACCACTAGTATTTTATTTATAGTTTTTCAATGTACTTATATTTTTAATTTGGCCATTTACTTAACAAATATACAACTCTATATGTACTAAACTTGTTCTTTTCCCAAGATATACATATTCATATTATAATAGACTTCAAATGAAATGTATCAAATCTTTTTTACTATAAATAACACTAGGTGGCCTGGTATGATGAGGGAGGTTGTCCAGTGACAGAACCCTCTGTGTCATTAGGGTCAAGGGTTTAGTAAATCCCTGCACGAACATCTTTTTAACCGACAGGTGGGATTATTAGGTAGGTTTGCTCCGCTTTGATTGGTTATAAGAGGGTTGGTGTGGGTGGCAAGTTTGGAGTGTGAGAATTTAGATGAAAAATATAATAAATGCGAAGTGATGCAAAGTATAAACATATAATATACACACTTGACTATGAAATAAAAATTGATGAATATAAATTTAGAATAACTTTTTTTTAAATAAAAAATGTACAAAACTCGATTTGTATTTACATTATTTACAATCGTAACTTTACTTTAATTGGACTAGTATAATATCTTTTAATAACTATAAAAATATACCTATAATTTTAAATTAAATATCATAAAACATGCAATGTTTTGTAACAATATATTAATATTGATGAGTAAATAGCAATGTAATCCAATGTAAATTTTGCAATGTAAATTCCACAGCTTATTTCAGTTGCGAACTACAAAAATAACAAACTTAATATAACTTAAAAGTCCCAAAAAAAACTATAGCAAACTAAATAATCTTTCCTTACTTCGTATCAGAAATTAAAAGACCAAGGCAAGTTGTATAATATCTGAAAAAAATATAGTGTTATGTGTCTTTATTGAACGTACCATAAGTAACCAAGTGTTATACCCATTGTTGGTTAGTTTTTTTCAAACTAATTTCATTAAAAATACTTTTTGGTCTGACGAAGTGATGATAAGTTTTTTATTCGCAAAAATGTATACATTTCTCCAATTGAATTTACGACAAGCGTGGAAATGTTTTTATAAATAAAAATGCACCTTCTTTTGAAATGCCCTGTGATAAAGCTATCATATTATCTCAGTAGTATAATCGAAATAAAAGTGATTTTGTTCCTAGTGCAAGTAAAGAAATGTAATAAATACCCATGACCTACCTCTAAACACTATTGGTTTTACATGCGTATTTTAAAATGTGATCGAAAACATGTTTGAATCTAACTTAATGCGAATCCATTTTTTATTCTAGAAATGTCCTTGGCAATTGGCAATTATGACTTACTGCGTAATGCGTTTTTAATAATAATAGTTTATTGCAACAACAACAGTTTAACGCATTTGAAATGCCTGTATAAAATACCTAAGTTGCAACTCGTCCTATAAATAAAAACTTGAATGTGGATGAGTTGAGTTGAATTTAAATCAAACAAAATGTAAAAAATATTACAAAAAAAAATTAGCAAATAAAAAATTAAGATATGCAAAAATATAATGTAAAACAAAAATATTTAAGATATAACACTAACTAAATGTTTTTTATATTGGATGAAATGAATAAAAGAAAAAACATTTATGTTTTATTTACGTAATTATAGGACACCTTTAATAATAGGGCTTTGATCACCAAAATTAGATTCATTCAATTTAGGTTGTTATTATTTTTTAATCTAGTGTAGTAAACATGCAATGGTTGATATTGCTTAATAGAGGTCCTAACCGTATAACAAAGTTTGTCGTTCATATGACAGTCTAAAAGTTTGCACATTAAGATCTGTATAATACTTATAGTGCATTTGTAGAGGAAAAATCTTGGTTTATTTAAAACAATTTTTATCAAAGAACATATAGTTGTACGCAATACATTAATATGGCCGGAGTATGTACAACCCCGGACCAATGAACCATACTAGTAAACTGATTGTGCTTATGCTAAGAAAACTGCCCTTAAAGTTTTTATATCTAATATATTATTGCGTTGTATTTTAAATTTATAAAATAATTTTCTTATTGAGCTATCGACAGAACAAATATGATCCACAAATTTTAATCTGTGGTCAAAATTTATGCCTAAGTATTTAATATTATGAACTCTCTCTAGAGAAATACAATTACAAGGCGAATTCAAATATTTACGATAATAAGAACGAATACTTAAGCCAGAATTAAAACTATTTGACGTACTTGTATAGTCAGAAATATTGAAAGTTACATATTTAGATTTACTTAAGTTCAATTGAAGTTTGCTATTGTCACACCAATTCTTGATCAAATCAAGACATATATTCGATTCTTTAAACAATTCATTACAATCTTTATTTTTTACAAGTACAATTGTATCATCTGCATAACACAGAACATCAGCATTTAGGTTTAAATTTAATAGTCCATTAAGAGGACGCTACACACCGGTTTTCGCCACCTAAAAGCATGTTTTAGTAGAATTGCTCTCATTTGTCAACTGTATTTATCGCACAAAATTCAAATTTTGACCATTTAAGGATAACAATTTTATCTGGGTTCCTATGTTGGATAATAAGTATACGTTTACTCAGTCGGCTTTTTTGGACTGTAGAAAATGATAAAATACCAAATATTCAACATTTATTAAAAGTTACTATGTTGATGGTATCTAAAAGATCCAACATAGGAACACAGATAATGTTCTCACCTTTGTGTTTACGAAAGTTATAAAAGATAAATAATATTGGCCCAAGAACAATAACCTGTGGGCTGTGGCACCGAAAAACTATTGGTATTTATATCACTAAGGATTCCATCTAGTCGAACTTGTTGTGATCTATTAGAGATAAAAGATTTAATTAAATTAAGAATATTACCTCTTATGTCACAGTAATCAAGTTGTTTATTAGTAACTCATGCTTCACACTATCAAACGCTTTTTAAAATCAAGAAAGGTACCCAAAACTTTAAAATTTTTATCCAAATTACTATGAATAAAGTGGGAAGTTTTAACTAATGGGTCTGTGGTTGACATATTAGAATGAAAACCATATTGATTTGGTGAAAAAAATGCATGTTTATTCAGAAAAATCATTAGTCCTTTTTTAATAAATTTTTCAAAAATTTTAGGAATGGTTAAGGTTAAAGCAATGGGTCTGTAGTTACTACATAGTTTTTTGTCACATGATTTGAAAAGAGGCAGAATAATAGTATTTTTATATGTGGAAGGATATTTACCAGAAATAATTGAAAAATTAAAAATAATAGATTTTTGAAATTATATCAACCGTTCTTTTAAGAAAATAATTTGTAAAATAAAAATAATTTGCAGGAATTTTCCAAATAAAATTAGCAATTTCAAAAGGGTTTATTGTATCAAGATAAATAGAATCATTTGTATGGCATTTTTTATTTAATTCACTCCAATTTAATTTATTATAATTATTAGTATTTATCTCTTTTATTTTATTAAAACATTAATATTTTTTCCGACATTAATATTATAATAATTAATACTTTGTATGCATATTACTTTATATATATATTACATATTTACATAACCATACCCCATGGCCTGTACGTACTTTTGATGTCACAACTAAGGTTTATATTTTTTGATAGACTATATAATGAAATATGAAAATTGGAATTTAAATTGTATACTTCCTGATCAGTAGGAGTATATAAGCTAAAATTGCTATATAATCTGTCAAGTAGACTTAATTGTGTGGTAAATACGTGTGTTTGTCGTATATTATAAATTTAGTATTGTTAATGTATATTATTTATGAGCTACACGCCATTGTTAAAGGGTTCAGCCCTTAAATCTTAATAAATAATATATACATTACAATATTGGTATGTTCATAGAAGCAATTAAAAACAAACCCAAAGTTCAAGGATAACCTTCGGCATCAACAGAACAACAGATGTCAGACGACACGAAAGCACCTACAATTTTAATTACTGCGTAACCGATTTCTACAAAATGGATAGACGACAAGCTTGGAAATGTTTTTATAAATAAAAATGCACCCTCTTTTGAAATGCCCTGCGATAAAATGATCATATTATCACAGTAGTATAATCGAAATAAAAGTAATTTCGTTCCTAGTGCATTGTTATGATTTGGTTATGTTTTATTTGGGTATAACGCCATGTATAGCATTCATGCTTCTTATTAATTTTTATATAGAACACTATTACACGAAACATAAATTTTATAAAAAAAACCACGGACAAATAACGCACAGCAATCAACAAGATAATGGAAAATGTACGTATTCGGATATCCTGATATTGTACCTGCGTACAAAAATTAAAAACCCAAGGGAACATTTTGTATGTTTATCAATAATCTATTTTTATTTACGATTAAATGCACTCAGTGCTCAGTGGCTTGTCGCCCACCAGTGATCTAAAATATTGGAAGCTTGTAATGCATTATATATTTGTGTGTATTAAAAATAAAATATGAAAATATTTATTTATTTATCTGTTTATAGTTTTATACAACCATTAATTATATAATATAAAACTATTAAATTGCTATAAATAATATTATGTTATACCTTATTTGGTCAATTTTAGATGTTTTTTTTTTTATAAATGTTATATAATTAATTAAACTTAATTAAATCATAAAATATGTATTTTTTTTTTTAATATTTACATAGTAATAATATTTATAAACATGAGATACTTGGTTACTGTTATACAAACTATAATGTATTGTGTTGTGTATACATTCAATGATTTGAAAAATGTATAATAAAAAATGTCCAACAATGTAATGAAAAATCTTAGCAAAATAATATAATTTTGAAAAAAAATCAGTATAATATCAAAGGAAAAAGTTTTTAGTATTACAATTTTACTATTTTAGTCAAAGTTGTGTTACAATTCTTAAAGTTTAGTAATAGTCTCAATGAGATTTTTTTAATAAAATCACCCATACATTTAGTAATTGTATTTTTTTCAGACATTTAAGTTTAATTAATTGAAGGTGTTACATTTCCTTTCCATTGTATTTCAATGGATGACCACTTAGATTGTAAACAAGATTGCAAGTTGTTGTCCTCAGATATGCATATAACATCAGATTCCTGGATTATAGCATTACCTTCTAAATATGTCACCTTTGAATTAGAATTGGATCTCGGTTGTCCGTTGTAATGAAATAACACAAAAACATCTGGAGTTCTGGTTTCTTGTTCGGAAAAAAATTCTTCCATAAACGATGGCATTAATATGATACCAAGCCCTTCGGAATCCAATTTTGTGGACATCAGATTTACACTAAAAAATCAATAGTGTCACATTTCATAATCTATACTGCAATTAAATAATTTACATACTATTCATCATCAGATACAAGGTCTAATTTTTCCAATAATGGCTTTAGATGTTGAGTACTAATGAAATTATTGCCATCTTGATCAAACAACTTAAATGTCCGTCTAGCAATATCAGCTTGTGTTTCTTTGCCCACCAAGTTTTGATCAAATGAAAACAGCACTGAAATGGTGAAACACGTTAAAATGAGACAAAAAAAAAAAAAAAATTATAAAAATGTCTCCAGTACCAGTAAGATGTGTATCGCTGCCCAACACCCAGATTGGGTTACATGGATTTTTTAAATAAGTTCCAACTTGACAGTACCTTAAATGTTCTAATAAGGTCATAAATCCAACTTCACTTTGCTTTTCAATACCTTGCAATTCTAAGACAAACACGTAATTATTTAAATATTAAATGTACAAATGTAGGTACCTATTCAATTTTTAATTTTCAAGACTTACTAAGCCCAGCTACTACTTGATCGTTATTAAATACGTTAGAAACGGCTTGTCCTGTAATCATCATATTGATTAAGCTTTGGCTACCATAGCCAAATTCTTTATCAATCAATGACACATCTAAATCACATATTTCTTCTTTTAATTTGACTAAACCCTACAAGAATAATTGTATGTCAATTTTTAAATGAAGGTATATTTAAATAAATAATTAATTTACCTTAGAGCGCATGACTGTATACAAAAATAACAAAACTCCGAATGTGTTACGTAACAAACTAATATGGTCGTTAAAAAAAGTTTCAATACTATCCTTATTCACTTGTTCTACTCTAGAAAAGTGTAAATAAAATAATTCAGCATGTGTCCAGCCACATAAATGAAAATAAACTATACATACTTAAGCATAGAATGAAACTGACTGTGTTCCAGGCACACCGCTTTATCATCAATATATACAAATTTCAAAATATCACAGCCTTCTGTTGCTTGGCAAAGGATATCACAGGCGGCCTTACACAGAAGATGGTTTTGTTCCTCAACTTCGGCCTATAGAATACAATATTTTTAAGATCAAATTCAACAATACACCACTAAACTTGTTTGAGTTGTTGAAAACATACTTTTTTCCAATCATCATCGACAGACTTATTGTTGACAATATACTTGACAATGTATGCCTGCATCGGTGCTAATACAGCGCAAGGTCCGCCTTCAAATTGCACCAGCGCCGTCGGTTCGTCGACACTGAAACAAAAACCTGACAACGATCATTTAGGTAATCCATTGTCAAACGACTGCGACGGCTCACCTTGGGTCCATCGTTGGAATATGTCTTGGCGTGCTTGGTCACCCCAAGTAAGTTTTATAATCTCTTCCAGTTCTTTGTCGTCTGGACCTGTTCTTGGCTCCGTTGCCTCCGTTTCCGCCATTGTGACTGTTCACGGCCAGTTCATATCGTCAAGCGCAACAGGATAAAATTAATAGATTCAAATCGCGCTCCCCGCTGAACAATCACGGTCTAATCCTTAAAAACAAGTGTCATGAATATTAAAATTACGCGAGTAAGGTGATAACTATACTATTAACTACACCGAAATCGTTCGGCGTTTAAAGTGCTTCAAAATCAAAAACAAAAACCACGGTTGTAGATTATCAGCAGCCACAACCGTGACAAAAACATAACAAATTCAAAAATATGTACCATAACCTAACATTTTTTTTTTATCAACTTGTAGAATTATTACAAATAATTTATATTGCTCATTTGCTCGCATATTATCTAAATACTAATTCTGTCTTGGGTACCGCAACGGTTGTGTTTATTATTTATTTACCAATAATTCTCGTCAATTAACCTTTTCCCCGATAGGATAATATTACCACCAGTTATACTATTATAATTGACCGCGAGACGTCACGAAAGTTAGTGTTACCTCTCACGAAAAATTAGAACTTTCGACGGCGTTCGGGCCCGCGAGTTCGGAGTTTACACATCACTTTGGCCACACTGCCGAGAGGGGTTCTCCGTGACGAATAAAATTGTGTTTATTAACTTTATTGTCTCACGATTATTGATAGAATCTGTCGTATAGAAATGCCTACCTGCCTGCGACTGCTGTATGTTCTACGATCGTGATTTGTCTCGTCCTTTGGGTGGTTTTATATTTTGATCGCCATCGATTCGTCGGCGTCAGTCGCTCGCCGTCAGTCGCGCTCTCGCCCGTGCCCCGGTTTCGTCGCGACTTGTTTGCATGTAAGTCCGTCATCGACTCGATCGCTTGTATCCACAGCATCCGGACTACAGCCAACGGGTGGAATATGGAATAGCGGATTCAAGTGACTGTCTCCAGGTATGGAAACGCAATATTGTAATATTGTCTGATATTTTTCGTAAATATCTCGGAGGGGTATTATAATAACATTATTATTACGACCCGATCGACTGCAAAGTGGTTGCGCAATTATTGTTGTTCGTCGTTTGACCTTAATGTTGACAAATATGGTGTTAGAACAGTTATTCATTTACTCGATGATCGGACGCGGTGGCCCGACAATCGGACGGATCGGTTATATTACGATCGTTCCACAGCAGTGGAATTTTATCTGGACTTATTCAAAAAAAAAATGTTTGTCTTAGGTACATACTGATTTAAAAGTACCTCTACCTATACATTTGTTTGCTCGTGTTGTAAAGCCAACGATCACTATTATTATCAGAGTTTAAAAATATTTATGTGCAATATTTCACATTTTTATGGCGTAGGTATTATATTTTGGACTACTGTCTTATATTATACACGCTAGATAAACAATCTTAAACCTTCTATTGGTTTAAGTACCTGGATATGATGCCCAATTTTGTGCATACAAAAGAATTTGGTTCATTAGATAATTTAAAACTTATAAGCCACCTATTTAAATACTTTAATTACCTACCTAATGCTTGTTCATTTTAATACCTAACAAATTCTTATTTATTCAATTTAAAATTATATTTGTCATTACCTGGGTACCTATGCAAAATATATTAATCGCGAAAATAATGTATAATTTATTCTTGTCTGAATTTGAATTACATAATGTAATTACATATACTTTTAAATATTCAGAATTAATTAAATTTTTGCCTAATAAATTATTCAACGACAAAAGGTAAATTACTTATAGGACAAAAACATGTCCTTTCGTGATCATCTATAGTATGTATTCAATTTAAAATGACTAGTTTTGCACATACCAAATGATCTTGTACATTGGCTCGCGACCCCCTTAGTACCAAAGTCGGCAATGGTTGTACGGTAATCGTTTCCAGTAAACAACAGGCGGGTGAATATAAGCAGCTGCAGTAGTAACAGTATAATGGTGATAGATGTGCAGTTTCAATTTATTTTTGTCCGTCGGATTGGCCATTGTTAATCTGAATAGAGTTTAGTTGGAATATTAACTTAACATTAAGTAATATTTATTTAGTTCTTACTCCTTGCTTTTAGCTGTATTTTTATTGTTTTATAATTGTATTGTCTTATTGACATTGGAAGGTCTAGAGAGGGCTAAGTCTCGCCTATAACCTACGTGAGTAAAAAAAATAAAAATAGTTAAAATATTCATAATAGGTTCCCAAAATTGCATTGCCTATGCTAATTGATTTCCGAAACATTTATATTTGTAATGTTCTATTATGTAATAAGCGAGGTAATAAGGGTTATTTAAGTCCTATGTAACTATGTAAGTAAAATCCTTTTAAGCTCATAGATACAAATATTACATTTAGTTAACATTTCTTACGAAATTGTGAGGCTTACTAATTATTACTTTCATACCGCTAATCTGTATTTTTCATTTAATTTTAATCTCTAGTTGTATTCAAAAAATTCAACGAATATGTCACTAAAACCAAAACCAATAAACTTTACGGAAAAATGGAACAGTTTACAAGAGACTGTAAAAGGTGTCATAACATTAGACACAGTCCCTAGAGATGCATGGAACGAACGTTTCAATGATGTTTACTCTATGTGTGTGGCCTTCCCAGAGCCCCTCGGTGATCAACTTTATGACTCAACAAAGTTGTTCTTAGAGAATCACGTACTTGAACTATTGACTATTATACAAACCGGAGGTACTGCAAATCTGTTACAAAATTATTATACATATTGGCAGAAGTATAGTAAAGGTGTCAAATACCTACATTCACTTTACCAGTATGTATTTTCTTATCTAAATTAACATATTAATGTATGTATAATATATAAAAATACATTTCTAGGTACCTTAATAACCAACATATTAAAAAGCATAAATTGTCAGAAGCAGAAGTTTTGTATGGAAACATTACACCAGATGCCACTGAACAGATGGAGGTTGGAGAACTTGGGCTTGATGTGTGGAAACACAATATGATAGTACCACTGAAAGACAGTATGCTCGAGTTATTATTAGATCAATTTGACAAACAAAGGCATGACATATCAATGACCACATCTTTGGATATCATTTCTGGTGTTATTAACTCATTTGTTGTTGTCCAAGAGTTCAGGAAAAAATATCCACTTGAAGTAAGTATTTATATTTATTTATCATAAGATAAGAAAATACCTTCATACATTCATGAAGGACCTATGTTTTAAATTTAACATTTTATTTTTTTTCAGTTGTATCAAAGTTATTTTGAGCAACCTTTTTTGGAGCAAAGTAGTGAACACTTTAAACGCGAAGCTGCAAGATTGTTACAAGAAAACACAGTGTCCGAGTACATGGTTAAAGTGTTGCAAATATTGAAAGAAGAAGGAATTAGATCAAAAAAATATCTCCATGACAGGTAATTTCTCACAATATTGAAACCATAGTGATACAAGATATTAATGTTTATATTTTATTTAGCACCTATGTTAAACTGCGGGGACGTTGTCGTCAACATATGGTTGGTGATCATTTAGATTTTTTGCATGGAGAGTCTGAAGCTATGATAAAGGAAGAGCGGCGAAATGACATGCACAATATTTATTTACTTTTACGTGAAATTAAAGATGGAATGACCTCATTAGTTGACATTTTCAGAGAACACATAAAACAACACGGAATCAGAGTTATTGAATCTTTAAGACAAGAACAAGTATATATTTATTATTTAATAATAATTTTTAAGTCTGAATTACAATTTACGTACATAATTTTTCATATAGATATATGTACATTTTGTTGAGGAAGTATTGGAGGTACATAAAAAATACAAATCTATAGTTGTAGATGTGTTCAACAATGATTTATGCTTCAGTGGTGCACTTGATAAAGCATTTACAGTAATCATAAACTATAAACAAGTAAAAAATCAACCATCTAAGTCCCCAGAATATTTATCAAAATACTGCGATAATTTACTGAAAAAATCATCTAAAGGCATGTGTGAGGGTGAAATTGATCAAAAACTATTACAGTCTATTACTATATTCAAGTATGTAGATGATAAAGATATATTCCAGAGGTTCTATCAAAGGCATCTGGCAAAACGGTTAATACACCAACAAAGTCAGTCCATGGACGGAGAAGAAGGAATGATCAACAAATTGAAAGTAAATTAATCAAATGTTGTTAAATTTGTATTATGTTAATAATCATATTTGTTTTTAGCAAGCTTGTGGTTACGAGTTTACAAATAAATTACATCGTATGTTTACTGATATCAGAGTATCAGAAGGACTAAATTCAAAATTCCATAGTGAATTCCTTAAACCTACTGATAAGTTAAATGTCTCATTTTCTATGTATGTATTGCAAACTGGAGCTTGGCCTTTGGGATCATCAATTGTGTCATCATTTGTTATTCCTCAACAACTGATACCTTGTATACAATATGTAAATATTTAAAATATATATAATATATTTATAATATAACTTTAATTCAACCAGATTTATTGTAATTAGTTTGAAGCTTTCTACAAAGAAAAATTTAATGGACGAAAATTAACATGGCTTCATCATCATTGCCAGGGTATTGTTATTTTGTTAAATTATTATTATATCCTTATTATTTATTAAAATTTATTTATTTATTGTATCAATAGGCGAGTTAAAATTGGACTATTTACAAAAAGTGTATATAGTGACAATGCAGACATTTCAAATGTCTATCATGTTACTATTTGAAGACCGTGATACAATAAACTACACTGAAATTCACGAAATACTTCAATTAACAAGTGATCAATTTCAAAAGCACATCAATAGCTTAATTGAATGTAAATTGTTGTTGATTGATGGTGATGTAAGTAAACTGTCTACAAATTTTAATAAACTTATTATTTTACATTGCTGTTTATTAATTATTTTTAGAATGTTTCATTAAATATGGCATACACCAATAAGCGTACAAAATTGCGTATAACATCAGCTCTCCAAAAAGAAACTCCTCAAGAGGTTGAACAGACTGTTAATTCTGTCGAAGATGATCGTAAAACATACTTACAGGCAGCTATTGTTCGAATAATGAAATCGCGTAAGATACTGAGACATAATCAACTTGTGAATGAAGTAAGTAAAATAAATAAAAATGTGTAGTTGAATATTTAATTATTAACAATATCTATTATGTTTTAGATACTTTCCCAATCAAAGACATTTGCACCATCGATTGCACTCATAAAAAAATCTATCGAAACACTAATTGATAAAGGATATCTAGAACGCACCCCAAATTCATCTGATGGCTACAGTTATGTGGCTTAATTTTTTTTAATGATTATATACATTTTAAGTCATATTGTTTCATTATTATACATAATTACCTACTTATTTTTTCAATGTATTGAAAATGGTTTTTGTATTGTATATAATTTAAATATTTTTTAAAATTATGTTTGTTCTTGTAAACTCTAAATCGTGTTTCTAACTAATCCATTTAACACAATAGATAATTTAATTTAATGTCTTCGATTTACTATCAGAAAGTGTTTTGTTTGTATTGTTGCCCAATTTCTGTATAGTTATAAATATTGTGTAGCTGATAAACAAATTAATTTGTCTACGTTTTAAACAAGATTTGGATAAGTTGATCTATTGCTATTTTCAAAATGTTTAAACACATTTAATGTTGATATATGTCTGTATATAATTTAGCACAATTCCTTATAAAAACATGTTATCAAAGTAGATTATTGTTTGAATTTAAAACCTTAAATAAATTATATTATTGTAATTATAATTTTGTATATATAATATACAGCCATTCTGGTATTCATTTTTTTAGAAGCTCATTTTCATTTTAGTTTACATGAAAAAAACTCCTTTTAAAAATGATGAATAAAAGTTTCCGCATAAAACCAATTTTTTTGTTAGAAAGCAATGATTTAGAATACTCAAATTTAATGTTACAGATTTACTATCCGAAAGTGTTTGTATAGTTTCCCAGTTTCTATATAGCTATAATTACTGTGTTGATTGTATACAAATTAATTTTTCTACATTTTAAACAAACTTTGTATTAGGTGACCTATTACTATTTTTAAAATGTTTAAACAGATATTTTAATTTAATGTTGATATGTGTGTGTACCTACTGTGTATATGATTTAGCACAATATTCCTAATAAAATACCTGTAATCAAAATAGATGATTGTTTGAATTTAAAACTTGAAATAAATTATACTATTGTAATTATAATTTTGTATATAATATTATAATAAATAGGTGTTTAATTTTTTGGCAGCTCATTTTCATTTATATGAAGAGAAAAAACTCCTTTTATAAATGACAAATACAAATTTCCGCGTAAAACAAATGTTGTTCTTGGGAAGCAATGATTTAGATCACTCGAAATAAAATAGAATTTGTATTTAAATCGACGCCCCCGAAAACTATAACTACTATGGGTATTGCGATGACACAATTAGACGTGTGTGAAGACTCGGAGAAGCATATATATGTACACGACATAATAATATATTTGTTGACATTCAATATATCATTCTACAGTTACATTAGAAAAAACAAAATCGATATATGTTATGCAAGAGAATAATATAGTCGACCGAATCCATTGGCGCTAATCAGGAACGCACTTTTGCTGCTTCCGTAGAAGCTCGAAAGTTCAAACCTTGTACGCCACTCTTCGTGGCTCACAGCGAAACGTATTTTTTTCTTAATGTAATAATAACGCGCCCTAGTTCACAGAACAAATGACATATTATTATATCGTACACTGTGCAGCGTCCTAACCGAATTACGCTCATTTAATTATAATAATAACACCAATAAGGTTCCAGTGACATAATTAAATTTGCCATCACCATAAGGTCAGTAGTATAATAATAATTCACAACCGATACATTCAGAGGTGTACACACGAGGGGGGGGGGATAGACCCCCCAACGTAGACCAACGATTTTTCTTTTCGGTAAATAATTGGGTAGTCATGCCTACTCTGTAATTTTAGTATTTTGTAATTTAAATAATTAACTTCGATATCCCGACTCTCCCGCAATGGGAGGTGCACCGTGTGTACGCCCCACTGGGTGTATTTTACTTTGATTTTTTCTATGTATCGTAAATTATAGACGTAGAAAACTGTATTAAACATGATGTGGTGGCGTTTAGGGGTATGGAAGAGAAGGCGATTTTGGACATTTCAGACCTGCGTTGCACCGAGACGGATTCCGGTGACACCACCACGGTGCTCGACGGTCTTTTAGGAGCTGGACCGCACTACGGTAGGTGGTCGTCGGACGATTGTTGTTAAATGACATAACAACAATAAAATAAATTGATGTGTTCTGTCGTCATACGTGCAGATTACGGCGATGTGACCGGCTGTGACAGTCCATCGGATCGATGCGACGACAACGATCAATCGTCCGGATCTCTGAGCACAGACCAAAATTCCAACAGCAACGTCAAGAGGAAACAGCGGAGATACAGGTGACGGTTGCGTTCGGACGTTTTTTTTTTTGTTGTTTTGTAACAGTAGTTTTACCCACTACCCCAGGGATGAGCATGGGATTTCGAAATAAAGTATTTGAACATACGACGTAGAGATACCCATCTAGTAGACATATTATAACAAAAAAACCTAATACAATTTGTAAAGTGTACCTATTATACGTTAGTTTTGAAAAAACAAATTTTTATAATACTCGAGATTTTATATTTTGTATTTAATCTCGACATTTTCAAGATTATAAGATTTTAGATTATAAAAGTTAAGTCTTTTGGCCATAATATATTAAATCAGTGCAGCTTAGCCTTCACGGGAAAAAAAATTACCATAATATTATAGTTAGACAAATTATAGTAAATATAACTATTTAATTCGTAAAATAACTAAAATGATTTAGTTATTATTACTATATTTTATAGTTAATGCAGTTTTTAATGTTTGAATTAACTAAAAATTATAGTTAAAATAGCATATTTCAGTTCGAATAACTATAATAACTTGACTATAATATTTTAGTAAATCTGATTAATCTTATAGCTATCTCTATAGCAATTATAATATACAGTCAATCCTACTATTTTTATAGTACAAACAACTGTTTTGTTTTTTCCGTGTTTAATGATGAGTGCATTTGTACCTACTGCATATTATTATCATTTTATATACAAGCCACAGTTGTGAAATTATTTTACAGGAACATCAAATTAAGTTTCATTGTTTTTAGAATTTTAATAGCTTTTCATAGGTGACATTTGAGGGGGGAGGGGTCGCAAGTGCGCAGTTCCCCCCAGAAAAAAGGGCAAACTTATCATTTTAAATGGGTTGGTAAATTATGATTAATTTTTACCTCTCCCCGGCAATCAGAGTCAAGTGCCGCCTAAAAACTGCTTTTTTATTATCATGTTAAATTTACATTTTAGGATAATTATTTAAAAATATAAATAAACACACGGTAGGTATATTCTGTTGTACCAGACACCATTTTTTTTGCAGTTTTATTTGTTTTATCGTAATATGTCAGGCGTAGCATGTAGCCAGGCGAGGTGATTTGGGTGTTAAGACACCCTTCTCCGTATAATTTAGAAACATATTCGATGTGTGCACAGTTATATTTAAATATTAAATTAAAACCATCAAACCTTCAAACCATTAATCCTGGTTACGGGTCTGTTGGGTAAACATGCTGAAAACGATGGTGAAGTCAGAATTATTTGGCGGTCGGACTACCAAATTCTGACTTCACTATCAAACGATATGCTTAAGCATGCTTAACTTCATACGTTAAGAAAAAAATACAAGTTTTCCGGTAAAACAAAAAAGTTCCAAACTTTATGCTTAAAGACAAAGACAACTATACCTAAAAATGTTTCTAAAAAGAAAATGTGGATTCTATATTATAATAGTATATTAGTGTGCACTAAGCAGTAATAGAGTCATCGGTCATCGATTTAGTATTTTTTATTTATATTTTATAAAGCGTGCATTTCAGAACCGCTCTAAAAATCATAATAATTATATTCTTGCAAAAATGCGATTATGTTGCGATTAAAAATGAGATAAGACGTTTTATATGTGCTTTTTGCTGACTGCTCGACACTAACTTTTACACCCCGTTGTGTATCTGATGTATGTTAAATTTGAATTTATGTTTTCAGAACGACGTTCACGAATTTCCAACTGGAAGAACTAGAAAACTCGTTTCAGAAAACACATTATCCCGACGTATTTTTTCGCGAAGAACTGGCAATGAGAATCGACTTGACTGAAGCTAGGGTGCAGGTATTACCTATATTTTTCATATTACCTACCTAGTACCAATCCCGGATTAAGGAGGGCAAGGGGGAAGCACGGACACGGTACCAGGGCACATATTTTTATACAAAACACAGTGTGCACACTGACACCGCACATTCGAAAGACATTTCAAAAAATAAAACAAATCATGTTCATATCACGAAATGTTACCTACCGAATTAGAAATTGATATTTTAATAGGTATGCTACTTGATAACTATCATAAAGTTTGTAAATTATAGTGAAAATGGATACTGTAATTTGTGAACGATGTGGTTCAATATGTAGTATAATGTAGGTAGTAGGTACGTGGTAATACCATGTAAATATTAAATTATATTCAATAATCTATATCGTTAACATAATTCAATTATTATTATTTAAATTATTTGTTGATATTAGGCGATTTTGAGCTATATTCGAGGAAAGTCGGTAACAATATTTTATATTACCTATAGTGTCTAACGCCTAAAATAGAATGCATTGGTTGTTACAGCGACTATATAATATCTGTGTTTAAATAATTTATAATTGTATAATGTATATATTACATAATTATTTTTATAGTATATTATTAATTATTTTGTTTTTTATGGTTTAGTATCATAAACTTGTTCAACCATGAAAAATGAGTAACTATTTAAAAATTGTTTGAAGTGAGATAGGTTAAAGTTTGAGAGTTAAATCTAAGTGTCTGGTGTTCCGTGGCCCAATAGATCTTTAATTCGGTCTTATGCTATTTAGCATATCCGTCCGTGATCGATGTAATATTTTTAAAACAAATGTTGTCTAAATAATCTATATAGGTATGGTTTCAAAATCGTAGAGCCAAATGGCGGAAGCAGGAAAAAACCTTGGTTTCCCAGCACCAGAACCAAAATGAACCAATTATAAACCCTTGTCTAACAGGTTAGAAATTAATCATTAAGTCTTAAAACCGTAATTATACAGTATATCAACTACCAACATGGTTGATAGGTGACTATATAGTATATATAATAATATTCATAATTTATAATATCCTAGATATATTATGTCTATATGCTCGAGTACCTACCTATATATATATAAATTATTATATGCACGATACGTATATATATTCTGCATAGTGCAGCGTAAATGGCATTAACTGCACCATAATATTAGGTAGGCTTTATATATAATTGTTGATGTATTTCAATGAACACTAGTTAAGTACTTACCTATATAGTAATTATAATAAAACAATTTATTTTTAAATTGTAATCCTTTTCCTACGTAAGAATTCATTAATTTGAATTTCCCGATTTTTATATATTGCCATCGATCGGTAGTAAATCGATGACATAGGTCGTTAGATAGGTACCTAATTAGTAATTACTATTGGTACTAATATAAATAATTGTATTCGTATTTCGTATACAGTTTCCCGTGTGTCCTGCTGTGACGGGTTCAGACGTCCGAGACATGTTCTAAAGTACAGCCACCAAGTTATGGGTAATTTTATTTCCACATCTCCGTAATGGATGTGTTCAATTAAAAATCATTGTATCTGTACCTAGTGTACCTATATGACAATGATTATGGGCAAAGGATACGGTTGGATCAGTATCCATTTCTTATGATACTTTTATAGTTTCAAGTTTGATAGTTTTCATATTATATTGCATTTATATTATTGTATTATTATTATTTAGTATTTTCTTAAATTCGATATTTTTCAAAATCGTAGCATATTGATTGAAAATGCTTATCAGATCGTATCCTAAAATGGCGTAAATAAGTTCATATAATAATGGTTAAAATATATTTAGCTTGAAATGAATTCAACGTTTGTTTTATGCTTAAACACAAAAAAATATCAATATAAATTGAAAAAAATATATCTGTGGTTTAATGTTGTATTTTGTTAACGTATTATGAAGAAAAATACCTACTGGGTATTTCCTACTATACAGATTACATTTGCTATCATAGAAACCACCCCAGGGGGGTTCAATAAAGAAATACGTTTTTTGATCCATGACAGACACACGGGTAAAAATAAGTATAAATAAATTAAAAAAGTAGAACACATCATAGGTACTCATTGGTACTCATAGGTTCTCATTGTAAATACTAATACCAATACATAAACCTCATGTCTACACCCTGTCAAAAACTTAAAGTCAATCAATTCAAAATTAATAGAATTAATTATTTATTAATACTTTGATCGATCTTATAGAATACCTATAGTAAGTAGGTTTAGTATATTTTAGGCTTTAACTCGTAAAGTTATCGTGGTAACTGTTATATTTCCATTGTACATTTGGATCATATTTACTAGAAATCCATAATAATGGTGTTATATGTATTTTATTTTATTTTTTTTTTATTAATTAACGCCAGCCGGATTTTATAACAATATTGACAACATTTTACAAACATAAATTAAAATTATTTAGTAGTAACCCTCAATGTTTATAATGTACCTATATTCACTATAACCCAGAGTATTATTAACCATGATTTCAAATCGGTTAATTTAAATAAAATATTTATTGAAGTATTGTAAACACTATTATTTTGACTTTTAAATACCTACCTATCTTATGATATATGTATTATAATAAAACTATATGTGGCTAAGTATAAAGTATGACATTTTATTATTTCTTAAAAACATTTGTTATAGTTTTTATAGTAGGTATATTTTGTATAAGTACTAAATACAGTATGTAAACTAAATTCCAAAGCAATTGGTTTCTTTTACATTGTTTTTCAGATAATCCAATGTTCGGAAACTCTTCTAGCCTCCTTCCTCAGACAGATTGGAATAGTCTATGCTCTTATACTTCATTTCAACCATCGGCGACGTTCGATAAGGATCTACAATCAATTGACATCGACAATGATTTGCTTCGGTTCAAAACAAGAGAACTACATGAAAACGATATGCTCATGTCGCCACCTTCATAGACGTTTATTGATCAATTGTTAAGTAATTAATTGTTAATTAAAGAATCTATACAATTATGTTAAACGTCCGTTTTATATCATTCATATCTAAGTCATGACTTTTCCAATTCTATAACAAAGCCCATACAAGTACGTCACTTATTTATATAGGTCATTAGGACTCTGGATTCATATTATTTCATATAGGTACCACTGTACCAGGTATCGTCAGACTGCAATAGGTAGGTACACACTAACACGATATTTATGCCTATACATATATGGCTATAAGTATACAGTACCTACGCCAATGTTAATTAATTGGAAAGTCAGTAAATCTAATAAGCAATATAATGCAGATATCATTAGCGCAACTATGAGAGAGTGCACCGCAAGAAACTTTTGCATTCCCGAGTTTAAAATGTGCCCCCCAAAAAATAAGAACCCTTTTCTATTATATTTTGATTATTTTGGAGTAAAAATTATCAATAAATACGAAAATGTTGTACTTTATAGTCTATACTCTAAAGTACCTATTGTAACCTATTGTAACCTATTGTACATATACTACTTATAGTTCAGATCAGCTGGAGTTAAAAAGTACTCAACTGATTAAAAATAATTGTAATGGTATTATTGATTTGGGTACCTATAATTGAGAGAGGAGATGTAGAACACTTCGTCCTGAAGTCTGAACTAGCAGTAATTTAAATAATAACAATTCACCAGCAGAAAAATCATTTTAAAATATAGTTGTGACAATTGTATTAATATAATGTCACTGTTTCACTCTTATTAAAATATAGTATTAGAAATATACATTAGAAATTATTGTTAATAGATATACAGTGTTATATGGGTAGAGGTATGCAGGGAATTCTTTACAATTTGAACAATCCCAAAAATATTGGTCTAGTTGCGCCTATGGCAGATATGCTAGTGCAGTTTTTTTTAATGTAATATAATTATGACTAATAAACATATCTTATATTATGGTCTAAAAAACAATTTCAAAAAACGCTTGGAAAACAAATAGCTATTTTGTAGTTATTACTTATTTATTTATAATATGGCGAAAAAAAAATTGAAATCGGTTGAATTTTGAATGAAAGCAACTTATATATTTTTTTAAATACAGCATAACATGGTAAAACTGTATGGTTTTCACACTTTGATAAGTGATAAGTCTAGTGCTGCTGAGGACTTCTAGTACTCAAACACCTTAAAATATATGTATGGACATATGCATTTAAAAACCAAATACCTAATATGCACTTAAAACATGCTCTAAAAATATGTAGTAGGTATTATATAAAATATGGAACCTAATTTAAATATTTATGTGAAAAAAAAAAATATAAAAATATATTATTTTAACTATTTGATAAAAACTAGAAAAATGAATTGCACGGTAATCAACTCTAACGGTATGCGATAAATTATGACTAACAACTGAAGTTTACTTCCTACAATCCTACACGCGTCGCAATGTTATCGCCCTGATAGTGAATTACTTAAACCGATAATCTTAATATTATTTATAGGTTGACTGTAATATTTTTGTACAGATTTTCCAGCTTATATTATATTTAATATCAACATTTTCTAAATTTTTACATATTGTATAATATTATGCTCTTGATCTGTCCAATTTACTCAAATATGCATTTAAATAAAATGTATTATTTAAATAAATTAAAATTTTTATAATATAGGTAACCTTCTTGTGTTATGAAACATATTTATATACATCACTCGCATTGTTCTGCGACCTTTCTAGATAAATGTGAAAGAACTAAAAGCTCTCAGCCTTACGAGTGATGACTATAATGATAATCCAAAGGCGATATAATATAGAACACGCACTACGTAGGTACTCGTTGATAGTATAATATATGAGTTATATACTATAATATATTATGTAATATTTGTCATCTGTTTTATAATATTGTTGAACATAATAAACACCTTGAACTGATATAAGGTATGCACAACTGCAAAATTAGAGGTAAAAATTATATTTTGAAAATTTGAAAAAATATGCAAAATACAATTTTAAATTTAGGTAAGCCCCTGAGGTTACGAAACATATTTATACACATCACTCACATTTTTCAGCGACCTTTCTAGATAAATACGAAAAACTAAAAGTTCTCAGCCTTACGAGTGATAACTAATGATAATTCAATAGGTAATAAAGAATACACTAGCAGTGGCGTGACGAAGGACTTTATTTGAGGCACGTGCCTCAGCTTAAAGGGTGCTGGGTGTCCTGGAGACTAGGGGCATTTCACATATAGTAAATAATTTATTAAGTACACACTAAGATTAAGCCAGTCATTCTCAGTTACCATTTAAGTAAATATACGTAATTATTTATATAAGTATTTATAATTGCTAATATAAATTATTGTGCCGCATAAGTTAACGAAGTTCGCCACGCCACTGGGCCCCTAAGTATAGCGCTATTATACTCGTTAATATTTTATGTAATATTTTTCATCTTTTTTATGATATTGTTCAACATATTGAACTGCTATATATGCACAACTACACAAGTCAGTTTTCTAGGAAAATCATCTTTGTAACGAAATTAGAGCTATTATAATTGAAAGATTGTATTCCCATCGACACGCGTTAATTTCGTCACAATAAGATCGCGGACCTATAATACAATTGACTTGTGCACAGGGCCTGATTTACCGCTTCATGGGCCCCGTACAATTTACAATTTTGGGCCCCAAATTGTCATTCTCAATTTTCTTCAATGCTAAAATAAAATGTATGCATAATTTATTTTTGAATTAGTGTCGTATGTAATTAGTTGCTTATTTATGAGTGGCTATAGGCAACTATAATTGGATCATAGAATAAAATTGTATTGTTAAAAATTTGATTATTTAATATACAACAACACTACACTATTTCAATGCGTCTAATTAATGTTTAATATTAATTATTCCAGTAAATGTACAAGTTAAAAAGCATTTTTTGATTATTAGTTATTACACTTACCTATATATCAAATTAAATGTTTTTAAGTTTAATGTTTTAAGTCAAATTTGATTTCAGCTAATCAGTTTTCACAAACATTTCGATTGTGCGCTAGTAGATAAACTAGTTTTAAACCTAAATTTATCCTAACTGCCGTGTAGTTTTTTTTGTTTTTTCATGACGTTTAATTCTTTAATTTTCTCTCCATTGAACCACTTAATTATTTATTTTGACATTTTAAATCATTAAAAATAATAAACAAATGACAATATTAATAGATTATACAATAAATACGACTGGCGATATCACTACGCAATACAATGACGTCAATAGTAATATTACGACGATAATAATATTATTACTATAATAACGGCAATTAGATTTTGTAATCGGCAAAGTCGATTAAGGTCGTAGTTTTCGGGGAAAACTCATACTTTATAAGTTATAACCCACCAAAATCTCCAACTAAAATCCAAATCTATTTTGTTTTCCCAAAGTATGATAAAAAGGTATACAATTAACTTTGTATGCTGGAAGTCGGTGGGCCCCTCTTATGAGTGGGCCCGGTGCAAATGTCCCATTTGTCCTTCCATAAATATGGCACTGCTTGTGCATAATAGCACTAAATAGCGTAGTTCATGACAGATATATCGAACAATATTTTAAAACAAATGAAAAATATTGAGTACAATGTCAACGAGTATAGTGTGTCCTTTATTGCCTATAATTGGACTAGCATTAGTTATCAAAGTGGGAAAATCATACGATTCGTCGTATCATGCATAATATATAAAAATTATAATTAAAACTAGGTTAAGTAAACATTCATATGTTACAGGTAAAATACCAAAACAAATCAAATATACCTTTGGTCCCAGGTAGAAAGGGCTTAAGTCAATTTTTGACAAAAATGGTTTTTTCCGTATATTTAAAGCTTGATTTTCGCTGATTTTTTTGGTCTAATTGGCATAAGTCAATGACGATTGTTACTCAAATTACTGAAAAAATAAATAGGGCGTATGTGGAGTTTTTCCACTTTAAGTTTGGTAGAAAGGGCATAACATGACTTATGCCTTTTGTAACACTTTATTGTACCGGTATAAAAGACTTACAGTACGCATCACGAAAACGTGCGGATGACCGCAGCGCGCCGTGTGTCGGTTTTTCAGTAAACCAGTGGGCCTCAATATTTGATCCATCACAGGTGCGCGCCACTGGTGCGACGGGTACTATACGTTTTGAAAAAAACAACTAACCTGCACCTTTAAAAATGTCCCTGTCTTTTGTTGACTTTAATATCATTAAATACATACACATAATTTATTAATATAAAAATACGAGTTTTAAATTTTATATTTGGCGCGAAACAGTTTGGCCACCACCAACGAGAAATTGCCACTGGGCGCGCGGCGGTCATCCGCACGTTTTCGTGATGCGTACTGTAATATGACTTATGCCTTTTGTATCAATTTATTGTACAGGTATAAAAGGCTTATTATGACTTACGCCTTTTGTAGCATGATTATCATATGTCTATAAATAGCATAAGTCAAGAATAAAATGTTTAGTACAAAATCATTATTAGTGATATCAACAATTCTCATAATAATTATAATAATAACAAAACCGATAATTACTATTATCACTAATTGTACAAAAATAGTATAGATAATATTATCATATTATTGTCTGTTTTTAAATAACTTAATAATATTATGTTTTGAAAATGTTCATATTATTAACCAGTAACCACGGTATTGTTGTATAACTTATGTAAAAATGCTGGTGTTTATCAAACTTTTCGCTCCAATTTAGTTTATTAATTATTATTGTTTCCTTTGTAAACAGTATAAGTACTTGCCTTGTTTTAATTTTTTAATTTACACTTAATTGTTTTTTGTAAAAAAACAATTATGAAAAGAAGAACTATTCAAATGGTCGAAATGACCAGTTCATCAAAGCGTTCTTCACCAGGTAAATATTCCAATTAATGATAATAATAATAATATATTATTAAAATAAGTAATAAAAAATATTATATTTACTTCAATATTCTATTTAATTAACAGCCACAAAATATTATAATGAATCAAGTAATTTTAACAAGAAAAAAAAACAAACATCATCAGATGATTCAGGTAAAGTACCTATCTATAACTAATTCAGAAATACACATTTTAACTGTGGGTAACAAATTAAGTGAAATTATTTTAATTAATATTATGACCAACAGACATGTCAGATTATGTAGATGATTCAGATCTTGATAAAGACTATAAACCTGAATCAAGGGATTGTGATGCATCAGATTTATCTTGTCATGAAGATGATATTGAAAAATTGATGCAACACTCTTTTATAAAAAACATCATAAATGATAATTCTCCCACAGGTGATTAATTTATTTTTATTTTAACATTTTAAAAAGTTACTTATATTGTAACTTAATACTGAATTGCATTACTGTAATAATTACTATTGTATAGTAATTATTGAATGATAATAGTCGCTGTAATACTATTTATTAATATTAAATACACAAAATACTATTAAACTAATAAAATCATTGAGGTACCTATCTAATTATATTATATTATATTTTAATATTACTAGTTCTTCAACAAGATGACATTGAAGATCCATCTGGAGGAAATCTAACAGCCTTAACTACTTTAGGTAAGAATGGTAATAGGTACAATTATACTATGAATACCATAATGCACATGAACAGAAATTCAGTGTGTACTATTTTATAATAATCATTATTAATTATTAGATTTTGAAGAAAGTACAAACGATGAAATTCATGACCTTCTGGAAAATAATATTATACCACTGAAAAATATCACAGGTGATTAAATTATTATAATATTAAATCCACAAAATAATATTAAACTAATAAAATTAATATCAAATCATTGGGGTACCTATCTAATTTTATATTATATTTTAATATTATTAGTTGTTCAGCAAGAAGCTCCATCTGGAGGAACTCTAACAGCCTTAACTACTTTAGGTAAGAATGGTAATAGGTACAATTATACTATGAATACCATAATGCACATGAACAGAAATTCAGTGTGTACTATTTTATAATAATCATTATTAATTATTAGATTTTGAAGAAAGTAGATAGAAATGAAGATGAACAATTTAAAATATTAAATTTAAGAAGAAGGGGAACAAGAAATGTAGAATTTGCATTAGAACAAGCATACAATGAACCATTACCTATTTCAAAAGAAAAGAAAAAAGACTTAATGGATCTCCTTCCTTTAATTCCTGATATCTGCCATGATTTTTATAAAAATATAAAAAGCAATGATAGTGAAGACCCATCCTATGATCCAGATCCCAGAGAATCTGATTAAATCTAATCATTTTATGTTAAATAAAACTAAAAGGAAAACTATTTATTTTATTAATTCTTATATTAAAAAAGTTAAAATCTTTTTTTTATTATTATGTTTTAAGACTCATTTGTTATAAACTTAAATTCTTTTATCAAAATATTATATAATGTACTATTGATTAAAAATATATTCTTAAGTATTAATTTGTTTTTAAACACCTACTAGATATTATTATAATGAGTTTCTTTTTATTAAAGGTAAAATATCTAAGTTTTGATCAAAATCACATAAGTCATAATTTATTTGATCCAAAAGGCTTATGTTGTAAAAAAAAAGACTTAAGTCAGAAAGAGTGAAATCCAAAAGGCCTAACTACAGTTAAGTCTATGAATAATTATAAATTCAAGAATTTTAAGTCATAAATGTACATAGAATTTAATTAAAATACATAAATGATTTCTATAATATTCATGGTTGTAATTCTAAAACATGTAGGAATTTCCAAACTTTCAAACAGCTGTTCTGAAAAGTTGATTAAATTGACTTAAGCCCTTTCTACCTGGGACCAAAGTATTACAATACTCAATAAGCTATAGGTAACAACCACGATTTAAGATATATTATCTTAAATCGTGGTAACAACATAGAAACAATTATGCATTCCACCAAATCAGGATAAGATAACAATTATTATGATTTTAAACATAGTCGGCGAGTTCGATGTAACTAGGTAAAACTTATTATCGATAGGTACTACCAATAGTGCTTCGATTGTAATGTTGATGTATATAAGTAATACGGGAAGACAGAAATTGGGTCAGCGAGTGGTGATCGTGTGACTCGGTCGCCACTGGACGTCAAAGTTAAATAAAAGTGCTTACTATAAATATAAAGTCCGTTTGTTTGTGTACGTCTGTTAACGGCGTATACCTACGACAGATTTTATAATGTAAAATATTATGTTGCAGTATTTTAGAAACAGGTTTTTGTTCATTCAACATTTTTATTTTTGCAAGATTATAGGTGCAGATTTAAATTAATTCTATGAGAGGCTTAAATCATTTTACACGAAACGCATTGAAAAGTGAGTAAAATATAAATACAATATAATAATATTATATATAGTAAATTAGTTGTCATGCATAAATAGTTTAAGTTCCATCTATGAAAATTAAAATAATTTTTATCGGTCAATTGTTTTTTTTAACACGCAATAATCTTTGTATTGGTTTATCTCGCACACGTACCTACTTGAAAATTTAAATAATAATATAATTTAGTGAAAAGTTGAAGTGCGTTTTTTATGCACACAATTATTTGTTGATGAAATATAATTGTCTGTATTTTTCATAAAAATATTATCCATTTGTTTATTTTTTAATATTTAATAGGGAAAATAAATCCATAAAAACATGCTCTAAAAAAAAAAACAAAAAAAACACTTTATCAATGCCGATGAGTTTTTTTTAAAAAAACGACTTAAAGGAAAGTACCTCGTCCCAACCATTCCAAATTTGACACATTTATGAAGAGTGTCGAAGACACATAGCCTAGAGACCACATTTTACAATAGTAATCTGAATAAAAAAATGTATGCAAGAACTATAATAATAATCTGTAAACAATTTTACCATCTTTGAAACTATTTAAAACCAAAAAAAAAAAAAAAATGGACAAATCACCAGTTGTGCAAATTTTCTATGTGTATAATCCATAAACACTATTGAATAAAAACAATATCATCGTTGCCGTAAAATGGTGGCAAATCCGGACAAAAAAAGTTTTTAATTTATATTCGATCTTTTTGATGACGGAATTGATAAATTATTGAGAACATTGTTACAAAATATTTCGAACGAAAAAACTACATTGGTCGATATATCTACTTCCGGATTGGTGCTATCGAGGTAAACGATTTATATTGAAAAACTCAACTTTTATAATAATTAAAAACTGATAGTTATAAAAAATAGTCACAAAACCTTGTGTGGTTGTGTGCAGTGTTGAGCCGAGATAAATATAATTTTATCTAGATAAAGATAAAGATAACTTAATTATTTGTTTATCTAGATAAATTAATTATCGGATAATTTTTTTTTTATATTGGTTTATGGAACTCTCTGTAAGCTCGTAGAAATATAGAATAACTTAATAGTATGTTATCAAAAATGTCGATAGTTATTAGTAAAAAAATCACCTACTTAATAAATTACTTAATTGTCTACCTATAAATTATAATAAATAAAAGCCGTTTAATAAATTAAATTATCTGGATAAATTCATCTAGATAACGGCGATTTTTATCTTAGATAACTGTGTAATAATCTCTATTTAACTAGATAAGATAAAAGATAAAAGAATATTTATCTAGATAAACCATGAACTAAGATAGTTATAACTATCTTAGTTCATGAGATAAACTCAACACTGGTTGTGTGTTAATTATTATGTTATTGAAGATGGTATTTTTCAGTGAATTTGTAATTTTGTACACTATAAATGCGTCAAACGTTTTGCCCTTTCTCTTCACTCCACATAATTTATATCGAATAAAATCCCTGTGATTTTAACGCCATCTAGTAGCACAATTAATAAATCCTATATTTTCTAATTGTATAATATTAATTATTATAAAATAGTATTATTATGTATATTTTTATTCAATATTTAAATTATTATTACAGTGGAACCTCGATTATCCGGGGTAATGATGGGGAGGGGGTCACACGGATAAATGAAAATCACGGTTAATCGAGACTTTTTATAATAATGCAATTTTTATTTAATTTTAATTAGAAATACATAGGTACAATTTTATAATAATGAAATTTTAAAAATTTGATTCAATTATAATTAGAAATATGTATACATACATAATATACATACAATAATTTTATACAACAAGTTATTAGGGCTTAAAATATGAAGTTATCAGTCTTTGTTTTTTTTGGTTTGAAATAATTTTCCTTACTTCACTTCTAATTTTTCTTAAGCCAATAATGTCATGGAAGTCAAAATCGATGTACAATATTGCTTATCTTCATATTATTATCGTCAAAAATGTCATTAATATAATTGTCGATACCGTGTATTATGTAATATAAAATGTTCGATTATAACTACATATATATTTACAGTCCATACTTATTTTTAAATTGTTGGAAGAGTGAGCACGGTTAATCGCAAACACGGATAATTGAGTCACGGATAATCGAGGTTCTACTGTATATTTATTTACGCATAATTAATATTACACTTTAACTGATTAATAATTTTTAAAATGTGAAATATATTTAAAATATGCATCTAGCTTTTAAAAATATTGCGAAATTATCCGCCGGTTAGGTTATAAATTAATTATCTATGGCAACAACGATTCCAAATAATATACTTACTCCGTACTCGCATACTTCGTTCCATTTTGGTTTTACAAAATATGTCACATTTAATCTCAATGCTTGCGGATTGAACATTTGGGTCGGAGATGAAGACGCGCGCGCTGCATTTCCCAAGCAGGCGCAGTTTTAGGTCTACATTTTCATATGGGAAACAGTACGTGTATAATGTATATACATTTAGGTACAATTAGGTCTTAACTGCGAATAACTTGCCTCCCCCACCCCACCCCCAAAACATTTTCTCAATAACTTATTCTTGTTTATCGTTTCCACGGCAGTTGCGTACGCAAGGGGGGGGGGGGCTAACAAGCTGAAGTCCCCCTATTACCAGTATTATTTATAAGTTTAAAAAAATTATATTTATCAAATTTCAACTGTCGTCATTTACTTAGTAAGCGAGACGTAAATTCATATACGTCTGGCCAGAAAAAATTAATTTTTCCATAAACATTGTATGGCCAAGCCTGCTTTTTCTTCGGTGTTGGCGACGGCGTATTGCAAGTCACATAGGTTTCACCGGAAGAGTCGACGTTTAAGGGTAAGTCTGTTCTCATATATAAATATCATAGGCGTGCGCGGACCTCTGAGTCAGGTATGATGGCTGAATTCAATCTGATCACCCTACCCCCCGTCACGGTCACACTAGAAAAAAATTATAGACGTTTTCACTATACACTTTTAAGTGCCTTGCTCTTTGGTTGGTGACTGGAAGAACAATCAGTTTTCATTATTTCACACATACGAAATGCATCAATATTGATTTAAAATTTTAACCATATATAATCTAACAAAACAATTTCTTCAAAAACGTTCAAAATATAATACATATAATTGTCAATTTGGTATACTATATAAATGGTTGGAGATCCATTAAAATCATTTATGTTTTTTTAATTCATATTAATTTTTAATTATTTTATTGATTTTGTAAGAAGTCAAATGATTTACATAACAAATAATATCCATTTTTTGACAAAATATAAAAACTGTGTTTTCATCTAAACATATATTTTTTTTTTAACAAATATACAGTTAATTCACTTTCATATATTATAAGAACATTATTATATTAATATTTAGTATTAAAATACATAAGCTTATTGTGGCATAATGCATTTTGTTATACATGATTGTACTCATTAAGACATAATACATTTATTTGATTAAAATGTTCATAAGTGATAATGGGAGATTCACCATCTTTTTAGCTTGTAATTGGTGAAATTATTAATATTAAAATTAAGGAAAAATTCAGAAAAATGTGTAGAAAATTATATGCCTTGAGAAATTTGTACATTTATCCGTGAATTTGAATTTTTTGTGTAAGATTTTAATTGTTTATGTTTGGATTAATGGACCAGACTTCTTAATTATGCTATAGTAATTAGTAAGAAAGTGGTGTTTGGGTTTTAGATTATCATTAAATAGTTCTACATATTTTAATGAAGGTCTTATTTTTTTGGGAGCTTTCTTGAAAGCTGGATAGCTTCTGAAGTTGGCGGTGTGGTCACCGGAGCAAGGATTTTTTTTTTATATTTCATCAAATTGGGTCTTTAAATACAAATCATTAAAGATGAAATATACGTATTTTGAGAAAATGTTCTGAAAAATTGGTCATATTATGTACATTTTCGACAATAATACCTATAGATTCGTTTAAATCAAAATATGTAAAATATACGAGTTTAGTTATAGTTGACAGTTGAAACTTGATAAATATTTATTTTCTTAAAGTAATAATAATATGGGCAATGGGGGGGGGGGGGGGGGCTTCAGCCTGTTAGAAATACTCGGGAACAATACGCGGGGATCTTAGGATCTCTTATTCTCTCGGTAGTCGACAACGGGACTATAATCTACAATTCTACAAAAAATAATGTACTCAACACCCACCATTAATCCTATTCATAATCAAGGTATAAGTTTGGCAACTGTAGCTTTTAAGACTACCTATCCTGGTAGATAGTGTTCTATGAAATGCTGGTAAATTCCCTCTTGAACTAATAGTCATCACTCATCATAGTCATATACCCACTTAAATACATATCAAGAATTAAAAGCCTGCATAATCATATATCCAGCAACATACCCCACAATCCTCTCTCTACCAACTCAAAATACAACGTTCATCTCCCCTTTGGTGGTGCTCTCCCCATATCAATACTCCACTGACAGCACTGTCATTTGCAATCTCTTCTTGGAAATAATATCCCAACAATAATCCAGAAGTACATCTATATACACTTACGTACCAAAAATGTTAATGTTTTTTCGGCAATCATAGGGCATAAAAATCAAAAATTTTCACTAATACCCAGCACCAATAATAACTGATAATCGCCTCCTCCTCAAATTCGGATTCTATTGATGTCATAAGTGACTCTCCGAGTGCCTTAAAACCAATTTCAAATCACTATCACTAAATCTAAGAATGAACTAGTGTAGCATATCCATGAATTGACATCAACAACCAATAAAACAATCACTTTCATGGGGGTCCCTTCCCACGTCGGTATTTCTGGCAACAAAACAGCAGACAAAGTCGCAAATGAAGCTAAACTTCCTCACAATTACTTAAAACTAGACCAAACCACGATACGGATCATCCTGACGGACTGCCCGTATCGTGAATAAAATGTAACACTGATTTATGAGTAATCACGTAGGTTTATTTCTATGGAATATTTATATATTTACAAATTGTGGGTCGAGTAAAGCGATAAAATATATATATTTCCTGCCTAACTCTTTGCTTTGCTTTACTTATTTGACCGACCCGATAGGTCGTTTCCTATTTCAGGCTGTAGCCTATCTTAATGATGGGGATGGAAAGTCCCAGATGTTGGTTTGTTCTGTGGCCCACTCGAGGTGGCAAGTTTTTGGAGGTAGTCTTATGCGAGGGTGGATGGCGGGGGCTAGGTGTCCTAGTTCTCTAATTTGGCGGTATCTTGAGAATTTGTTTTTGTGGAAGGGAGCTGTATGTATGTATGTATGTATGTATGTATGTATGTATGTATGTATGTATGTATGTATGTATGTATGTATGTATGTATGTATGTATGTATGTATGTATGTATGTATTTATGTATATATGTATGTATGTATGTATGTATGTATGTGTGTGTATGTATGTATGTATGTGTGTGTGTGTGTGTGTGTGTGTGTGTGTGTGTGTGTGTGTGTGTGTGTGTGTGTGTGTGTGTGTGTGTGTGTGTGTGTGTGTGTGTGTGTGTGTGTGTGTGTGTGTGTGTATGTATGTATTTATGTATGAATACTGTTTAAATATATCAGTATATATAAGGATTTATACAAGTGTGTGTATATGTAATATAATATGTGTATGCCTATATGTAGATGACCTATTGATTTGTTTATATGAATGTTTTTTTTTTTTTATTATTTTATTAAAAGCCTCAACAACAAAGGTTATTGGCTTACAATATTTACATTATAAGGTTATAAACAATTTTGGTTATTACTTTATCATAAGTTTAAGGGTGTACATTGTACAAAGTAGAGATTAATAGAAGAATAAAAAAAAAAAAAGAAGACAATATAATTAGATAAGGTTATACAGTTTGGTTTTTTGTAGAAACATTATGGTATTATTGGAGTTTTCAAGGTCAGATCCAAGTACTTCATAAAAGTGGTATTTAAATGTATGTTTATATGAAAATGTTTATATTATGTGCGTTTGTAATGTCAAATATGTATATTATAATGATTTAATGTGGGTTTGCATATCATACTATGTTTCACATGTTCATGTATAACTGTAGAACTAATTAGTGATGGCTAGATAATGGTTTTTACTTATTGTTATATTATATATATATATATATAAATAATTACCACAGCACTTAACGAATAATAGTACAATAATAACAATTAAAGAGATTTATTTGTTCTCTTATATACCTATAATCCATGTATGTGTATATAAGCTATGAGTGTTTAGTCTAATGTATGTAATCTCATACAATACTTCAATAATGTAGGTATGATTGATTAAAAATATGAGTAGGTATCTGTAGACTGTAATATCATTCAGGATAGGATAGCTTAAATAATAGTATTGTGTATATAAACTATAAAGATACAAGAAAAAGAGTGTATGTATGTTCCCACCTATATGCTCATTGCAGCATGAGCCTGTATGGAAAATGACTAATAATATGAAAATGTATAAATGTTCAATTGATAAAGATATTACTACAATACTACAGATGGAACGTTAATTATTGTGTATTTCGAGATTTTGGTTATAAACCGCGTAAAGAATCTACTGAAATGAGAGATACTGTCGAATAGTTCTTAATTTTCTGATATTATAACTCATACAATATTATACGGCGGAGGTGATATGCCTGTGTTGTATACACACGGTAAAATAAAAATATTACACAAGTGATATGACTGTTGTACGTATGCGGTGATAAAATATATTATGTAGTTGGTGGTGACTGTGACTGGTAACGGTGTGTGTTTTTTCCGTGCACATGCATGAATTAAAAGATATATGTCGGTCAGGTTATTGATATGTAAGTTGTTGTATGCTCGTTCGTCTATGCATTTTCCCATGCACAGGCATGAAAAATATAGAACACCAGATCAGAGAATAAAGGGATCAAGGATTAGTGTCGGTAAGTGTCAATAAGGGATCAAGGATTAGTGATCAAGAGAGGTATATGTACAATAATATGGTGGGTGTGATACAGAATATAAAAAATAAATTTTACATAAGTGATATGGCTGTTACATGTATGTTTCTCTCATACGTTCTTAAAATATATGTATTGTTGATTAACAATAGTTAAGGTTTTATTAGCATACAAACATTTCGATGCATGAATAGTCCTGATGAATGTTGTTTTTCTCAGATGTATTACATAACAATCAAACAAAGACGTTGTCTGATACACAATGGCAGCATGGTGGCGGGGAGGTTGGTTAAATATACGTCACGTACGTATAGACCGGGTGGCGGGATACGGGGATCAGGAACCAGAAATGATGAGGGACGATGGATGAGGTAATCAGTGGATGAGCAATGATCAGGGGACGAGGGGTTGTGGTGACACAATATACTTTTAAATTCTACTGATATTTTAATCTTTGTAGTCCTACTCTTACAGTAATTATATTATTATAGTATCAATATACTTATTTTATGTAAAGGTGAACCGGTAACTCGTCACGATTCACATCCACGTTTCGATACACCAATGACTTTAAACTGGTTGACTTAACTAAGTCGAAAAATTCTACGCCACCGAACGTGTCTGGTACCCACGAGTGTTTGGCGGTGATATTATTTGTCAAGATTGCATTAATGATAAAACTATTCGACAGGATTTCGGCTGTGGGTAGGGCTCCGGAACTGGATCTTTCCGTCAATACGCCGGTTAACAACTCCACGTCTTCCACAGTACTATACAGATTTTTCAATTCAGTTGCGGTTTCATTATTTCCGGTCAAATCGAAAAAGCTTTTGTAAGCAGGCAGCCCTAACAGCCTTCTATAGTTATTAAATCCCTGTAAACAATTTTCTCTTGAGGTTGTCATTATTTTCCTTGTAAGGCGTTCCGTCACGACACCGTCATTGTGGGCTGTGACCATGCCCATCTTTGAATTCACCATAAATTTCAGGGTGTTTTTTAAGTCATCTTCCGAAATTTGTCTAAAAGTATAGACAAATCGAATTGTATACACGCATAATATAATAATATGCATAATGTTTATCTTATCGAAGTCGCTTATTTTTCTGAAATTAGCTCTCCGGGGACTAGAAAGTTTCCCACATGTTATAGTCTCATTTCACTAGCGTCTCTCTATAGTTTCGGGTAAGCTATCTAGAGTATATGGGTACTGGTACAATAGTACCTACTACCTATTAGTTGATGATTATAATTATATCATAGTTTGAAGCGTTTTAATATATTATCATAAATTCATAACGCATTCTTTAAAAAAACCTTATTATATTTCTCATTATTTGAGCGCGAAGCCTTTCGTTTTTAATTTAAAGATGTGACTATAATATGAAGGACAATATCCACGAATAAAAAGCTATGTAAAACTGCGTAGGAACTCTAGTTTGGCTACCAGAGCCGGCTGCATGCGTGGAGAACGTCTAAATGCTTATTGTCATAGTTTAATTAAATGCGTCTAAAGGGTACTGATTTTTCCAATTGTTCGCAATTCAATAAAATTTGAAAATGAAATCTTTATATACACGGTATATTTTTGATACGCAGTGTATTATATCAAAAAAAATTACTTCACGGGAAAAAAACATATGATGCTTTAAATTTTTATATTTTTTTTTTAGATTTTGAGCGGAGCGATGAATTTATTGGTTTCACAATGAAATAATGCTTCGATTTTCAACTTCAGTATCTTGTTAGTGTATTGGGGAGGTCAAAGTTTAAAATTCCCAATAATTTCCAAAAGCGACAAGAGAAACAAAAAGTTAGGTTAATCTAATATCTATATATTTTTGACAAGATCGATTTTAGTTTTTGGTGTAACTTTAAAACAAATGACCGTAGATATATGAAATTTTCACTGGTTGTTTATATTAAAATTTTCTATACACGATATAATTTCGATTTGTTTTGGATTGTTTACAGAATTTTTAGTTACAATTTTTTTTAGTTTTTATTTCTATGAATGTCAATAATATTGTATTTGTTGGGTAAAAAATCTTTAAAATGTAATACAAGGCTCCTTGTTACAATAATATATGAAAAATATTAAAAATCCATACCCACAATTTTTTTTTATAATCATTTAAAGTTCAAATATTGACAAAATACGTAAAAATTACGAAAATGTGTAATAAATAAATTTCAATTTTTTTAGTTTTTTTTTCTACAAATATCAATAAAATTGTATTTGTTTGGCTAAAAAGCGTGAAAATGTAAAACAAGGCTCCTGGTATAAAATTACTACAACAGCAGTTGAAAAATATTAAAAATACACAGGCCCAACTTTTTTTATAAGCATTTAAAGTTCGAATTTTGCCAAAATTTATCAAGTTTAAAATTTGATAATTATTTTGTAGTTAAAAATGTATAAAACGTTCAACTTGTTTAGCTAAAGATTGAAAAATTAAAACAACGTTCCACGTAAATAGGTTATATATGAATTCTTTATTCACAATCATATCATAAAATATATTTAGTAATATCATAGGCCGACTGACCGTCTTCGCTCAGAATTGTGTTTCTTAAACAATGATATTAAATTATCATTGAATTCAAGTTTAACACCATCCATTACAGTGACTCATTTGTAATCTACTGTACAGTAGAGCGACACCCACTTGCCCACCTTTTTTTATCTGAAAGACTAGAACTTTTTTCGAGTTGTGGATTGAAGACCGTATTTTGATTTTACTTTATAAAATAAATAATGCTAGAAAAATATTTTTGAAAAATAACGAATATTGTACATTATTCAAATGCATATATTTTAACTTCCATAATTATAATTTTGAAAATCGTGCTTTGATCCGACCTGCATAATGTTCTCTTCTTATAAATAAAAAAAAAAATTAACGAAATCAGACTATTTACAGGGCGTGAGAGTTTTTCCTGTAAGGCATGTTTTTGTATACTAAAAACGCATCCTCTTCGACGCCCTTAAAAGTTAAATCATTAATATTATCCGAGTTGGTACCTGCAAAAAGCTTTTTATACACTATACCTATTACCTATACACGCACCTTACTCTGCAAATTATCAATCAAACCTAACATTCGTAAGGGTCAACATTTTTCGTCTATGGTTTTTAAGTTACAGGTGTATCGAAAGTCTTGGATTTACCTGGTGTTGCTTGTCAATTTAGTTGAATTGTATTCCAATTTTTCCGGCAGACTTGATGCAGGGAACATCGTCAAAAACAGTTCAATAGGCGAGCCGGAACAACTGATGTTTTCAATTCGATGGTGGTACACTTCCGGTCTGAGTTTCACATTTAGAATTTCGTTCATCATGATGGTCATCATTTGACCAGTCACAATTTTCCTGGCCGTGGTGTACAGTTCTTCATCCGTCCACGACGGCGACTTCCGTGACAATTCGTCGCACACTCGATTATGTTCACGTACCCAAACCGTCGACAGTACCAATAACAAATGACTTGTGCTCAACAACTCGGCCTGTCTGAATTTCGGGCCGATCATTTTACGGAGCTATTTCACAAATTGTCCATGTCAATTATTCAAAACATTTAAAACACATTTTTTTTTGAAAAATAAGTATATTTTTATCGTTATTGTTTTATTTACTTTTGTGGACAGCCAGTTAAATAAGCCTTTCTTTTCATTTACGTTTCTGCGTAGTTCGAACGAACTGTGCGGCGCATAATGTTTATTTTTAGATTTCAATGTCTGGAGCTTACCACCGTAGAACGATCTTAGCAATCTCTCCGTCACAGGGTCACAGCCGTACAATTGAGAAGCCGTTACCTATAATATAATGTGCAACGGACAATACACAATTATTATTCAACGTACGGTTTTTTAGTGGTAGGTACAGCATATCGCTTTAAACGCGCCCGCAGCGTAACATTATTATTGTAATTAGTAAGTATTACGAACCGTCAAGTTGAAATTTGCATCGAAAAATTGCATAACGAAATATTGGTAGAATATGTTGTACAGTAAATTTCTGTTTTTCTGATCCGGTATGAATTGACCGGGTTTCCGTTTGAAGATGTCGTTATACAACGTATCCAACAGCGGTAAATGTTCTGAAAATAATTTTTATGAATAATTTTTAATTTTTTTGTTGTATTATAGCTTCGACGACTGAGGTTATTAGCCTGTAGGTTTGATACGGTAAGGTTGGAACCAGGGGCAGACTAGCAGATCGGATTATCGCGAAATTTTCTTTAAGCTATATGTATATTATTTTAATCGTGTATATATTAACTTATGAGGGCAACTGGTACATTCGGTTGGGGGCAATTGGTACATTCGGTTGAGGGGAACTGGCACATTTGCTCTAGGTAATTTGGGGGGGGATCGGTGTAAAAAAAGGTACTTTTGGGGGCAACTGGTACATGCCCTATTAGGTTAGACCTTAGAAAATAGTTTTGGGGCCGCTTTAAAAAAAGTTCCCGGGCCGATCTGAAGGACCAGTCCGCACCTAGTTGGAACGGTTGGTAAGGTTGAAAACATGTTTTTATGTGTATGCGAGGTTTTTGCACACTACGAACCATGCACTGATGTCCAAGGTTAATATAAATATATAATAATATTTATTTATATTAACCTTATAGGTATCGTGAACCATCCGAGAACTAATAGCGCCGTTGCCTACTCTCAAAATGTCGATTGCGTGATAGTGCCGCGCCTTTCTGATTTTTTTTTTAAACTTTAGTTAAGGTTATAACTGTTGATAAATGCGCATTCGAATACGATGATAAATTTCCTCAATAGCAGACATTACGCAGTTTTACCTCGTTCGCGCGAATATTAATTATATTTTATATTATTATAATAATATAATAATATTATGTAGTAATGAGACATAAATATTATGTACCGTCACGCCTACAGCACTCCAGTGGATATGCGGGAGGCAATATTCTTGCGGCGTATCCATCGTTTTGGGCACCAGCGGACACGTTTATTAATCTTTTCACCGCACTTTGATGGTCTAAACAAATATATATACATAATAGTAAGTAACATATATTTCAGATTATTAACACTCAATCAATCGCTGCATGCTAAATTAATGATCTTGTTTAGTTTACATTACTTACGCATTAAGAGTTGCAGAAATATGTTAACAAGGTATTATATTTTTTGAGGGTAATATAGAAATATTTTCTAAATTAATGATTGTAAACCCTAGTTGAAACGGCTTGATTGATCTGCGGCTTCGTGAAATAAATAAACTTATTGGTTTGTCGGTATCACGTCTATATTTTGCATTTATATTATTTATTTACATGATCGGGACATACATATTATATAATATATACATATCGGACCCTAATTACAATGTTTTAGGAATATTGCATACGCGGGGATACAAATATTCAATACTCAGTCGTCCAATGGCAGTGCGTAGCTTAGACAAGCGGCTACTACGCGGTGAATCGGGCTTGGGTCGGCAGTACTTAGACAAGTGGCCGGGGAGAGGTAAGTAGGAAAGTATATTATACTTATAAGTTATAATATATTATTTATTCATTTATAGTCCCATTTAACCAAAAATCAAACTAAGATAATATATACTAATTTGCTAATTTATTTTTGTTATTAATTGTTATTTCTATTTAATTAAAAATGTCTATATTTGAGAATATAATAAAACAAATGAATGAACATTTCATATTATGTGAAATTGATTGATCAAAGTCAGACTTAGAAAAACAAAATATCATTATAAGAACGAACTTAATTGATAATGTGGTAAATGCAATTAATTGGGTCAATTTGTTTAGTTCAATATCAAATACAAAGTGGATCGTCAGTTTTAAATTAAATAATCCCCAAAAATATGTGCAATTAATGCAGTAAAGCATAACAAATCTCTAACAAAATATATTAACAACCATTTTTCGTTTGACCTCACAGTTTATTAGTCTTAAAAAAATTGAAAATAAAAGTAAATTATATTATGTGAAAATCATTATACTGTAGAGCAGTGTTACTAAATAATTAGTAGGTAGCCTATACTCAGTTCAGGTTAAGATTGAACCGGCTTCGCGCATGCAGACTGAGCCGCCGAACAGTGCCTGACCCCCCCATGCGATGGCTATGCGTTCTGTGATTGGCCGACAGTCATCGCTGGCCGCCGTCGATCGTCGTCGCCGGTGCTGGCCGCCGTGCATACGCTCCCACCGGTGTCCGGAATGCGCAAAATACGTGTTTTGGTCGAGCGAGCGATTCAATCTTAATCTGAATAGAGTATAGTATTGTACAAAAATTGTTGTAATTTATACTGCAGTCATTGAGATCGTTAATGTTAACGAACTTAAATTGAAGCATTAAGATAATTTTCCCATAAAACAATGTACCTAAACTGTTAACTAGCAGTACCCACTAAAATAAATTATTTTCAGTCCCTAGTAAATATTATTCAGTATTATTGGAAAAATAAATTTAAAAATGTGGGCAAGGGCGTGTCGCTCTCGTGTACAGTAGGTTACAAGTGGGTCACTGTTATGGATGGTGTTAATTTTGAATTCAATGATAATTTTATTGACATTTATAGAAAAAAAAACTAATAAAATTGGAAACTAAAAATGTTCGTAAACAGTTCAAAACAAATAAAAAAATATTTTGAAAATTTTTATCGTATATAGAAAATGTAAATATAAGCAATCAGTGAAAATTTCATGTATATACATATACATGTATATTTTAGAGGTACACAAAAAACCAAAATCGATTTTGTCAAAAACCGATTTTGCGTAAAAATTCCCGTTTTTCCTTAATTTGTCTTTTCTTTTTCCCTGCACTTTCGAAAACTATTAGGAAACACCATCCATTACAGTGACCCGCTTGAACCTACTGTACAGCAGAGTGACATCCACTTATCCACCTTTTTTACTTTTGACCCCTCAAAGTACCAACTAGATTCACTTTCCTATCAAAAAAGATACTGTTGAAGAAAATCTAAGCATTTATACTGTTCTAAAAGGTGATGTACAGAATAGTTTTTATTCAATTTAATTAATCACAATTTTTTTTGGATTATTCAGTTAGTATTGTATGTAATTGAATTATAATATAATATAATGCTAAAAATCTTCGCTCTTTTTTATTATATCCTTTTTTTTAGTAATGATTGGTATTTTAGTGGGGGAGGGTTATGTCTTATGAGGCGGCAAAATATGTGTGCCCCCTTCGGCATTATTCCTACCATAACACGGCACTGAGTGCAGTACCTATACATTACAATATTTTTTGTACAATACTAGGGTACCTACTAATTATTTAGTAACGCTGCTTCTTATTATTAATTAATATTGATTATACTTATTAAATAATTAATTGTTGTTTAAGGGGCAACATTTAGGCAATTTCTAATCTTGTCATAGCCGCCCGGATCTATGTGATAGTTGTAAATGATAATTAGTGTGAGTGAAATTAAAAGCGGGTATCCTCTCTCGTACGCACATGCACATGTCAATAGCTCAATAACCATATCAATTTCACTACATGAATTTTACAAAAACATACATTTGTTTCGACAAAATTAAAGTTGGTTAACGTTGTCTGATTTTGATTCTGAAAAAATATTTGAATTCAGCAGAAAAATGTCTGTAGATCGTACGTAACATTCTGGTGAATTCAATTTTTTTTTCAGAATCATAATCGGACAACGTTAACTAACTTTAATTTTGTCAAGTATTTTCAGCTAAAATTGATGGCAGTAGCGAGGCCCTTTAATTAATTATTATTAATGATTAACTGCATACAATATATTGCTAATTATGATTTATATTATAATAAAGTTTATTCGTATTAAATTGACATTAGTGAATTTATTATTAATTTAATGCACACTTATATACAATTATTATACCCAATTCATAATCAAACCAATAATTCTTGAATAATGTCTGTTTATTTTATCAGAATTGACTGACTTAGCTAATCAAAAGACAAATACAATAAGTAGTTACTTCATTGTAAAAGGGAGTGTAATATATTTTTTACAATAATAATTATTACAATGTGACATAATTATTATAAATTCCATGGCACCCACATAATATATATAGGTACATATATATAATATTATATACAGTGAAACCTATGAAAATTTGTCACTGAAATTTTACCACTTGTAAAGAGTTTTTAGTTTGATTCAAAAAAACTCAGATATTTGGGGGAGAGGTGTTCATTAGGGGAGGCTTTACTGTACATATATTATTTTAAATGAAAATAAACTTTTTTTATTAAGTATATTGTTACTGTAACTTACAAGCATAAACGGTTTTCAGCTGGAGTTCCGAAGTGAACGGAAAGATGCTCCACCACATCGTCGGCCTGCCTCTACTCACGTCCGAATTATCATGGCCAAACAATGATATTATAGGTGACATTAAAGACACGGGTTTCTCTATGACTGGAAAAAAATGTTATGAAAAGTATAATTTTCATTATTGAATATTATATTAAATCATATTAGTAAAATTATATATTTATCTAATTAATCTAACTAATCTTAATTCGCAAGCAGTCCAATATTATTTTTATAGTTACGCCACCTGACTCGGTCATAAATCGTTTATCTAGTTCTAGGCTACCATATTATGTTTCAATATTTTGTAGGTAACTATATTAATTATTAGCTTTCGATTCGATACCCAGTAAAAGTATCGAACAAAATGTTGCGATATAACATCCCTACCTGAATGTATTATAATAATATAGTATAATAAACCATCGCGCTAAACTCACTTGTCTGGCAGTGTTCACCGACGTAGTCTCGTGTGCACCAGCACGATGCCCCATTTTCTTTGCTCAGGATCCTAATTCCACCGTTTTCACACGTAAAATTGTCAAACTTTTGGAAAATAAGATTGTTCCGAAAATTACAGCTCTCTTAAAAAGGTTAAAGTTATTAATAATTCAATAAATGATAACAATAAGATTTTCGCGTGGGTCTCTGCTTCCGATAAAATTGGGGGACGAAATTATTAACGAGCCTATAAAGAAAACACGCTGGTTAGTGGTTACCGAATTTTTCCGGGAAATTATACCGTGTATAATAATTAATACCAAGTCTACTCGTATTCGGAACGATAACAGATAACGAGGAATAGTATAATCGCAAAATAGCAAAATTCGATCGAAAGCAGTATAACCAAATGCGTTTTAAAAAGTGTCAGGAGACGCCCATAACAATATTGTACATCGTCTCAAATTTCTGTCTCTTTCGTGTGGATGGGAATACTCACGTTTTTGTGAAAATCTCCGTAAATATAATAGGATAAAAAGTTGTGCGATGAAGAGTTTCCCAAACTTCCCCTTTACGACTGAAAACAAAAATACATATACATTTTTACATAATATTACACAAAGACAATACTGCGTGCCGCGTGGGTGCAGTAAGTCTACGGTCTCGGTCAACCGGCATTAAGACGCACCCCATCATTAAACCATATCATTTGAGGATGTCAGCACACTATTGGTTTCCTCCCTCTGATCCACGCGCAACATAGCAGATATTTAACGTTTAGCAGAACCAACTATGTGTTATTTCATTTAATATTATAGTAAATTCACCTATTGTCAAACTTTGAGAACAATACCTGTGTCCCTAGGACGTTCGCTATTTTATGATATTTTAATTTGTATGCAAGTTATGGGCGTTTAAACTATATAAAAACTACAATATCGTAAAAAATATAACGCAGGGACACAGGTAATGTTCTTGGCTTAGTGTTTTGTAATGGGTGAATTCACTCCAATATTAAAAGTAACAATGCGGAGTTGGTTCTGCTAAGCACAAATTTGCTTTGATGCGCGTGGGTCAGCAATAAAAAACAGATGCGGTAACCTGACATCCCCTTAGGCCTTAATTCGCGGCGAGGATACGAGCCCACGGTTTTCGCTGGATAATATATTTGTGAGCAGACCTTCTCGACGAGAGTCAAGACTTGTTACAGACGCACAGAGCCTCCCCCGGTCCTCACGCTTTTTGTCGAGATGTAGGACCTCGCGTTCACTAGCTACGGCGGATACAATACAACGCGGGTGCAGTGTCACACGTTGTCTCTAAAACTAGGATACTTGCGGTATTTGAAACACCCCGTTTACGAGACCATTGTTTAAATCTCGTCGAGACCACGGTCTTAGCTATATATACCCACGTATTATGTTCGCGAGCACATATTATTTGCAAGCAGGCTTTTCATTCGCTCATCAATCTCGTGACTATAATCCGTGCCACGAGAGAAGTAATCCGCCACGCGCATGCAGACTGACCGCTGCGACCGTTCCGAGGCCCCGTTTACCCTACTTTACAACATGATACATACCGATAGTATTACGGCCGTGATCATACAACGTCGACATGTCAAACAGGTGGGGGACGAGCGGATTCGACTGCGATTTGGTCGGGACACGGCATAGACGCATAAATAAATATTTAACTGTTTATGGGACACGGGTTACTTCTCTCGTGGCACGGAGTATAGGTATATTATTATCACAGTTGCGCTTCTCTGTATCACCACATATTGCAGGAACATAATATTATCATGGGTACTTACGGACGCGATACAACAAGATAGAATGCTGTACAAATCCCACGGCAAAATGTATAAGTAAATCATTAATAATTGTATTAACTTTGTCATCGAATGTATTATCAGCGATATCAGTTTCTCGGATTCTTACAGCGTTATCCATGATCCAATATTCTGGCAAATGATACTCGACTCTAATATACTTTAACAGAATTAAATAAACAAACACGTTGTCATGTAACAAAATGTATATATATACTATTATTATAAAGAGGTATGAGGAGTGGTCAAATCGAAAACGTTATTTTTTAACCAGACAGTAAATAAAAACGGTTTATGTCACTATCATGGATGAAAAATATCATATCAGTTTGGCTTGGAATAAACAACAAATTACATTATCACTGGCCGCCGAATTTAAAAATATTTAAATTTTTAATATTATATTATTAGATACAAGTACAATTTCACAACTCACTACTGAGTATAAATTTAAAATGTATAATATAATGACATCAATTTCCAATCATATGGTGCGTAATTAGTACATTTATTAAGCAGTGGTATTTAGATTTTGAGTCTTAATTCTTAACATAGTAACTAGTAAGACACAGAGTAATAACATTAAATTGATTAAACTATATATAAGTACTTAATACTTATGTATTATTTATGTGTTTAGGCAGTTGCAGGTAAGCATGATATAAAATTGTTAATTTTTATTCATTATTATTCTCCTAGACTCTACAGTCTACACTCTACAGGTCAACTTATCGAACTTAAATAATAAACGATCTTACATATAACGATTCATTATTTGAATAATTACAATGGATATTATCCCACACGGGATGGCTAAAAATTAAAATATAATATGATTCTGCTTCCGTGCCTATGCACAGCAAATTACACCCAAAATGAGTTAATTAATCACAATTTTTTCCCGGCCAGCGCCGGGTTCTTCAGCTAGTTATGTATATTTTACATTGTATGTTTATACCATACTGTATATTTAAAATTAAATTGGAATTATATTCTGTTAGGTATATAAAGTTTACTATTATTATTAATATTAATATATTATTCGTTTTAGAAAAATCGACATGCAAAGTTCTTTGAACAATTTTGAATTGGAATATTCAAATTGTACCAATTAGTAATTTAGTTATTTGTTGTATTAATTATAAGTTAAATTTAAAATCTTATTTAATTATAAAAAATACAATTATTAGATAGAAAATGCATTTATTAGGGTTTTACTAATGTTTATCATAAAGCTATTTTTAATGTCCAAAAATTAATGAATCCAATTTCCATGACTCTTGTGTAACTAAATGTCTGAAGTCTGAACCAGGTTTATATTGTCACTTACAAATTCACATCTACACCATCATGGTCATTGAAGATCTGTACTCTTAAAATTGGATACCTACTTCTTCAAAATTGGACAATGGTAGTATGGTATAGCCTAAAAAATAAAATAAAAAACACAATATAAATAATAATATTAAGATTGAAAAACAATTTAAAAGAACAATACATTACTTTAAAACCAAGAGAAGGTTCATTAATTTTTAATACTTCAATAATTACAAAAAAAAAAACGTCTTTTAAAAATGATTTTAACATAGTTTTATTTTCTGAAACCAAGGCAGATTGTATTGCATTTATGTGCTTAGTTAAAGTGTGCAAGCCGTGCTCGTCAATTTTATTTTACACCATATATTACAGTGACTCACTTGTAACCTACTGTAAGTAGAGCAGAGCGAAACCAACTTGCCACCTTTTTTAGTTTCTTTTTCTATAGATGTCAATAACATTTTATTCGTTGGGTCAAAAAGCTTAAACATTTAATACAAGGCTCGTAATATATTATTACCTTAGCAGTTAAAAATATTAAAAATACATAGTCACAAAGAAAAAACGAGGATTTTTCAGGAAAACCAGTTTTTGATAAAATTGATATATTTTTTTTGATTTAAGTCAAAAAAGGTGAGTAAGTGGATGTCACTCTGCTGTACAGTAGTCAGTAGGTTACAAGTGGGTCACTGTAATGGATGGTGTTAAATTTCAATTCAATGATATAATATCATCGTATAAGAAAAACGATTCTGAGCGAAAACGGTCAGTCAGCCTATGATATTACCAAGTATATATTTGACGATCTTATTGTGAATAACGTAATTTATATATAACCTATTTACGTGGAGCCTTGTTTTAAATTTTCAATTCTTAGTTATAAAAATTGAACATTTTATAAATTTTTAACTACAAAATAATTATTAAATTTTAAATTTGACAAATTTTGTCAAAATTTGAACTCTAAATGCTTATAAAAAAAAAAAAAAAATGCCTATGTAGTTTTAATATTTTTCAACTGCTATTGTAACAATATATCAGGAACCTTGCATTAAATTTTCACGCTTTTATACCTAACAAATAAAATTTTTTTGAAAATAGAAAAAAAAAATTAAAAATTGAAAACTGACAATGTCCGTAAACAGCTCAAAAAGAGTCAAAATGTTATGGTGTATAGAAAATCCTAATATAAACATTCAGTCAACATTTCATGTACCTACGGTTATTTGTTTTAGAGTTGCACCAAAAACCAAAATCGATAATAAAATTTGTTTTTAAAAATCTTGAATATTCTTATAAATTATTTTGTTACATAAATTATATTCTAATTGATGATGATAACATACAAAAATATTTAAATATTTTTCAATTTACTACACACATAGGCTTTTACTGCTTTTAGTGATTTAAAATAATTAAAAAATTAACTCACTAACTCACTTACAGGGTAAGTGGTATATTAAAGTGTTTGTCACAACAGTTTTTTTTGCTATAGAAAACTTTCAAAGCCCAAAAGTAACAGTTAAATTAATAAGTGTGTGGTGTGTCCCCTGAAATCAGATGTATTTTAGGCCCTGGTATGGTGATAAACAAAGCGTTAGAAATTAAAATCCCATTTTTAGCGGTTTTTTCGTAATTTGTCGGTAGTTTTTCTCGACGCTTCCTAAAACTTCTAGGAATTTTAAATTTTGTCCACCAAAAAGTACCAACTATGTTTGCTTTTTTAACAGTAAAGATGCTGATCCCAAAAATCTAAGCATGCTTAGGTACTATCCAAAATGTTGCTGACAGACAGAAAAAAAAACACACATCATTGTAAAACCAATACGTCATTCTTTCGCTCCGCTCAGAATCTAATATTATTCGTGGTTTTGCGTTTTCAATTTTATTCACTTTTTTACTTGTGAATAATTGGTATAAAAAATTAAAATATCAAAAATCGAGTCTTATACGTCATCCGATATAACTCTCCCCTACAACTTTTAATTTAGGTATTTTGCTCTAAAACCATTCTGTAAGCCGTATTATTGGAACAAAATAGGCATGTTTTTGTAGGGTATTTTCGCCCGTGTGGCGTCCATTATATTAGGTACTTAAAATACCCTTAACTTGCTTTAAAAATAAAATATAAATAAATATACCTGTGTTGAGTCGTTGAACGAAATTATTAGACATTATTCGGTGTTATTGCAGTTTATGGATATAAATGATTAGGATTCTAAATTTGAAATATTACACTTGAAATATTTCAAAATTGAAAATTTCACTGTTCTTGAAATATTTTAATGAAATTATGAAAAATATTTTTCCTTATTTTAAAGGAGATAGATAGGTAATAGATGATTAGAAACAATAAATTTATTACACACTTAGAATTAAAGAAAAACATAATATTATTTTTGTTGATTTATTATTTCATATTTGTATATTCTTAATTATTCTATAATATTATAAAGTGCTGAAAAATATTCCTGGCATTATTTTGAGAATAAAAACATTTTTTTACATGAGTTTTAAAATATTGTGGTATATCAGCGATCCAAAAGATAATATTTTATGTATCCCTCTTTTTTATTTTATAAATGTAAATACAATTTTATTTATTGGGTTAAAAAATTTGAAAATTGAATCAAGGTTCCTTAAAAGTTGTTATAATAGCATTTGATAAATATTAAAGATTCGTAGGTACTTTTTTAGTTATTTTGTTGTAATTTAAAAATATTATTCATGGGTATATGAAAGTATATTATTATATTTTATAAGTCTACACAATGACATTTTCAAATGGCAAAAATGAATTTAACCTACTTTAGTTGATATCTACTAACGTCTAATACTAAAATTAATCACAATAATATCATAAAATATACCTACTTAGTAATAATATAGGCTGAAAGTCGGTCTTATATTAATTATTATACATTCACCTGACCAAAAATACCTATCATTATTATAATATTTTATTGATATATTTGATGCGTGACAAAAACATTGATAGTAGGTAGTTAATAATTTGCATGGGCCTTCACAGGGGCAATGTTCAGTGGAGCCCATTATTCTGTTGAAATAAATAAATATACAAATACACTCTAATACGTAAAAAAGAAACTTATTTCAGTAAAGACAATTTTATTGTTTATTAATAAATAACAAATATAATTTTGGAATACATTTATTATAATATTAAGTACAATCAAAGAGTAAAGATTGATGGCTCAAAGTGGCCTAATTTTTAACAATATTTAATATACAAATGGCTCAAAATGGCCTTTTTTTGGTTTTTACATTTTTATAATTTTTTTATATTTTATTATTTTTATTATTTTTTTTTATAATTTTTTATAATTTTTTAAATATGATAAATGGCTCAAAGTGGCCTAATTGGGGGGGGGGGGGGACACCAGACAAGACACAATAAGCAGGGGGAGTGGTACGTGATGGCGAGGTGCTTAAAGCAATAATAAGGCTACTGGTCACCTCTATACGTTCTCGCGGCACATCCCGCAGGCGGACGAGTGCAATGGCCAGCGCGTTTGCTCGCGGGTGACGACCATCATGGCGGCGGGCGAAGTCCCGACCGCGACGGCCACGGGAGCAATGAGACGATTTGACGGCGAGCGGCTAGTGCGCGATGTTGTGCGCATCGACGATGTGCAGGTGCTGAAGACGACTGATGCGTGACGACGGCGACGGTGACCTAAAACACTGAGCGAGCAAAGGCAGCTGTTGGTGCTACGGAACCGTCGGCGACCGGAGACGTGACTCGACCGATTGCCACTGGGCAAAAATGGGAGAGGATCGTTGGACCGCGCTGCAAAGGTCCTGATCCTCTCCACGTAATTTTTGCCCTGACTCGACCGAGTCACCATCCGGTGGCCGTCCTGGAGTCGCGCATCGCCGTACCCTGAAACGTTATCCGTTTCCTCGAGTCCGGCGATGCTGACGTCCTTGTTCCTAGCTCAGCAGCTGTATCGCTCACCCGTTGTGTTTTGCAGTCTCCGCCGCCGCCGCCTTTGCGAGTCGTCTTCATGCGCACTGCCATCGTCGTGGTACCGTCGGGGCGGTATCGTTGCCCACGCCGGTACAGCTAGCCACCGCCGTCGTCGTCGTCCACCGCTCCTGGTGTGACCGGAGCAGCCGAGTCCACGCCAAGTCGTCTTGATGGTCTCGCGTGTCGGCAACCGCGAGCGCGCGACGCTGGCAACTGCGATCTCGTCTTTCTGCGGGTGGCCGGAAAACGTATAGGGTGACTTACCGCCGGACACCATAAAGTGCTCTTTCACGTACCACTCCCCCGTCGCCGCCGTCTTGTCTTGGTGTCTTCGTCTGGGGGGAGGGGATGACTACACTGCCGGCTTCAAGCTTTCCGGCAACAACCACACAGCAGCAGGCGCTTTACGCTCTTCCACGTGGCGGCGATAAACCGCCTTGTCCTACCACGTGTCTTTATCCGAACTGCTGCAGTGGTTGTTACCGGTTCTATTTCCCATTTCAATGTAGTCATTTCCTCTTCTTCATCAGACGGAATTGTGTCCGCCTTTTGATTATCAACCAGAATGGTATCGTCACCAAAGCATTCGGCGACAGCATCATTTTCCTCAAACAACCATTTAATAGCATGTAGAACCTCCTGCTCTTCATCTTCGAGTGTTTGCTCTAAAAATTTTACTTCCGGTTGGAACTCTTCGTCCTCCATTGCCATGACCCATGTCTCGACGCGTTCTACAACATGAATCATGACAAACTCTTCCACGAAGTCGCTAGTGATGGCCATTTTGGTTTTTGGTCTATTCAGGTCGGACGTTAAATTGCAAGTGAACTCGAAGTTCGATACAAAATCAGTTTACTCGAAAAATTCAAGCATTTCCCAGACGACGGGTACACAGCGACGCGAGTATGGTCGTTACGAAGTCGTTTGTTCTAATCAACAATCGTTAGGATTTCGGTCCCGTTTATTTTTCCAAGACCATTATTAATGATATATACGCGTTGTTATAATATATTAAACTATAATATTTGAACAAGGATTTGATTCGTATTATATATACTGCAGAACTGCAGTGCTCATTTTATACTTTCACGTTAAGTATTTTAGATTCCGAGTGAAACAATAGATGTACATTGATTTTACAATGGTGTGTGTTTTTTTTTGTGTATGCTTACAAGTTTTATAGTAAAAAAATGATTCAATCTTCAATTCTAAGGGACAAGGGTGATTTCTGAAACGAAATTGTATTTAGTCGGAGCCCATTGAGAGATCTATATTGAAATTTATTTTTACCTACCTGTCATCGTTTATTTAGTATCTGCAGTTAAAACTTGGAATAGTTCAATAATTCCATGAGATATTTATTCTTCATATTTAAATATTATATTTCATAAACCTATGACCAGATGAATTTATTAGATTTTAGGTTTCCGGTTAAATCTGTTCCGGTGACTAACAATATAATAAAATTAGGTAGTCCTTAAAGTATTATGACGAACATCTATTGCAATATATACTAACAGACAATAATAATTACAGACGCAGCACTCGGACCAGACGCAGACACCACCACACAAAGTCTTACATTCTTACACAAAACCAAACTGTATAATAAAATTTAAAAAAATAATTGTAATTGTAAATTGTAACTAATGGCCATTGTAGCTGATGTTAATTAATAACAATAAAAATAATAATATAAAATTGATTTAGCTAAACAAATAAGTATAAGCACCTACGTACAATAATAATATGATAAAAATATATAATAAACAATTATAATTATAATACGTTTGAAACTCTCCTTTAGCATAATGCTTCTGTTGGGAGATATGCTATACTAATATACTAATGCTATTAAATACCTACAATATTTAAGTTTTAAGCTAAGTGATATTTATAAATAAAAATAAAACATTTTAACAAATGAAAATTTCATTAAAACTAATTAGGTATAATGGTTAATTTTTATCCATCATGATTTTTTTTTTATATAGGTAGGTATATTTTTGAAAAATTTAGCTTTTTAGAAATTACAAATAAATAATATACATCGTTAAAATTATAAATATTGATATTAAGTTCTTTCAATATTAATAAATATTAATATAATAATATTTCTTCAATACTCAACCAGATCTAATTGAACTATTTATTGTTATCTATTTAAAGTTTATTTAAAAGTAAATTGTTTAGGGACAATAAACTTAGTGATTTTCATTTATAATAAGTATCTATATTCTGATCTAATTTTACCAAATAATTATTATACAATACTTTCATATAGACACTGTTTTCTTACGTTATGCTATATTAATTATTTCTTCTTGTGATTTTATAAAAAAAAAATTCAGATTCTTTCGTAGTTTTTTATTTAATCTTAGAAGAATTTAATTATTACTTTCATGTTTAATTTAAGCTGTATTTTAAAAACATCTTTTCTTATATTATTTTATAAATTAATACTATTATATTATACCTATGTATTTATGAATAGGAAAAATTAATAATACAGTTTTAAATATTTTACAAACTTTAAAAAAGCTTTATTCTTAAAAACATGTTTACACTCAAAGTCAATTTAGACTGGTTGTGAATTTTACAAACTATCTTAAAGCGATAGGTAAAAAATCGAATGACCAGCACATCATTATATTCTTGAATTATTCATCTATTTAATAGAACAATATTTTAGATTTATGAAAAAATATCATAGCCCCTTATATGGTCCATTTAAATATTAAATGGCTATAACACCCAAATCCTCTGCCCTGAGTTTAATATTATGTGATTATTTGGTGTAATATCATTATGATGTTACCAACATTATAAATTATGGTCATTAGTCAGCGAGAAAATTAAGTACGCATGTTTATATTATACGTAAAAAATGTTTGCTAAAAATAAACCTTTGATTTTGGTAACAGTTTTTTTTTTAAATTTTGCTCAATATATAATTTATGGAATATTACTTATTAGTTATTACCTACTATAAATGAAATCGTGATGTATATTTTTGTTACATGCTTTTTTTAATTTATTTTATTAAATACAATTATTATTTATTGTTTTTTCAACAAATATTTTGAAAACATGACGTCAATGGATAATTTAATCCATAATATTGTAAAATTAAAAATTAAATACTCCATTGATTAATGTAAGTAATTCTGAGATAAAAAATCATATTTAAATAAAATACAGTTAACACAATTATAAGGGATAGGTAGATTTTGAGTATTAATATGTCAATATGAATATTTAATTTAAAGGTTAGATGTAATGATGTAATACTTCCTGATATATACAGGTATACAGACACTAGTACTAGCTGCCAGTAAAATTGGGTAGTACAGTACCTTCACTGATTGCCAGTACCTACCTACTGGGCAAGTACTTAGATAATATATATATAATCCATTAATCCAATATATGTGCCAGTAGCATGTCAATAATATTAAGCAGTAGTCTTTACTGAAAACCAGTACTTAGCAAGTACCCAAGTGCCAGTACCGAACGAGTATTGGGAAACTAGTATTGGGCAAGTACTGTAATATCAGTACTGGGTAAGTACTGTAATGCCAGTATTGGGCAAGTACTGTGATATTAGTACTGAATACGTACTGTAATATCAGTACTGGGTAAGTACTGTAATGCCATTATTGGGCAAGTACTGTGATATTAGTACTGAATACGTACTGTAATATCAGTACTGGGTAAGTACTGTAATGCCAGTACAGAAAAGCGTTATCATCCCAGACAAATACCAGTACTGGTGCCAGTACTGTCTACCAGTAGCGCGCCAGTATAAATCAGTACTGGCGCGGTACAGCGCCTGTTGTTAATTTCCAATTGGGTAGTTTGAAATAAAGTTAAAATCAATTCCAACAATGAATGAAATAATAGTGTATTTTCAGTAATTATAAAATGTACAAAAGTCGTATAATATGTGTGTGTATGTGTCTGAGTGTAGTGAAGGTGCTCTGGGCTCATTATTTAATACTTAGATCATATAGTTTGTTATAACTATTATAGATTTGTTAAACAACTTACAAATTATATGTAAATATGTTACATAATTTCTTTGTTTCATACAATAAACCAACTTTTAAAAATATTCACTTAGAAGTTGACGACTGTAAACTTTTAGGTATAAATGTATAATAAACATTTTATTTTTATTTTTCATCAAAATGAAATATTTTATGAAATATTTCAAGAAAATAAATTTCATGAAATTTTAAAACCCTATAAATGATTATAACGTGTTTATTGGAGAAACAGTAAAACTGAATGTCGTGCGAGGCACACGTCACGTATGGTAGGACAATCCCCCACCATATATATAAATAAACATTATTTAATACGACGTAATAACCTGTAAGGTTCTTTAGAAAATATTTTTACTCTATGTTTATTAAAGCTAACATTACAAAATTGGATCTGATCTACACAAATTTGTTATGCTGCTCATAGGTCTGCAGAGAGAAAACAAATAGTGCACTGACATATTTTTAACAAACTTTTAATTTAAATATTTAAATTTAAAAGAACACATAACAAGTTTGGAAATTCAGTGTTCTGACAATTGGATGTGATTCATTTTGGGACATAGCTATAGTAACTTTATGACACAAAATACTAAATAAAATTCTATTGAAGTGTGCAATTATGTGAAAATTGTAAACATAATATTTAAGTTATTATCATCTAAAAACGATATTCACAATCGCCGATTTAGTAATTTAAGCTTTTAGCTAGGTGCATCATATATTCATATCATTATGTAATAATTAGAACTATTATTTTTATTATTTTATACCTATGTAAATATATGTATATTATTTGGTTTATGGTTTGCATAATATTTTTTTTAGTATGCTGTACTATAGTAATATATTAAGAAAAATATTAATAATTGCTTTAGTTTCAATGCCAATATCATTTTCACCTTATACTTATATCAACCTGACATCCTATACATATAATATTATAATATAAGTAAATATAGCTATCTAGATGATATTATATATTTATATTTATACTGCAGCTATTTAAGTAATTTATTTTACTAATAGTAAAACAATGTGTTAAATTAAATTTTGCTTAAAACAATGCATTATAAAACTTCATTGTACTTATATGTATATAAAATATAATAATATAAGTAAAAGTTATAATTGTCCTAGATTAATGTTTTTGAATTATAACGAAATTATGAATATCGTTGATCTTCGTTTAAACATCTAATTTCATCCAAGTTTCAACTTAATAGAATTTAAAGTGTATAAATAAAACTGTGCCTATGTATTTTTAATATTTTTCAAGTGCTATTAGAATGATATATCAGGAGCCTTATATTATATTTTCACGCTTTTTTACCCAACAAATAAAATTGAATTGATATTTATAGAAAAAAAAACTAAGAAAATTGTAAACTGAAAATGTCCGTAAACGGCACAAAAAGAGTAAAATTATTTTTAAAATTTTATCGTGTATAAAAAATGTTAATATAAACATTCAGTCAAAATTTCATGTCCCTACGGTCATTTGTTTTAGAGTTACACCAAAAACCAAAATCGATTTTCTCAAAAACAGATTTTGCGTAAAAATTCCCGTTTTTCCTTAGAACGCTTAGTCGCTTTTGAAAACTACTGGGAAATTTTTACTTTTGACCCCCCAAAGTACCAACTAGATTCACTTTCCTATCAGAAAAGTTACTGTTGAAGAAAATCCAAGCACTTTTACTGTCCTAAAAGGTTATGACCAGGGCTCGGAACTTTATGCGTTTGCATCTTTCTCAGGAAGCTGCATATTTCAAATCTGATTCGATACAAATTCGTTTCATGAACCATACAGTTGAAATACAACAATTTATGTTGCATATTTTTGCATATTTTACTAAATTTATATGATTATGCATATTTAAAGATTTTGAGTATATAAATGCATTTTATGGTAAAAATGTAGAAGAAATCTACAACAAACAAGTTTTTGATAGTTGAATATTGTAAATTAAATAATTTAAAAATAAATAGCCGCCGCACACGGTTTCCTAGTCAATATTTTGAATTATACTATACCGAGTAATAGTTGAAATATTGTGTAAATGTTTATAAATATTATAAATTTTAATCGTCTTATTTAATTAAAATGTTTTCAAGAATAAAATATTTATTTTTACCAATAGCTGTCAGTACTGCCGTCGGCGACGCTCGCCCGTATGGTTTATAGTGTTTTTACTAGGAAATAAGAATTGGCCTTTAATGACCGTAATGACCGGCCAGGTTTACAGATTCAGTATTATCAAAAGAAAAATATAAATAAAATATTTATGATTCAAAAATAATTTTTTTTCTCTATAATTATGCTTTTAAATACTTTTTTTTAAAATAATAAATGCATATTATACCGCATATTTTGGTTTTTTTTAGTGCATACGTATGCACATATTTCATTGTTTTTTAGCGCATAAAGTTTCTAGCCCTGGTTATGACAGACACAAAAAAAAAAAAAAATTAAAAAAAAAAAAAAACACACATCATTGTAAAATCAATACATTCATCGCTTCGTTCAGAATCTAAAAGTAGGTACATTTTTTTTTATAGTGTATAATTTTTAGCAAACTGTTTTAGTACATGTGGTATGTCTAGGATTTATAACTAGGATTTATTCAAGGGGAGGGGGAGCCCAAAAAAGATCGATTCAATTGCTATTTTTCTATTTTTTTTTTCTGAGTATATATATACATTGTATTGCTTAATAAACACTATTTTCAATTATTTTATAATGTATAAGATATCAATGAGTTTTGATGACAATGTTGCGGAATCTTAAAAAATAAAAATAAATACAATATTAGCCAGGAGGGGGCTGCCACGCTGACGCAAGTTCAAGTACTGATTGCAGATTAAATTATTTTCAATGAATATAACTACCTATATTTTATTTGATGTAATGCTTCTAATTAATTTCTTAGAATATATTGCCTATCGCTATTTATTTATCTGTAGAAAAACTCAGAATATTAGAAAATCAATTTTATGTCGAATTTATTCAGGCTAGTAAACATTTAACGGTATTACCTTATTCAATTAAGAAAATACCAACTCAATGTGAAGTACAACTTTTTAATATTTTATGTTTTGTACAGATTAGAGATCCGGCTTCTATATAGACTTAAAAGTGCTAGCAATAGTTTGCTTTTGCCAAAGAACAATGCTTTTACGTAACTAACCTAACGTAACCTTTTACGTTAACAATGCTTTTACGTAATACGCACAGTTAAATTTGTACTATGACTGTTTTGAGTTTTTAGGAGTTGGCCTTTTTTTTTTCTCAATATTTTGAGGTTAATTCCAAATTTCTCTTATCAGTATTTGGAAGAATTGACCCCAACCACCACGGCCCAACTCTACTTTATTACCATAGATAATAAAGATCTTTATTATCTATGTTTATTACCAATTATCAAAATACTGTTTTAAAATTGAAATTGAAATACAAATGACTATTGTTTTATTTGAAATGCTTGATTTTGTTACACCTAATATTTAATTTCTTATTTTATTTTCACTCAATAGGTACATTATTATGTATCACTTATGCATTTCATATTTTATAAGACTGAATTGTCCGAAAAGTATGTGACATACAACAATTTTCAATATAATTCAATACATTCAGTCTACATTTATAAGGTAGGTAATAATAACTTTTATAACTAACAGTTTAAATACAAAATAAAAATGTTTTCGTTTTGCAGTAACATACTCCATATTTGTGTACGTTGAAATTCGTTACTATGGCGATCAGTGATTTTACAATAGCTGTGGTTTGTTCAAGCAATATGAATCGAAGTATGGAAGCACATGCTTTTTTAAGGTACCTAGATGATGAAAAGTGACAATTTTATTTTTATTTTTTTTATGAATATCCTATTTATTATTTTCCACCGTCATAACTCGTACTTGAGTATCGTTGTAAGATATTTTTCATAAATTTAAACTGTAGTGATAACAACTGATTGTTATGGTGGGGAGTCACCATTAACTGGGGAGTGTTGCCTCTCCCATCATATATTACTTAGTTAACTCTGATGAGCAGGCTGAGGCCAGTTAGAACCCGAGCTCCCTTAAGATGTGAAATTACTGTTGTAATAAAGTGAATTTTAGTGAACGATCTTGCATTCCTTTCTCATCCTGAGTTGACTATTATTAAACAAAGATAAATTAACAGTAGTAAAAGATTTTTTTTAAACCATTGGATGGTAATTCTTAGACAAACACTTAAATTAAACATTATTTATAATTTTTTTTTATTATTTTTAATTGCTAAGTCCTAGTTTATACATTTAATGAGGTGTATGGTTTTGCCATTTACATAGATTTGAATATAATATGTAATTTTGATTTCAGGCAATTGAAATTATTTAACATTTATACCTATGAAATACTGAATTCTTGCATGTTGTAATTTATCAACACAAAACATTTTAGTTGATTGGCTTTTGCACTATATCAAATCCTAATAATAAAGTTAATAATAATAATAATAATAAAAATTTTACCAATACTTATTTTATATAATATAATATTTATCATAGTATGAAATGTTTTTAATTAATTTATGTTTATGATTATAGTAAAAAAGGTTTCAACGTTCGATCATTTGGAACTGGTGACAAGGTGAAGTTACCTGGAACAGCGCCGGACAAACCAAATATATATGATTTTGGATGTTCTTATGATGATATTTATAGAGATCTGCAGAATAAAGACAAAACATAGTATCCTTTAAAATAAACCTATTTAATAGTATTTAAATTTTTTGTACTTTGTATAACTTTATTTAATAATATAGTAATGTTTATTGAGCTATAATTTTAAGTATTGCAGACTAGGGCTTCAAAACGTTATTTATAATGTTATAACGGAAAATAATGAAAAAAAATAAACAATAAAGGTACCTTAAATATGTAACATAAAAAAAATGCAAATAATGTTATATGAAATAACGTTTGTGCTTTTTTTTTACGTTGCACTTAACATTACTATTGTTTTTAAAGCTTGTAGTCTAACCTAACCTAACCTGTTTGATTTATAAAATATTAGTGTATTTCTGTAATTCAAATTTCAATAAGATACAGAACTGCAAGCATGTGGTTTGGTGTACCTACCTACTAAATATTTATATAACCTTAACATTATTATGCCATTTTAAGTTGTATTATTGTTATAAATATATTTTTTTCAATAATATCTAATATCTATTATTTCATCTTTCATTCATTCCATAATATTTGACACCTAAACTAACACTAACTTGCAAGTTATGGCTACTTACTAAAAAACCCTAGGATGATTGAAAATCAAATAGTAAAAATCAACTTGAAAAAATTCGGGACAACAAATTCTACTTATTTGATAGTTCTTACATCAAAGTATGGTTATCTAATTACCCATCTATACTGAAAATAACAATATAATTTATAAACAAAAAAAATTATACATTAAATGTTAAACAGAAAACAAAAAATTAAAATAACATTTTAAAATATAATAACGATTAAAGGAAAAAATCAAATAATGTTTGAAAGTACAATAACAATAAACATTAATATTGCATAACATTTAAATATTCAAAAACGTAAAAACTATATATTTATTTTAAATTTAATCCCTGGTGCAGACATTAACCTTTGTGCAACCTTTTTTGTGTATTGTGTATTTTCATTTGATGTATAGTGATTTTGATTCACAACAATTTATAATAATTTAATTTATTTCTATAGACAATAGTAAGTAATACTAGGAAAAAGTTGAACCAAAATTTTGTAGAAATTCAAACTTGACCCTCTGAAGAAGTTAAACCTTATTATTAAATAATATTTTTATTTATTTTTACTTTAAAATTATAAATAAAGTTAATACTTTATATTATATGCCAGTAGTTTCCAACCTATTTTACTTAGAGGCGCATTGGATCTTTGAAATACATTTTCACGGCACTCAAAGAAATAAAAACATATTATTTTTCAACGATACAAATAGGTAAACGACAGTCAATACCTAGTTTATCCAAAACATAAGAGAATATAAACTAACCTACTGAGAAGTTGCTCTGCTGTATAGTAGGTTTTGTTGTCTGTGTGAACCTTGTCATTTCTTAGGCAACTGTAATGTATTTGTTAAAACTTAAATTTAAATTCAATAATAATTTATTGCTTACAATAAACAATGTTTTATTTTAATTCAAAATATTTATGATGTTGAATGAAAATGTAGTTAAAATTGTTTATTAACTTATTAGTTAATTGTATTGAAAATGTCTAACCAGTATTATGAAATAGATATTTAATATTTGATAGTTTAAATCAATTAAGTTCAAAAGTTTGAGTACAATTCAATGTTCAAGCCATCAACTAGATTCTTTTAGAAATATACTTAATAATTTTAAAAAATGTTTACAATTAATACCCATTGTTCTTCAGTTTAAATTTTAAATCTTCATTAATTATTGTTTTTTTTATCGTAATGCATATAAAAAATAATTGTTTATAAATTATTTGAATCTACTTTTTAAAATAATATTATACCTATATAATTTATATCTTTATCATTGTGATATTATTTATTAAATATATTATTATTTTGTCAATAAATTCTTTATTGTTCTTGTCATTATTTTCTTAACACAATTTTGTATTTAGTTATACGCAAAATGGTTTGTTAAATATGCTGGATAGAAATCGACGGATAAAGCAGCATCCAGAAAAATTTCAACAATGCAATGAAAAATTTACTGTAGTCATTACGTGTGAAGAGCGAGTATATGATCAAGTACTTGAGTGTATGTTTAAATTGACAATTTTATCATTATTATAAAAATTAAAATTATATTTATATGTTTAGATTTTGAAACTATTCAAAGTTTTGGCAATAAGCCAGTTCATGTTATCAACATAAACATTCAAGACAATCATGAAGAAGCAACAATCGGGGCATTTTTAATTTGCGAATTTGTTACTTTGGTAAGATTTTTTTATTGATATAGTTCATCTAAATATCTATTGAATATTAATATAAATTTATTTCCATTTTAGTTGTCCAGAAGTGAAGATCTTGACAATGATATTGATCAATTAGTTGTTAAATATGAAGAAAAATGTCAAAGGCCACTACTCAACTGTGTACTTTTCTATTAAATATTAGGTGATTAAATAAAATTTAAATTGTGAATATTATTTATAATTTTTTTTCTAACTAATGGCAATAATAAGAAATATTTGAACCGATAGTAATATAGTATATTATGCTATATTGTACAAATACAATTTATATCATAAATTTGATGTATACTATACTTTCTTTTATTGAAAAAACAATGACTCCAATCCCTTCGAGCTCCATAATTTTATATTTTTTAAATAGATTTATGTTTATTGATTTTCGTTTTGAGTGGAATGTTGAATGTTTTGGTCTTACAATTATGTTTTAGAGCAGTATAAATCCTTTGATTTTCAACTTTGAGTGTGCCTTTTGGTAACCAATTGAACCTAGTCAGTACCCTAAGGTTTGACTTTTGAAATTTTTTTTTTATGTATGCATTATAAAATTATTGATTAAAAAGTTGACAATTTATTACAAAGTTTCTCATAAGTTGTTTAGAATATCTTAATTAAAAAATATCAAAAAAACAGTCACAATTTTTTTATAAGCGTTTTAAAATTTATGGTTAATAATTAAATTGTTTATCAAAAGTTTGCTATCCATAAATTATTCTTTCGAGACAAAAAAGATAATTTACAAATTTTTCATTAAGAAAATTAAGACGACCAGACAATTTTTCAGGGCAAGAAATTTAATTTTTTTCTAGATAATTTAGTTGACTGTTGGATGTGGTAACTACCTACTAGGTACCTACTTCATACTTGTAATCATAGTATGAATTCTTTGATTTCAATGTTTTATTAATTTTTGTGGTTCATAAGCAGGAGAATTAATTAATTATTTAATATAAAATTACTGCCTATGTGCATTAAAAGCTTGTAGTTATACACTAATACACTATCATAAAGCTTAAAAAAGTTTCTTTTGTTTTACTTTTATAAATTGTAAGATTTTTAAATCATTTATATCCAGGGTGACCTCAGGCTTGGGTTGTGGTGATGGTGGAAATTGAGATCTACTAAAAATATACTGAAAGCTAATTATCATAATTCATGAATACCGAGTACTTAATAAACTTTAGTAAATAGATCTAGCAACAACTTATAATTTATTCATAAAAACAAATTAAAAAAATATAACAATAATAATAACTTACAAGATTTTTGGCTTTATAGTTATTCTGACTTATTCATTTATTTACACATTTAAATAAAGTTAACTTTGCCTCATAAATATAAATACCCTGGCCTACATTTTATACATTTTGACCTCTATGTTTCAGACAAATTATTTTTTCAAGGGGGGATATGACTGATTTTATAACATGCACTATTTGATTATTAAAAATATAATTTATGGTTATCAGATCATAAACATTGAAATTTGGTCATGGTTATCTATCCCCCTCATTCCCCGTTTGACTACCATTCAAGGGCCCATTACCATAGGCGCAATTTGGGGGAGGGTCTAGAGAGGGCTTAGCCCCTCCTAGTTTTATTTAAGCCCCCCCTAAGTTTTTAAATATATTCATTCTTAAATCCACCTAATAAAAAAATTTGCGGGTCTGTATTGATTTTATGAATTTGCCCCCCCCCCAAATCAACTTTTCTAATTGCGCCTATGCGGCCATGACAGGTGATGGTCCGCGCCAGAGAGGTATTAAACCTATATAAAAAAAGGATTTATATAGGCCCTTTAGTCCGTGAAGTCTGAAAATCGCTAAGAATAAATACGTAGCCAAAATAAAAAAATACAGCAAAAACAAGTGTATACTTTTTCAAATAAATTTTTATTCCCTTAAATTGAACTTCACATCTACAGTTGATAAATACAATATTATAATAATAATAAAAATAATATATGACACACGTACCTACTAACAGTAAATTATTATAGAGTATAGACAATAGAATATTTCTTCGTGTTTTCTATAGTTAGTGGCGAGTTTGTCCCTATTTTCGTTGTCTATAATAAAAAGGTTGGCAAGTGGGTCCCGCTGACTCTCTGCTGTAACCTAGGTGTCGTATGCGCGTAGGCGTAACTAGACCTTAAAGTTAGGGGGGGAGGGCTTCAGCACTAGCATTTTTTTATAAGTAAATTATAAATAAAATGTACTTATGGGGGCTTTATGAAATTCTGGGAGGGGGGGCTTCAGCCCCCCCCTTGTTACGTCTATGCGTATATGGGTCACTGTAATAATTTTTGTGTTCAATTTTAATTCAATGATGTTATATTATCATTGTATCTATAATATACCTACCATATAGGTACGAAGATGGTCCGACCTCCGACAGCATACTAAATATATTATTCCTAATTTTAAAATATATTAGTATATTAGTTTAGGTACCAGTGACGGTCAAATGATTTTGCCATGGATGGGGGCGTGGTTGAATTTTTAACATTTAAATAATATTTAATTTTATGATACCTATATATATATTTATGGCAATGCCAAATATAAATGTTATCAATTTATTAATATATACAAACTTAATTTATAAAAAATTAATTACAATATTATTATCAAATAATTAGATCTATTTTTTATTTTTATTTTACTAGTTTGTTCAGTATTACTTTCTATGCTTATAAAAAAAATTGTGACTTACGATTTATGATTTTTTTGTAATCGAAATATGTACAACTTATTAAAAACCTTGTATTCAATTTTCAAAATTGTTTGGCTTGCCAAATTTATTTTATCGACATTTAAAAAAAAAAAAACTAAGTAAAATCCAATATTTCAACTGCCCATAAATAGGTCAAAAAACATCAAAATCGTGTAAAAATTCACGTTTTTCCCTAATTTTTAGTTTGGTTTTTTCTGGCACATTTGAAAACTACTGAAAATTTTAATTTTGACCCCCCAAAGCATAGGCGCAACTAGGGTTAAAATTCTGGGGGAGGGGGAGGATAACAAAACTATTTATTAAAAATAACCTATAGGAGGCTTATATCTAAATCAATAAGGGATATTTTTTGGGGGGGGCTAAATCTTAGTCAGGGGGCTAAGCCCTCCCCCTTAATTACGCTAATGCCCCAAAGTACCAATTATATTCACGTTGTTGGATACCTGAAACCAAATCGGAAGTTGAAAATTGAAACACTTTTACTGCCCCAAAATGTGACGACGGACACAAAAAAAAAACAGACATCACAGTAAAATCAAAACATTCATCACTCCGTTTAGAATCTTAAAAAAGATATAGACATATTCTGTCGAAATACCAAAGTTGATCATTATGTTATTAAAAAAAAAAATTAGAACAAGATTTATTATATTATACAATATACATAATATACTCATAGTTATATATAATTTGTTACGGCTATTGGGAAAAATGTCATGGGGGAGGGGGATCCATCCCTCCCCGTTTAACCGCCACTGATAGGTACTGTATAAATGATTGAGGGGTTGAAATAAGAAATAAATGGCGATTTGGCCTCAACTGCAATGGAAGAACAGTTTTAAAGGAAATCGAGAAAAGTGTTCACCGTGTTCATTAAGTTTATCAGTTTATGAAATAATATACAAGCTGATTATTTTATCACAAAACACTCATAATTTCAAAAATTATTAATGTTTTTGAAAATATTTTTTTACATAGTTTCAAGTAAGTTGTTAAAAAAACGACGTTTTTATTAAAAAATTATATTTTAAAATATTTTTTATTCTTATAATTTTTTAAGTATTTTACATTTTTGAATGACAACATATAGAGTTTTAGTTTCACATTTAAAAGCAGAATATTTTTCTAAGTATTTTGATTCATAAAAATCGAATTTAGGGCGAGAAGTTTATGAGTTATAACTTTATAAGTATTTAATGTTTAGATGGGCGGAAGAGAGCAGTACTCCGCAAAATGTTTGTCCACTTGTCTCCGCTCGTCTAAACATTAAATACTTATGACTCATAAACTATTCGTCCTAAATTCGATTTATTTATAATCAAAATTATAAGGATAAAAAATATTTAACAATATATAATTTTTTCTTAAAAACGTCGCTTTTTTAACAACTTGGAACGATGTCAAAAAATATTTTCAAAAACATTAATACTTTTTGAAATAATGAGTGTTTCATGATAAAAAATCACCCTGCAGTATTGTAGGCATTTACTCGTTTTGCATATTTTCTACTACGCGTGAAACACTGCAAAATCTGCTCAGAATTGTTATTTTTGTATAAACGACTATAGGTACATTGTTATATATTAGGTATAGTCGTACCTACAAATTGAAAATATAATATTGCACCTCTATAAAATAATATGTCTGTATGTCCCGTCTATGAGTGTCTGAGAGTCAGTGATTCGAGTGGAGTCTATATAGCCAAAGCGACACCGAACAGTTTTATATTACGAGCTAAGTGAGGCAAATGCATCGGCTATTATTATCATATGTATATTATATTGGGTTTACGATTTTGTTACAAGGCATTGAATGTCGTATTTTCCGTGAACACTTATTTCCAAACGGATGGAGCGTAGGTATAGGCACGGGAAAATGTTTCGTGTGTCACACATGTTAGAGATAGGAAATCGGAATCTGTACCTACGAGATTTTACCATTATTTTCTGTTGAATAGATAGATAAAAAATTAAAGTCAACAGGTAGGTGCTTGACAATCATTTGTTACCATATGCAAACGAAAAATAGTATTCGTAATTAGTAGGTACGTAAAAGGTATATTGCCCTAATGCATATAGGATACGTACATACATTTAGGGGCGAGACCCTTTTCGACCAAAAACGTACCCTTCCCTTTTCGGCTAAATTCAAAAAAGGTCTTTTCCCTTTTCCACCAAAATCGTACCCTTCCCTTTTCAGCCGATTCACTTTTCGACCGAAACGAAAAGTTATTATTTAATATAAGTAAAAAAAATAAAATAGTTCGTATATAATTTATGTAAAATTATGGCGATTATAATTATTTTTATATTAATATTATATCACAATATGTATAATATTTTATAAGAAAATTAAATAATAATATACAATTTTTGTCAATATAATGAGTAAATATAATAGTAATGTGTATAATATATAAAAAAAATAAACTAATTGATGTAAAATAATGGCAAATACTATGTACTATAATATGTTATATTTACAGAAAATTATTAAAAGTTGCTTATTATTTAGTTTTCTTACATAATATTATACATACCGTGACATATTAGCATAAAAAGTATGTAAGGTATTCTTATATATTTTAAATATCAAAACTTATACTTTTAACGATTTTTAAAATTATAATTGTCATAATTTTACAAAAAACTATATATCGACTATTTTATTTTTCTTATAACTTTGGTTTGGTTGAAAAGTGAATCGGCCGAAAAGGGAAGGGTAGGTACGTTTTTGGTCGAACTTAGACTTAACTGTGGCAATAAATCAAATTTCAGAAGAACCCTCGGGAACAATATAAAAGCCTATAATATTATGTACTCTGTAAGAGATTGTGCGAGCATAGTTTTAGAAAAGCTCTCATTAGTTGTTTATATAATTATTGAAGTGAGTATAAATAGGTATTGTACCTATAGGTGTATAATTAATATATTATTTTATGTATAATAATGTAAATAAATAATAAATACGCAGCCACGCGAATTCCGTTTCGGCGGTAATTATAAACGGTTTTCTTTATTAGTTTTAGGTTACCATTATTACCACGGCCGCAGGAGATTGCTTTATTAAAATATAATTTTACCTTTAAATTGTTAATCCCTACGTCGTATCTGCAGGCTGAAACTACTGCAGTGATATTATACACCAAGATCCAATGTACCTATACCTATACCGCGGTCCAATGCTTAAAAACTGAGGGCACTGTAATGGAATCAAACCTAAAAGAACCGGGAACCATTGAGATATTAAGAACCTGAACCGGAACAGAAACCTAGGTATTCGTTTTAATAAATAAAGTTCCGGGACCGAATCGGAATTTTTAAATCAAAAAATGTTCTTCTACAGGTTCGAAAATTTAAATAACTTTATCAATTAGGTATATTATATAGTTTAATGGTATCACTGTTTTGTGAATAAACTATATTGTATGATCATAAATATGAGTTTTTTAATATTTCTCATACTATGAATTAAACCTGCATTCCAGATACTAGATAGGTATTTATATTTTATATCATTATATTATTATACTTTTCGGTACCAAAATCATTTGGAACCGATACATTCATTTTTTTCAGAACCGAACCGAAACAGTTATCACTTATTTTATTTTCGGAGAACCGCAGTATACCGGGAACCGATACCGATAAATTCAAAAGTTTCCAGTCCTCGGACACTTAAAGACGTGATTTTTCAAATTTGTAAGCTATACGTACACCGGTCGAGTTCGACGCAAACGTCATAATATTATTACGCCTAGTGTGATTCTGGGCCACGCGTGCGACTTAAGACAAATCATTGGAAAATATAAACCATAATAATATAATATCACATCGAACTATTTAAGGTACGTCATAACTATATAATTACTCATATTAGTTGTTGTGGGTCGGATACGAGTGCGTAACGAAATTCGATTTAAATTTATTGTGAAGCGGTCGACTTTATTTTGCGATGGACGTTCACGTGGTCTGAAGTGGGGCTGTGCGATACTCACTACTAGTGGTCGACAGCATAGATAAGAATGGATAGGGCATGCCTATACCAGTTCCATATGGGGCCGTGTGCTTTTTTGGGGAAGAGAGAACGTAAAGAGAGAAAGACGATATGGGGCTTTTTAAAGTTATGTGCAAAACTATTTTATTAAATAATAATGATAACATGATAGTCAGTGTCAGTTATATTTAGATATTTGTCAGTTTGTATTTTGATTGTTGTGCCACTTGTGCCTGGAAAATTACTCTAAACTTTGTTAAATATTTAAAATATTTGAAATATTTATTATTATTTATCAATTATCATATCAATATTTGCCCCATATAACCTTAGAAATAGTATCACTAAAGTTTCATGTGATAAGTTCTTATGTCCTATCCATTCTTATATCATCTATGGTCGATAGTCGATTGTTTTAAAACTACCGATTATTGTATCGATCAATCGATTGTATTATATATGTAAGTACCGAGATAGTACCGAACACGGATTAATATAATATTAGTGTTGGGGTATTGTAAAGGACTAATATAATATAATCAGTGTTAAGACTTATCTAGATAAATTATCCAGATAATTATTTTTTATCTTTTATCTTATCTAGATAAATAAATATAAGTTATCTAAGTATTTATTTTAGATAAAAATTTAACTTATCTAGATAAATTTACAAGACAAATTTTTTGGAGAAAATTAGCTAGATCTGTTCGAAAATGTTTTATTTTTATTCTCATTATCTGAGGCACAGCTTGTACGTAAAATAACATCCAGGGCTAAAAATATATGACGTTATTCTGAAAAGACTATAAATTATTCCTATTTAGTACTTATTACTTATCAGTAATTAATATTCTGTATTCGGTTAATAATATATAAAATAATATACTAATTAATTTATTATGTAATTAGCCTATATTAGTATATTACTGTCGCATCAAATATGACAAATTCCCAGAATTTTATAAATATTTTTAAACTATAATATTAAAACACGAATAGTAGAACAGATGGCAAGTTATAACCACCGCCGTCCCAAACAAAATTCCATAGAATCTAATATTATTCATTGAGAAATAAAGATAAACCAGTAGTCAATTATTTCCGTATTTACAATGCGTCTGAAATTAATGACAATTGATAAGTCTGACGAGCAATACATGAGATGCTATTTATATATTTCGGGTTTTACGTTTTATATTATAAAAAGGTGGATAAGTGGATGTCGCTCTGCTGTACAGTAGATTACAAGTGGGTCACTGTAATGGATGGTGTTAAATTTGAATTCAATAATATAATATCATTGTATAAGAAAAACGATTCTGAGCGAAAACGGTCAGTCAGCCTACGATTTTACCAAGTATATTTGATGATATTATTGTGAATAAAGTAATTTATATATAACATATTTACGTGGAGCCTTGTTTTAAATTTTCAATCCTTAGCCATAAAAGTTAAAAATTTATAAAAATTTATAAATTTTTAACCACAAAATAATTAATAAATTATAAATTTGATAAATGTTGTCAAAATTTGAACTTTAAATGCTTATAAAAATAAATTGTGCCTATGTATTTTTAATATTTTTCAACTGCTATTAGAACGATATATCAGGAGCCTTATATTAAATTTTAACGCTTTTTTACCCAACAAATAAAAATTTATTGATATTTATAGAAAAAAAAACTAAAAAAATTGAAAACTGACAACGTTCGTAAACAGCTCAAAAAGAGTCAAAATATTTTCAACATTTTATGGTGTATAGAAAATGCTAATATAAACATTCAGTGAAATTTTCAAGTATCTACAGTCATTCGTTTTTTAATTACAATAAAATAAGAAAATTGTTACATGAGAAATCGAGTAAATATCAAATGTTGTAAAAATATAAATTTCAGACGCTCATAAAAATTTAATTTAAGTTTCTTCTAGACATTTTTTTTTTGATAAAGGTAGACAAACTTATGAGTAATCTTATATTACATTTTCAAATCTTAGATTTAAAAAGAAAAATTTTTATGAATTCTCATCAAAATAATTTGCTATTTTTCGTGATTTTTCCGTATTTTGTCAAAATTTGAACTTTAAATGCTTATAATTAAAAACTGTGACTAAGGATTTTTAATTTTTTTCATCTGCCTTTGAAACAATAACCTAGGAGCCTTCTATTAAATTTTCAAGCTTTTTTACTCAACAGATAAAATTTTATTGATATTTATAGAAAAAAAAACTAAAAAAATTGAAAACTGACAATGGCCGTAAACAGCTCAAAAAGAGTCAAAATATTTTCAACATTTTATGCTGTATAGAAAATGCTAATATAAACATTCAGTCAAAATTTCATGTCCCTACGGTCATTTGTTTTAGAGTTACACCAAAAACCAAAATCGATTTTCTCGAAATCAGATTTTGCGTAAAAATTCCCGTTTTTCCTTAATTTTTCTTTTGTTTTTCACGTCGCTTGTGAAAACTACTGGGAAATTTTTACTTTTGACTCCCCAAAGTACCAACTAGATTCACTTTCCTATCAGAAAAGTTACTATTGAAGAAAATCCAAGCACTTTTACTGTCCTAAAAGTTGACGACAGACACAAAAAAAAAAAAAAAATAAAAAAATTAAAAAAAAAACACACATCATTGTAAAATCAATACATTCATCGCTTCGCTCAGAATCTAAAATCTATGGACTATAAACAATCTCTAAACCAATTTTAATTGCACATGACAATGATAATTAACATTATTTCGTATACACAAATACACAATACTCGTAAATAATATCTTTTCAATGTTGTTAATTAATAATAATAATAATAGTACGTGACACGAAAAGTGGCCGGTGACCCCACCACCAACCAGCCCGGCAAGAACGGCCGTTAGCCATGGGTTTTCTTTCTTTTTTTTTTTTTATTGGGTAACCCGCGGCAACATTGGGTGCGGGGGAGGGCACTGTAGGTTTTTTTTTTTAAATTGGGTAGGTTGGTACACGTGTGTGTCGTGTTTTGGCAGAATTTCTAATGGGTTTCTGCCGTGCCCCGGGTGGGGGGATGGCGGCACTTGTTCTCCGGACACCGTGACTTGCCCGAAGAAAAATGCCGCCCGCGGCCGAGGTATCGAACTCGGGTCGGCCACTCCGTCCCCCGTGGGTTTTCTTGTGTGTGTATTATTTTGTGTACTTACATGACGGTATATACATTTTTTCAAATTAGTTCTGATTATAATTTCTAAAATTATCCAGATAAAATATGTTTATCTTTTATCTTTTTATTAGACGAATTTGATTTGTTTATCTTTTATCTGTATGTTAGATAAAATTTAATATTGTTATCTTCATCTTTATCTAGATGATTTTTTTGTTATCTGTTCCTAACACTGAATTTTAATATACGTGTAGGTAATCGATTCACGTGTTCGTATATTATATTATAATCGTTACTCGGGCAAAAGCGTTTATCCTTGAGATACGACCTCGCGTAGCAGTGAAATATTATATTCCACATTATGTCATGACATTTCGGCAACCAATTAAAATACACATTTGGCGAACTAGTCAAGAGGAGCGGACAACAACGGCACTGCCATTGCGAGGCGGCTGCGGTTTCATTCGCTGTGAGAATAACTACTCCGAGGACACCTATATAGGTCCACGCGCCGACCAGATCAAAGGAGCCGACTGCATCGCCAGGAGCACAGGATAATCAGATGTACCTGGACCAGAGGCGTTAACAACAAGAGCTACTTCACTCCATCACTCGGCCATATTCCGCACGACAAAACGACGACATTGTCCATTTATTCTTATTCTAATGAATAACATAATTGCGTTTACCGTTCTGATTTGACTACCGTTTTATTTCAAATCATCATCGTTCTGGATCGCTGAAGGGGCAGCACGTAACAGTACCGAACAACCGATATCGTCTATACTACATAGCAGTGGCCAGGGGGGCATCGGTTTGGAATAAAATTAAAAGTAAGGCAAATCTACCCGGGCAACGAAGTGGATAAGTGTTCAATTAATCATAACTAATTGTATATACATCTATTTTTCTATCGGTGATTAGTTAGCAATTTAAATTAGTAAAAACTATAGTTATTATTATATACATTTTATAATTTTTTTTTTATTTAATAATACAATTTGAAAAAAGTTCAAAAACGTCAATTATTAGATCTAGAATATGGCGAATGATTTTTGGGTAAAGTATGAGACATGGTTTTTTTTTCCCCATAAAATCAAAAATCAATGTAGTACTATTATTGTCTATTCAATGATTTTAAATAAATACAATCATAGCACTGTTCGTATACACATAATTTACGGTTCTTTTTTTATTTTTTCGTGACAACATTATGTTAATATTAATAATAATCAATAATAATAATTCTAATAATAATTATAACAATAGAAATCATTTTTTTTTTTTACTTATAACATCCATTATTATTAACACAAATTTATGTTGATTATTCATAAGCCACGGATATAACAATAGGTTTGATATTGGTGTAGTCATGATTTTATACACATTTTAAAAGTATTTATATATAATTAATATTGTTTTACAAGTATAAACGCGTACATAAAATTGTCTTAATGCTAAAATCAATTGTTCGATAAATGTACACGTCGTCATTATATCTATAATAATTTATGTTAACAAACTTGGGGGTCGAGTATAAAAGAAAACATTTCTAGGAACTTAATTGCGTAGAAATTAACGACGGTTCTAAAATAAATCCTAAAGAATATACAAACTTGAATCGAAGAGGATCTTTGAGCTCCGATGGCCTCCAACGAAAATAGTCTTTTCTCTTTATGTACAATATTTATTTACCAGTAATCGATTATTGAGCTCAGCTGGTGGCTTCGTATTCGGGTAGCTCCTTTCCGGATGGCGATTATGATTTATGCGCTAGGGAATTGTAAATAAAAATTGTTACAGGCACATAATAAAAGGAGGAATGGTAAACTCCTACAAACGTAGGTAATCTCCTACACAAACATAGTGTTAACTCCTACAAAATATAGTGTTGACTCCTACAAAACATAGTGTTAACTCCTAAAAAAGATAGTGTTAACTCCTACAAACGATAGTAAAATAATAGGTGATAAGTTTTTTAAATTATTTTTTAAAAATGTGGAAAAGTGAATACCGCTTGTATCGCTGTTGTTTCCTCCTAGCATAGGTACTTATATAAATTATCGAATTTAATAATTTCTTCCAGCTTAAATCGTTTAATTAATTGATTACCATACATTATAAAATATTAAAAAACCAAATGACTTATGTCTATTGGTAAAAAAATCAAAATTATGTTAAAAAAGAAAACAGTAGAAAAAAAATATGCCTACGTATTTTCGACATTGACATAAAATATCTTTCTTGCAATATATTAATACATATTATACAAAGAAGAATTCAGCTACATAATATTATGTAAATAAAAACTTAAACAATAATCAAATTAAAATAAATCATTAACCAAGTGTTTGTATTTTATCTATAAATATATTAATATTTTCAACTTATCATTTTTAGCTTTTTGAGTTTTTCAATTCTAAAATCGTGTACCTATTTAAAATTTCAAATACATTGTTGGAGTCTAGGATGTTACCCTATTTTTTTCTCTGGTAAAAATGTCCGTGTAAGAGATTGACACTATTTTTGATTTTCAGGTAAAAAAGTTATCCGTGTAGGGGTTTACATTTGGCGGAGAATCGCAACAATAACTTACTGTGTTCGCACAACGGACCGAAGTGCTGTTCACCACAATGGCACAAAAATCTGGAGAGGACCGGAAAACACGTGCCGCCGTTCAGACAAGGAGCGTAACCACAAGGTGCGCCTCGATAGGGAGTCACCTCCTGGCTGAGACCCGACGACAGGTTGCACGTTTTTTCGTTGAGTATTACCCTCTGGACAATGCCGTAGAAAGGTTTGTCGGCGATCGACTCTTGGCCCAGCATAATGGTAGCACTGAAAAATACACGCGGTTGCTTACCGTATACCGCGTATCGAAACTGCGCCTCGACCCATAAAATATACGATATTTCAGGCGCGGTTACGGGTGGATGGGGGGGGGGGGTGGCTATTGATTCTATATGGCATAAGCGCCAAAGGTGCAGAAATGACATATCGTTTGCTCCAAAATTAATATTTTATATAAGTAGTTATTTGAAAATGTCGATCTTATAAAGAATTGTCAATAATAAATCGTTAAAATATAATATACAAACAAATAAATATAATTTGAATAAGACGGTTAATTTTTTCGATCTAATAAAAAATTGTTAAAAATATAATATATAGTTCTAAATTTAATATCAGTTCTATTAACCGTGGCACATAGGTATCTAGGATTTTGGCGCTTTCGTACGATACCATTTTGGGGCTTTCGCATGATACAACATTTTTTTTTAATCTAATTTTAGTGCTTATGTCTTCCACCGGTAATTGTAGGTGATTTTGATGGTCACCCCCTGTCGTTTAAGCCACGATTGAAATACATTTATGTTCAAAATTACCTAATATAACATTGAAGAGACGTGTAACCCCTGTTAAAATCTTTTGGATACGCGCCTGCAATATTTTATGTCCGATCATAACACGAATAGTGTAGGGAGCAGATATTGTTAAAAACTAAGTTTGCGATCGTCAGACTTACGGTACACCGCCAATGTACAGCGGCAGTTCCAAGTTCAATTCAACAAGTGGGGAACTTGAGCTGATTGTGGTGACGTTGCCGTTGTTCAGCTGAATGGAAGCTTGGTTGTCGAATCTTTTGATTTTCAGCAAATTCCATTGAGGCAGAAAAACAATCTTCTCGTCGGTACTAGAAACAGACGTCGTCGTTGTACAACATTCGTAGACGATATTATTATGTAATATTATATTGCACCATTGAAGCCCACAGAAAATTCTATTAAGTGGATGTAATAATATCAACACCCTTAACTTTATCCACCCTTTCTCGAATCCAATTATATCCTTAAACTTTACATTTGTATGCGGAATAAGATCTTTGCGGGTTCATTGCGCACGCTATCCATTTCTTGAACACTATAATATTATCTTTGGTGTATGGTATACATGTCGTAAGTCAACAACGTCTAGTTTTCAGGAAGAGAAAACAAAGATTTGAAAAATCATTTAAAACCGTTGATAATAATAATGTCTTGGCTGATAATTAGTTTAATTTAATATTTATGTACCTTTACATACCTATACTTTTATCTTAAACTTTATGTAGACATTTAAAATCAATTCTTCGCGATTTTTGAGTAACTTATAAAATAAAATAAAAATCCAACTATTTTGACTTGCGCTAACAGGGCATGCATTTAAAATTATTACTAAATTTGACTTAAGATATTAAGACTATTTTAAAATTATTTATGTCAAATTCTCAGATATTAACTAGACATATTATGTGTTTTGTACCCAACACAATGTGACTTATGTTTAGATCTAAACAAATTATATGACTGATGAGTTGTATTTTTGACTCACTGTACCATAAAAATATAAAATGTAAATGTTAATTTTTGACTTGGGACATACACCATACATATATCGTACACCAAAGTTAATATATGCATATTTTTTTAGCATAACGCATAACGAAACGGTACGATGTGACTTACGTGATGTTCGTCTTGCCGTTGCCCAAATCGTAAGTGAGTCTCACGCGGCCGCCCGACAAGTAAACGGAAATGAAATCTCCTTGTCCCGTGTACGATTGACCGCTGTACAACAACAAGCCCGTGTCGGAGGTCGTCCCGAACCACAATTCTAGGCGAGTGGTCCTACGGAGGTCTTCGGTCAGCGGTATGCTGAGAAACGAGTTCTTTCCGTTGAATTCCGGTGAAAAGTATTTGGTCAGACCGTACTCGACTGCGAAATCAAACGATCGTCGCGTCAAACGTTAATATGAAAATGGCGTTTTTAATTGTACGAAAAAAATTTTAAAAAGTTTACATTTATCACAGTTGGCGCCGGTCAGTCCCGGCAGACAAAAACAGGCGTATCGGCCGCCCGGCAAGGACTCGCAAGTAGATCCGAAGCTGCAGGGCTCCGACGAACAGGCCATGTCGTCGTAGCACGAATTGCCTAAAAATTGTCGTAACAATAACGATAATAATAATAATTCAAACGAAATAGTATATTATCGGTAAATGATTTAGTGCGCGTCCTATAAACATTTTTTTATCGATAATATACTCTCCAAACGCTCTTTTTACCTGTACAAGCGCACGTGCCATTCGAACAACTCTTTTGACATTCCGTCACGCCTTCGGAATTGGTCACCAAATCGCCGTCTTCGAATCCCAACAAGTTCACAGAGTAACGTCCTATTTTCACACTGTGCACGCACCCGATCAATCCCGACTTTACACCGATGTTTTCGAATATCCTGCGGGAAATAAATTAATATTCGATCATTTTCGTGGTGGTCTTTCGTCGTCGTTCCCCGCGGGCGCCGACGATTCGCTCTACGTATGATTGTGCACTAAAATAATAAATCGTATATTATATACTTTTGGTGCACGATCGGGACGTATCCGATGTACGCGTTGTCATTCAGGTCCAGCGACCTCAGCGACCCCATGGACACGGATCGAACCGGCTCGTGGTTTTCGAACTGCAGCAGACCGTCTTTTTGATATCGCTTAGCTACGATCTTGTGCCGAGTGCCGATCGTTATCGGGTGTACAGACGTCAGGACTACGGCCCCGTTGCCCAGATTGTATTTAAATTCGACAAACCTGAACACGTTATTTATTTTTCAAAAAAAATATCGTAACCGTCCCCGCGGTGACGCAGTCGTGTCGTGGAATTATAGTCACAGAGAAGTGTAAAAATTACTTGTTGACTATTGCTATCGATATGAAATCTCCAGACCCGTCCGGTTGCTGTTGGTCGTACAGCAGAATCCCGTCGTCCGAAAAGCTTTTGAATTCCATTTCCAGACTGAACCTGTGGTATGCTTTCAATTTTTTCAACTGAACGTACGAATGTCCGTTGAACGCAGCAGATTTGTGTTCTGAAAACGTATATTATAATAGGTATGCATTGTCGATCATTATGATGTCGTTGAAACGTTTCGCGGTTTACCTCTGACTTCCTCCGGGTTGGAACAAACGGTGCCACTGTGCGTGGCGAGGCAATGACACTGGAAACCACCGGAATCCAGTCGCTCGCATTCCCCGCCGTTCTGGCACGGATTTGGGTCACATAGCGACGTTTCCCGATCGGTGGATTCCGACGTCGTCCTCCCGGTCAGGTCTTGGACCTCGGGTATGATGTCCACTTCGTAGCCGCCGGACGTGTTGTAAGTGAAGTTCGGCAGTTCGGAAAACAACAGGTGCCGCGTCGACTTCGACATGACTATGTCCTGGGGTTCGGTGAATTTCGGCCCCTCCGTGCCGGGCAGTATGAGATTTTCGTCTGCGCAACCGACAAAACAATTTATTAACGAGAAACCGTAAAATTTTTACGAGTATAGGTATACCATGCCCATCATGTACGTGTGGTTATAGCGGTTACGTACTAACCTTTACACGACGTGTGCGACTTGACGACTATGTCTTTTTGATAGCGACACGCGTACAATTTCAGCTGACACTCGGAACTATACGTTTGCCCGTCACTACCGCACACCAACTAAATATTGGATTTAGATGAATATTCATATTCTATCGTACCTAATGCACCATTCGTAATAACATAAGTACTTACAGTCGTACGTATCGCGTCCTCGGCACATGTTGCCCGACATACACATGATGGTTTGTCGTTGTTCATCTCGCACACGCCGCCATAATAGCAGACGAGTTGACTACAAGACGTTAAATTTTGCATCGCCACGTCAGCTATAGAAATTCAGATGTGTTTGTCGATGGAATAACAATACGTAACCGAACTATATCGTTTTATTAATACACAAAATAACGCGCGTTTCATACATACAATAGGTACCGCGTACGACGGTTATTGTGTTATGTGGCATTAAAAGTATATTATATAGATTTATATATGGCACGTTAGAACCACATGCGCCACGATAAAATAAAAATTGCACGCAATTGTTCGTATTGTATTTGCAGGTACCTAGATATTTTTTTATTAGAAATAATCTATAGTTTTTCGATGTAATAATATTCTACTTGAATTTTGTATTTATTTATTAGAGATTTATCGCGCGTCTTAAAATTAGTTTTATATTAGTTGATTAAAATTAACAAAGGCAATACATACGCGAAACACATCCAGCAGGGTTTAAAATTTTAGAACTGTCTTCACATTTATTGCACTTTGGTCCTATAGCTCCTGGCTTACAAACGCAACGGCCGGTCATTTGTTCACAGTCGTCTCGAACTGAACCCAGCAGAGAACAACCACAAGCTGTAATAGCTCGTATTCGTTAAATATTCCATTATCCAATTTCAAAACTACTCACGCATGCACCCTTGATGATTTGATGATATTTTCGGTAATCCCCAATACCCGGGCTCACACCGATCACACTTTTCTCCACCAACTCCAGATTTGCACAGGCATTTCTTGTCGACACACTCCTCTGATATCGACCCTAAAATAACCGTTGAAATTATTCGGCTTATATTACTATAGGTACGCAAGAATTATCGTAATTTTGACTATAAACTGCAATGTTTACCCAATTTATTGCAATTGCACAGCAAAGGACAATCAAGGTTATTCGGTCCTTTTGCCGGAGTCTTTTTATCAGGGCAACAGCCATAAGACGAATTTTGACAACTGTCCGAAACGATTGTTGTGTCTAAATCGATCATTAAACAGTCTACATTTAATACATAATATTTATGTGTACAGTATAATATGAGGTTACTTTGATAATTTTTTGCTGTTTTATTACAATTTTACTTTTTATTTCACGGAAAACTTCTATAGAATTAACGATAATAGTCTCGAAATTAAATTTTGGCCACAGCTAATTATGCTCAATTTTTTTAACGTTTTAATTTTATTTCTGATGATTTTATCTCCTGAGATTTTAATATTTTTAAAATGCTTTCAAAGTTACACAAGGTTTATTAATGTGGTATCAAATAGTAACTCCAATTTAAGAAAAAAACAATTAAATTGTCATGATTAGAGTTGATGAATAGCATTTTTTTTCTTTTGATTTTATTAAATGCTATTTTAGCTAAAAATTTGTTTCATGCTCCCTTGATTCAGAATATTCTAATTTTATTTTGCATTTTAAGGGATTTTTACCTATAAATGCATTTTTTTGTTTTTAACGTCATATTTCAACCTTTTAAATCATTTTTTTGTAGATTTTGTACAATGTGGGGGGCATTTTTCTCAAATTTTAGATTTTAAAGAAAATTTGTATGATATTAAAAAACAATAATTTTAATATTATTACTGTGGGGTTTTTGTTGTGATTAAATTTATGGCGTACAGTATAAGATTTACTGTTTGAGTGTTATGCATTGATAAACCATGTGCTCTTTCAGACATACGCCGATCAAATAACCGAACCTTATTATCACACCTATATCTCTAATAAAAATTATTATTTATAAATACATTTTTTTCACTTATTTAATTAGATTTTTTAGATCATTTTCTAAGTTCATTTATTGAAGGTTTTAGGGCATTTTTGCATTTTTTTAAGGCATTTTCGTGTGTTTTTTAGGTCATCAACATCCTAACACTCTAGTCATAATTCTCTGCAGGTGAATAAAAATGTAAGTGTGTCAAAGTAGTCACACGAAATCAAAGTTACCCGATTCTACGGTATTTATACATATTTACATTGTACGCTACGTAAACTATACATATTATATTATACGATATTGAAAATATAATTTTGACGTATTACCTCGATCAGATTTATTACAGCACTTGGCGAACCTAGACGTTTGATGACAATAACTGGTCGACGGGCAGTCTTGCCTGTCGGGACCGTGGCCGCAGTCTAATTCTCTGCCGTTCAGATGATTCATCAAGGGTTTCTTACCGTTGCAAGGTTTGACTTCCATGCCTATAAAACGATAACGACGTTTAGAGCTGTATACGAGATACGTATATGATAATGCCGCAGTCAGTACCGGATCTAGGGGGGGGGGCAATCACAGAGGGGCGCAAATTTCAAATTTTAAGCTCATAATTTTTTATTACATTTCAATTGACACACGCATTTTTTATTGGTAACTTTTAGTGGTGCTAATATTATTGTGTTGTGCCCCGGGTCACTTAAATTTGTGGATCCGGCACTGGCCGCTGTTATATAGACGTGCGGACGTCACGCACCTTGGCACAACTCCATGGGCCTCAGCCGGAGTTCTTGTTGCCTCTGACACCCTTCCATTTTCATTAGACACAACGAGTTGTAAGTGCGAACGTCCGACGCGCAAACGGGCGAGGAGTCGGTCGCCGAACAGTTGAATATACACGAACACCGAGGAAATCCGTCGGGTCCGACCTCGCACGTGGCATCGTAGTCACATTTAATGTCTTTGCACACGTCGTTGCTGTTGCTGTAAACGCTGTTTTCCACCGAACCATGGGGTTTTAAAATTTTACCTAAAAGCATATTATTACCTTTATGTTTCACAAAAAATTTCGTATAGTGTAAGACACTCGCACACACACGTTACGCGAGTACACCTGAACACGTGGCAGTGGCGTAATTTGGTCATGTTTGTGGGTGGGAGGAGATTGAAACATTTACCCATTCCCCCATCCATTGGTTTGGGTTCATTAAAAAAATTGGTTTATAACATAAAAACCTCTCAGTCTAACCATTTTGATCTGTAATCTACATAATGCAAGTAGGTATATACATGTATAGTGCAAAACAAACAATTACATACTAATTAATAAAGTTTTAAAAGTGTACTTTTACGAGTAGTTCCTAGACGTAAATTATTCGAAATTACAAACTTCAAAAGGTTATAATCTCATAACAAAGTCCGACTGAAAAATTCTGATTGGACCATTGTACTTAACTCGTTGAAATATTAAACAGATTTCCGAAATTTTTTTTTTTTAAATCGCTTGGAGCTAAGCTGAATTTTTTACGTAGATTCGTAGAATAATCTGTGTATGCACACTATACCCGAAACCCTGAACTTCAAAATGTTTTAACCTTGGAACTAAGTCCGGCCGATAAATTATAATTGCACCATTGCAGTGCACAACTCGTTGAAACAAACCTATATAGGTTCCCGAAAAAAATTCCCAAAAATCGGGCTAAACTGCATTGTTTCAATATATATTTTGCACAATATTACAATAGTGATTAGTGTGTTTATTACCAAGTATAATATCACAGATACTATATAAAACAGATTTTATATAATCCGTGGTAAAATTATCTTGGTTACCATTGGCCGTAAGGGATTTGGGTTTTTATTTGTTGTTTCTAGAAAATATACTACCTATATCAGTCGGTACAATAGTAATAATAATATTTAAGTGGATACATAAACGATAGATAATAATATGGTTGTCCAGTATAAAAAAAAAGTCATGGGGGGGGGGGATACGACACCCAAATCCCCACCCCTCCCCCGTAATTACGCCACTGGGCACGTGGGACGGTGGACGTTACCTATGGACGAAGATTCCTTGCAGTCGCCGTAGAACAGAATCGTCAAATTGTGAGTGCCATTTTTTACGCACGACCGTTGGAGGAGTTCGCATTCGCTGTTGTAGGTGATCAGGTCGGACCCGCATACGGGTTCTTTTGATTTCGTGTCCACGCATGTTTCGGGACAGTTGCATTTCTGATCGTGACACGACCCTAAAATCATTTAATGCGTGTGATTTCGAGGTAAACAGCTGAAAACCACCGAATTAATCACCCTTACCGCATTCGCCCGCGTACGCTGCGAATATTTTCTTCCTTGTTGCACAACTGGCGTTTTGTAGATGACAAAGGTCTGTGTACGTAATGCCGTCGGTACCGCAAACTTTACCGCTTGCCTGGGTACATAAATTAGAGTTCGTCCTAATTAACTGGCGGAGGTTTCCAATGGTTTTTGGAAAATAAATTCCAAAACCATTGTTACTTTACATTATACCGGTTTAATGCTTTTCGGCAGTAGCTGGTATACTGCAGCAGGTCTAGTCACCCCACTTTTAACAATCAATTATTATTACCACAATCTCACCATTAATTATCAACTAGCAGTTTCTTATCCTCACACATAATACACGCGCGGCTGTAGGTCGCATTCGATGCGATTAATTTATTTCCAAATAAATTTCATTATCCCTTCTATAATAACATAATATTATAATATTTGATAAAATGTTACGATGTATAAAAAAAAAAAATGCGCAAGACTTTTTATCCGGCGACAAAGTTTACTCGACCTAGTGAGGCATAATGTTGAAATAATTATTATTTATTATTGGTTTTAGGTCGGTAACTTCTATAATATTATATTATGTTGCAAATGGACAATAATATTATATAGAACGCAATAACGAATACGTTTTTGGAACTATTAATTCTATTGGACAGAACCAATAGAGCACCTGGGCACGCGTGTTTAAAACTTTATAATCCTTCGTAATAAAAGGATTGATTTAACTGAAAATAAATGTGATGAAAGTTTTGAACGTTAACGCAATAATTATTTTCGTGAATTTAATAGTAATCAACTTTATTACGTTTTGAAATAATATAGAAACAGGCGTGGAATACTGATGTAGATGATAAAATAAAGTAATAACGATCCATGTTTAAAAAATAAATAAAAAAGATAAACTTATAAGTAAGGATCAACATTTGTTGAAAAATTCAGGAAAATTTTGGAAAAAAACCGTTTTTTCCCAGAGCCTTAGAAAATGTGGAAAAATTGGAAAATATTAAAATAATACATTTCCGAAAAAACCGAAGTTTTTGGAAAATTAAAAAAAAACGGAATTTTTGGATTTTATTTACGCTTAAAAATTAAAATAATCTAAGTAAAAGAAAACCATTTGCATTTTTTCAAATTTGCCAAGACAGTCATCATTGATGTATTATTGTATTAAAATTTAAAATGATATTTTTAAAAGTAATAATACGGATATTTCAATATTTATTATAAGGGAGAGTGTATTCCACCGAAAAAAAATCTTACTTGCAGCTGTAGATAAATATAAACAACACACGCTTGAGAAATGAAAAATGACAATATTAAATTTTAGGAAAATACGTAACAACAAAACATTATTGGTGGGGTACAAAAGTATTTTATAACAAATACCATTTTTTCATTCAATTTTTCAGAAAAAAAGCCAGTTTTTTGTCAAAATCATTTCTTCCGGTAATTTTAAATGAAACCAAATTTTTCCGAAAAAACCGGGTGTTTTTCGTAAAACCTTTTTTTTTTCAAAAATTTTGATCCCTACTTATAAGTAAACATTAACTGTATAAAGAGTACAAATTAAAAGTAAAGCGCGATATAGATAAAATACCTACATTTAGGGAAGTGTTTTTAAAAAAAGATTTTGATTAGTCTGACATCCCAATAATATAATTTATGAAACGAGATCGGAAGGCAGAATTTTAGTAAGTTATCGGAAAAAGTTGTACACTGGATATATAGTTTCGAAGCGATGACAAAATCAAAACTGGCACTAACTTGGAGATTGAGAAATGAAATGTTCGCATGTTTGTTTACAAAATATATTTATTGAAACGAATGTGACAGGGACGAAATCAGACACACATAGAAACGAATGTATCGCCACAGATTAGATTAAATTTAATCGCAGTTGATAAACATGTCCCTTACTCGATTTCCTATTCTCACGATAAGAGACAATTTGAAGTTATTTTTTTGTTTTTTTTTAGCGATCGAGCTGAACATTGTGCTTGTGAATCTGTTATCGACTGAAAATAAGGCAAAGCAAACAGGATATTGGATAACAGATATAATACATGGTACGCCCCCGAAAATTTATCGCGTTGGTAAATATTAAAATAATATTGTAATAAACAACAACCCAGCTAATCTCGTACTCGGGTTAGAGACACGCAGTGTTTTTGTTGGTATAGGTACTTATTAATAACATTTAGCATCAAGTAATATGTATACAATATAAAGTAAAATCATCACTCGATGACGAATAAAATATAAATACATATTTATATAATATTACGATGGGCAATATAATAATACGATAGCTGATATTGTGTACTCGAATTCTTACGTTTGCACATTTGAACGTCGGGCAGACGCACTTCGCCTCCATTCCATCGCTTTCGCAAACCGAGTGAAACTGACAATTCATTTTCGTACAATCGTCTGAAAAGCATAACGGCTCTGTTACATAGGATCAAATGCCGGCGAGGGGGCGGTGTACAATAAATTAGTGTGCGTCCTGTATGACATATGTATTGGTTTAATAATAATATCATCTTACTACACGTTCCGCTGTGGGACACTCCGATTATTTGCTTCTGCTGACAGCTGTGGTACTTCAACTTGCACTCGTTACTATACGTGTTACCGTCGGTGCCGCACACGGGCTCGTGGTGTTCGGAACATAAAGGACATTCGCAGGCTGCTTTTCCGTCTCTCACTTTACAAGTGGCCCCGAAGTTACACAAGTACCCGTTGCACGGATTCGCGTCCCCTGCGCAAATAAACGTAAGAAACGTAGGTTCGCATGATACGGAAATTAAAATAGTGTGCGTGTGAATGAGAGAGAGAGAGAAAATCCTTAAAATGTATCGACTTCACCAACGCACAACAGAGTATGATATTTTTTATGTTGTCATATTATGGTACGATATGTAACCAAGTCAGTAATAAAAAACTACACAAATTATAGGTACTTCATTTATTGCGTTAAGATTCGGGGTGTATTTAACATTTCAAGACACTTTACAGTTTGCAACTATAATATTCATGTATGGAAGAATTTCTAAAGTTAATATATTTTATTTAACACAATATTATATTGTTTATTTTTATGACGAAAGTATTGTTTAGAAACACATTTTCGAGTTTAGTGCAATATAAAATTATGTAAGAAAAAAAATTAATTTTAATTTAAAAAAATATTTTTCGTGTGATTGAAAGCGGTGACCGCCCTAATCAAAAATTCAAAATAATATTTATTTGTTTCATAGGTAGTCAATAGATCATATTTTATACTTTTTTTGTATTTCCAGCTTGTATTTTTTAATTATTGGCTAAATATTTACCTATAGTTAACTTTTTAGAGGCATTTAATTTGTAAGGACATTTTTTTAGAACGTCATAAGCTATAAAAAAATTAATATTCTGACGATTTGTTCATTAGAAATCTAGGTCACGTAAATTAATAATATATTATTAGGCAGTAGACACCCTATATAAATAGTTTTTCTCTTTCATAACTTTGTAATAAAGAAACATAATACCGAAACCACTATTATATTACTTTAACAATGAAAAAATTAACTTCACTGACATAATAAACAATGGTAAATTAACAAACCAACCGACGTTTTAAATACAAAACAAAAGTATGATACCAACTTCGGGTATATGTAACTAGCTGTGTAGTCCTATCTTCAATGTCAAAGTTAGAGACGAAAAATTGGAAGAAGTTAAAGAATGTCACTGTATCGAACACTAAAATTCGGTAAACTGTCATTGGCTTTTGACTAAACATGTTCGATTATAAATATATTTTTATCTGGTGCTAGTGAACCTCAAGTACAATCACAATGTTAGTATACATTTTAATAGTTATAGGTCATTAGTTATTACTTATTAGTTATTATTGGAGTAATGAAGTGCGAACAGTTGACCGCGGTACCCTATACCAGCTATACCTACAGGTACCTTATATAGAATTTCGTATGATACACTAGCTGACTTCCCTTTGTCGGTGTTTCCGATTTTGAAAAAATTTATTATTAATTATTTTAATTTTTTTTTTTTAAAGTGGCCACATATATGGCAAATAAACAAGTTCATGTTCTATATTATACTCTATAGCAGAGGTAGGTATTCAAACTTTTTCATCCCGCGGCTCCTTTGTGTGTTCACAATATTTTTACGGCTTCCAAATTATTATGAACAAATTGAAACAATACAGATACAATATTATGCCCAATATAATATGGGTGATAATAACAGTGACTTTAGTACTAGAAATAAAACTTCAAACAGTCGGGTAATGTGTTTCATTATCGTTTCCACAACCGCTTTGATGATTATAAATAATATTTATATTAACCTTGACCTACATTAATTTCGGTTTCCTGTGCCCCTACGCGCCTCCCTTCAACAACTCTCGCTACACCCCTGGGAAACAGATTGAATACCTCTGCTCTATAGTCATTGGCATAAAACGTTCTCTGTTTGATGTGTAAATAATAAATATAGAATATCGATGAGTATTTTCTTTTTTTTTGTTGTTGATGTTAATAAGCGTTGAAAGTTTATACGAGCGGAGTAATCAATAGTGTATCACAAAGATTTGTAAGGTATCCTTGCCATTTCACTCATTTTACTTAAATATTAAATGTTTGTAAATCTATTGATCCAATATTAAATAATTTACGCGTCTGTAAGCATATTGTTCTGTTTCAGAACGAATAATAATTTATATAATAATGTATTGTTTTTAAATACATTAAAATGTCAATAATAAACGTCGACTATGGTAATAAAAAAATAATCGAATTTTTTTAAAATTAAAAATAAAAAAAGATAATATTTTTTTTACCGCTAAAATTTGTCGTTACAAGTGATAATAATATTTCCCCCGGCGTTTCAAAACGTCGACCCGAATATTTTTACAAAACCGACCTCGCGCGCGTATTCTTACCGCAATGTCCGTCGTATGCCACCGTGACGCCGGACCTCTTGCTGCATCCGATCCGTTCCAACAGGCATTTTGACTCGTAAGTATAACCGTCTGTGCCGCAAACCGGTCGCACCGACGTTTCGCAAAGGGTGGGCTCCGGACAACGGCACTCGGCAATGCCCAGGCGGTCGATGGCGCAGCGCGATCCCTCCCAGCACGTGAAGTTCAGACACGGGTTTACGCCTGGAACGGAGCACATCGTGTCATTTCGTATTTTTTTTTTTTTCGATTAGTAACTATAGAGCCTGGCAATCAGCTATGTCGTGGGGGTCGTAACGGTACACTTGGGCCATTGGGTGGTTTTTTTTTTGCAATTGTGTGTGAGGTTACTGTAGGTTTTTGGTAAACACGCGCGTTTGGTTATTATGCCATAATTTCAAATTGGGCACCCGTAGGTTTCTGCCATGCCCGGTTGGGAGATGGCGACCTCTCTCTCTAGACAGTTGCCTGCCCCGGTGAGAGGAGCCGCCCGTGGTCGAGATTCGAACCGGCGACGGTTCGCGTCGGAACCGACGCCGTAGTCCACTCGATCGTGTTGTTATATTATCGTCTACGTTATCGCCGCCCATGATTTAATCAATATATAATCTGTGTATTACATAGCTTCTTCAAATATATCGGTATTGACACCAAAATCTAATTTTGTAAAAAATCTCACTACTAACAACTGTACTGTAAATATTATGTAAAGCTGTAAAACTACTAACCCATAAACATGTAATTCTTATCTATAACTAATTGTATATAAAATGTAAACTTTCCGCAGGCTAATGACCTTGGGTTGAAGCCTTAACATCAATAAAAAAAAAAAAAATCTGTGTATTATATACATAATGTTAATACGCCGTGGTCAAAGTATTATATTGCGTTACAAAATCGATTGTCACACATTTCGTGACATAACTGCATTTACGATTGCGCGTATTATTGCAATACGTATAGTTTTTTAATACAGTGAACCGTCAATTAAAGTGCGGACATACAATGGTTTTTTTAAAAAAATTTTAAACATAAGCTCTTTATTCGAATCATGATGAAAATCTGGGCTTCCTTAAAATTGAAATTGCAAATATGACGTAGGTACCTCCTAATTGTATAAATAAAAAGTTCGTACCTCCTTCTATGCACACAACCGACACGAAATCATACAACACATATTACATAATTATGTGGACTATTGTTATCACTACAATAATATTATATCGAGTGGAATATTATTTTAACTGTAGGCAACGTGCTCGACTATTTAGCGATTTATTCACCCTGGTCGCATTGGCCGTGGAAGACGATCCTCAGACCTGGCATCATCCGACACGCCTGCCGTCGTAGAAAGCACTCGTTCGTATAAGTCCGGCCGTCGGACCCGCACACCGGAATGAAGTCTTCGCCGCAGAATTCCGAGCACACGCACCTGGCACGTCTCTCGTAGTCCAAACGACATATTTCGGGTTCTTCGCACGATATATAGTCACACGGATCTGTAAAAGATAATCCAGTATTATAATGTAGACGGCGACACGAAGTGAAAATCCAAAAGAGCGATCAAAAAAAAAAAAAAAAAAAACACACGACAATACTCAACATTTTGGGATTTAAAATAATATTATTTTCATAGCTGCACACAATTATTATTACGATTTGTAAACTATATACAACAGGGGTCACCGACTAATTTCAAAAGGGGTCCGTTTTGAAACTCACCAAACTTCCCACGGTCCAGAACACATTTAAATACCCAATGACTTTTTTCATACATTAACAATAATAATTGATAACTACTAAATTGCAATAAAACGTAGATACCTACTTGGAACGAGCGTCTAACGTTACTAACGTACCTAACGGTCAACTTCTCTGAATTATTTTTTGCACCTATGGGCTTGAAACGTAACGCTCGGCGAAGGAGACACGTAAATGATATATATTATCAAGGCTGGGCATTAACGAGTTAAAAAGTTAAAGTTAAGTTAAAAAGTTAATTTTATTTTAACTTTTTAACTTAACTAGTTACTTTTGGTTTTTCATTAACTCAACTGTTAACTTACTAAATTTCTTTCTTAATTAACGTGAAATTAACGAGTTAATTTTTCATTTTAAGAAGTAAGTCAAGTTAATTTATTGTGTTTTTAATTTTATAATATTTCACTATTTCAATCTATTTCGGTCTATATCGTTTTCATGTCAAAAAATATGTATCATAAATTGTTTAAAGTTAAAAATGTATATCATTCGAATCTAACTTATATGGAAATACTGTATGAAGCATTAACATTATATCCTATTATTTAGTTTTGGGTTGGGCAAAAATTAAATACGCTAGCGTTGTATAAACAAATTAACTTTTTTTTACTTACTAAAAAGTTAACAAAAAGTGTGAATTAACTTTTAACTTAACTGAGTTAACCTATATTTAAATTAACATTTAACTTTTAACTTTTTGTTATTGGTGCATATTAACTTAACTTAACTGAGTTCAAAACAATCATTAACTTGCCCAGCCTTGTATATTATGATACATGCATACCATACTCACAATATCGGATAGTATTTTTATTCGTAATTTTATTATAAAAACGTAATGCAAAAACTATATTACATATTATTATATATTTCATCATTACGCAGCCATTAGGGTCAGTAAAAAACGTGTCTGCGGGCCGCCAGTTGGTGACCCCTGCTATACGATGTGTTCCGGGGTGAAGTGACCGGCCGACGTCATAATATGAAAGTATATCATTCAGTATAATTCAGTGGGATAATACCAAAAACCTATACTAAGTGATAAAATTCGGAATAATAGAAGATTTCCTTTAAAAAAATGCTGATTTTTTCCAACTTTTTTCTATACTTTTAAAATTTAATAAACATAATAAGAACATTTCTAGTTCAATTGCGTATGTTGTTCGATGGGACAATATTAAATGGCTTTAAAATAAAAAAAAATTACGTCAAAATGTCGAAGAGTTTTGTAGATACATAAACAAATGAGTGATATGTATGGTTTTGATAAAAATAAGTAATTGCCCATAACTCAAAAAATAAAAAGTTAGACCCAATTTTTAAGGGTATTTCTTCATCATTTTTGGTATACTTTCATATTATGACGTCGGCTGGTCACTTCACCCCGGAACACATTGTATATACGGCAAAAAATGTATAGATCGTTCAAGTCTACGGTCGTTTGGGGAGCAAGAGTTGGACCACTCTGTATACCAGGTGTGTGTACCCGTAAATTATAATACAATATCATCACATGCGTTTTTAGCTCGTCTCGGCGTGGACCACCGACATTGTAGTTCAACACCTAACTACAATACTAGTATGATATAATATTATATTGTGCTGCCCTCCAAACGGTTTGCGTGTCCCGCACCCGTCAACGCTACACTAGTGCAGTGTCGAGACCGTTAAAAGCGAATGCCTTTGTGCTCTTTTGCACACTCCCGCGACACCGTTAATTATTATTGTTAGCCTTTATTTTAGTAACGCACATAACGAGTTACGCCGCGGCATGTGCACTTCAGTGTCTTAACAATAACTGCATTATCACGGGCACAGCCGACCGGTAAATGTTGTGACCGACTCGATCGGAAAACGTTTCGATGGAAAATACAAACATAATACAGGGCGATTCGTAAAGCGTAAAACACTCATTATCTCAAAAAGTATTAATGTCTTAGTAGTATATATTTGTATGTTCACAGCCAGCTTTTCCACGGTAAAAATTTTTTTTCAAGGGGGAATGTCCCGCTTGGAGCACTTAGATTTATCGTGTAACACATTACACACTGATTAGAATCGAGTGTGTTCTATAAAACAATTATCGTCGATTTCAAAACTATGCAGAATTATCCCACACCAATGACATTGAACTGCATCATCGAGATTGATATAGTAAAATCCGCATTCTGAGAGTTTGTATTTATTTTGACCGGTGTTCGATGGAAAGGTTTTAAACGTCTTTAACCTTGATAAAAAAGTCGAGAATTCTGGATACGCTGGTGTTGAATCGAATCGTATTTGGTCGACCAATGACGTTGGTACGTATCGTTTGTACATCTTTGGAAATTCATTTTTTTTTTTTTTTTTAAAAATAAATCATAACTTGGAAAAACAATTAATGAAATGATGAGAAAATTAACGAACGAAACACAACTTGGCTAAACAGTCAATCGTTCGTAACTGAATATAATAAAAAAAAATAATTGACTTTAAAAAAAAATTTATCGTAAATTTGTTTATCACATTTAGATAAAAAAAACAGTGTAACCAATATGAGTAAAAATAAAATACAGTAAATATTTTTTGTGTGAGACGAAATTTGGTGAAAAATCAGTGTGAAATGTGTTACACGGTAAATCTGAGTGCTTCAAGGGGGACATTTTTTACCGTGGAAAAGCTGGCTGTGAACATACAAATATATACTACTTGTCTTTGAAAATATTTTTTTACATAGTTTCAAGTCGTGAAAAAAACTATGTTTTTATTAAAAAATTATATTTTTAAATTTTTTTATTTATATAATTTTTATTAAGTTTTTACTTTTTTGAATGACAGCATAGAGTTTTAAATTCATATTCCAAAGCAGAATATTTTTCGAAGTATTTTGATTCATAAAAATCTAATTTATTGCGAGTAGTCTATGAGGTATAAGCATTTAAAGTTTAGATGGGTGGAGTGGAGTGGTATGGGGTTACCCCGCAAATGTGTGTCCACTACTCCGCTTGTCTAAACCTTAAATACTCATAACTCATAAACTACTCGTCCTAAATTCGATATTTATGTATGAAAATACTTAGAAAAATATTCTGCTTTGGAAAATGAAATTAAAACTCTATGCTGTCATTAAAAAAAGTAAGAAACTTAAAAAACTATAAGGATAAAAAATATTGAAAAATATAATTTTTTAATAAAAATGTTGTTTTTTCAACAACTCGAAACTATGTAAAAAAAATTTTTTCAAAAACATTAATACTTTTTGAGAATAATGAGTGTTCTACGTTTAATAAATCACCCTCGAAATATTAATAATTATTATTATTATTATCATCGTCGTCGTAAGTCCACGTACCGCACAGCCCTCGGTATTTGACCGCTATGTTCCGGCCGGACGCACAAGACGCCTTTCTGACGTGACACGCGCTCGGATAGTCTCTCCAGTCGTTGCCGCAGACCGGTCCGCCGGCGCCGTCTCCGCTGTCGTCGCCGTGGCATTTCGTGTCCTCGGAGCACACACAGCGCGCCTGCGCACTGGCCTTGTCCACGACGCACCTCTGACCGTGCGAGCACTTCACCGACCGACAGGGGTCGGTCCTGCCGACTGAAACGAAACGAAACGGATTTCATATTATCATCATAATTATTATTATTGTGGGCACGCATGACATAATATTATTAGGTTGTGCCTGGAGAATTCGACCATTTTACACCGAAACGTAAACGATATTATGTCGTCGTGCAGGCAAGTTTCAGAAACACTACTCTTCTGTAAAATATGATGTGCTGCAGCACACGCGGTATAATATTACGAAAATATTACTAAACTGGTACCCCCTTTTTGCGCGGAATTCTTACTCGTTGAAGGTCTTATTTGAAAAATGCAAAAATAATAGCTGCGCAGATCGAGTGTAGAAAAAAACATTTACGTCTATGTACGTCATACACGCGTACCAGAGAAATAATAAATATAATATATGAAATTTATGGTAACACTAAAAAAAAATGCAAAAGAACCCACGTCGACTGTTTGAGAGGTTTAGAGTGTACCCGAGTTCTGACAATTATGTGGATTTCAAGAGTGACAACAATGATTAGGTAACAGACATACTTTTCCCCCCTTTTTAACTGACAAAAGTGAAGAATCTATGTGAACTATACTACCTCACCGCATGTGACCAAACTTAGAAGGCTCATAGACAATAGTTGGGTTTTTATTTTAAACCCCTCGAATTATGAACTAGATCAAATTTGATATCAGAACCTGCTTTCAAAAATGAATGTCGAAGCAAATTTTCTGCTTCAAAACGTGACAACAGATAAAAAGAACACAATTCACTTTTAATTTCAAATATATTATATTATGTGGTGTTAAAAATATTTCAATAATTTTAGTTAATAAATCCAATATAATTACTACCTAAACAGTAAACATTAAATAGATAATTTAATGAAAAATGTGAACGTAATATTATAATATAAGACGCACTGCAAGGTAGGTGAAACACTAGTGGAAAAAAACAAAACAGAGTTTTTGGATATAATTTGAAAAGATACATTTACAGAAATAAATTAAAAATCTGACTTGAGGTGTTAAATCAAAAACATAACATATTTATTCGGTTAAAATAGTATTGAAATCGTATTTATAATAATATTATATTAGGTGAATTTGAAAAAATATACATAAACGTTATGAGAATAATATCACATTGCTTATAATGCATTAATAATACGCGAGTTCGAGTAACATTGTCAAGTAATTTCAAATGCACAACATCTCAAAAACAAAAGTAAACTGCTTATATAAAACATATAAAATACCAAATGTCGAATTACACAGTGCCGCCGTCCTACACAGACTGTGGGACCGCAGTAGGGTCTCTCGGCAGCATAGGTATTTTCGATTTGGATATGGTGACCCACTGGGACTCGGTCAAGATCTGGACGGGCAAGTTCAAGTACAAAAAGTTCATTTGGATGTGATTTGCGGCCGTGGCTCTTTTCATGGTGTCGTCGTTGAGGCCAGCAATGTCATTTGCAGTTATGGCCGTGCTGATGATTATGTCGCCTTTGTACTTGTGCATTATGTCGACGTTATGCACTTCGGCGGCTTCTCTCATGTTCTCGGTGAGCTGCGTCCGGTGGGCCTTGAGCTCTTCGACCCTCTTCTCTCTGTTCAAGTCGTTGGCCAACGCGCTGTAATGGCCTTTTTCTCCATTGGGCACGGCGCACGTCTTCTCGATCTCGGCGTACATCTCCATGCCGATTTCGTGAAGTTTGCCGATCATGTCGGCCGCGGCGCTGTCCGACAGCGCACGTCGCATCTCCACGAGGAGCGCGCGAACTCTGGTGATGGACTGGTCCGGGTCCTGCGAGTGGTCCATCGCGGTCAGCTTGTCCGCCGCCACCTGGACCATGTTCGCCAGCCACCCTTTGAACATCACACGCTCGTCGTCCGGTATCGTATCGATGAACTCGGTGAGCAGAACGTGCAGCATGAGCGCCTGCAGAGAGACGTGCTTGAGCACCGAACACGCCATCGCGGACTTGAACGCGTCCATGACGAGCGCGACGTCCGAGCCGGTGAACGTGTTCTCCGTCATCATGGTGGAGATCAACTCGAACGGCAACTCACTGTTCTCCACGTACTCGACGGGCGCCGGTTCCTTGTACTGGTCGAAGTACGGCACGGTCGGCCGTCTGACCTTGACCGGCTCGTTGAGGATCGGCCACCACAGATAGTCCACCTCCATCACCTTCCGCAGGAACATCACGTCGTCGTGGTGCGACCTGGTCGCTTCGTGCAACTCGTCCAGGTACTGGAGCGACTCGTCCGGATATCCGGGCGCCGGCGTGGCCGGACGTCCGGGTGCCGACGTTTCCGGGTCCGCTGCTGCCGACACGAACGCCAGTGCGGACGCGAACGCCACGCAGTACGCGGCCAACGACATGACGACCGTGATGTATGGACTCGGTCGGGTCTCGATTCCGCACGCGACCTGCGAAGTCGGACAAGGAGTCGTATGCGATATGGATATGAGTGTTGCCGGTACGTGCTACGACGGCGATCGGTCCTAAATTGAATCGCGTCTGGCCCGAGGCGAACAACTGCTGCCGAGCGCCATTTGTGTAAACTCGCTGCTGTTGTTTTCCGAGCGAAAAGAAAACCGCACTGCGTACGAAATTACTGCCAGTCTTCGTGCAGTTGACACAATATTATCGTTATTATTACGTGAAACTCTGTAGGTACCTACGCCTTATTCCCAGTCGATTTTCGTGCGTACGTAAAAAACAAAAAACTCGAATGTCACCCTACGCATTACTATATACAGGGTGTAACAGAATGACCTGACAGATGAAATAACTTTTGTTCTAATCAATATTTAAAATGTTTTTTTTATATATATTATAATTTATATTCACATGCGTTACACGTATAATATATAAAAATAATATTTTTAATTTTTATTACTGAAAATAAAAAATTTAAATTTTGATTAAAATTTTTTTTGGACAAATTCAAAATAGCCAATTTGTGAATCTTATTATAAGAATAATTTTGATGGAAAAAAAACATTTATCTAGGTCAAGTAGTTTGTTTTTAGAATTTTTTAAAATATCAATATTTTTTTGGATTAAATCAATTTGGAACGCAATAACTTTTTTCAAAATATATTATTTTTGAGAATTTTCCAACATTAGTATATTTCTTAAATTCTCTACTAATCATATAGTTTTAACAAATTTGGTCAAACGTAAGTAAATAGCATCATTTTTTTTTTCAGGTCTTCCTGTTACACCCTGTATATTGTTTGCATAACAATATGCTGTGGGTTAGGTATATACCAGCCACAACTGTTGTAGTCTGAATATCGTAGTTGTGCGTCACAGCGACATTTCAGTTGTTTTCGTTTCGAGCGTTCGATAAGCTCCAGTTTGATATTATTTAGACATTTCACCGGGATCATATTGTTTTCCAAACAGAATACGCCAAATCCCTGAGAACTGCATTTTCCAAAGTTTTCCGACCATACAAACGAAATGCCGTAGTTATGAAAAAAGTATATAACATAATCTATTTTTAATCAATGAAAATTTAGTATTGAAAAAAAATGCAGTTCCGCACGTTACACCATTACAATGTAACTGTTTCAGCAGGACAATCAAGAATGTTTATTAAGTAAAGCTGTTTCCATAACATGTCGATATGCATAGTCAATTTATTTGTGGCACATACGGCGTACGGGCATAAGACCGTACTCCCCCACCATTTTTTAAAAAAAATGAAATATTTTTCTATTTTTTACCATGGTGATTTTAGGGTCAGTTCGAATGAAAAAAAAAAAAAAACTGATTATTTTCTTTGTTCGAATTTATAGTTTCTACTTAAGTGGTATTTACTATTTTCATCCGCAGGTAGAGTTATGTGAAAATCAGTCCGTATATATAGTATACATACCTACTTACCGAAATACATTTTTAGATTCTGAGCGGATTTACAACAACAATGCGTTTTACTTTTGGGAAACCCATCTCGAGACGGTTAAAAAGTTTCAAAAGTATAATATTATCAGAACCTATTTATATATTGAGATTTGTACTCAAATCGAACTTTAAAGAGGGGCACTTCCGTAAGCTAGTTGATTTATTATCACTTTTATATTTAAAGACACCCTAGCCCTCGTCCTGTATTTTATTTTAACTTTTGAACTTTACTACCTATATAGTTCTTTACAGATCTTATGCGATAATGTGTTCTACTCGAGCAGTAAAAACAGTGGGCGTTATTAGGGAATCCAGTCATCAAACTTATATATTAACACCAATTTTTTGTGACCTGTCATCAAACGCGAAGAATATTGTACCGGGATACCTATTATATAATTGTTATAATTCTATGACAACTATGTTCATATTACCATCGCGTTGTCACATTAATTATTAAATTACTATCGACACGTCTTTAATAAAATCCGAGCAGTAGGTACCGCATATTAAAAAAAAACAAATCATGCATTAAACCTTCGTTTTTATAATTTGTAGATTTTCGTAATAATGCGTGGGTACATATAAGACTATAGATGTGAATATTTTTAATAAATTATTACTATTAAAAATTTACTATATTAAAGCGTAATATTATTATTATAAAGGTATTTGCGACGAAGGCATAGTTTTTTTTTTTAATAAATATCTGCGAACATCATTTTAATCATAAAAAAAAAACAAAGTATAATATTATGTTCAAGTTGACTAATTGTTTTTTTTTTTTTTCATATCAATACTGTAATATGCACTACGTACATAATATAATATACGGTATATATACATAATACATTCGGACATCCCGGTGGTTGAAATTGTTTTGTGGATTTAATTATTTCTACTTTTTTTTTATTTCGCAGTATTAATGTTGTCTGTAACAGCGCGCGGGCAAGAAAAAAAAAAAATTACATTTTCGTCTCTCAGTTTTATGTGCAACTGAAATAATTCGTCGAGAACCGTAATAGAAAATGAGTATAAACTTCACTTGACCCTTCCTTGTAACGCTCCGCAAATCTTAGCCATAAACAGATTAAACATTTTATTGCTCCGTAGTATATATATATATATATATAAAAAAAGGGTCAGTGGTTTCTATAGTTGTTTTTAAAATCAACTGTATATAGTTAATGGCAAAATTGAGTTGTCCGCCGGAGTGGAAGGGTGTGTGTATGTACATATATATATATATATATATATATATATAAAAAATCTTAAATATTGTTTTTCTTGAAGTGTTATTAGATCAGAACTAGACATGATCGTGACTTGTGCCCTCAAGTAGCACACGAAACAACTCTTCGCGTTCTAACACTGAATTTATACGACGTAATATACCAACTAGAATATATTATTATATTTATCATTTATCTATGACTTTCGCACAAAAATACGCATTAAATCCTAATTATTATATTTTTTAGTAGATTATAAGACTAAAACTCAATAGCTGGCGAAAGCGTATTATTTTTAATCATAGAAAATTTAGGTCGATTTTTCAATAATTTATTCCGGTGCCGGTTTTGACCGTTGGGTTTATAGATGAAAACAATCGTAAAAAATCTGTTTTTGTCATTGGTTTGAAAAAGCCGTCTCTAAATAATCATTATAAATTGTTTATTTTTTTTATGGGTTGTTGAGGGGGAGGGGGATGAATTTATATAGCCTGCAGGGCATTGATGTTATTTTATTTCTGTGTGGCGTCATTAACTTCAATGTTGATCGGTATCAGTATATGCCTTGAAAAGACGATGGAATGCTAGACAATTACTTTTGATTTGGTATTACTCGAAACTTACTTGAAAAAAAATAAAAAAATAAATTGAGAATATGTATTCATACGATTTTTCCAAAATTGTAATTGCTCATTAATATAATTAATGAGTAAAGATTTCTAAGACTAATTAATTACAGTATTTAATTTGATTAATGAATGATGAAAAAACGATTAACTGTCCGACGCTATTAAAAGGAATCTAAAAATAATATCTTGTCATAAAAATATGCTCGTATTAATGGTTTTGGAAAAAAACATCAGATTTTTTTAGATGATAATGATTTTTTAATAAAGCATTTTTTTTAACCGATCTAATCGTTGTGAGAATCATTATAGACCTGAGCATTGTATGGGATTAATGTCTTTCTAACTAATTCGGACAATAACTATGATTATGTATTACAGTATATTATGATTACACATTAGTAAAAATAATCATCAGGGCACGAATAAATTTGATGCATTTGCATGTTTTAGATTCTGAGTGAAACGATGAATGTATTGATTTTACAATGATGTGTGTTTTTTTTTTTATTTTTTTTTTTATTTTTTTTTTATTTTTGTGTCTGTGTACACGATAAGTAGTCGAAATAATGCTTCGATTTTCGACTTCAGTATCTTGTTCGATGGGAAAGTGAATATCGTTGGTGCATTGGGGAGGTCAAAATTTTAATTTCCCAGTAGTTTTCAAAAGCGATGTGAAAAACAAAAGAAAAATTAAGGAAAAACGGGAATTTTTACGCAAAATCGATTTTTAACAAAATCGATTTTGGTTATTGGTGTAACTCTAAAACAAATGACCGTAGATGCATGAAATTTTCACTGGTTGTTTATATTTGCATTTTCTATACATAATACAATTTTGAAAATATTTTGACTCTTTTTGAGCTGTTTACGGCCATTGTCAGTTTTCAATTTTTTTAGTTTTTTTTTCTATAAATATCAATAAAATTTTATCTGTTGAGTAAAAAAGCTTGAAAATTTAATAGAAGGCTCCTAGGTTATCGTTTCAAAGGCAGATGAAAAAAATTAAAAATCCTTAGTCACAGTTTTTAATTATAAGCATTTAAAGTTCAAATTTTGACAAAATACGGAAAAATCACGAAAAATAGCAAATTATTTTGAGTTGAAATTCATAAAAATTTTTCTTTTTAAATCTAAGATTTGAAAATGTAATATAAGATTACTCATAAGTTTGTCTACCTTTATCAAAAAAAAAATGTCTAGAAGAAACTTAAATTAAATTTTTATGAGCGTCTGAAATTTATATTTTTACAACATTTGATATTTACTCGATTTCTCATGTAACAATTTTCTTATTTTATTGTTATTAAAAAACAAATGACTGTAGATACTTGAAAATTTCACTGAATGTTCATATTAGCATTTTCTATACACCATAAAATGTTGAAAATATTTTGACTCTTTTTGAGCTGTTTACGGACATTGTCAGTTTTCAATTTTTTTAGTTTTTTTTTCTATAAATAACAATAAATTTTTATTTGTTGGGTAAAAAAGCGTGAAAATTTAATATAAGGCTCCTGATATATCGTTCTAATAGCAGTTGAAAAATATTAAAAATACATAGGCACAATTTTTTTTTATAAGCATTTAAAGTTCAAATTTTGACAACATTTATCAAATTTATAATTTATTAATTATTTTGTGGTTAAAAATGTATAAAATGTTTAACTTTTATGGCTAAGGATTTAAAATTTAAAACAAGGCTCCACGTAAATAGGTTATATATAAATTACTTTATTCACAATAATATCATCAAATATACTTGGTAATATCATAGGCTGACTGACCGTTTTCGCTCAGAATCGTTTTTCTTATACAATGATATTATATCATTGAATTCAAATTTAACACCATCCATTACAGTGACCCACTTGTAACCTACTGTACAGCAGAGCGACATCCACTTATCCACCTTTTTTTTTCTTTTTCTTTTTTAATTACTGCAGAAGGAAATAATCTCAGTCAAAATTTGTTTTATACCACTATACTGGTGCATGTACGGAATTACATTATCGAACGTCTCGCCGAACATCTAATATATTTTGAAGTTATAAGCAGTGTTCAGACTTATCTAGATGAATATCTAGGTAATTATTTCTTCATCTTTTATCTTGTCTAGATAAATAGTTACAAGGTATCTAAACGTTCATCTTAGATAATTTTTTTACTCATCTAAATTAATTCATCTAGATACATTTTTCATTGATAACAATCGCGAAATTGTACAAACGCATTTAAATATTTATACAGATTCTCAAACCAAGTTTATGGTTTATAAATAATGTAATTATTTTTATTTATATCATTATTATTATTATTATTATGTTCCTAGTGCCCAACTAAAATATACCTAAATTTAAAACCCATTAAAAAAAAATCTTTTATTTATCTAGATAATAAAGTATTTATCTTTATCTAGATAAATATGAGTTAAGTTATCTTTTATCTCCATGTAGATACATTAAAGTTGCATTATCTTTATCTTTATCTAGATAAAAAACTACTTATCTAATCCAAACATTGGTTATAAGGTTATACAGGTTACCTTATTAATTTTTCGCTCAAAACTATGGTTACGCGAGACGTAATTTTAAATGATTGACCCGGAAACGTTGCTCGCCGACGATATAAAATACGGTTGTTGGTTATCATTGTGCACTGCAAGCTATCATTACTTGTACCTATAATATCATTATGCATTTATTGGTTTACCTAACACTATATAATTCATGGCTGATGGACATTAACATATTTTACTATTTACGACATTGTGATCGAATAAGAAATACGCCAAGTTCCACGGTCGAAATGCCATAGTGATATTATGTCGAAACGATGAAATATTTAAACTTGCGGGTACCATCGGAATCGTTTCGAAGAAGTCCATCATCGTTAGGACACTATTGCGTGTATACCGAGTCACGTGGTCTTAGCCATATCGCAGTACCGCAATAACAATATGTAATGGTATACACGGTATGATATATTGTAATTATTTTATTAGATTATATTATCAATTAAGTGGCCTCCACACGAGTTTTCCTCAGTGAGGCCCAGTAATCTTTCGATATTAATTTAAATAAATAAATTGGATTTAAGAAAATAAATCAAATTAGGTACGTTAATTTAATGATAACAACCATTATCATCAGCTGCTGTATAAATACAAATTATCGATACATTATCCTAAAATTATAATGACACACACACACACACATGAAAGAGTAATGCCGCAATCTACAATTCGATCAAAGGTCAAAGGCGCCATCTCACACCGTCATCTGTAAAAACCCATACGACACACACAACGGCGGTCAGTCACTCGCTCAATCTCATTCAACTAAATTGTACATTTTCATATTATATTCGTGTTCTCTTAAAAGTAAAAGATAAACTAATCGTTATAACGTTTTTGATTTCAATAATATGCCTCTCCTGTCTGATTTACAGCATTTGTCAAGTAAAACAATTGTGCAAGATGATCCTGAATAGCAAGTTCTACGAAAGGTAAGTAACAAATTTATTCAAAACTCTTCGCGTATTGCTCAACCTAAATTTAAACTAAAAGAAAAACTCTCGCACTCATCCCCGTATCACATTAAGTGATAATATTTAAATTTTAAGTAGCGAGTCAAAGATATAATTTAGCAAACGAATAATATTTAACTACATTCTCGTGTAGGTACATTAATAATATTAAAATATAACCTCATCGTCGCACATTCTCTAAATAACTCACTATTCATCTCATATTTATTTTGAATCATATTTTTAACTCATTACTGCAAAGACTGGGTACACAATAAACTGGATTTGATCGGATGCTTAAAGCCGGGTTTACACTACACCGTGTCGTGTGATTTCGTATTTTTATGTTTAATGCAATACCAATGATATGAATATTGTACCTGATGATAACATAATATAATTGTATATTAGTTATCACTTTTCCGCACGTAAATGTAACCACGCACGGTCAAAAGTTGAATATATTCAACTATGCGGTATTGTTTGGTAACTATGGTATCTGTGATTATTTTACACGTCACGGTGAAGTGTGAACCCGGCTTGAGGCAGCAAAGATGGTCGTTGGTAGGTATCTTTTGTAGCTGCTTATCCCTAGCGATCGTAGTCTTACGATCGAAATGGTGTATCAAACAAAATATGTCAAGATACTTCGGATTTCCGCGAGGAAGACGCACCAACAACAATACGGTTGCAGGCTAAAAAATAAAAGCAATTGTGGGTTTATAATGAATATAAGGCTCTAAATAATATTTATGAAATTGTCCAGGAGTGCAATTTCAAGATTTGAGTTCAAATATTTTACTCCTTGAACAACATTTTTTAAAAATTAGAATTCTAAGGCATGCAGCAACTAATTCACAACTTTATAATAAGAATTTGCTGTATTGATACAAATTATAAGATGTTTAGCACGAAAAGGTTCTACAATATTCGAACCTATTCTCATCCTAAAATAAAAATAAAATATATTTTATTAGAACTTTTTCATTCTTATTTATTATTTTTGTTGTTATATTAGCTGAATGCTTTTCATAATAATGCTTTCTCATTGCTACCAATTTTTAACACGAAACAACGTAGATAATAATTATGAAACTTCCAAATCTATATACTGATCGTCAAATTCAAATTCTGTTGAATATGGATAAATGTAATAATTATTAGGTAAGTACTATTAGTAGTGATTAATTTGATTAGAACCTTTTCATACTAACGTATTGTTAATAATTTGGTTCCATTAACCAAGCGTTTTCAATTTCATTAAATTGTGTTTATAATTTTATTTTTGGCGATTTAGAACCTTTTAATTTAAAAAAAAATCGTCGACAAAGATCGTATAATCATGAATGTTACCTCAAAAGATGCACCGCTGCATTTTAAAACCATTTTAGTAAGTTAAAAAGCGACTTTCGTTGTCAATCGTCAAAGTCGAATTTATTTATTCATGATAATAATTACAACCTGCTATTACTGCTTTTGGCAATCATCAAAATTATTTTGTCGTATTCGATAAAAAGCCGTTCATACATTATATAGGTATATAATATTATATATTATTAGTCTCGTCTTCATGAACATCGTCGTCAACGCGGTCTGACTTATTATTAAGACAGTCTTCCGGTTAGAGTTTTAAAAGATTAGTTTTGAATGACCTCGCAGCTAATAGTAGTTTTATGTATTATATTTTTCCACCACGCACAACACTTTTGTTTCTGCACTTGTACTCGTCGTGACAGTAATAATTCGAGTAACAAGAGATAATAATTAAATCGCAGGCCTCACTCGGATGTTCGTCCAACTTAAACTTCAAAAGTCGAGCGAGAACTTAGATACTTTTTAATATAATTTGGTGCACCGCAATACTTTCCGGGCGTGCGTCAAACATCGTCGGGTTTGATTGAGACTTTTACACTTTTGACAGCGTCGATTTCAACGACGACCGAAATCCTCACGTTTTGTTCTTCGGTTGTTATTTTTATCAATTATACCTACGAGCATTGTTCGTCGCTGGTGGGTCGAGTAATCTAATTGTCGATGAAATTTAAATTTCTACCGACAGCAAAACCGTCGCAGCGGTACCGTTCTACGTCCGCACAACTCGTAAAAATATGTTATTATTTCCACTCCGGCGTTACCCGACTAATCCGTCCATATATTATACGAATAAAATATTTATATTTACTCATGATATTATCAAATCGTAAATATATTCCGCCCGGGAAGAGCCATAAAACGAAGGATATAATAATATGATTGTGAATGAAGAGCCATTTCAATTTTGTTACCGCTTTTCACGCTATTTCCACGTCCTATAAACGCGCCTGTTGGTTTTACGAGCTAATTTTAACGGTATGTCGAAAACGAAACACGAGAAACCAAAACCATCGTCGAGGGGTTTTTTTTTTCTGTCACTCGTGCAACGCAAACAAATATGGCTGCATTAAAAATACTGACAGTAAAAACAACAATAATAAAAAATAAACATTTAAAACGAAACGGTTAACGTATTGTTGTTGAGATTTTTACGGACCTTGTTGTTCGTCTAGTTAATTGAATTAATAATTGCATAGCGAATCTCTTGTTTTCGTAAATAATTGAACGGCCGAGAGATGATTTGAATTTAATATTTTAAAAATGAGCAATTTTCACGTGCATATCATATAGAATTCAACTTTGAAATATGAAATTTGTTTCGGTATAGTTTATGCATTATACCAATTGTAGAATATTATGTTTTGATTTTATTTTCTTTAATTCTTCCCGTTGTTATAACAGATATAGGTACGCCGCTTAAAAAATCAAAATTTACGAATAGCTGTAAATATGTATACTGAGTCAATTTGCACATCGTGAATGAAGAAATTATAATAATAATCATGTTGTAACTTATATCAAAGTAATTTTCAGCAGAATATAATATTTACTATTGAAGCGTTATTGGTAAAATAACAATTGACTTCAATATTTTTCGATCACCTCCTCCCCACACCATAGGTTAAATTGTTTATTTTTTTAATTAAAAATATATTTTGTCTAAGCGTTTTGGCAATCGCTAACTTAATTGCTATATTATTATTTATTGGCCTTAAATCGTGAATGTTAATAAATCATTTGTTAGTTGTTTACGTTTAGTTGTAATGCAAAATGTGTTTGGTTGCAAAACAACTTAGGAGGGAGCTCTAGGTAGTTTGAGTCAAACTTACTTCAATTCTCATATCTTTGTATAAGTCTGAGCAGTATTCGCTGGAATGATGCACCCCAAAAACATTTACCGACGCTAAGCTGGATTTCGGATAACTGTGCGAAATAGTTCAGAATGCACTAACATTACGCGATAATCTCGGACAAGGGTTCTCGTGCACTATGCGATTCCCATATTCGATTATAAACACGCCCGCCGATACCCTTCCACCCACACTCAAACACACACTCGCACGTACACAAATATATTCGCTCACGATATATTATTATATATTATATGTATACAGAGATCACAAGGACCAAATAAAGACCAGAGCTATTGTTTATGTCAAAGTGAATAGATCTGATTTTTGGATAGAATCTCTGAAAGGCCACGACAACAAAACAAACAACACACATACCGGAGACTACCACCCCAGTGGAATTCAAACATATTATGGATATATTTTTAAGAGTACACTCGCAGGTATATATATGTACTGCAGTGTACACAGCGCCTAGAGCTTATAATTTTACTGCTCTACGGTCCCCCCACCAGACCGTGACTGAGTTGATATTCCGAGAGCACGCCGCCCTTGCACGACGTGTGCTTTTGTGTACCGTAGAAAGTTAATTAAACTTCGCAAAACAAGTAGAATAACAGGAGCAGAAAAGCGTCTTACAACAAATAATAAAACAAACCGGCGACGACGGCGGAGGCTTGCCGTATCCGAAAATACGTTTATAATCTTCGCAGTCGTTTCTCTCGCGTTTCTTCTCGACATCTCGGGACGGTTTTTGAACGCTCTGATCCATCGCACACTCTCCCGACATGATAATTTAACACTGAGCAGTCACCGACACACGTGAAATAAACGTAGATTTATTGTTATTAATTAACAACCGATTGAAAACCGTCTTTGTTGTCCGTGTGCGTAGGTACACACGTAATAATTGAATGGCAAACGCGCGTAAAATATATTATCCTCTATTATATGGGTAACGAAACGTTATAAACTATATTCGGAGGTATTGTAGTGAAATAATAATACAAATTGATTTAATAATTTTTTCACTCACTAGAGTAGGTATATAAGCATCCCGTACACGAGCTCGGCACCTGTATTAGCTCTACGATTGGTTTATTTGAAAATATTACCGCCAAATGTTTTATGTAATCAACAATATTGTTATCGCCGCAGAATAAATTATGAAATCGGTTATTTAATTTCGTGTTAATTATTTGAATAAAATTGATGTAGCTAAATAGCTTAAAAATAAAGATAAATACATAGGTATATTTATTATTGCGTAAATATTAATAAAAAATGATAAGTAAAATCGTCATTTGTATCTGAATAATTAATATAATTACAAATCCACACTAAAAATGTGGTTGAAAAATATATATTTAACGTAAACTAAAATATTCATACGGAATTTAAATGAAAAATCCAAAAACGTAAAATTTAAGTGATAGCCAGAAGATAAATGCAAAAAAATATGCAGGCATACATTTTTGTGCAATCGAATAATGGTATACACAGCCGGGGGAAAAAACTTCTGGTAAGAAACGATTAATCAGTATAAGACATATACTTGGAATTATTGTTCGAGAAGCAACAGATATGCGCGCGCGTAGAGTGCTACGATCACATAAAGTGGTTTTTCTTCTTTGGAAATATTTTTTACCTAAGGTGAGAAATCCAAAGTACATAGACCATTGTGTGTCACTCGATCATGATACACGGAACGGAAGAATTTAAATATCAAAAAAACATTTTTACAATATCATTCGATTTTTAATTAGTTGTTCGACTTTTAATCTTTGTCAACGCAGAAGTAAAGAAGTTGTGTTAATATCTACGGTATGAAATTATACCGTAGTGTCGTTACTTGCGTTACTCTCACGTAATTTGTGAATCAAATATTTGTTTAAGACTCAACCGTCGAATGACAATGAAAACTCTACAGTTTGATTACCCTACAACCTAGAAAGTTAGTGCAATGTGCGATATTATTGTATGTATATGCAAATAAAGTATACCCAAGTTTAACGGTTTAACTATTTATTTACATTGATGCATTCTTCAAAAAAAAATGTTTACTTCAAATAAATCATGTTTTACGAGTAGTCAATTAATATTAGATTTTATAATAAATTGTGTTCTCATCAGTTGGGTTAGGTTGGGTTAGGTATGAGTATATTTATTTCTAAAAGTTTATTCAGATTTTCAAATTTTATTGGTTTTTATCTTATACGAATCAGCGCGTCGAAAAAAAAAATGAATGACAAATAATATTAGGTGACAGATAAGGTTAACATAATAATAAAAAAAGATCCACGAAAATAAATTAAAACTATTTTTGCTTCTTCGTAGATTGTTCATTCATCACACTAATTGTTTCTTCTATTAAAATTTTCGAATTAATATGGATACACATCGCCATTTAATGTTTTTTTTTTACTTAGTACATAATAATTTACAGATAGGTACACTTCAAGCGTAGCCCCCCCCCCCCCTCCCCAAAAAAGAGTTATTTCTGTAATGGCAATTTTATTTCCAAGCGAGTTTATAAAACAAAAATAAAACATATTTTATGTTATTATTTTTAAAATTAAACTACGTCTACGTATAAGTGCGTTGGTTTTATTTTTTTCACTAGGAAGCGACTAATTATCCCTACCCTCCTTTACGCGCAATGACCCTTAAGAAAACTGCGGACGCATAACAAAACAAAACTACTATTGTTAGCATTTCTAACGAATGTCATTCCTAATTGAATACAGACGGGGGAAAAAAACGAATATAATAAAAATAAAAGAGGTCCATATTTCGAACGTTGTTTTTTGCCGTCGAGACGTAGGTGGGTAGGTACCGAAAAATATATCGTAGCTCCTTAAATTGGTACTTAAATTTCATATTTTGTCCAACCTAATTATTTATACACCAGCTAGGTGCCTTATAGTATAATATATTGAATTAATTTTCTGAAACCGTAAAATGATTGTATAATAATATTCTGATGTAATTTTCGTTATTGTTATAATGTAGCCCGTATTTTTTGGAATTAAATTTCAAAATAATTTATTAAAAGCACAGTGGTTTCTGTTGTTTTCGTTTTAATCCGTTCGTATACTTGAGATATTTCCTAAATTGGCCCTTAAATGTCATTTGTCCAACCTAATTATTTACATACCTACCTTATAATGTTATATTGAATTAATTTTACGAAACTGTACAATGATTGTATAATAATATTCTGATTAGATTTTCGTTATTGTTATAATGTAGCCCGTATTTTTTGAAATTAAATTGCTAAATAATTTATTAAAAACACGGTGATTTCTGTTGTTGTCGTTTTAATCCGTTTGTATACTTTAGATATATCTCGTTAAGCAAAAAAAGTTCAGACGTGAGTAGTTGTATTACATCACGTGATACTCCAAATATTTTACAAAGTGCCACTGTCCGAAAAATACCGAAAACTATAAATCGTAGCTTCTTAGATTGGTACTTAAATAGTTAAATGTCATTTGTCCAACCTAATTATTTGTATACCAGCTACCTTATAATAATACGTTGAATTAATTTTAGGAAACTGTAATATAATAATATTCTGAAGTAATTTTTGTACTTAGACAGTATTTTTTGAAATTCAATTTCTAAATAATTTATTAAAAACCTAGTGATTTTTGTTGTTTTTATTTTTGTTTTCGTTCTTATACTTTAGATGTTTCTCAAAATGTTTATTTCTTGGAAGTTCAGACGCGAGTAGTTGTATTACATCACGTGATACTCCAAATATTTTACAAAGTGCCACTGTCCGAAAAATACTGAAAACTATATCGTGGCTTCTTAGATTGGTACTTAAATAGTTAAATGTCATTTGTCCAACCTAATTATTTGTATACCAGCTACCTTATAATAATACGTTGAATTAATTTTAGGAAACTGTAATATAATAATATTCTGAAGTAATTTTTGTACTTAGACAGTATTTTTTGAAATTCAATTTCTAAATAATTTATTAAAAACCTAGTGATTTTTGTTTTCGTTCATATACTTTAGATGTTTCTCAAAATGTTTATTTCTCGGAAGTTCAGACGCTAGTAGTGTTGTGTTACATCACGTGATACTCGAAATATTTTACAAAGTGACAGTGTGGGTAAGACGTGTCGGATTAGCGTCTTCCTATAACACACGGGCAAGACATCATATTGTGTGTGTGTGTGTGTGTGTGTGTGTGTGTGTGTGGTTTGTAGATTTTCAATAACGTTCCAAACGTAATATTTTATACAGTAATTTCATTGAGTGTGTTCAAATATAATATTGTTTGGTAAATTAAATCTTTGATTTTTTTTTTTTATAGAAAACCGAGTACGGTCTTGAAAGTAGCTTTACCCCGCATTTGTTAACCGTTTTATTGTTTCCGGTATATAAATATAATAATATACCTATATTAAGCGTAGGTATATATATATATATATTATACACGTATATAACCTACATATATATATATACCATACCGAACACACAGCATAATAATATATGCGTGTATATATTCTATTGTTGCAATCAGATGCGGTGTGATTTAGATATACCCTGCAGAGATTTACATAATATTTTACCTTTATTTTACTCGCGAGAACGAATCTCGCGGCGTGCCCCGGGGCGGACCGACCGAAGTGTTTATACGAGCAGAAATATTGTATTAAATTATCGCACGGCGGGATAAGGGACACACCCTATTAAATTGGTAGGTATAGCGTACAACAATAATTTCCAACGTTCGGTTTAAATCGAATTCCAAAATGCGTTTCTTATATCGGTGTGAAAATTCCGCCGTTAAGCCGAATCCTGCTCCTCCTCCTCCTCCTGCGGCATTAACGAGATATTAAAAGATTATGCCATATTCTTCCTATATTTATACTGTGTTTAATCGTTTCGTCGCTAATTATTGCCAGCACAGGCATATTTTATTGTTTGTACGATATTATTTCTTACGAGAGACGTTCCTTAAACGACTCTCTAGAAATAAGCTTCATGATAGCGGTGATTCATGACAATTAAGAATTTCTAATTCAGGTCGTAATTTCGTCGTCGTATTATCATCAAATCGATACGATTGAATACCATCAAAATAGATGATTTCTAAGACTAAATAACAATACATCCAATATCCACATTGAAGTGACATAATATTATACAATTACCAGCGAAATCATTCATAGTTTTATTTATATTAATTTATATAGGTATTTCATTTATCATTCATAATTCGAATAAAACACGTATTGAACTATTGATCGAACTTCATATAATTATATCAAACGATTTTTTTTATTAGCCATATCGTTTGGAAAAAACTCAATAATATAATCATATTTTATCTCAACGAATCTGCAAATCTCTCGAGCATAGCTTAGGTACCACGTTATAATATAATAATGTAATCATCAAATTCTTATAATATGTTTTTATAAATTTGATCGCGGTGCTATAATGTGGATCGATAAAACAGTCTAGTCAGAGTTAATTTTGTAAACAACTCATTTTATAACGGTATATTTTTTAAGCACGGCAAAAGTATGATATGTTTATTACTCTCGATGTAACAATTATAGCCGGTTCCTTCGGTATTTATTACGAAACGTAGAATTTATGGTTTTCAGGTGTTATAACGGAATAAAAATGAGTTAAACTATACGTGTACAACTGTTGGAGTGTTTAAATAAATACGTTTTTAAAATGACACATTCCGTTTTGTTTGCATATACATAATATGACGTTGCCGGCAAATGTTTCAAGTGGGGAAAAAATGAGGCCGCCAATTCATTTTTTTTTTCTTCAAAGTTGTATCAAGAAATATATTGTAAAATTAAGAGAGGATTTCAATTTGTTTGGTCTAAAAACAGTCTAAAAGTTTTCGTGTAAAAAATGAAAAATTGCCAACTTTTAGATGAACGGTGAACAGTAATAAAATATGATTTATACACTTTGTAAAAGTTATTCTTATAAATACGACCATCTTTGTACAACATCCGCCTTAACCATACATCATATTCACGTTTTTCTCCGAATTTTTATCTATATTTTGCTATCTTAAGTTATCTAAATTTACTAATATAAATATGTTCCTATTTTTCAGCGACAAAAAAAAATCTCACTGTTCGAGATAATGAGATAATAGATTACCAACTATTTGTTCAACTTGTTTTGTGGGGCCACATATTATATTAATACCGATGGCAAGAAACACGACACGGCTTATTTTATTGTTCTCTAAAAAGCACGAAATCCTAATTAAATACCATAAATTATGGCAAGCAAATTTATTCATACGATTTCCCGTGCCATAGCCATTCATATATTTTTCTTTTTAGCATAAATATTAATTCCGAGTAAACGTTTTGTAAGTTAATACAATATAATACAGCGCGGTTTAATTGGAATGCTCACTTGGGCGTTAGGTTATATAGGCCCAAGTGTGACTTTTGGTTTCCTCCAGGGAATTCGGTCAAAAGATTTATGAGTGCACCGTCGCTGTATTATACGACAAGTCAAACAGTAAGTGCATTAACGATTGTTGCACCAACTTAGTCGGAAAATTGTCAAATAACGGAAATCGAATTTCTAACCGAGATAATTGGACGAATATAAACACCGTGTGCTGTTCAAACACAATGTTATACAAAACCCTTTAAAACAACTATTGGTTGTACGAAAAAAAAAAAAAAAACGTTAAGACCTATTGTAATCTGCCGGATTTTTAAGAGAGCAGCAACGTTAAGTTGAACTAATTTCGGATTTGAATTCTTATCGGACTGCGATCGTATGACACGGAGGATCAACAATGACATAATCCGGTCAGTCAATTTATCCGCCCATTAGAGATTAAACCCTTCAGGAAAGTAAATATACGATTATTACTAGAAGTTTGAAAATGTTTACACTGCAATCCTTGAATCCTAAGAATTTCGGAATCTAGTGATTTAATTATAAGCCTATTTGTGGGCAATCAGTAAAAGTTCATCTTAAATGTATACAATTCGCTCAAAAAAAAAAAAAAAATAAAAGAAGCGTTTTCTCGTCTCGATTTCTAGAGTTAAAAAAACGATGTTTAGCGTTGGTCCACGATGTTTTTGAACAAATCGGCTCTTAGTCGATTCTACTAAATTTCAAATACTTATTTACTGTCGAATGGAAAAATTTGGAATGAAGACGATGGTATAATATTACGGTCGCGGTCAAACCGCAGGAATAATATTAAGGAACACGCGAAACGAGTATTATTAAAACGTGCGAGAGTAAACGACAGAACTTTTACTCCGAAGAAAAACTTTTACGTCGTATTCAAATATTCCGCTAGTGGGTGTTGATAGAGCGCATGGCAGGTGGCCACGTCATTATGACATTGGTGTTGTCGTGTGTACATATTATTGTATCTATATTATTATAAAGAAGACGACTACATTTACGGCGGCAATAACGATATCATTATTGGACGATCGGCCTCGTTAAGTAATAATCTGTGTTCCAGTTGTCAGTGTTTTTTTGTTCGTTTCGTTTTCCGAAATTATTATGGACGTTTGCGACCGGATTATAAATAGGCGCCACCCGGGCGGGCGGACAAAAGAACCGCGGGAATTAAGTGCACCGCCGGCGAAATAATTAATAACAACGGGCGCCGTTCGGTTTTATACCGAGGTATAATAATATAATACACTGTATACGAACATTTATGGGAATCCATAATAAAAGGTCGCGTTTCGTTAATTAAATATTCCCAGCGGTCCGGCGCGGCAGCGGTGGCTTGTCGGCTTCCGCGCCGGAGAGACCGTTCCGCCGGGGTGGGTCGGGGGAGGGTGGGGGGTATAGGTATGTGCGCGCGCACGAGCCGACTGTTATGATAATAATATTTAGTGTATCGGTAATTTATGAACAATTATTACTGCGGAGAGAGCAAGTCTCGTATGTCGTACCTATACGTATTAAGCGAGTGTGCGTGTATAATAATATAATCTCTATGAACACAGGAAGAACCGGAGAAAAACCAGGTGGAGGAGATAAGTCGAACGAGGGAGATGGAGCGACGGGGACCGAGAGAGAGAGAGAGAGAGGAGACACACACATACAACCAACGATTTTCCACGGACCGAAAATGCAATATTATTAATGTGTATAATAATAATGCGGTCTCTATGATATAATATTGATGTAATATAATACCCGAGGTGGAGTATTTCGCAGGACGTATCGACTTACCGTGGTATATAAATCCCCGACTTCGTCCCGACCCGCAGCACTACCCACGCGCGCGACCAACAGTCGGGGATTGGTTCTGTCCGACGGTCTTGACCCGGTCCGCGTGCAGGACAATTAATATGACAATAATAGAGGTGGCAGAGTGTGGTATGCCGGTATATACCCAGTGCATTATTGGTTGGTAGGTATATCCAATACAATAATATTACTACGACAATAATGTAGGGGAGTAGGGCACATCGGCATGTGCAATACAATGCATGTATAATGTACCAAACGCATGTACACGAAACGGTGTGTCGATAAGTACCTGTGTGTAAGGAGATTCTTCAATTCCGGGTAACGATGAGAATCAAAAACGATATAATATCAAGTGAAAAAATCAATGAATAAGACATGTATAAAGAGGCGTAAGGGGGGGGGGGGGAGGGCAAGTGGCAACCAGATGTTTTTATAAATCTGTACACCCCCCCCCCCCCCAAAAAAAAGTAAACATGAATATTATATTTTTTATAAACCAGAGTTCACACAGGATTGTTCGTACTGAGGAAAATCGAACTATACTTAAAATCAGTTTATGTAATTGTTAAAGTGAAGACCGAAAATAAATTAAACTACTGCGAAAATGTGGTGAAACTCTACGACATATTATAAAGAGTCAAAGGCGATTGACTTTATTTCGTACATAAATAACTGATTTAAATAACTCACACATAATAATATGTAAACTGCTATTACATCGTACCTATATACTGTAATATTGTTAATTATTTATTAAATTATTATGCATAATATGTTGTTGTAAATTTTTCGCAGAAGCAAAATAATTTATTGTATAATATGTTATTTGTACGCGCATTACACACACAATGCAGCATGGCATATTTCGAATTTTTCAAGGATAGGAAATGGAATTTCCTTCAAATATATGCGCCATTGGTCTACGGCGATGATAAATGATCGAAATATTATAGAATATTATTATTGCCATCGATTTCGTTTTTCGACCAACGATTGTTTTTAGGGAATTTACGCGAATGCCATCATAATAAATATTATTACGATGAATTATTATTATTATTATTATTTCGTTAGCCCATTTTGCCCGTCACGCAGAAGCCGATAAATAGAAAACGTCATTATGCCCGCGGAAAGCAAGACTGTCAACTAAATTTTTTTTTCGCTTATAATTTTTTGACGAGCAAATCTAATTAGTCGGAACTCATACTTATAATACCTACTTGATACCTATACACAGTAGTGGGGTTAAATTAGTATGTACAGTACTTTAGTTCTTACCGTAACAGTGAGAACGACTTTGAAGTATCTATGATTTCGCGGACAGCTTTTGTAATAATTGTTGTTGTTCTATCCTCGTTAACGATCTTTTACATTTGTATCGTAAAAATGTTTTTCGTACTACACTTGATAGTTATAATATTATTAAAAGGTTACGAGCAATTATTCAACAACTATATCGATGGCTTAATTCAAAAATGTCGTATGTAAAAAATAATGAATTCCACAGTAGAGCCAATTCAATGATTTTAATTTTGTATGTATCACTGAAGAGATTGTGCAATAACTAAACCAAATTGAATAGTTGTGATGCACTGCTTATTTACCCTGTCAATAGTATATAAGAACTATTTATGAGTATAAGACATTTTAAAGATAAATAAATTAAAACTGTTCTGAACACATTGATTTAACACACAACCAATATGGCGGGAAAAAATTCATAGACGGTAAAAATGTTGTAAGTGCTCCTCACTGAACACATTATTGCAAAACTTAGTGCACAGTTATGGGAATTAACACATTTTAGAAATAACAATATTCATTAGTCACATAATAGTCCGCGATCTATTGACTTAAATATGTACGATATCACTTACCACATATTTGTGCAAACATACAATTATTATTATTCTTATACTATTATGCACTCGACTGATTTTCGTCAAAAAATGTACTTACAACATTTTTGAATTAACCCATCTAAAATTGATCTCTATCAAGTCATTTTTCAGTAGTTTTCCTGAAATGTAATTAATAATCAATTGAATCGTATGATATAGTACTAATGATGAAGTTATAAGTTTACAATAAAAATTATAATTTCTCACAATTTTACCACAACCAGAAAATATTTTATTAAAATTTATGAAATAATTATATCATATTGAAACAAACTAATGACGTTTGTTGTATGGGTCTTACACACAATATGAAAAGTCAATACAACAGGAAATGAAGCAATTTAATTAAAATTATCCGAAGAACTAAAAAAAATCCAACACAATACACAAAGCACAATGATAAAAAAAAAAAAGGGAGTGAAGGTAACCGCTCAGGTGAGAGAATGTACCTCGCCATTGAGCAAGTCACTGTAATATTATATGTGTTGAATACTTGAATTACTTAAATTCGAATTTAATGAAAAATAAATGTATATGAAAAACGAATCTGAGCGAAGATGGTCTGTCAGCCTATATTACTACTTACTAAATATATTTTACTATACATTTATTATATTTTATATATTATTATAATATAATACTATTTTAGTTTTACCATTATTAATATGGTAAGTTTAATTAATTTTTTCCAGGAAACATTTATTATATCACCTATTTACATTTAATTGTTTAAACTATACCTACCTAATCGTTTATATTAGTTATATCATAATATATTATTATTATTAACTTTTGAATTAATAGAAACTTACCAATAGTTACCATCGAACGGTGTGATCGAACTATAGGTCCGTGATATGAATGAGCAATTGTATACAATTTATCTAATAAATGTTTTAAAACGATACTGTGTATACATAAGATGTAATAGTATACTTAAGTATAAGTTTCAAATCCCCACAAAAAATATTTTTGAAATCACAACAAAATCACTAAATTGTTTATTCTTCTAATATTGTTATTTTTCGTTTAAATATCTAATTTCGTAAAAATCTGAAACTAAAATATTTTAGAAAAGAATTGTGTTTATACGTTTTAGAGACTTTTTAGTCCCAAATAAATAATCTTTTTATTTAATTTTCAATCATTAGCTATAAAATCGAACATTCTATACATTTCTAACTACAAAACTGTTTGCGAATTTTCGTGATTTTGACAAATATTGTCAAAGTTTGAACTTAAAATGCTTACAAACAAAACCGTGGTTATATGTCTTTAAATTTTAAATAAAAATTAGAATTAGAAATAAAAATAGTTTTACATACCTAATGCCGTTTTTAATTTTTACTAAGAAAATCAATAGAGTTAATGCAATAATACAATTATTCATATTTTACTCGTTGTTGAGTTAGTGTTTCATTTTTTACGCTCATAACATTTTTCCAGCTATTATTTTTCATTTAAAATAGCCAATTATTTTTACTTCAATGAACGTTCTACATTAACTTTATTCTTTATTTTAACTAATTCGACATTATATCAGACAATTTTTTTAAATTAAGATGTCTTATTTTCTTTCTTTTTTATTATAATTTACTGCTGAGTTATTTTCATTTAAAATGCAGACACGATTACACGAAGTACCTAGGTTTTTATGTTTCTCTTTCTCGGTAAAGTATTTATTATTATTTTCGTTACATTTTGCTCGTTTACAGTCTAATAAATAAATGTGTATTATTCAAGTGCAATATTTCATTTATACATTATGTTCAAGTTTGTTTTTGGAGACTAGACACACACTTTTGTTCTATACAACGTTTACGATTGGAATATATTCATACTAGATTATAGTATATTATCAATTCTGCATCTACAATTATTGTAATACTGTTATCTGTATTTACAAGAATAGAATATTAAATAAGATCGTTGTATTCATCACAATGTAAAATTTCAACTTTCTATATGCTTTCAGTTGGGTTGATCTTCATACCTTATTCGTAGCGCAGTTTCCGTTTTCATTTTGATTTCAACATTTGACGAAAAATAAATTCATAGTAAATAGTGTGGTTAAAATAAACGATTGCATCTTTTAGTGTCGCTGCGGCAGGATAATAAAAACGAAACACAGAAAACGTTGGCCTGCAAATAGAGTGACGGCGTAACAGCTGTGTGCTCAACAGGTCTCGGACGTGACGTAAAAGACTTGGTAAGTATATGACAATAATAATATTATAAAGTACGACCGTGCGAGTGTTGAAAACAATCAATAGAGGAAAAAAAAAGACGGATCGTACGAATCAAGTCAAAGTGTTACACGGGAAAAGTAAGTTTTCGGATCAACCGTGGCAGTCGTCGGCCGTGTACCTGCGGAGGAATTAAACACGAAATATACAAAAAAAATAAATACCGTTTCGATTCGCTATCGTGCCGTACATGTATACGCATGCGTGCGTATACCAGACTCCGTGACCGTATACCCGGTATGCGGTGTATGGTGAAGAAATCCTGCCGCGAAATTAGCGTACAGGAATGTCGCGGGCGAGTAACTCGTAAATTCGGCAATCCGAGAAAGGCATTCGAATGCTGTGCGGCGGGGTGGACGTTTGTGTGTCATTGACAACGGACGCGGCCGCGAAGGGTGTGCGTGGTGGGTGGCGCCGCAGCGATAGGTTTTTCGGCGGCGGGGGTGGGTCGGCCGTCGGGGCGGTTCGGTTGAAATTATCGTAATTCCCCGAGGGTCGAAATTACATTTTAAGTCGGGCGCGGTGCGGAATAATGGAGGCGGCGGCGGCGGTTTTAACGAGTATCGAATTAATATTACGAGAATAGCTGCGGCGGACGACAAATGCAAAATCGATGTAAGCCAGGCGCAAAAACCGGAACCCGTTCGCGGCGCCTATGATTTACGAATGTACAATATTATGTATACATACCATTCATTATTTCCATTATTACGACACGGCACATACAATAATAATATTATATATATTATATTATATTATACAGCCGGTACTATTATTGTTGTTGTTGTTAGCGCACCGCGTAAAAACACACCGTATAACAATATAATATTACGACGTACAATATACGTCGAGTCGTTATACTTTGGGCGGCGATGCGTCCGAAAATAACGCGAAAAATAAAACATTGTCAGTTCGACGGGATTACGGAACACGCCGCCGCCGCCGCCGCCGTTATGGTAATAATATGCTAATTATGACGGCGGCGTAGCAGGTCGTGTCGTCACCATACGCGATGATTTGTTGTCGATAAAATGAATGTTTATGGTACGCCTCACCCAGCGCGGGAATAATTTATAATAATAATTTAGGCAATGTACGTATATTATGTAGGTGCACTCAGCAACAAACATGATTTATTCATTATTTTTGTTAATTGTGTAAAAATCCGATTGATGGGCACGTTGATATTATATTTTTGTCGTTCCGTATTTATAATACGAACGAATAAATCAATCGAAATGTTATCATTTCGTTAGGTACGCTTTTTTTTTAAAATTTTTTTCAACAGGGCACGAAATTAAAAAAAAAAAGTTTTACCACAATGATGTTTCACATCGTTTTTAATCAGTACGCCACCTACGACATAGTATTATGAAAACAAAGTAAAATAATAAAAAATACGAAAAGTCTATGTAAACTCGAAAGACAAGAATCCAACCTGACGTAATAATATTAGCGGTTTACTTTTTTTTTTTTTTTAAAAAGAAGAACAATGGTGTCTAGTTTTACGGTGAAAAAACAGAGTTTATCAAGAAATAAACTTTGTAAAATATTACACGTAGCACATCTATTCCACGAATTGGACATTGAATGCTGTTTGTTATCTATTTGTCAGTAGTTTTTGTAACTTTTCGGCAGTACCTACCTGTGCTTACGTGAGAAACTGAAAACTAAAAAATATATTCTTGGAAACCTCTCGATTTTAACATATCATTAGAGACACCGAGTCAAAATAATATCTGAAATCCAACTATATTATAATAATATTATTGTTGTGTTCAAATTAAAAATAATAATTAACTACGTTCTCTTTCGAAGTGCGTTCATCCAGTGACCAGTATTCACTTATTATAACCTTTTTTTTTTTTTATTAATAAAATATAACCGTACTTTCGTTTATACATCATTGATAAATTTAAACTGTACAAGGGAATAATATTTCTTTTAGAAGACAAAATCAATAAGTCTACACGCATACAATGTTTCATTAGTTTTGTTCAAATTTTCTAAACATTATTAAGAATAAAATAATTATTTTTAAAGTCTTGAAAGTGTCAAACATGGTTTAAAAGCATTAAATTGTGCGCAAGATTAAAAACGATAAAAATCAGTCCACCGTATTCCCGAATCACAATAATTCTAAATGATAATAGATCCATGATTGCAGTATTTATAAGTTAACAAGGCATAGAAGAAAAGTGTTTTATGTCTACAAAATATTAGATAGTGCTATCGACGAGTACAATATTGAATATGTAAATATGGATAACCATTAAATGGTCCATTACGCATTAGATTTTTAATTTAAAAAATATAATAAATTTGCATACAGTCCCATCGTAGTGGCTTAAATTAATTCACAATACATATTCAAAGAATACTGCCAATTGGTGTTTATATGCATTTTCCGTTTATTTTAGATTTTAGCTATTTATTTTGCAATGAAGTGGAAGACATTCTGAATGTACTTTTTTTAATTTCACTGCAGTCCAATTATTTTTATAATAACAAAACCATATTATACTATCCAGTTGAAAATATAAAAAAAGACAACTGTTGTTTAGTCAGTTTCTTGAAATTGTTAATGGTGCAAAAACTATGTTTAGAAAAATGTAATTCTGTGCAAAAAAGTATTTATTTATTTATTTATTTTGATACAATTATCTTTTCAAAATCTAAACTTATTATCATAATTATTATTTTTTAATTTAAAGAAGGAGTGACCTTTTCTAACAGCGAATCCCAACGTCCAAGTAAAATAAATATTATGTAAGTTGAAAAATGTTGTTATATAAATAAAATAATTAACACGATACACGTCGTGTTGACGTGTATAATTACACTATTTACATTAAACCGACCTAAAGTTACAGGGTGCATATAAAATACAGGGCCTCAAACGACGATTTTCACGGTCGGTGTCCAAGTCATAATATTATTGTTCGACAACAGGCTCTATAGTTGTGAGAGTTTCCGTACGGAAACGTCATAGAAATCTGAACGAATTTGTATTTAACTAATGAATAATACAGAAATAGGTATTGGGTAGGACGCGTACCTCCTAATATCATGGTAATAGGTATATAATATTATATCATTCTATGTCTACAGGACATAATATTGTATAGAGATTTTCGTGCGGAACGTTTAATGCTTTCGTGTAAAATCCGTCGGGTTGTCGTCGAAAAACGGCGACGGATATCTGCTGGTAGCCACCAGGCGGTGGTGGTAACGTAGAAAAAAATACCCCCGAAATTCGACTAGAGAAGTGAGTGCACGCAAAGCGTGTCTTATCGCCCCACGAAACGGTATTAACGTACAGGGGTGTTGTGAAAGGGTGACAGGTGGGGGTTGAGATTTAGCGGCGAAAAGAACTCGCACACGCATACGCACTTGCACGCTTACCTATCATAATATAAACCATTATAGCAACACATTGCTATATATATATATATATTATAATAATATAATATAAATATAAAATAGGTACATATAAATCGTTATATTGTGTGCGTTGTAGGTATATATAGAACCACCGCCACATCCACCACCATCACCACCACCACCTCCACCGTAATCATAATCTATTCATGATGGTTATTATTAATGTGGACGTGATGGCGGCGAGAACACCAGGTAGGTCCAATTAGACCGATGATAGCTTTCGGCGCTAATTTTCGGTCTACATATATATATATATATAATATATTTATAATAATATATACGTGTAACGCGTCGACCGTGGGCTTCGGATTTATTATCGGCGGGCGTGGAGGAAGGAAATCCATTGCCGACACACGTCAAATTCGTTTATTCGGATGTGCGTGCTTGTGTGTGTGTGTCCGAGCTATATAGTTTGGGCCCTGGAGGAGGGAGGAAATTGCGGCTGGAAGAGAGTATTTGGGGTCGGTGGCTATTTACGTCCGCAGCGTATATATATGTACTAGTTGCTCGCTGTCGGCGCGTGTTGATTGTTCGACTCCACAAAATTTCGCACGACCAAAAACGATCGGTTATACGGCGATATCTGCCACCTTCGTGTTATATTTGTAGGCGCCCACGACGGTCCGTTTTCACAGATTTATTCTCGTCCATCGAAAATTATATTATGTTTCCCGACGCTCGAAAAACGCGAGTAGTGTACACGCGACAGCCGAATAGGAGTCCGTGATTTTCCATTTTTATTTTTTTTGCGAAAAATAACTGCCGACGCTGAAGTTGTAGTGATTTTGCTCTCTCTCTCTCTCTCTCTCTATCATCGTATACCCATATAATATTTGTAAGCTCTGTATAGATGAATATTAAAAAAACGACGATGATATTGCACACTTTATAATGTCTTATTTGTCTCGTGTTCATTTTACTTAGGATTTACTTAAATTTTCCTTACCGATACACTACAGCTAGTGTACACACCTTGTATACACTACTTAAATACGATCGGTTCTAAATAAGCGCATATTGTAATCGCCTCTTTTTTCCAAAGCTCCACGGTTCCGAGGCAAGTTTGTTGTTAGTTCCTGAACAATAATTTTTTTCTAAGGCAGGGTTGTTAGCTCAGCGCTAAACCCCCAACCTGGAGGACCAGTCTACTCCAACCAATTAAGGTCAGAGTAGGGCTATTGCAGTGTACTTACTAAGTACACTGGGCGATGGGCACGCCACTTTCCCTACGCTTATTGCAATAATTGCTACAAGAAACATGTAAATAAAATAGGCGACTGCAGATGTGCATGGTGCATCCAATCCTGCGTACGCAATCCTCGGGAAAAGTGCGGCTCGTAACTGGGGCTGGACATGGCACGGATGCTCGTTCGATACTCATTTTTCTGGATTGTTGCTCATCTCTGTGAAAACGCACTTAGAGTCGGCGCCGATGTGAAAACTGTAACGGTTCGATGGAAAAATCGTTGGAAATCGAACGCCGACGACAGACCTCACCCGCATAGTTTTAACGACGGCTACGTCCGTCGTCGTAATACTCGTATTACTTCGTTACACCGATAACTCCCTAAAAATATCGAATATAAAGGTAGGTTTCCACTACACACGTTCACGTGCACAACATTGGCGGAGTGTGAAAACAAATTGGCCCGGAAAAACTATTTGACCGGCCTTCGAAATGTATTTCGTCCTGGGTATATTCAGTAATTTTCTTAAGGTAAAAATGTATACTTTGAAGTTTTATATGCCGCTCTCAAATCAGTTATTATTACCAAACAAAATAAATCATATTTTGCGCTTGATAAAAACAGATTCCGATATAAAATTTAAAAAAGTACTTATATTATTTATTTTATGCCTAGATTTGAATCCAATAAATCACTATTATTTTTGACAATGTCAATGATGCCTCAATATTATTAATAACGCAAATGTATTTTTTTTATTAATTATTGATAAATCCCTACGCCAGCGGGATATCGCGACTGGTAGTGGTGGGGGGGGGGGGGGGGGGGGTAGCTGCAGTCTGTTCATAGTTTCAAACATATAATAATTAGAGTTCAATTATGTTGAATGGTATTGATGTTTAAATTGTGTGCGTTGTTTGTATTTCAATAATACGATGTCTTTCTACTTGTACCTCATATAATAATAATATTGTATTGTGATATATTTTAACTGTATGCTGATACCTGACTGTATGTACTTTGTGTGCGTAAAATGAATTAATTAAATTTTGTTTTAGATAGTCTCAACTGTTTTATTCACTATCGATAAATCGTCTATTTGACTAAGTTCGCCGTGTTAGGTTCGGGGCAGGGCGCGTGCCTGTGTGACAAACACACTTGCGCTTACAATCATACCCGTACACGGGTGGCAAAAAAGATAAAAATTTCGTTGGCAACTATCCAACTCGTCGATAAGCAAGGTTCTTTAAACTCGCAGGTCATACCAGCAACCGTTGTAAGTTCGCGACTGAAGAGGCGAATGCCGTCCACTGTACACGTCCAGGTAGGTTTCCACTATACATACTTTCACGTTTTCACATATTGGTGGACATTGGCAAACGGGTTAGGGATTAAAATTCTACACGATAGCCGATATTATCATTACCTATAAGATATTTTAGTCAAAGATATATTGTCTTGGTTAGGTTAGGCCAGGAAATGCTCATTCCGCGTGTACGTCTTTTATTTTACATAAAATTGTCTAACTGGGTTACAAACGAAACGGCGCTGTGGTCATCAACATTAGGTATAAGAGGTAAGAACGAATAAACACACGCGGTACATGAAAATCTTATACCACGGATACCAACCAGTCGCAGCAAAGGGTTTTTATTCACAGCGGTGGACTATGCCAGCGGGATATCGCGACCGGTATAGTGGGCCGCTGCAGTCTGTTTATGGTTTCAAACAAATAATAATTAAAGTTCGATTATGTTGAACGATATTGATGTTTGAACTATGTGTGTATTTTAATAGTATAATATTACTTGTACTTCATATTATAATAATATTATATTGTGATATTTTCTAATTGTATATGCTAATACTTGACTGTAGGCACCTACTTTGTGTGCGTAATTAATTTTCCGTTTTTTGTTGTATATAATTTTGTTTTATAATATAGTCTTAACTATTATATATCTGTAGTTAATAGCTATTCGAATTGATTTACAAAACAAATTAAGGTATTTAGCACTAGTCAAATATTAATTGTAAGTATTCTTCAAATATTGTCCGAATAAATTTGAATTCATGTACAAAATACAATTCTACGAACATTAAAACATGTTATTTGACGAATTTGTGCTTATTATTTTGCATACATTTTCAGTTTGTAGTGCTGAATGCTGATCGATAATAATATGATTTACGCTTTCTACGTTTACGCTAAATGCGGCCGCGTTGGTGGCCATAATTCAGAGTATGGTTTGGTAATTTTCCAGTAAAATTTAATCTCGTTAAACAAAATTGTATGCACTATTTTAAACGCATAATTTTTAACGCATCGTGAGTTTAATTTTGTAAGCGAAAATTAACGGTTTATAGAACTGTTTTAAAAAGCACATTTACGCTTTCATTATATTAATAATAATTGTAATAAAATGTGAACGTAAATAATTTACATACGTGTTATGATTGGTTGAAACTAAACGTCTAAACTTGAATTTTTTCCTACTGTGATATATTAATATTGAACACCGGGTATAGCAATGGTATACAACACGGTTTATGGTAATGCGAATTTATAAGCATGTTGTACTCAATAAAGTACCTACATAATTAAATCGTACTTAATAAACTATTATAATTACTTTGTGTCGGGTACTTAAAAACAATAATGTTGATAGTATTTTTCTTGTTTTATAAATTGTACAATGATTTATGAGTGGAATAAAAAAAAATAATTTTATTCGATATTTGCAATCATACTAAACCTTGTGAATCGTTTCAAACTTTTAACTACCATTAGTGGTTGTAGTTTTCTTTAACGATCGTGTTTGTGTAATATAGTTGAGAATAATAATATTATGATAACGAATGATCCGCTTTTGGATTATAACTCCACTGAAACTTTGTAAAGGCTTTATCAACTATTTGTCTTTGTGGAATATTTAGCGGTCCTCGAAACGTGTCGATGAGCTGTTTACCTAGAACCGTTAGACAAAAGTTTTCAATTCACAGTGAGGCGATACTATGCACTACAGACAACAATGATAAAAAAATATATATTTTTTATCTTTTTTTTTTTTTTTATTACATATATTCATAGAAATTGTCTTATTACAATAACGAAGTGGAAAAATTATGTATCCAATTACATAAAACTTTAAACTTCATTGTTCGTATATCTATATATTAGCTGGTTAATCAAAGTTCAACGATTCGACCAGATATCTGGATTTGACACCACGAGTAAAATAATTAAATTTCGTACTGATGTTAAACTATTATGTACCTGTAATACCTAATATCACGTTTAAATGTTTGTAATTTGGAAATATAATTTTTATTTTACAAGTGATTAAAAATCAAAACGATAGCTATAAAAAAACGTTTTACGATGTTAATAGTTACTATATGGTAGTTTTTTGTTTTCATTGCCTAACTGATTTAAATTTTTTTTTTATCAATTGTTCGTAGAAATTGTCTTTTTAGAATAACGAAGTGGAATAATAGTGTATCAAAATATATACAACATTAAAGTTAATTGTTCGTATATCTATATATTAGCTGGTTAATCAAAGTTCAACGATTCGACCAGATATCTGGATTTGACACCACGAGTAAAATAACTAAATTTTGTACTGAAATGTTAAACTATTATATGTTTATATACCTACACTTATTAACACGTTTAAATGTCTGTAATTTGGAAATATTATTTTTACTTTATAAGTGATAAAAAACGATAGCTATAAAAAAAATGTTATACGATGTAAGAAGTTACTATATGGTGGTTTTTTGATTTCATTGCCTAAATGATTTTAAATTATTTGCATACCTTGACAATGATACGATATCAAATTGTTATTTAATGACTTTTAAACTGCGCTATTCTATTTTCATCTGTAATGATCATTACTTGGAGACTTTTTGTGACAGCCGAAAATATATTATATATAATAGAAATCTCTCTACTCGGTATCTGATCAACATGATAATTAAATTGTATTGAAAAAATGTTTTTTAAAAAAAAACTTCCGATATTTTATGGGTTTTTTGTGTTAAAAAAACATGATTGACTGAAAAAAAATAAAATGGTGATTTTAATTTCGTCCGAAAGGTGAAGAGTACGCAAAAGCGAACTTTTCCATAGTTTTATAAGAAAACCTTTGGTGTTACGAGTGTCTGAGAACCGTTAAATAGAAAGAAAAACTCACGAAGATGAAATAAAAAAAAAAGTTTCGTAAATTGTTATCAAAAGAATATTTAGCCGCGTCTTGGTGGGACTTAATAAAATATTGCATTTATGAAGAACGAAAAGAATATACACGTCCTGCAATTTAAAATTTAAATGCATCGCGCACTTAATGAAAACACATTTTGTACTATTTCTTTGTTGGTGTATCACTCCTGTAACGACATAATAATTATAGCGTAGACATTTCATAACTTCCCTCGGCAAGACGTCGTGATCATAAAATATCTCATTGGCCTTTGTAACGGTAAGTACGCAATGTGTGTCAACTAGTTTTTTCCAATACAGGTACGACCGATATAAGACGAAATCGTCTGTGGTTCCAATATGGAACTTAAAATTGCCACTTATATACATAGATTTTGTTCCGTTAAATACGTTTCAAGTATAGGTATAGTTATCGCTCAAAGTTCGTCTAAAATTTGATATCGTCTGAAAAGTGTAAATAAGTTTTTGACGGACGGCGTAGTGCCTGCTTTTTCAAAAGATTAAAATCCACTCCCGTTTTCAATAATATATTAAACTCTTTTCGGAAGAAACAATCGCTATTATTTGATCATAAACGATTGCGTGTAGGCACTAACCGATCAGACTTAAATCTTAGCTGATGTAAAGATAATTTGCTGACAAATTGATACGAACACGCGCCGTTGTCGTCTTGCATAATATATCATATAATTCCGAAAGCATTAATAAAGACCTGAGGGCAACAATAAGACTTCTCCAATTAATATCATTTATCAGGAAGCACTTAAAACTGTTTTAAAAATTAAATGATAAAATAAAAATTAACAAAAAATATATTTAGATCCAACAGTGACGAGTTGTCATAATCAAAATTTTTTGTCGTAAAAAAAAAAAACGAAACTTGGAGATGTCTTATTGTTGTACTAAGAAATGATATACATATTCGTTATGAGTAAAAATAATGTTATCTAGTGTAAACTTACCTGTATAATTGTTAAAAATCACTTATTTTCAAAGGAAATAATATTTATCATCACAAGGTATGATAATATCAAAATCAAAAAATAAAAATTTGAGATTATTAAAACATGGCAAAATCACTGGGATTCAATTCCCTCCAGCAACAAACTCAGAAACATAAAAAAATCTATATTCAAATGGGCATATCCAGAATAGGCCATTCCCACATCACGCACTCATATCTGATAACCAAGGAAATCCTCCCCTCGTGTGACACATGTAAAACTCCCCTTACAATGGCACACATCATTATTGACTGCCTCAAATACTCAACCGCACGTTTTCTGCTCAACAATCCAAGGTCACTAGAAGAAGCCCTCAGTCAACATAACTCCGGCAACATTTTTAAATTTTTCAAAAAAATAGAATTAGATAAAAAAATGTAAATATTATAATGTACTACCTATAATAGATTATGTATAATTTTATATTGTAAAAACTCAATTTTTTTAATTTCAGGCTAATAATCTTTGTAATTGAGGCCTTTATGTTAATAAAAAAAAAAATAAAAATTTGAGATGTCTTGTTGCACTAACAAGACATCACCATTTATATGAAATCTCTGAATTCAACAATTTAACCTAACCTAACCTAACAGTCGGATTTGTCTGGTTGTTGTAGCAAACAACGCCGTTTTTTTTTTCGATAATGCGCAATCGAAAACCGATCTTGATCAAAATATGGAGATTTTCTGTTGTTGTCCTCGGGCAATTTTAGGGAGCGTCGTGTAAATCAGTATATAGTTCGTAACCAGCGATACGCTACAGAATTCTGTATAATATGAATTTAATATATTATTACAACTGAAGAGTGCAGTTATCATATAATATAATATAGTTGCCGCCTTAATGCACGCTTGGCTCGGTGCTTTACAATACTCTTTTACGATGAGACATATTTTGCTATTCGGTCCGATACCGCCGGGAAAAGAATCATCGATGTATTTCTTTGGAATCTTCAACGTAACCGGCACAATATTTAAACGTTTTTGAAACGGATTATTATGATCTCGCTTTATGAGGCCTTTTCTGACGTTTTTGAAGTCGCCGTCACGAAACAAACAATGTAATATTATACAGATTTAATATTCGTCGCTTTTCGTTTGGTTCACTCGCCGTTTTTATTTTCTATCAGCTGTGCCTTTAATATATGGTCGCCAAAGAGAATCACGCAGCACAGCACCCAGACAAATATAATTTCTCACGGTCGTACAATAATCGTTATTTTCTGAGGGTAAGCCATGTCGCGTGTACAACGTTTGTACACAGGGTGATTCGCAAAGCACGCGTACATCCACCGTTTGTTCCGATAAAATGAAATAAATAAATACACTCAGTTTTTATTTTTTATTTTTTTTCCTATATATTCTATATGGAGACGAAAACTCATTCTTTTCAAATCGACTACGCGTTTTTCATCATACGGTAATTTTTTAAGCTGAAGATTTATTTTTTTAAATCAACATTTGGACGAATAGTTTCTGAGTTATTCAATATTGCAGGACACGAACTAACAATGATTTAGTTTTTAATAATTGCTCTTCAATCGTTTATATAAAATATAATAATTCGACGGCCAACGGGCAAACGGCCGTATTCGCCATGAACACGATTTTTCAGGAGAGCGAAAAAATACATTTTTCCTTCTGAATATTATATTATGATATTATAATATTATGTTACGTTTAGTTTTGTACTAATATTATGATATACTAGGAGACGAAATCATAAAGATGCGGTAATAGGTCTTAAATGTCTAGAGAGATTTTAATAAAAACTTTAATTTAAAAACGCATCGTTGGAAGGAAAACTTGGGTGGGCGCAACGAGGGTGGGTTGCGAGTCGCCCCGTACAAACGTGCGCACGATATTATTATCATTATTATTATTGTGATACGACTTAGGTATTTGTTTATCGTTTCCTTTGTCGAGACCGTACAGAGTTGGATCTCGTTTTCGGTAAAACGGGTGCGCGTGACGGCGGTTGTCGGCGAACCGTGAGCGCGACTTTCGCAGGAAACGAAATAACGTCCGTTCGATTATCGTTATTAACTCGGCCCCGGCCATATTTATTAGTGTAATATCTATGATACACATACACTCAGTTTTTATTAATTTTCATGATTTTCCTATATCCGAAGACCACCGCATGCGTCTTATGGAGACGGAAACTCATTATTTTCAAATCGACTACGCGTTTCTCATCATACGGTAATTTTTTAAGCTGATGACTTTTTTTTAAAGCGTTAATGCATTCAAATCAAAATTTGGACTAGTAGTTTCTGAGTTGTTCAATATTGCAGTACTAACGATTATTTAGTTTTCAACAGTTGTTCTCCAATCGCTTATATAAAATATAATATTTTACGTTTAGTATTGTATTAATATAATAATATGTTCTAGAGAGATTTTAATAAAAACTTTGATTTAAAAACGCATCGTTGGAAAGAAAACTTGGGTGGGCGCAACGAGGGTGGGTTGCGAGTCGCCCCGTACAAACGTGCGCACGATATTATTATCATTATTAATATTGTGATACGACTTAGGTATTTGTTTATCGTTTCCTTTGTCGAGACCGTACAGAGTTGGATCTCGTTTTCGGTAAAACGGGTGCGCGTGACGGCGGTTGTCGGCGAACCGTGAGCGCGACTTTCGCAGGAAACGAAATAACGTCCGTTCGATTATCGTTATTAACTCGGCCCCGGCCATATTTATTATGGTGTAACATCTACGATATTATTATTGTACTCCTCTGCGTCCGGCCAATATTTATGTCGGTCGTTCGGCGGGCTTTTTGCGCTGCATGTGCGATATATTCTTCCGGCCGGTCACCGTTCCGTTATTATTATGAAAATAATAATTAAACGCGACCGCCACGACTGGCGATTTCACACAATCCGTAACCATACGCGCACGCTGTACAAACACGCTTGTCGCACTCAACCCGAAGTGTTACCGCATTGCAATAGCACAACATTTTTGCCGTCCGAATTCCAATAATGATGTGCACTCGTACGGCGCTCATTAGATGAAACCCTCGTGCGGTGCGTCATCCATGCCCGGTACACCGTTTTATTTTTGGCGTTCTCAAAAAAATTACCGGCCTTTTCATATTTTTTTTTTCTGTACGGCAGCCGCAGGTTTCGAGTGTGCTCCACTTGACCGAAAAGGGTATTCGAAACGGATGTGTTAAATTCAGTGAATTCATTGAGTTAAATCATTAACCATTGTGCCTATATTATGGTATACGAAAAATCAATTTCGAACGAAGACGGCGGGTGTTTATGTCATTGAATTGATTATATTTGTAATATTATTAATAGTATTTTTTTAATATGATAGGTCGAACTAACTTTCGTCAAAATTATTATATGATTTAACTTAGGTACCGCACGGGACGGTTTAAAATGGTTCGTGGTATGGCCGTAGAGGCTCTGTATTTGAGTCAAAACAAAACAAGAAAAACACATTCGTCGTTATTTATTGTTAAAATATAAAATTTCAACTTAAGTGAACAGTTAAAGAAAAAAAAATTATATTAAAATAAAAACTACTACTGTAAGACCCATACAAATGTTCTCTTTAACCCCGAGTATCTAAAATATTTTTAAAATGTACGTAACTTAAATTCATATGATTGTTCAATCATTTTTTTTCATTATCCGACGATAATATTAAATTAATTTACTGATAAGATTATTTACTATAAAACAGAATGTTTAGGTATTGCACATGCTAAACGCATGTATTATTAATTATTATGTATACAATATTGAGTTAATAGTTTAATTTATCAGCATTTAAATAATAAATTATTGATAGTATCGGGGAAGTATTAGGGATACTTAGTTACCCGGCACCGGCGGTGCGTTATCTATTAAAAAAAATCAATAAATTATGATGAAAATCAGATTGTTTTTGCAATATTACAAAAATGCACTGAGGAAATTATAGTGTAGAAAGTTACGTGGATCATACACTACACACTCTCTCTATATATATAGTCGCCATGTTGCTAATAAACTTCAGTGTATAATGTATTAATAAATATAATTTACATTAAGCGTAAAATATTTAACTGAACCGAACAGTTTTATGGGTGTGACACGGTTGTTTTTTCGAGGCGAATTTTTTCTCAACGTGTCTGTTTTAACGTTCAAAAAACATAATTAACAATCGGGATGATTTAATGTTTCACATATTTTTTTATGGTTTTTCGTGCTCCCCCGTTGGAAACGAAGCAAATAACGTTTAACGAACGTGACGTTTCAGTTTGACGATTCAATTTTTGTCTATAGACGAACGCAATATCATTTAAGTATAATATTATATTTTGTTTTTAATTTTTCATACATTTTGTAATTCAAGCAAAAAACAATTTCAAACATTTCACCGATATTTTAAATGTTGCCTTGGTGTAAATGAGACATAGGTAGGTATCATTAACATCATATAGTATTAGAGTAGGTTTATATAGTATAATTAACATTATGGAGTTCTACCTTTAACTTCGATAAATATATTTATTTGTTTACTCACGCGAGACACATCAAACAAACCTTGTTGACTATTTGAGTGGTACGCCTGCATTAAAGCAAATTAATAAAAAGTTGTAATGATAAGTAGGTATTAGCATTGCAGGTATTTTCCAAAGTATTACTGTCGCCATTATTTTATGTATTGAACATTTTATTTGTATTGGGTGTAAAGGCTTAATGTTGTAATTTAGTATTTTCTTTTCTCTTTGAATTATGCCCATTGAAAAATATTCGATTACCGAAATGACCGTTCATTGGAAATTATATTGTACTATGCGAAAATTACTATTTTCAACAGAGCTGTGAATTTAATGCACTAACTAACATTAAAAAATGCACTTAAAATACAAAAAATTACAGTATAAAATTCACTAAAAATGGTTTTTAATTTAATTTAATTTAAATATTTATATTAATATTATAGGTTATTATACATTGGTACATTACATTTTACATGCATAAAAAAGTGTTTATTTAATAAAAAAAAAAAAAATAAAAATATTGATTGAATTTGAATTATTTTTTATACTATATTCACCTGAAACATTTTTTTAAATTTTTTGTACGTATTCATTTTGTTAAAATAATAAAACAAACTTAAATATATTTATTTGCTGCGGGTTCCTTATTCACCTTAAATCTTTACTATTGCAATGGAGAAAAAAAAATGTTCATCAAACATGTCAATTGACGGAATTCGATTAAAAATACCGGTAAATGAATTGAAAAAGTAAAAATATGACCTAAAAATGCAAAAATAAAAGTTTCATAGATAGATTCGTAGTGACACAATTCAAATGATGTACTTTAAAGATACGTTTGACAATCGCCAAAAAAAAAAAAAAAAAAAAATGCACTCTCCTACAAATTCACAGCCCTAACTATCGTCGCGTTCGATCACTCTGGAATAACACGATGCCATAGTAACTATACACAGTAAGGTTACAACACAGCACGTCATATACAAGACAACAATGTATATATACATATATGTTATGATACATGTATTTGCGTTTCAATAAAGATGTAATATTTAACGTCAATATATCTATACGTATGCAGACCGCAAGTGTAATATACGCGATAATATTATTATTATCCAGCAGCCGCACCGCACGCCGCGAGTTCCGAAATTTGTTGGCGAACGATATGATATCCGACGGATATGTGCATTGGACCACCGAGACATATTCCATTTCCAATTATTTGCAGGGTCCTGGAGCTGAATGCCACGAGATCGGCAAAGTTTCGACGGGGTGTAATTCAGTACGGTACGCTACGTCCCCTCCCCTCCCCTCCCCTCCCCCCACGAAATCCTCGCCCCCGCCGCAAACCGAGGCGGAGCGGAGTCTATACACAACGCCGGCGTGTTGGATTCGATTTCCCACGTTTTAATGATATACGATTGTAACGGACAGTGTTTTGGAAAGGTCAGGTATTTTTCTCCTCGTCGTCCTTTATCACCTCTTGTCCCCTCAGGTTTTCAAAGAAAAGTTTAAATAATATATTAACAATCCGAGACGTGCTTGTAACCGGCTATAGGTAAATATCGCAGAATATACGTAGGTATTGTTTTAATATTAAGAATTATGACGATTGATTCGATATTGTCTTTCGATTCTGCAGATTTCCCCATGTTTTCGTCTCGATTCGGTAGTTAATGTTATTATGACGACAAATTACCATAGCTACCCGTAATTAGCTGTGCTGCACCGATTGTTTTCACTTCAATTTATCGGCGTAAAACAATACTCGCGTGTTTTTTCACGCCTTCATTAAATATAGGCATGTGTTGTGATCCTGTCGATGCGCTCTTTAGCAAATGTTTAATAATTATTTGATTTTTTCGATAAAATCGTGAACAGGTGAGATCATTAATTGATTTGGAAAAATTTTGAATTCTCGAACTGCATTGCTGAGGAGAAGGTGTGTTTTGTAGTAGGTAAGAACATCGGAAGGTTATGAGTAAAGACCGGAATTATATTCTCTTAAAATACCTTAAATATGATGCTAATATACTCGAAAAAACCTTAAAATATTCTCATTATATTCTCTTAAAAATTTAAAAAATATGCTAAAATATGGAAAATATACAAAAAAAAAAGCAAAAATATACAAAAATAATCAATAAACATCATTATATTTACTTTAAAATGCATTTAAAATTTTTTTTTTTTCAATTTTATATTAATAGTGAGTTAATTATTAGGTATTTAAAGTTTCGTATTCTAATGGAATATTATTGCACTTTAGTAAGAATTGGAAATGATAAAATAAAAAATTGTAAATGTCCAAAAAATTTTTTTCCTGGGTACCGTAATATTAAAATTAAAAATAAATACAAATTTTTTCTCACAATTTACGAAATATTCCAAAATATGCTAAATGAGTTAAATATTCTCTAACCCATAAAATATTCTCAAATATGCAAAAAAAACTTTTTTCTGTGCATTCAGAATTGAACAAATCATCCACATTTTTTACTCTCATAAGACTCCATAGACCCAGTAACGATATGTAAAAACATATAAATCCTGTCTTTAGTTATGAGTTAACGATCATTCGACAAAGAACGCATATGACCGCTGCAGATATTGTTTACGCATGTGCGAAATGATAAGTAATTTTCAAGATGAGAGGCAAATATAATGTGGTCTTTTTCCAAGTTAATCACCGAAAAAGTTCGCTCCGATGGGAGAAAATGTGTTTATGTGATTTAAAATTATTTTAGTAGTTTTCCCGAGTTAAGATAACTCATGAGTTTGTTAAAGGTTTTATAATACTCGTGTACGATATGAATGACTGTCCGTGTAATATGTACGAATAATCTTTTTCCGAGGTTATTATTGTGGAATTTTCTGTAATAGCGCTTTTGATTAAAAACCATATTATTACCTACTCAAATTAAGTATGTTATATTTACAAACTCTCGTAAGCCATTAGTCATTTCTTTGATTGATTATGACTCATAATTTATGAGTTTATGTATCGCCAACAGACAACAATTATTAATCGTCTACCTTAAAATAAATAATATAGAAACAAACCTGATATGACATTTATACTATTAATACGGTGAAATATTATTTGTAACCACCTGTAATTTTCCATAGATCTCAAGTAATTGTCTATAATATACAATCAATAAAACGCAATAATAACAACAAAAAATTGTACAAGAAATTATGTGTACTCGTGACGTTTTCATTGTACACAGTTTCACAGTCGTATATAAAATTCATATCCATAATATTATGTATGGCTTATATAGAATTCATAATGTTTTCAAAGGGAATTCTAATATAATATAATATTATTTGTGTTTAGGTTTTCCATACATTGCTATTGTAGCCGTAGTTTTGTTAGTGTTATTTATGTATTTGTAAATTGTTTTCAAATATTTGTTTATTTTTAATTAACACTTTGGGATAACACTCGTGTTCAAGAACGTAGAATCTGACTCGATTCAATAATAATATGTCTGGTCGCTCATGACTAAATAAACAATAATAACAACAAAAAATTGTACAAGAAATTATGTGTACTCGTGACGTTTTCATTGTACACAGTTTCACAGTCGTATATAAAATTCATATCCATAATATTATGTATGGCTTATATAGAATTCATAATGTTTTCAAAGGGAATTCTAATGTAATATAATATTATTTGTGTTTAGGTTTTCCATACATTAGACTTGCTATTGTAACCGTAGTTTTGTTAGTGTTATTTACGTACTTGTAAATTGTTTTCAAATATTTGTTTATTTTTAATTAACACTTTGGGATAACACGAGTGTTCAAGAACGTAGAATAGACGATTAAAACTCTGACTCGATTCAATGATAATAATATGTCTGGTCGCTCATGACTAAATAAACAATAATAACAATAAAAAATTGTACAAGAAATTATGTGTACTCGTGACGTTTTCATTGTACACAGTTTCACAGTCATATATAAAATTCATAATGTTTTCAAAGGGAATTATAATATAATATAATATTATTTGTGATTAGGTTTTCCATACATTAGACTTGCTATTGTAACCGTAGTTTTTGTTAGTGTTATTTATGTACTTGTAAATTGTTTTCAAATATTTGTTTATTTTTAATTAACACTTTGGGATAACACTCGTGTTCAAGAACGTAGAATCTGACTCGATTCAATAATAATATGTCTGGTCGCTCATGACTAAATAAACAATAATAACAACAAAAAATTGTACAAGAAATTATGTGTACTCGTGACGTTTTTATTGTACACAGTTTCACAGTCATGTATAAAATTCATATCTATAATATTATTATGTATGGCTTATATAGAATTCATAATGTTTTCAAAGGGAATTCTAATATAATATAATATTATTTGTGTTTAGGTTTTCCATACATTGCTATTGTAACCGTAGTTTTGTTAGTGTTATTTATGTACTTGTAAATTGTTTTCAAATATTTGTTTATTTTTAATTAACACTTTGGGATAACACGAGTGTTCAAGAACGTAGAATAGACGATTACAACTCTGACTCGATTCAATGATAATAATATGTCTGGTCTCTCATGACCAAATAAACAATAACGAATACCTATATAGATAACCATTATACCTACGCATTAACTTTTTGTCAACGTCATTTTTAATTAACCTCCATACATCAATTATTTCATTAACATCCACACTGCAGCTATGGTAATAATTGTTAATATTACTACCTAGTTTATTCAATCATCTCAAATGATTTCGATAATTCATCTTATTTAAATATTTGCTCTATTAAATCCGATTTTAGTAATAGTTCAGTCTAGGCGTATAAGTGAACACAAATAAGAGGAACTCAATTAATTTTATATGGGTTTATTATTTTCTTTTGACGACTTTCAATCAGAGTCCAGTTTATGATTGGATAACGACTATTATAATTTTATTCTTATAACTGACTCTTTTTTTATTATATTTTTTAGTTTTTTTCTCACTTCTATCCCGTGTTGACTTTATTCGCTTTTTTATGACATCATTAAAGTTTACGCTGTTTGCGGCAAAAACGAATCGTGTAAAGTGGACCGACTTCTTCTCTACCTCCACACACACACACACACACACAAACACACAAACCCACACACACACACACACACACACACACACACACACACACACACACACACACACACACACACACACACACACACACACACACACACACACACACACACACACACACACAGGCATACATACATATACGTATTTGTTTTACCATCGTAATAAAAGATAAGCATTGCAAAGGGGGTGGTCATGGGAAAAAAACAACTGGATAGAAACTTTCACAATTATCTTGTACAGCTCTTTTCCACGCTTTCCCGTAGATTTGACTGAAAACCAACGGGTTTTGTTCGCATAAAAAATAAATACTAAACTTTTCACACTAATGAAAAAGTACCAGACCAATATAATAGTAAAACCATATTAATTGTATTACTTTGGTGTACCTACTATGGTATGTTATCGCTTCAGCACTAGTGGCAAAACCTTAGTATTTGCACATTTAGCACACCTATTGCGATCGTATAATGTTGATTATAATAATATAGATTATAGATAGACATAACAACACATATAAATCACGATCAAAATTATTTGATTTTAAAACTCTGTCGATATTATTATTCTCATATCACTATGATTTATTTCCAATATGTCACTTTAATAAAATTTGATCCGTATAATAATATTACAGTTAAGACTAGAATTGTTCTAAATATTGCTTATTATAAGTAACTGACATTATTGACTTGGAAATTAACATTATTTACTTTTGAATTAGGGGAAAAAAATAAACAACTGAATCTAACGATTGGTACCATTATTGTTGCAGATGATAATACAATTGACAGATGATAATACTTAAACTGAAGACAATTTAACAATGACCAACAATTTTTAATTATTTATTTAGTGTGTTGTGCGTCTAAAAGTTCATGACGGATGGGCATGGTTCGTTAATTTTCAATATGTGAAAGTTAATTTTTGAACCAAGTCGTAACATAGAAAAATACACATTGATCTAAAAATGTAAACGGTCTCTATTACAGCTGAAAATTCCACAACAAATCAACTAACCACACAAATCCACTAACTAGTATCTAACTTAGCCAAGTGAATTCACTCCAGATAACACTTCACGCCAATTAAATATACTCTGGTGTCGAGATCTCTTGAATGTATTAATATCTAAAAACTTTTCTTCTCCCATTTCAGAGGATTTCCACACTGATGAGTCTTCTTCCCCATGTAATTCATGTTATTAAATATTAGTTTAACTTACCAAATTTACTTACTGTACATCAATTAGAGGTTGTAAATATACTTTTGTTTAAATAATAACGACAATTATAAAAAAACAAAGAAATTATCTTAGGCTTAAAAAATAATAATTTGCTTATGGTAACTACAAAATCAATTAATGAAAATACAATAACCAAAAAACATTTAGATTCAAACGTCTTATACATTAACCTAACCTAACGCGTATAGTCGAGAAAATTAATATCGACTATCGCCCAATTGAACACTTGAAACGTTTTGAAATAGCACAAAGGGAACATTTTGTCCACAGCTAAAAACTTAAACATATATATATGTATTTTTGTTGGACTACTCAAACGGCAGGGCTGAAGATGCTCGTTGAAAAAAAAAGTAAAAACCTTTCAGAACGAATATATATATTATTGGGTGTTGAAGAACGTCCGTATACGTTGAAATTCACTAATTTTTCACTGTGTGATCGTCTAAAACATCTTTAGGAAAAATCCAGTTTAACAATGTTCGACCTTTTTGTTTTATTTTATAGAAAATCTGAGTTTACCGACTTGTTGAATGTGAATATATTCAAAATGTAATTACTTTATTCACTAAACTTACGAAAAAAAACATTATTATTTATATTTCAATTGCACAGCCAACGAGCATATTGTAATATTATTATAGTAGTAAGTGTATTGTAGTTACGAATTCGTGTTTTTCTTGGTAAATTAACAAAACAATGATTATGTATTATAATATTAAATATTGACATTGTAGATAGGCACACTATTCTCGGGAAAAGTTAAATGTCTCTCGTCGAGGCAAACAGATCTCTCGATAAATTATTTCAAATTTTTGAACAGCGGCGTGGCGTCTAGTTTAGTACTGCACTTCTGATCACGTTTGCACACGTAGAGTAACGACGACCACCGTCGTGGGGCAAGCGCCTACACTTGTGTTTAAGTGTCATGTTTGGTGAAAAGCCTGCGAATCGGTAGCACGTGATCAAGTCAATTCTCTAAGCCGTTCTTCATTCCGGTTGAGCGGTTGCACTTGTTTTTTATGTGTTATATGATTTTACGGTTTGTAAATATACCGATTTTTTCATGCAGTATAATCACGTATACTAATTATAAATTAATAGAGCTCATTAAATATTGACATTGCAGTTAGCCACACTATTTTCGGGAAAGTTAAATGTCTCTCGTCGAGGCAGACAGATCTCGATAAATTATTTAAAATTTTTGAACGGCAACGTGGCTGTCTAGTTTACTACTGCACTTCTGATCACGTTTGACAACACAGAGTAACGACGACCATCGTTGTGTGTCAAGCGCTTACACTTTGTGCCCAAGTGTCATGCTTGGTGAAAAGCCTGCGAATCGGTAGCACGTGATCAAGTCAATTCTCTATAGTCTCATAATCGCTTTAAGACACTGATCTTGATTTGTCCTCTCCATATACTGTATAATAATAGCAGGGGCACTGGGCTGTCACGTTATCTAATCTTGTTTGGTCCGTTCTTCATTCCGTTCCAGCAGTTGCGGATGTGTAATATGATTTTACGGTTTTTAAATATACTGATATTTGCAGGCTGTATACGTCATCACGAATTCTAATTTTAAATGAAGAGAGCAATTTATTTATTAATTTACAGCCATGAAATGTAACATGATATTATTATTTGATTAATTAGTTACACGTGTCGTAATGGTCAAGGTACAACGGAAAGATTTTGGTTGAAATGCATAAAAACTATAGTCTGTAATAATTAATTATATTCTTAATTTCTGAATATGATAAGTTGGTGCGTTTATCATATTTAAAATGACGATAATAATATTATATATTATTATTTTCGTAATACTAAATAATATACTTATTATAGTTGTTTATTATAATAATAAAAATGATTACTATAATATATTTTTATATTATGTTAAAATTTTAAAATATTCGCGAGTTAATTGTATTAAGATTGTTAGTCTGCATTGCGTGTTTTTGCTTGGTGGATCAGATAAAAAAAAATACTAAGTAAACAGTTTTTTTTTGTCACAAAAATTAAAGTTTAGTGATTGGAAACTAAAAAAAAGTCAAATAATACATTTTTTTTTCATAACTAAAAATGAGTCATCTGATAAGTTATTCGTTTTTATAAACAACGTTCACTTATTCATAGATAATAATACTTAATAGTGTAAACAACAACATGTGTTTATAAATAATTAATTTATTTGAGCTATTCATATTGTATAATTATATTGGCATGTAAAAATGTATATCAAACATTTTGGTAGTATACTCGTATTAATATTAAATGTAAACATTATTTTTATTTCGGTTTGTGATGGCAATAACGAATTAATGATATTGCACGTCGAACGGCGTGATAGATAGGCAATTTAGCTACACAAATGCGTGCAAAACCATATTATAGTCGTTAGGTGTATAATAATATTGATCTCTCGAAGTCTTATTTATTGTGTATGCTAAAGGGCTTTTTACCACATCCAGTCACAAATTCATAAGACAATTATTTTGAAAAAAAACTCCACGATCAAAATAAATTAAATATAAAATGCACATACCGTTCCATTTAACTTATTTTTATCACTTTAGGTATAATATATTATGTACAATACGTCATTATAGTTATTGTGCACAGTGGAAACTATGGAAGTCGCTCTGCTGTATATCGAGTGTAAGTACCTCGTCATTGAGTAGGTCACTGCAGGATATGTTAAATTTTTATTTAATGATTGTTGTATACGAAAAACAATTTTGAATAGACATAGTTGTTACACACTATTTCTATGGATATAAATATATTATATAATAATATATTTTATAATTTATTATGATTATTATAATTTTTTTTTTATGTACCGTAAATACTGTATGTTGAACTACTAATTTTTGACAATAATATCGCATATTTTATCGTAATATTAATTATCATACTATTATTATATCATACATCATATCTATTCATTTAAAAGTCAAAACCAAGTACGGTAGAACGTTGTGAATAGGTTTGTGGTATGAATAGCTTAAAATTAGTATAAATAATATAATATTGAATAGTTCGTTTTGTAAAGAAAACAATAATATATTATACGTAATGGTTAAACCCCTAAACATTTCAATTAGAATAAACTAAAACCCTAAGTGAAAAATTGTTATTTTTCGTTTAAATAGGTATCCAATTACGTAAAAAAATAATAGTCAAATGTCTACAAAAAATCCATAAAAAAAAACTGTAAACCAAATATTTTTTTAAATTTCAAAAAAAAATATTATGAGAAATTTTGTATTTAATTTTCAAGCTTGAGTTATTAATATTATACATTTTATGAACTTTTGACTAAAAATAAAATTGCAAATTGTTATTGTTTTGGCAAATTTGAACTTTTAACGCTTTAAAAATATTCTCTCTTTGAATTTATCAACTTAATTCAACTTATCACATTTTAATAATTCTATTGAATTACTCACAAAATCTAAAAAAGTAGTTAATACAATTGATTTTAAATTTATTTGCATAACAATCAACTGTATGCAGTCATGATTAAAATGTATAATTATTAAGTCTTATTCATTATTAATTTGTAAGAATTTTAATCAATTATTTCTGGTTTCATAAAACTTAAATATACTTAGTTTAATGATCTTATAATTTTTTTTTATTAAATTAATTTTTTGTGGACATCATAATAAACATAATAATATAATACTATTTATATATATTATTTTTATTGATCATTTAAAAAATAATATATATATATACTAAAATCATTTAATTTTAAATTGGATTTTTAAAATAGTTTTATTTTTGTACCTAATCATCATTTAAGTAAAACAAAAGACGTTAAACCAGGTTTCTTTTTTAATTACCCCTACATAAAACTAAAAAACTTGTTCAGCTGTATTGATTCCACAACGAAACTTCAATAGTAAATGGTAACAATAAGTGAAAACATAATAGAGTTTTAGTGTAAAGAACCCCACTGCCAAATATTTGGAACTGGTGGTTTGATTATTTTAATTATTATTTTTACAGTTATTGTATGGCTATTATCGTCTGGAATATTGTTCAATAATTTATATTTATGGCTTGGCAGATCGTATTGGGTATCATTACACAATAGTGAATTCACAGTAATTATTTTGTATTGTGAATTTCCCAAAGTATTTTTTTATTATATGAAAATAAAAAAACCAATAAACTTGAGATAAAAAAAGAAACTTACACATTTTTTTTTTTTTACATAATTATAACCAGAAAAAAAATATAATCTTACCGAAACGGATACTTTATCATCAAGTCACTTCAAATTATTTTGGAGATTATAATTTACTGAAATAATTTATCAGAAATTTAAAAGTGATGTCATGTCATTAATTATGTTTCCCGTAGAGTAAAAATGTTAGCTATACAATATATTTTATATTAATTTTAATCATTCTATGAAATTAATTAAACACAAATTTGTATTAATATGTTAATGCGACAATATAATTTTAGAAACATACAACGGACTAGTATAAATTTTAACGGTATAATAAATCATTGTATATTTCATTATGACTTGAATAAAATCGTTAAAATCGTATCTTCGGTTATACAATTAAATGGACGCAAGATAAAGTTTTGATGGTTTAAAATAATATATTGTCATAAAAATATTCGAAGGGAAGTTTACCTGGCTGAAGCAAAATTCATTTTTGTATTTTATTTATGAAAACACATTAATGGTTCGATCCAATAGCCAGCCCCGCCTAAAATGCATTAACCCTAACCGAAAAATAGTTTGTACTAACGTTCCGTCGACAATAAGTATTTAGATTTTGTTGGATTTACGCCAAAATCCTTTTTGTCCTAAACAGTTAAAACATGTTCTACAATACCTCAGTATCAGTTTATTAGTTTAATTTATTGCATCAACAACATGAGCCAAATACGATAAAGGGAGATAATTTATCATCTATTGATTTAATGAGGGGTTACATGAGATAAATTATTCGTTTTTAATGTCTGAATATTAATTTAGCTTAATAATATTACTGCCTAGGTATAAGGTTGGTATAATAATTATCATAATGACCAAACTTTATTTTTTATTGAAAATATACAATCTATGCCCCAGGGCAAAATACGAATATACGCTACGAAAAGAAAACATGAAAAAAATGTTAGCGAAGAAAATATCATCCAGTGATAGTACTAACTACTAACTAAAATTAACAATGCTAACAACAGAATATTATGAAAAACAGAATTAATGAAAAATACACTTTGTGTTAGTCCACCCGAGTTTAAATACATGATTGGATTTTCAGCTTCTTTAAACGAGTATATTATATTACTTTGCGTATTATTATTTAAAAAAAATGATAGTGTATAAAATAAAAACGATTTTATCGACTACGATTTAACGGACTTCAGAAATTATTATTCATCATTTTTCACCATGAACATATTTCGCTGAAAATGTATGTCTGGGATACCATTTTTTTTTTTAATTTGAACAATTTATTTTCACCTAATTAAGTGAAACATACGATAGGACCGTCTGATTATTATAATACATAATATTGTTAGGGGAAACGTCCATCTTCGTTGTTGTTGCAATTTTTTTTTTAAACCTTTTAAATAGTAATCTACGATGTTCCACTTAAAAAAGTTTATAATGTGTTGCATTGCAATTTTTATCACCAATTTATATGATCGCACATTATCTCAAAAAGTACTAGTTTTTGAAAATATTATTTTTTACGTAAAACGAAGCCATTAGAAAACGACTTGTGGATTTTTCCTTTATCTCATCGCCTACCATTTTAGCTTCAATTTTTACAACATCGGGGACGTGGTTACTGGTTTGATCTATTGATTTCATTTTTTCACCATTAAAGACATGATTTCGGCCTCTGTATACCTATTTTTATATGTACGTTTCGCCAAATCCTTTATTCCGGATTTTTCTATTTGCACTGGTACATTGTAACCACCATAGAATAAAATGTCGGTACTTCTTTCACGTTTTGTAGATTTGAATTTCATGTTTTAACAATAAAGAAAAATATATTTTCATAAAAATAAAACAATAAAAATTTAAAGTTCTAATCGATAAAAAAGATATCGTTCAATAACAATTGTCGTGGTACCAATATCTAATTTGACGGTATACCATAAAACACGTAATAATAATATTAAGTGCGTGTATTCATAATTATTGGAGATTACAAATGATAATATTATATTACTTCAAATCCACATGGAATAGTAAAACTTTAACAGATCAATTCTGAGCGCGAGGGTCATTGTTGATATACATATATATTATTATATATTGTATTATAATATGCGTATTTGTTATAATTATAATTTTTTTTTTTTTGGCATCGAGTTTTTAACGAAATATGAAATTATTTTTGTTTAAGTCTTTTTTACGGGAAGATTTACTGGAACTCTAAGTGAGGCAATATTTTTCAAGGATGTCTGGGTGGTTTGTGAGTGAGTTATGATAGCAAGTGTGAGACAATGTTGCATTATCGCATATACTATTTTCAATGAGTTCATCTGTTTACTGTAGGGATTTTTTTTCTACATAGTACGCTATAAATTAAACATTAATTAAAAGACGAAAAATAGTGTACCTAATATTTTAGTTTTTTTTTTTGTGGTTTCTCAGAATTTTACGTTTTTGTCATATTATGACCACAGACATGGTCTTATAATATTACGTTGTTGAATTAATAATTAGAAAATATAATGTAATAATATCTGTATACATACCAGGTGATTCTTTTTTTATGAACCAATCATTATTTCAAAAAAAAATTAATAATATTTTTTGAAAATGAAGATAAAAACAAAATAATAAAATAAAATAAAAGAATCACCCTGTATATATTCATATTATAAACATATCGTATAATATTATAATAATTACCATGTCGATTAAATGTATATGGTAACGTATATAAGCACACTATTATAAATTGGTAAAAAGTAGCACTTTTAAAGAGGATTACGAATCCTACAAACTAGGAAGTTTTTTTTTAATACATCGACCTCATTCAGAGCTTTTTGTTTTACAGCTTTTCAAAAGACCACCGAGAATTCGGTTTCATTAAGCCGTTAACCCGAATTCCCGAAACAACCTTATCATAAATCATGGACTCCGTTCCATCGATTTGCCATCACCGTCGATGGCGTTGGTGGCATGTATAATAATATGATCTGAATGGAAAACAGTATTTTTAATAAAGAAAAGGAAAAAGTAATATAATAAAAATTAGTGAAAAACAAGTCACGCGACGTGATGAAACATCCGACTGGCATTGTGTAAAGTAGCATTTTTAACAATGTTTTTTATTTAATTTCAGTCGCTCAAAAATGTTAGCGGACAAGGGTCCAAGACAAATCTGTAACAGTTGGTGTTGACTAGATTCAGATTCAGATTAAAACGGAATGGTTCGTCCGGGTAGGAGATAAATTATGTGGACAGGTTGGAAATTGAATGCTCACGGCGGGGTCGAACTGAACGAATTGGTCAGCATCTGTTCAATTGGCGGGCGGTAATGGGGGGGAGGGTGGTGAAAAGCATAATATTATTACCGGAAGTCATTGTCACCGGAAACGGACACGTTTAATTGCGAAACGGTCGCGTAAAGGGACCTTTTGATGGGACAACGATTTATCAAGTGGAAAACGTTTAAAGGAAGTTTCTTTTTGATATCCGACTCCATTATTCTAATTACGTGTGTCCCTCTGCGTGCTTGATACTTTTCCAACTGCTCAAATTACACACTTCACGTCAATTATTAAAACATTAAACGCACATTTATAATACGTCTTGTGTAAATACTTTGATACAGTACAAAAACGTCTCGAGGGTTTGCGCGTAGAACCCATAATGCATTTAACTATGTAGTACAAAATAATATAATACTTCAACTTGGAACATACAATAATTAAACATCGTTCTATTAAACTCACCTATACCATAAACAAAACAAATGTTTGCTCGTCCATACGTCTAGAATGTCGTGATGATATTAGCCCCGCGAATAACGAACGACGGTGTGTACGTCACGTACCTATACGATATAATCGCATACGACGTATCATAAAAAGTTGCACAACTATAGAACAAAAAGTATTACTGTATAAAATTAAAAGGGTCGTAATAATTTGCGTATATGTATAAAATATTTAATGCATTAACGTATTAGCGTACGTATACTAGCTGTACATGATATTGTTATGAAAACCTAATATTATATTATTATATTGTATGACTTAAAAGTTTCCCGCCGGACATCGAGCAAACAATTTCAAAACTCGTAGATGGGAAAAATAAAAATAAAAAAATAAATATAGCTTTACCTTTCTATTTATCCAACGGAGTACATGTGACCTCAATTAGCTGCTTTCTGCTACACACACACACACACACACACACACATACACACACACACAAATATCGATAATTTAATTTTACCGGTGAAAGAAATGGAAGAAGGCGAGCACACATGCTACCCTCCTACCCCCCGTACCCGCATACTGGCTGAGAGAGGGTTTGGAAAGGGTCGTACAAAGAGAGTCTCCGGCCACACTGTTCGATTTCAATCAAAAGTTAGACGCGGCAAACAGTGTGTGCGTGTGTGTGTGTGTGTGTGTGTATGTGTGTGTTAACGGATATATAGGTATATTATATATATAATGAATATCGTCGAACTTTGTCCGGCCGCCGTCCGATTTAATGGAAAGCTCGCGGTGCGTTCGATTATCCCTTTGCACTGCCCGCGAGACCCGTCCAGACAATACGCAGCGTCCCGTTATATAATATTATTTTACGTACATGCGTATTGTACAACAAATGTTAATAATAATAATAATGATAATAGTAATAATAACGATATGACATGAAGCGCCGCTGATTAACCGTCCGAAACTCGAGTAGTCACCGCCGCAGAGGTTGTCCACGGGACACGACCTCTCATCTGTATTGACTATAATAATATTATAATATCATTCGATTCGGTCGTATATCATAGCAATAACATCGCACCGTACGTCATATTCGCATATCGCACGCATAGAAAACAATAATATATAAAAGAGCACCGTGGTCAAACAAACAAGCTGACACTTATAATTTACCTACGAAAAAAAAAGAAATAAAGAAGATTTATTTTTGTTTATGCCCACTATTGCGATAGCCCTGCCGGATCCGCCATATTCGCTAAAACAGTATGATATAATCAAAGAATCCGTGCCAATAAGCATAAACACAACAATGATATGATAGAAAACTGCAATCGTATTATAATATTATAATATCATTCGATTCGGTCGTATATCATAGCAATAACATCGCACCATACGTCATATTCGCATATCGCACTTATAGAAAACAATAATATATAAAAGAGCACCGTGGTCAAACAAACAAGCTGACACTTATCATTTACCTACGAAAAAAAAAGAAATAAAAAGATTTATTTTTGTGTATGCCCACCATCGTGTGTATTCCCTTTTGTACATGCGTGCAGTCTCTTATTGCGATCCGCCGGTCTATACCTATTCGCTAAAACAGTATAATATAATCAAAGAATCCGTGCCAATATGCATAAACACAACAATGATATGATAGAAAACTGCAATCGTATTATAATATTATAATATCATTCGATTCGGTCGTATATCATAGTAATAACACCGCACCGTACGTCATATTCGCATATCGCACGCATAGAAAACAATAATATATAAAAGAACACCGCGGACAAACAAACACGCTGACACTTATCATTTACCTACCTACTTTGTACGAAAAAAAAAGAAATAATGAAGATTTATTTTTGTGTATGCCCACTATCGCGATAGCCCTGCCCGATCCGCCGGTCTATACCTATTCGCTAAAACAGTATAATATAATCAAATAATCCGTGCCAATAAGCATTATAACAATAATATGATAGAAAACTGCAATTTTATTACTATATGCCACCATGGTCCCCCGTCATTGTAGTAGTACGCTCGCTATTGTATAGCCGACAATATAATATTATATATATATATTATTATATTCATACGCTTGTCATCGTAGACGAAACTTTGGTCTAAGCTATATTATGTGGTCTGATACACATAGTTTCGATTCAAGAGTTCGAAGAAACAATAATAGTGCGTTGGGTTCAAAATATAATATAAAATTCTGCATTGACATTAAACGTCGAAAATAATAACTGTCCAAACTCTGATCGTCAAATACTTCCGCTCGTATAATGCCGATTTAATGTTAGTTGTTGTAGTTGTTGTCGTATTATATTATATTATTATAAAACAACATTATGAGTTAGTTAATCACATCAATGCGGTAAAATATGCCCCAGGACCATAATTTAATAATTTGTAATTTCATTTAACTATCGTCCGTACAATGCATAATTATATTATATCAGTGAATTTTTTGCGTCTATATGACAGTTCAGGAGTGTTGAGAACTTATATCTTAAATAATATATTAGGTCCAATAAACTAATCATAACTAATATAGTTTCGCCTAAAGTTATAATATTATGTGTGCCGTGAAACATTCTGTGTGTACATCATATTACACGAAGGAAGAATTATTATGTTCCGATATGATATTATGTTATGGGCCAATACCCTTAGTTGTTAAGGCTTTGATAAAAAAAAAAAAATATTGTGTCTTGCGATATCTTTTAGATAAAATTCTCATTATATTATAGTTTCATGTATCAGATATTTTATATTGATAGTCGTGAGTCGGACCATTCTGTATTAAATATATATTTCGCGATAACATTTTAGAAGCAGTTATAGTCGTGATCGTGTACATTTTGACGGCTTTTTATTTATTTGTTTGTTTTTTTTTTTCTCTTAAATTTAAGTATTTAAAACGCAAACTCGATTATAACAAAAAGGAAAAAAAAAAAAAATGAAAACGAAAATGTTAATCAAATATGGAATATTATGTTTCGCAAAACTATGTCTCGGGTGAAAAAAAAATCAACAAACATTAATTTATATGCCCGCATTGTGCCTCGTTGTGCAAATTCAATTAAAAAGTGACAATATTAAAGTTTAGAATCGAGTGGTTCAAAAACCATTAAATACTTTATGACCTGTAAATATTTAATATATAAACGCTATTCAAGTTTGGATTCCACCCTTCGAATAGATTAACATCGGACGAGGCGGGATAGCGAGTTCGAATTATTTTCGGGCGTATATACCTACCTGTTTATATAATATTTATTTTATAAATACGGCCGGTAGGCTCACCAAATAAATATTGTCGGGAAATAAAAAAAAAAAAGAGACGTGTATTTCATAGTAACACAGGCGACTGCAGAGGGGGGGGGGGGTAAGTAGCACGCGTTTCTTTTCATTTCGGGGCGATCGCTAAGTCGGGCGAGCCGTGCGGTTAAATAATAATATATAAACAGACATAAATAATTGATATTTCGCTCGTGCCCGACACACAATATTATTATCCCGGGGACGCGTCTGAGGCGACTATGTGAGCGAAGGTTACGGTGGGAATGGTGCGTATAGGTATGCGGTATAGGCGGTATCGTTTACTTACGTGGTCCGCGGTATAGGCTCGGTTTGGGGGGGGAGGGAGGGAGGGGTCAGAAATTGTTATTAATAATTTTATAATATAATATATATATATATATTTGTTTTTCTTTCAATATCGGTTTATCTCGGAACTCGAACTATTCCATCCGAACCACCCGAAAAAGTTGGGCGCAGACGACGGAATTGCTGCACGTTATTGCGTTGTTACAGAATGTTGGACCGCCGCCGCCATCGTATGGAGAAAACTCGAGACGGGGCCGCCCACACGTGTTTAATATCATTGCAGAACACACAGGCCGTATTGTGCCTGGTTGTCACCGGGGAAAAATAAAAAGACGTGAAATATAAATTGAAACTAGAAAAATTTTAATTTGATTTCAATTTTTTCGAATAAATTCAAAATAGCCAATTTGTGAGTATAAGAACGATTTGGATGGTTAAAACATTTATCTAGGTCGAGTAGCTTATTTTTTAGAATTTTTTTAAATATCAATATTTTTTGATTAAATTAATTTGGAACGCAATAACTTTTTTAAAAATATTATTTTTTGAAATTTATTAACGCACGAATATATTCTTAAAACTATTTAGGAATCATAAAATATTTTAAGAATTTTTATCATACGTCCAAGTAGATGAATTTTTTTTTTTTTGTTGCCAGTTTTTTCTTTTACACTTCGTATATATTTGTTTTTCTTTCTACATCGGTTTAACTTCATTTGGAACTCATTCCATCCGAACCACCCGAAAAATTTGGGCGCAAAACGGCGGAATTGCTGCACGCGTTATTGCGTTGTTGCAGAACGTTGGACCGCCACCGCCATCGTATGGGGAAAACTCTAGACGTGTGTGGCCTGCGTGTTTAATATCATTGCGGAGAACACACGTGCGTATTGTGCCCAGCATTGCTAATACAATAATAATAAAGTGGTAGGTGTTCCGGATAATTTATCGTCGCCGGGGAAAAAAAAAAAAAAAAAAGACGCGGAATATAAATTGAAACTCGGGGAAATCCAAAACGGCTCGGATGGGAGCTTAGTTACACAAAAAGAGAGCGTAAGAGTACGTACGGGATGGAAAGAAAAAAAACCAGGTGAAGTGTAAGAGAGATGGGAAAAAACACGAGACGTTATATTCTCTATGTCAGGTCTCGGTTCGTTTTGGGATTACTTTGTCAACCCGTCTCTTGGCGGCGCCGAGGAATTTTATGGTTGCCGCCGAATGGAAATTTTTTAAATAAAATAAAAAACGAGGCGAACATATATACTATCATATTAATATACACGTACACTGTGTATGTCCTCGCGTGTGTGTGCGTGTGTGTGTGTGTGCGTCTGTTATTATATATTATAATCACGTGACTAATACTCCATGATTGTTGTCTTAAACGAGTCGGTTTGAATAAAAATAAATATTATTATATGAAAGTAATAAATCCAACGTCCTCTTAAACCTATATTACCCTTTCAATGAGAGAAAAATATAAACTGTCACCGTAAAATAATGTATTTATTGTGTACAACGAGATATCTATACAGCCAGGTAGTTTGTTTGGTAAAAAAAAAAAAAAAAATGGTCTTAAAAGTGGATTTAATTGTTATCGTTTATTTTATTATACTAGTGGGTTTCATTAAATTCCATATTCGACGGTACGAAATTATTTTGTTAAGATTAGAAAAACTTGTCAAGCGAAACGATAATGTTATGTGTTATATTAATGATAAAATATGTTAAACTTTGTTAGAAACACAAATTACTTTTATCAACAAAATCTGATGTAATATTTTTAATCTGGAAAATGTAATTTAGTTTGGTATAAAATATACAGTAGGTACTTAACTACTTAACGCTCCTTCTATTTCAAGAGCTAATCAAGTGCAGAACATTTCAACCTGTTAAGAACATCGCATATTAATTTAAAATAAAGTAATATTATACATAATATATTATTTATATGATTAATATCGTCTGAATTAATGTAATAATGCAATCAAAACGTGATCAAATCTCTTATTAACGCTATATCTTTACTAAATGTTGACAAATTCAACAATGAACTTCAGTGAAATAATTGTTAAATAAATAATATTGTTTCAATAGAGTTATGTATGAGGTGTATAATAATTCTTGATATTGTAAGTATTTTTTTTTTTTTAAGTGCAAATTCATTCTTTATAATAATATTCGAGATGCCATTTTGAAATATTTTAACGGCATTTGCATTTATTTATTTCCTTCTGTTGTTTTTATGTTCGACTTTGTTCTTAACAGTTATACAGACATAAATAATATACTCCTTCAATTTATTATTAGACATTTTCACAATTCGTTTAGTTTATAAAATTATTATTAAAATGTTCTTAAATTTATTTTCTCTTTTGTAATAGAATTTCAATGGATAATTTAAAGAAACGAAATGCAAATGAACAAAACGGTATTGAGAAAATATGTTATAATTGTTAAAATATGCGTACCTATTTGAAAGTTGTGCATATATCTACGTGTTACAATATGTATAAGAAGCAAGAACACATCGAGTGAAAGTTTTGCTGGTCCATAAATAACGATTTGAGAATTAAATTTCGCCGAATTTTGTTGAAAGGTGGTGGAACAGGTTATTTGAAGTCATGACGAAGTTGAAAGTGTTTCAGACCAAGTTTTTTGGTAACATAAATCAAAGAACTGTGCACCGTGTATAATATAATATAATATATATATATACATGACTTTGTAAGAGTAAATCTCTTACCTTGTTAGTTCCTGTAATAGTTTCCGAGGTAATATTAAATTTCGTTTTAAGTGTTAAGCTGATTGAATCATAAAATATATATATTATACATGTGTGGCACAAACTAAGTATCACACCAAATTGTTAAAAAGTGTTCGAAAATATTCCGCTCAAAGGAAGTTATAATATTGTATTACTAGCTATCTATTCATTTTTTTTTTTATACAATATATAGTTCTAAAATAATTTACACAGTTGCAGCTTTTGCTCGAATATAAAAATGCACTTATTTGTATTGTACCGAGAATGGCGTTCGACACAGTAAAGTAGGTAGGTATTACTTTTGAAAATGCACTGACGAGAAATATGTGTTTGTGTGTGGGTGTGTTGTGTGGGTGCGTGTGTGTGGGTGACAAAATCCTTTTTGCGGGTCCAATAAAGAGTAATTGAACGTCGGGCCTTATTTCTAAATATTGTAGACACCGATCCATTTGGATTGGGCATGAGGTAGTACTACAGAATAGTGAAACTTATAAATCGAATTCACCGTCAAACAACAAATAGATCCTATTACCATACACCGATTGGGTTACGCTTCTCATTACTTTTTTCCCGATATCACGCACGTCCGCGAGTCAACATTGTTCGGGCGTGTGGTAAAGTTTTGCAGTAAAAGAGGCCAAAAGTTTTTATTTGAAAATTTCTCGGTGCGTGAAGATCACTTCGAACATTGACATGTAAATAAATATAAGGAAAGAGCGAGAGCGTGGCGGGGCGGTGAATAATGAGAAAGTGAACGGACAGAAAAAAAAAAGAAAGAAAGAAAGAAGAAGATAGTATTAGGGACTTTTGGAGTTTTATAATATTATGAGTCTAAATTTTTTTTTTCCCCGCTGTCATAAAGTTCCAGTGTATTCTCCTCCAAACTCATTATCATATTGGTATCGCATATTGAGCTGCTTTATAAAGCACCAGATGCAAAAGGCGACCCGTTGGTTTCAAATTATTTCGCACAATAACACTAAACAATTGGAAAACTTTCTTTTCGAAACAAAGCTTGATCTACAGAGGGCACATGTTGTACAGAGATTTTTTTTTATACATACTATTCTATCTCCATAATATTATATATATTATTATATATATTTCCATATTTTTGTCTCTATTTTTATTATTTTGCCACAAAAGTCGGCTTACGTATTCCAAACTCATGTTTAAAATGTATGTAAACAAAAGCATTAAAAGCTCTAGTTATGGTTGGTTTTTTATTTCAAAAGCATAAAATACCATTTAAAACCACAAATATTAGGGTTTATCTATCCGGGCTTATACAATAATCTGTGGTTAAACCCGGGATAAAAGTGCACTTAGAATACTAATGGAAACAAATTGAAATTTAAAATAAAAATCGGCCATATAATAAAATCGGCCATTTTTTTTACTTTTAGGTTAATTTTGAATCTATTTACTTGTCTCTAAGTCGTGTACTATTTAGTACTAAAACACACTAGACATTTGTGAAATTAGTTTTGACTTCAGTTACACAATTAAAGTTGCAAATATATTGTAGTATAGTTGTAAACTCTGTCCCTAGGTATATTTTACCGCCAATGTACGAAGTTGTGTAGAAACTTAACAAGTTAATAAAAACAAACTGGATTAAAAATGTTTTATTAAAAATAATATTTAAAGTCATTTGAAGCTCTTAAGACTTAAAACTGTAGTAAGTAGTTATGATGAAGTTAAATGAAATAATTAGCAAAATAATATAATATGAAGTTTTCGTGCATTTACGTGAATTTGTGGGATATTTTTTTTGTTACAATTTGAATAATTATTTAATCGATTAAAAATAAGAATTTAATAAATAAATCGACCATTTATTTTAAAACTAGGGTTATATTAAATTAAAGATATTGTGTTTGAAGAACTACTTTTGGTGCATTATTTGATAATAGTTTTCAGAGTTTGAGACTTCACATACATGCGTGTATAGATTGTACTCGTATTGAATCCGTAAGTTTTCCTACCGCACAGCTTACTAGTAACATTTTCACCATAGAGGTCTTCAACACAGTGAATAAGAAATATACTGTTTATTTTACTCGTTTTCTTACTATTACCAACCGTAAGTTGTTTAAAAATTAGGTCAACCACCCATTTCGTTGTTGGGTCTAATAAATGACCGTCTTGCGCGAGAGACTATGGAAAATGCTTCCCAGCGGACAGCTACGGCAATGTTTATTGGATGTACCTACGACAGACTCCAGAGAGAACGCGTGAGACACACAGAGAGAAAGAGAGAGAGAGGGAAACAGCAAGATTATACGGTTAAATATAATTTTACTAGTAGCTAATTACTAAAAACATAATCGTTATGAATTCCATTTTACTGATGTTTAATAAATTGTACATATTACATAAAATATATTGTCCACAGTAATATAATATATTGTTTGAATTTTTATTGGCGTTATCGTTTATATTTTAATTATTTTTTTTCAAATATATATGGGTACCATTCTGTGGCTTGGTGCAAGAAGGGCCAATAATGTGACATTTTGACGAAAATGAGATTATTTGACCAATGTCATTAAAATTGGCTTATGTTACTTGTGTTAAAAGGGCCAATGTATCTTATACTGTATGAACGAATTAGATTTGACATTGGTCTTTTCGACAATAATCGATAAAATAATAATCGATTTATTATGTGCCTATGCATGGCATTGGCCACATATTATTCATAGCCACGACACTGGCCATTTCGAAATCAATTGATACATTTTATAAATGTAGAAGTTACTAATATTATGCTCAATTGAATATTATTATTAGGTTTTCATAAAAAAAGTCAAGTTCTTTAATTATTAAAAACTGTTTATTTTAAATTTTAGTTTTTGGCCAATGTCAAACCAAAGTAATTTTATTATTCTTTCTGGGAGGCCAATGTCAAACAAAAACGTACGTATTTATACTTAAAAACAAAATGAGAGTCATACAATGAAATAAAAACAAACGTAATTGAGTAACAGAATTTTTAGAGTTCCGACATAAAATTAAGATTTTTATGTAAATGTTGAAAATTTGCCAATTTAATATTTTAAATTCCCGAACATTGTCAAAATATGACATTGGCTCTTCTCTTGCACCAATCCACATCATTATTTCACGGTTAATAGAATAGTAAAAAATTACATAATATAATATATGTATTGCAATACATTGTGTTTTATAATAATTTGTTGGTTATTGTGTTTACACGCCACGCCTATTATAAAGTTAAGATTAACTGCGCGTAACTATAAGCACTAAACAACCATAATCATAATCGACGAGATTTTTTATGCGCAATAGAAAAATATATACTTTTTTCCCGTCGTTTTATACTATGGATTGTGAAATATAAAATATCGGAAATACAGCAGTTCCTGGAAATATGATATTTATTATTTATCGTGTGTTTCGAGACTGATGGCACAAATCAATACATTTTTGTCTTCACAACTGTAACGTTTCCACAGCGTTAGTACAACACTATAATATACACAGCACGACCTGTGGGCCAACGTTTTTTAATAAATAAAATTCGTAATATTATGATTTATTGTCTACCGTTGTGCATTAAATTTTAAAAAAGGTGTGTGGCGGTTTAATTTTCTAAGAGTTAAAACGCACAGGTATAAGAAAAGAGGAATGAAAATGAATAAACCATGCTTTGTTTCGACTCGGTAAAATATTACGAAAGATCTTTTCACACCGCCAAATAAAATATATTAAATCCTCGCGGGTTCGAATTATTTACAGTGCCGAGTTTAGCGCAAAATATAATAACGATCAGTCGACAATTTCGGGAATTCCGTAAAAACCGCACACACGGTGATTTCGCCCTTCAGTCAAACGTGGTGTAACCAAATCTCGCGTGATAACGCGAACGCATTTGTACGACAATTTTATCAATCCAATGACATTTCACCGAGGTGGTAAAATTTTTATGCCGACCGCAGTCGTAACCCGATATACGGTATACGGTGGACATTACACGGCAATTGTTCCGCTATAATATTATATTATAGTCTCAGTCTTAGACCGAACGTTATATTGGTGCTAAATTAACAGGTGATCCCGGGCGGCGGCACAAAGGAAAAAAAGTTTCGTCTTTGGGAAAAAAAATTAAAATATTCTCATATAATATATATTATTATTATATAGGTGTTTGATATAACTTTAGAGAAAGCCCGAAGAATGGCAAGAGAAAAAAAGCGGAAACTTGGGAAACTATTTCAAATGACTTGGCCCATATTATAATATTATAGCGCCGCGTGTTTCCGCCGGTATCGTTTTCTGGAATATATTAGTAGACATATTTTGATTAAACCTCATTTTAGATTCTGAGTGGATCGTATTGATTTTACAACGATGTGTGTTTTTTTTTAAATTTTTGTGTCTGTTATCACCGTTTGGAGGAGTGACATTTTTTCTATAATTTTTTTCTATAAATGTCAATAATATATTTTTACTTGTTGGGTGAAAAAGCGTAAAAATTTAATACAAGGCTCCTGATATTACAAGGCGGTTAAAAATATTAAATATATTTAACATATGCACAAATTTTTTTTACAATCATTAAAAGTTTGAATTTTGACAACATTTATCAAATTTTAAAACGATTTTGTACTTAAACATTTATGGCTAAGGATTAAAGATTTAAAACAATGTTCCACTTAAATAGATAAATAAATTACTTGATATTATATCATTGAATTCAAATTTAACACCATTATCCATTATAGTGACCTACTTGTAACCTACTGTAGAGCAGAGCTACACCCACTATTGCTAACCTTTTTTCAAATTGAAATGAAAATTCGATAATTGAAAATAATATTTTTTCAGAAAAGACGTTTCCATCCTGTATAATAATAATAATATGTTTATCCGGTAATTCGATTTTAATGTCGATTTGAAACGGCCGAAATCTACCAATGAAATATTTTGATATTCATGATCCTAGTAAAATCATCTATAACGGTCGTCAGTAGCAGACACCGGTGTACATTGGACCCGTTTGTCACACAAAAATTGTTTGAAACAATTTCCTGTTTCGAATAACGTCTAAAAGAATATATAGATAATAATAAATTTCGTTTTGCAAATATTTTCTGTTATTTTAACCTTGACATGATTTTTGAGCGTTTTCAATTCATTATCAGACGTTTTTTTTTTCTAATTTGTTTGTTTGTTTTTTTTAAGCTGTAAATTATGTGATGTTTCAAAACGACCATTCAAATGCACAGCGGCGCAAACACAATATAATGTAATTTACGAATACTGCTATTTAACAATCGGCAGATTTGATTAATTGCAAAAATATTGCGCCCCTTCCCAAAACGCCATTCATTTTATTACGTTTAGCGACGAATGCTCTGCAATATTTAAAATTCGTATGTATTTTATCAATTTATATAAATAATATGTACTTAACCTAAACCATATATTATATACATATACGTATTTATCGAATAATCTGACATTAGCATTCCTGTTCATTCATCATCCTTTGGCTAATGGATTTCGTAATAATAGTAATAATAATAAAATCGAATACAAATATAATCACGCGAGTTTGGTGTACTGTATCATAATAGATATATGAAACAACAACAACAACAATAATAATTATGATAATAACGAAAATAGAAAAATTATTAAAATTTTTTTTTAATTTAACTTTACATAAAACGTAGTACCCTACTTCATATAAAGTCCGATTAAAATATAATATATTTATAAATGTATTATATATTTCAAACAAATATTTAAAAAAATAATATTTTGATAATTCAGGTTTAGGAGCTTACTTAATTAATCAAACTGTTCTCGTGGCGTGGCCGATGTGTAGGTATATACATAAATTACAGTCGAAAAAATATTTTGGTTCAAAAATTATTCACTAAGCTCGTTATATTGTTCGATTTTAGCTTCTTGAAAGTGTTAAGATATGATGTTGTTGACAAATCGACATTGATAAATCAATTATAATATTATGTTTCGGCTTAGTTATAAGCCTTACGAGAGGACATGTAGGTAATTGGACTTAAGTTCTGTATTATTTTTCAAGTGCAACTACTATAGGAACAGTCGTGAAGACTTTGAGATCTGAAATAAAAAATTGACTTTCGAATTGACATATTATCATATTATAGTAGAAATGTGTAGCACTGTTACATTATACGATAACTGACAAAATTGAAAAAATGTATTCACGTACCTCATTGGGTATATAGTACCTTCATATTATATTTTTTGCAATTATTCCTTCTTTTCAAAAATGTATAAATCAGAACGGTGTTTTGAAAAATAAAATATTATGTTTTTTACGTTTTATTAACTCCAGAGGTTTTGTGGGACTATTATTGGTATATGTAACATTAGCTTTAGGGGCGTGGACGTGGTATATACCTACACGTCGTACGCACTAAAATACACACATACATATATTCATATACCTACACACACACATATATATATATATATATTTAATACATTACTTCCGGTTACCTACCGACTGGATCGTTTGGGTAAACGTTTGAAATCGTTCGAATTGCATTATTTATCAGCCTCTCTCTCCACCCCAGCATCATGTACACCCACAGTACATACCGGTAGTTCACAGTAAAGGCACAGTAAAAACCTTTGTATACGTGTATAGGTATTAGGTTATATATACAGCCAGTGACATGGTGAGGTGGACGGTTGGGTTCGGCGCGCTAAATATCGGTTATCGATCGTCGTCGTCGTCGTCGTCGTCGTTGTCGTTAAACACACGTCCACATATGATACCGGAACAGTCGAAAAGTTTCCACCTCAGACACCTTCCACCGGTCATCCCTCTACCCTCGCCCCACCAACTAGTATAGGTCGTTATAAGTGCGTACACACACACACACACACACACACACACACACACACAACGACACAATTACACTGACCGTCGTAATTCAAAAATATGACCCTACCCCAGGATGTAGTGATACATTGGACGGTCGTGCGCGTGGCGGCCGGCAGAGGGGAGGTAGATGTGGTAAAGTTGGTAACGGTTAGTCGGGATTTCTTATACCGGATGTTTGCCTCCCCGACCCGCACCCGTCCACCCGGCAAAACTGATATCCGTTTAGAACAAACGCGCGGGATAAACAACAACGTACCATCTGCCGGTGGCGGCCGTCGCGCGACACAGTCAACGGGACCGGAGGATTTACCGACACACTTTCAGACCTTCCGGTATACATATTGGCTATTTGTACAAACATTTTCTCGATACTATTACGATAAAGATAAAATATATTATATCGCCATGCACACATATGTATAATATATATATATATATATAATGTGCGTTTGGGTTTGTGGGTGGATGTGGGTGCAGAGTATGTGTAAAGGTAGTTTCGACGACGACTGTGGAGGGAGGGAAGGCTATAGCACGGTGGTGCCTATTTTATTTTATTTTTTTTTTTTCGTTTGCCTAACCCTTTTGACAATCCGAACGATTCGAATCGCGTCCCCGCGAGACACACACTCACACACTCTGCTGGCACACATTCACGCGGTGGTGGTTTGGTGGCTTTTTTCCCCGTTAAACCGATTTCATAATTTTTCATTTTTTTCACCCCCACCCGAAAGATAAAAAATAACGCGTCGGCGTCGGTTGTCGTGCGTGTGGTTGGTGCTGGTGGCGGGCGGGAAAACAAAATAAATGTACTCGCGTTTTATGCACACACACGATTTTCTTCACTTCCAGTTTTCGCAATAAATTTCTATTATATTATAAACAATATAATATACATCCAGCGTTTTAAATCACACAGAAGCGCGCGTCGTGGTGGTATAATAACAGCGCATTATATTTTATTGATGTGTTTATGTATAGAAATCAACGCAACGTTCACAAGTCTAATAATAATATTATATTATAGTGTAATATGCTATTAAATATGGCATGTACGTAACGCGTGAACACTTTACGACCCCTGCAGTAATCTTTAACCAGCTTCTAACAATATTTCATTAACGACCCATTGAAACACACACAATTATTTTATGCTCCGCTGAATTCACTCGCTATTTACCAATTATTGTCGTACTGATTTTTAAACTTCAACGCCGTTTTAAGTTGAATATATTTTTCAATGAGACTCGCGATTGTCATGAATTACCTAGGTACACACACACGGACGGCGTCCTTGCACGTGCGATAAATCTAAGTACATGTGACCTGGTTTTTATATTGTGTACTGCACCTGCCTACCAACCTACTAATCTAATAATATATACACGTATTTTATAATAAAGTATTCATCCGGGATAACAAATTCATTTACGGAATGTTTTTGCATATAACACCGTAAAAAGTAAATATTTTTGTATACTTGTATAGGTTTATCAACAGTTTTATTAATATTGTGCTTTGGTTGGATTTTGGATGACAACATATTATTATAACTACAACAGCGTCGTGGGGGATTTATAAATTACATTTTGCTCGTTTAAAATGTTATTGTAACTAAATAATGTCATTTTATGTCGTAACAAAGATAAATTACATCGTTTCATATATTTGATATCAAACCGTACTTAGTAACAATACAAATACTAATATCAAACGCAATTTAACAGCTAATCAATTAAGAACTACTACAACTGCAACCATACAGTGTTTACTGTAAGGAAAATACTTCAATGTTGTTTCATTTTTACTATTTCTGCTTTGATTCATTTTTTACTTATTTAAATTATACATCGTAAATCGCGAGAGAATTGACGTCGTGATCACATAACTTATCCAAATTTTAGTACGGATAATTCATTTTGATTTTACAGTTATAAAATCGAATGCACCGTCAAAAGGTGACATAAAAACTATTACGACAAAATGACTACGTATACCACAGTAAATTTTTGATAATAAATTATTTGAGAAAAATCGGAATCTAATTTTTACTCCATGGTACGTCATAGTTCATGACGATGATTTGCCATAGTAAGGATTGGCATCGAACAAACAAATATTAAACTTGAATTTATTCTCATGATTTTTATACTTAATATCTTGATGCGAATTAAAACAACAACAACAACAACAACAACAATAAAAAAAAAAACTGTAAGACAACATTTCATACATAATACGATGTGTCTGCAGTGCTGATCGGTGCCGATCGTTTGGCGTTATCGCTTTTAGCTATCGCAGTTTTCGCGCACCAAAATAATATGTATTAAAACCACTATACAAACGAACGCGGAAGTAAATATTATGAATTAGTGATTAACATAACGTTATATTATAATGATGACGTACGTGTTCACCGGATACGACGAGTAGAAGTTTAAGGCGAGGACGGACATTGCAGATGAATAAATTAACGTTGAATTTATAATGGCAATCAGTATAGTTGACGCTGTGCAGCCGCCGCCGCCGCCCGGGAGACAATATCATGCACCTGCATTGAACACGGGCTTATTAATTTTGAATTCAAAGTATGGTAAAATGCGTGTTTGCCGTCTTGACTCGATTATCAACCGTGGTAGATTAGCTCGGGACTACCCAGGTGAGACGTTGTTTGTTTATTAATTATTTCACTCGTTACGTGTGTGTTTGGTGGTGTATCCCGGAGATGAGGCTAATCAAAATATATCCACACGAACACCAGCTAAATCGTCAATGATTCTTGGGACTTCTTCATATGCTCGGCACTCCGTTTGCTTTTCGACGAACCAGACTTGGAGTAAAGTTAATACCATGTTTCAGACATTGTTGCGTTTCCGACAAAATAATACCATACGACTTGTCTATTTTAATCGACTATTTCCATATTATGTCTTCTGTTTGAGCGACAAATTATAATTACGTATGGTCTATGATTATAGAGCATAACACACAAGACGTATGTAAAATAATGCGGTTTTATAAAATTATTTTTGAGAATAAGTATACCTACAGATCATAAGTTAGTAATAATGTATGTTATACAATTATACATATTGACGTTTTGTATGATCAATGATCATAACATATCATTTATTTTGTTAATTATATTATAAATATTATTTTTCTTCACTTTGTATTTATTTATTCGCAACATAGTCGATGAACTAAATTAATAATACATATTTTTAAATAGAATATTTAGAAAAAAATTAAGAAAAATGTCGTAAAATATTTTTAATGTTGAATTTTTGGTTATACTATCACTCAGTGGATATTTTAACTAATATACTGGGTGACAGAAATGTCGCCCAGAGAAAACTTTTTATCGCCTAGTAGATGATATTATATTTAATTACTGGGCGACAACCATTTTTTGTAAGAATTTCGACGTTTGAAATTATTATACAATTTTATTTATTGATTATTTATTATGTTTGATTTTGTTTTTTATTTATGACGTTTATCATTTCGTTTGACAAATAGTTATTGAGGATAGAAAATCCACCGTAGCCCGTAGGCAGTACTTTTTCATAGAATAATACAATCCAAAAAAGTGATTTATTCCACGCGGCACTCGACAATGCAACTTGTTTTATTTGGTCGTCAGTAGTCCCGGCAAATATTGTTTTTGATTTTATTTTAGTCCTTCTTCCTACAAACTATTAGCGAAATAATTATTTCACTTTGAACCTTTAAACAGTTTCAACGTTCAAGTCTTCGAGGTAATACGTCATACGATATTACGACGACAGGACGACTTCTGGTAAATATAAAATAATTTAAAATCTAATATTTTATATTTGGACTTAAACTAATAACTAAAATACTAAATACAGTACCTATTTTCAATAATTACAATATATTACAAAATACACAAATACTAAATGAAATATGTAAACTTTGATAATATAATACGTATAACTTAATAAATCACCATTGGTTATAAATACTAGTAAAAATAGTATTGGTGTAATATTATTAATGTTCTGTTAATTTCTGTGAATATTCAATATAATAACTATTATTATAAAATATTATTTATTAGGTAATTAATATAATATTTTGGATTATTATTACTTTTTTTTTTAAATTCATTTTTACAAAATTTAATATGTTTTGATCTGTGGTTTAGGAATAAAATTAACTTAACGTGACAATAAAATAAAGTAACTCATAAGACATAAGTTACTAAATAGTAAATAACATGGGAAAAAATGTAACTATCGTTATTTAAGTTAGTTAAAAGTAACAAAAGTTCTTAGAAAATGTTTAAAAAAATAATATAATTTTAATTCGTATATCTATTTGTACAGTGTTTTTATTATACTTCTATATTATGTATATTGTATGTCATTGACAATATTGATTCCATTTTTTGTAATTAATAAGAATTAATTTACTTTACTCATAAACTATTTGTAATTATTTATGTGTTGTGAGTTTTGATGGAATTGTGAGATATAGGTAATGTTTTCTATAATATTTAATACTGAACATTTTTTTATAAGCTCATAATATGTTGATTTTGATAATCAGCGTGAATTTTTTTTTTTACGTCGCCCAGTGATAATTTCTTAAAATATCTACTGCTATCACTTATTAAAACTTAAGTATATTCAGTAAATCAGTATCCTTTCTTTAGGTCCATATTTGGAATATTAATATAATAGTTTATTAGTTATAATAATATTATGTAAGTACTAACATCAATATATAATTACTACCTAATTTTAAAAGATATAACATTTAGTAGCACGGCGATAAAGATAGGCAAATCCGGTACACCACGGTCATGTATTAATTTTCTAAAAATTCATAATAATTGTAATGAAATCATAAACATTTTATGATATTATTTTATAGTAAAATGTCATTACATCAAACATGTAAAAGTGATTATAATAAATTGGTCAAATTATAATTTATAAATAATTATGTTTAAAATCATTTTATTTTTTTTGGTGTGGAGTATTATTACTTTAATTTTCGTACAGAGTCTTACATAAAATCGTATTTATAATAATAATATATTCTACAAAATATCTTAATTTGTTTCGGCCACGCATTATGTACGGTTAATACTGTAATATATATATATATTTTTTGAATTAAGGCTTCGAAAACTGAGGTCATTAGCCTGTTACTGTGGGAGAGGGTGCGGTTGGTTTGAACACTAAAAACACGGGTGGTCACCCATCCGGGAACTAGTGACACCGATCGGTGCGTACACTTAGAACACGTTTTGTGATTGAATGCAAACACCACGCCATATCGAGCCACTGTTGTAATGTTGCATGCAAACATTTTTTTTAAAAATAATTTATATTTTTCTGTTATACGTACATAATATATTATGTTTGGTTTTGTTTTAAACATTTAATGATTTAGACTTTAGAAGGATATAATATGTACAATACTCAATGTTTAATGGACACACACTGTATAATGCAGCAAACCGAACGACTATTTTATGTTTTAATATTAAATTATTCAGAGGATGTATCCAGCCCGTGTAATTTAGTTGTAGCGGAATTCTGTAATGTGTTCAGATGTATACTTATTCCGGACGCATCTTAGTGTTGTTTTTTCCCGACTACGGAAATTTACGATTTTCAATCGTTAATCGTTTTTAATAATTTAATACAAGTCCAAACGGCGGCGGCGGCGGCGGCGGCAGTGGTCGGTAGTATATCCTAATTGGTTTTTTTTTTCTCTTCGTATTTTCCGATACATAAAAACCAGATGGATTTTTTTTAAAAGACGGGCGAAGATCGCGTGCCACCCAAGTCCCGGTAAAAAAACCTACGACCGTCGACGTCCTTTGACCTAAGTAACAACACTGGGCCGGGTAGACCGCATTTTCCGCCGCCAAGCAGACGTGGCAATGGGAATCCCGTTAAAAGGCCGGACAGAAATTAATTGCCCGAGACGTGGGTCATGCGGGCTTCATTAAAAACCACCGCATGAAAGTCCCTCGGGCTACTCACCGTTTCTATGCCGTCTAATTCTTAGTGAAGTTGGCCCCGTTTTCGTCTCCGGTGCAAACCGGCTTCGTATTCGTCGTTCGTTCGTCTCGTAAACGTCGTCGGTAAACGGAACCGGAAACCGAAGTGTTGATAACGAGTCCGAAAAATGAAGATAACAACGGGAGTACAACACCTTCAAACAGTAGTTAGAGGCACAACCATAACAGGCACATGATATATTATAATATGAACTATATCGTAAAAATGTGTTGGCAACAGTGTTTGATCGCTCCTAGACTTTGTATTCGACCTTACACTCCCCCGGAGAGCTTTGCTAACTTATGTGCTGCCAATTATAATATAATACCAACAGCACAACTTTGTGTTAGAGGAATTTTCACTGGGTAAAACTTTATGTCGAGACCGTTTCGCAGCACAAAAGTTAGAAAATCTCTCCCGTCGAAAATCTAGTCCGACGGCGTCCGATGAGATTGGAACAAATTCGTTGGATATTATATTTCATAACATTATTATGACGTGTTTGTTACGGTTGAGCTTCTAATTATACGAAGGCGAGTACCACACGAGCTTAGGCGAGCAGAATTCATTATATAATATTATCGTCAAAGCTACAATAACACTTGTGTGTGACCTATTCCGCCGGCTTTCATAAAAACCGTTAGCTTAATGAGATTCGTTTATTTTTCCAGGGTAATATGTTGTATGGTTTGCACAGGCCGACATGTTTATCAAATCTATCACGATGTGAGTTTGCGTACACTTTTCAAGCCTCTGTGCGTACCTACATCATAGCATATTATCATCGTCCCGTGTTCGTGCAGTGTAGCACCACAATTTATTGTTGTGAATGCACATCGTCGGTGAAAACGACTGTTTCGGTGGCATTTCACGTACATGAATGCGATATCAAATTTTAATAATTTATAGTTATGGAAAATAATTGTTTTATTGTTTCATTTTTACAGTTGTTTTCGTCGCATTGCAAACATTTTCAAATATATCCTAATTATAAAAACAATACATAGTAATTATTTCGTTGATATTTTCATTCAAGTTTAATTGTTACGCGGTGCACATTTTGTTCCAACAAACCGATTATTATTGCGTAATATATTCCCGGCGTGGTCTCGAGGCTTATCGTGGAAACCGGGTCCGATATACAATCGTTTTGTGAAAAAACTTCGCCACGACACTGTCAAAAACTTATATTAAGGCGGGTTGTATGGTTATCAGTTTATGACAATAAGACGCCCGGAAGACACGAACAAAAAAAAAAAATAATACCCGAGCCACGCCCCTTTTTAACTACTCATTGTCGTAAAAACTTGAGCGCTGAAACACAAACGATTCTCGACTGTTGTTGTTAAACTAAATAATAACGGTTATTAAACAAAAGTTGTTGACATTCTATGTGTAATTATTATTATAACGATGAAACGACATAATGAGACTCAATCGTCTTCTATTGTAGGGGTCGGTCGTATCGTTTTCTAGGTAACGTAAAGTGGTGGTGGCCGGGTGAGCAAATGTTTCTTTTGCTTTTTAAACAATCCGAAATACGTAACAAAACAAATTCGATCGGTTTATCGTAACAATGGCGTAACACAATGAACACATAATAATATAATATTAACTAACTAAATAGATTAATCATTTTATCATCGTTGCCGTTAAATTATTTAGTTAAACATTTTAACCTATTATAGGTATTAACGCTCTTAACAAGTTGGACGTATACAATTTCTGACTGGCATGGTTGCAAGCGAAAACATATAGTATTTTATGATTAAATTACTATTTAAAATTACCATCTACCTACTAATTAAGAACTAATTGAACTGCATACAATTTATCACATACACAAATAAATAATAGTGAAATCGCAAAAATCAATTCATTATTTAACAAAACCTATCTTTATTTTAATTAAAATAAATTAATGTAAAATTGTTATAGAGACTTAACATTTTAATTAAATATTTAAACTTTTAAGTGTTTCTCAAAGAATATTTAATTTATGCATAATTCATACATTTTCGTGATAAATTGTATAATTAAAAACAATAATTATACAAAAACAGCTCATTAAAAAATTTTTACATCCCTAAATATCTATAAATTTACAAATATATAAAAATAATTCTTCAGTAAATCTCACATTGGATTTGAAATCCTGTTTTAATGATATTTTATAGACATAAAACGATACAGGACGAACGTCACGAGTTCGTTGTGATTATTTCGACGAGTAAATGCAACGAAAAAATTGATACTTTTATGAAATTCAAAATTATGTTGAGTTCTCTGATACACATTTCTTACTATTTTGACAAATCTTTATTTATGGTAAGTTAAAGTTAAAATAAATACATATTTTAAAGTGAGTAGAATTTAATCATATTTTATATCAGAATTATTTTTCTATATTTTAAATGCAATATTATATATACAATCGATTCTTAATATTATTATTGTTATTTAATGTATTTCCCCAAATAGGGAGACCAACGTGTTTTTTTTTAAAATTGTATCAAACTGATTTTAATGTTGGATTTTGTATTAAGATCGTCGAGAAAACTATTTGCGCACCAGTTGGTTAATTTAGTTTTCTCGGTCATCTTGTAGTTTGTTGTTCAAAACTAATTTCCATAATGACTCGCATACGAACTTAGTTAATTAGACGTAAAATATGTTTTCCGATGTAACTCTATTTCGGCAAATGAGTCATTCCGTTATGGTAGGTCGTATAGCTGATTGCATTTGGGCTCTTTCATTATATACGAAAATAATTAATATAAAATTCACTTAAGTTCACTATGCAGTTGGCTAGTATTTTAAACGCGTCTTGGGCCGACGAGTGAGAGGACTTTATTTTCCTAATCGGCGCAGTGCATGGTAATTAGTTGTAGGTACCTCTACCGCAATATTATAGTGCTGTTCAAAAAGTATTCCTATATAATCTGCACGGTATGTTTTATTCTCGTAAAACGCATAGACATGCCTGGCTACACTGGTTCACGTAACCCACAACAATCTATGATAGGCTAATGTCGCAGACACCCTGCGCAAAAATATGAAAATCGTGTTGTGTACAGAAATAATTAAGCAATGAACGTTTCCGAAAACGGTTATGAACGTCCGTCTTTAGTATTTGTTTCGCGCCGAAAGATAGAACTTAATTTCGAACTTTAACGACATCGGGGTTTGGTTTTTTTTTTTTTAATGTCCCCTTTATGAACTTGCGATCAAATTTTTAAGCGTTGAAAATACATCTAGAATACGTTATTTGAAACGTATTTAATAACTTGTAAGTTACCTAAAAGTGCACTTTTAAAATATCGTCGAATTGAAATCGTATCATTTTCCATAAACTATTAACTATATTTAAATCACTGATAACACTATATGATTTAATAATTTGTAAATAAATAATAACTAGTCGTGTTTGCTTTTTTTTTCATCCGAACTTATTAACAGCCAACAACAACGACTTCGTATAATGAATTTACCATATCGTAGTGCGTCCTAAGACCTTCGCTCGCAACATTTAAATGTTTATTTCTAGTTCACTGACGATTAATTGATTATGTACAATTAATTGATAACGACTGGTTCCACTGGCTTAGTTGTCCACACTATGCACATCCTAAACTATTTATTCTAGATAAAATTGTATTTATGTATTTTAAATTATTGCTATTTGCAATAATGGGACTTTATTATTGGTTTCTCCGTTATATGGTTCCTGCAAAACTTTTTCGGACGTTTTTCAATTTCAATGGTTTTCTTTATCATTTTTCCCCCGTATAATGTGTGTGGTTTTTTTTTTTTTTTTTATCAAAGACCTTGAAGTTGTTGAATTGAGTTTACCGTGACCTTATTTTTGTTATGCCCGCTATAGCCAACATTTTAGCCGTATTATAATTTATGTATTCTGTGAAATGATTTCTTAGTGACAGCAGCTCTGTTTGCCCGATATATAATTTCTCACATCTGAACGGGATTTCATATTCTCCGTACATTCGAAGTATTCTATAGACTGTTCCAGCACTCTTAGTAGTTAATAATGAAAACGGTGTTCATGTTATTTCGGTTCACAATACAATCTAAGTGTACTAACAATCATTTTCTCAAAATATTACAATCGAGGTTTACTCCAGTGACGTTCCTCTGTCGAATTGAATTCGATTTTGTGACTTCCAATATGAATACACACTGCCGGGGAAAATTCGAGTGGAAACTCGATAACGAGTTGATATAGAAAGTGGTTACATCTGTGTTTAGTTTGAATTTTAAAGTTGTAAACTATTATTAACGATAAAACAAATTCATAATAACTAAAACTGCAACAAAGTACGATGAACAATAGTTGTCAGTGAACTTTTTAATGATTCTTAGTTGTAATTTCTTACAATAGTACGTTATGTGCCTACCTACTTTGATTTAAATGCATGTAATAGACATATGGAACCAATGATGTATACTAAGAATATAAAATATTGTCTAACCTAACCGAAGAATAATGTAATACAAAACGTAAAACTTTAATGTTTCGTTAAAATTATGAAATGTTTTGTAATGTTTGTAAAAAAAAAAACAGTCAATAACAAGGGTCCAATTATTTATACATCATGACAATATTAAACTTGATGGAGGTACATTAAAGTATGTAACTAAAAATTACTGTAAAAAAAAAACGCCAAATCGTGTAGAGATTGAGGGTCACTCGGACGAATAATAATCTCTGGCACATGGTCCGATGACATTTATTTTCGTTACATTTTAATTACAACCCTATTCCTAGATGTGAGTGGGTGATAATATTACAGTAATGTTTTGAGCTTCTAAGCCCAAAAATATTATCTTATTATTTCCAGTTGGTGAAATTATTTACCGACTGATATCAAAACGCAGAGTGGACTACTTTATGCACGAGAAGATAAACAAAACGGGTTTATGATTATGTACGTCTGGTCGGACGTGTCTGAAATTTAGGATCACACTAGTCAGAATGTGTGCTGTATATTCTCTAACCAAACACATGGCTGTGTACAGAGCGATATGCGCGGAACATTCAATTAAACAAATAGTTTGGTATGTTTCAAAAAAAAAAAAAACAACTCCGGATTACGGTTAAATATAAATAAAAAAAAAAACATGCACAAAATCTATCTAAACGAATTCAATAATCCCAACATGTAATATAGGCTCACGAATAAATCACCATTAAGTCGAACTCGTCTACAAATGTAGAGACAGCTCGTAACAATATTATATAGATATTGTTATATTATTATGTTCAATATATATTATTTTTTTTTTTAATGTACGTGACGTGACGACTACAAAACAACCGTTTCTATTTATTAAAAGTAATGCATTTCATAATGACACGAGCTGGGTAAGGGGAAGGTGATGTCCCGGATTCACGTAGTGTTAAATTATGTTATGTTAAATTGTATTCATACAGTAATTCATACAAACAAGGATTTTACAAATGCTCAATATAATATATTACTTGACTGTTTGTTCAGCTCATTATTTCTATAATATTTTTATAAGAAATCTAACACAATTTAACAGTTGCGTTTGTCATCAATATGATTTATAATATTTTATTTTTAGTGCTGTAAGCTTATTATAGAATACAGAAAAATACGTAATATTACAGTTTATTCATCTAACACAATATGCAATAGGAGAGTATATGAAATTATAAATATTATTAAAAATAAAGTATCGTCCTCGAGATAAAAAACGAAAAATTAATTTTTAATAAAAGTAAACTTAATAACGCATACACGGACGGAGTGAGTATAATATATTTTGAATAGTGTACATAGAAACAAATTATAATATTAATAATGAAATAGTACCTACCTATAGACTAATAATTTAGTGAGCGTGAGGCATATACAAACGTAAACAAAACTTATTATTAACCCATAATTATAAATCGTATCTACTAATTATTGCTATGGTTATGAAAATGATTCGAATATAGCGTGATAAAAGTCATTGTTCATACCAAAAGCACATTGATAGCCAAAGGGACGTTATAAAAAGGGCCAATTTTTCTAGTTACCTCATAAAATGTATTTATCTTAATACGAGTTAGGTAACTGTTAATTTAAAATGATAATGATCAAGTCGTTATTTTTGTTACAAATGAAACGTCAAAAATTTTCAATTTGAATTTAAAATAAATTAGTATTTACCGAGTCGGATAATTTTGTTTTGTCGAAATTATATTTTCCATTTACTTCCCAACAATGGTGTTTAAATATTCATACTAATTATAAAATAAAAACAATAGCTGGCTTATGAATATCTAAAAAAAAAAAATAATTGTATGTAATTATCAGAATTTAAATGTATTTTAATCATCCCATTAAACAATATATTAAAGTAAAAAAGGCTTTTTTGGCTTAATTAGAAAAAAAAATGGTTAATCCATTACTCTACTTTGTTCTGCACAAGCAAATGAGTAATATTTTTTTTTTAGAACCATCGTAATGCAAGTATGATAATAAACGTTTAATGTAATACGCATTACACAATTTTTTTTAAAAACAAAAAAAATATTTCCATTTGATTAAAAAGTTACTCACTATAATTATTATTCGAGTCTTTGGATTAATAGTAGAAAAAATCCACAAACCCAGACATATTACGGTTGAAAAGAGATGGGTAATCGTGTGATACCTGTATCATATTATATAGATCGGTATAATAATATTATAATATTATGTACATCGGTTGTGGGGGCTGCGGACAGAGGCGATGTCGTTCGTCGGGACCTCGTCGCCGACTGCGATGTTCTGTATAATTATACGAAAGCAACATAAACTATTCAAAAACTCCTCGCCCGACCGGCCGAAATCCGTCGGGCACGCTTTTGGAAAAATCCAGGTCGTCGGTGTTATTGTTTTATTTTTCATTTTTATTACCATCGTATTTAATTCAAATGTTTTTGGCCGCGGGTGGCGTGCGAACCTCCTCCGCGGGCGGGTACCGGGCCAGAGTTTGTTTTTAAACACGTCTAGGCGAAACTTGATGTTTTGCCACACCCCCAATTTTTTTTACATAAATCATAACCACGAACGCCGCCCTAGGCGACGGCCGCTAACTCGCCCGCCGGTCAAGCCGGCGTATATATCGGACAATATCGATCACACCCCCCTCCCCGATTCAAACGCCACACGAGCCCCGTTAATTATACCTACCCTGCGATATATATATATATATTACAATATAATATTGGATATAATAGTAATAAACTTATCACACCAGGATGAATAGGAATGACATGCGTAGCGATTTCGAGTGTAGGATATAATATTTTCGTAAGCGACAGTATAGTGTTGAGTTTTAACTCTCGAAATATAAACCTATCATACGTATTCGTTACTATTACTAATATAATTTTTGTACTTTGAAAAATTTAAGTATACCATAGAGTATAATAAGTGATTTCGACACAGTTATAATCAAGGCTGGGCATTAACGAGTTAAAAAGTTAAAGTTAAGTTAAAAAGTTAATTTTATTTTAACTTTTTAACTTAACTAGTTACTTTTGGCTTTTCATTAACTTAACTGTTAACTTATTAAATTTCTTTCTTAATTAACGTGAAATTAACGAGTTAATTTTTCATTTTAAGAAGTAAGTTAAGTTAATTTATTTTGTTTTTAATTTTATAATATTTCACTATTTCAATCTATTTCGTTTTCATGTCAAAAAATATGTATTGTTAATTGTTTAAAGTTAAAAATGTATATCATTCGAATCTTACTTATATGGAAATCTGTATGAAGTATTAAGTATTAACACTATATCCTATAATTTAGTTTTGGGTTGGAAAAAAATTAAGTACGTTAGCGTTGTATAAACAAATTAACTTTTTTTTAACTTAATAAAAACTTAACAAAAAATGTGTATTAACTTTTAACTTAACTGAGTTAACCCATAGTTAAATTAACTTTTAACTTTTAACTTTTTGTTATTGGTGCATATTAACTTAACTTAACTGAGTTAAAAAAAATCATTAACTTGCCCAGCCTTGGTTATAATATTATATCATTCCATACAGTTCACCGTCCGCTTTGATATCATAATGATTTAAGGGGCCGCATGCACACCCATCGGAATATTGCACCCCGCAGACGAGATTGTCCATACAGCTAGGGCGTATCGGGTGCGTTTGATAACGTTACACCGAAATCGCGTTAAAACCGCAGTAATTCGTGTCACCCTGTACAGCCCGGAGCCGGCGGAACTGGACCGGCGCGCGGACGACGGGTCTCCGCGCGAGTGTCGGGTCGGGGCGACTGGGGTTGATTTGGGTCGGCGCGTGCATACATTATTATTATTCTAAATACGCGGCCGTAAGTCGAAGACGTACCTAATATTGGTGTGTGCTCGTGTGGCGGCGGTTATATAGACGGACCCGAAACCGCACGCACCCCCCCACCCGGAATGATGCGATACGACCGCGGTCGGGGCAATCCATCAGCGGCCCGTAATCATTTAGCCGCAACAATCCACCGTTGTTGTGTGCTGCTGCAGGGCTTGTATTATAACAGTATGTGTACACGACGATGGTGTGCGGGTGTCCGGGGGGTGCGCTTGCGGCGTGAGTGGGTGTGCGGGTGAGTGGGCGTGCGTGCGTGTCTATATAACTGCGTAGGTAGGTAGGTGAGCGAACGGACGCGTTTTGCGCGCGATGAATTTATGGTAGCGAATTTATCGCCGTCCAAAAATTCTCTCTCGTCGCGTCGTACGTGTTCGTGACGTTATAATATGCGCGTGCGCAAATGCGTCAGTGCGCGTTTTTCGTCATTTTTTTCTACGCAGACCGAGAAAACCCCACAGAACGCAAAACGTTTTGTTCGATTAAAACGTTCCTCCGCGACTTGCTGTTGTGTAATAATAATAATATTAATAGTGCGTTGCTTAATAACATAATTTATACGCGTATACTATAATTTACCACCCCCCCCCCCCCCCCTATGGTCCGCATGACGGTCGCCCCGATATGACGTCTAAGATATTGGTTTCCACATACACCACCACCGTGGTTGTAAACTATGTTAATACTTTAAGGAGATATGATGCATGAGCGCACACGACGTAGTCATCAAACCCCCCCCCCCCCTCCCACCATTGTCAAACACACACACACACACACACACATACGTACTGTCGGTTATAATTTTCCTAGCCCATAGGGGGGCATAGAGTGTTTGTGCATGTATACCTTTATATATGACGTGTTATGTGTATTGTGCACGGTGCATTGGTAATAATTGTCTATGATTTTTTCACGCAAACTCGAATACGTTCAATAACAAATTAAATCAAACCGTTTCGGTCTCTATAAGTATAGTATAGTTGTGCAGTGGATGGCGTATAGTTCCGATTTTATAGTGTTTCGATTTCGTTTTACACACGTTACAGTTTTTCATTGTTGCCCCACAATATCCTTACGAATATTTTGTTTACATGATATTATATTTCGCGTATTGGTTTTCGTTCAAAGATTTGTTTACACGCCTATCATTCCACGCGTTGGTTTTCGCTTTTCATACTTCGTGTCCGATACATCATAACTTCTGGCAGGCACATGCAGTTTTGGTTTTTTTTTTTTATTATTCCTTTTTTCACAATTCTGTATTTGTATTTGCTCACACTATATGAATTGGACATTGATAAAAACTATCCGTAATGTTGTTGTTCGGTGTGAAAATAGGAATCGCGCTTTTCATCGCGAAACAAAAATATAGCGTGGCCCGGAGGGGTGTTTGGTGGGCGAAATAATTTTATGCAAACAACATTTTTTTTTTTTTTAATTATGAACGTTATTATTGCACAACAATACACAGATATTGTAATATAATTGTAAATGTTGTCTGCAATTTGTTTAACGAAAACCGTATATTATACGTATGCGAAAAAAAAAAACTGTGTACTATTTCCCACTACCATTTGTGTATAAACGAATAATTAAAACTTATTAATTATTATCATCGTAGTATGTTTTCCCCGAAGTACTCGAAATAATACGTGCATATAATATGTATATATTTATTATGTAGTGTGGTATATTTCAACAAGTTTTACCTAATTAATTTCGTGAAAATGTTTGTACGTATTATTTGTCTGTTGTTACAGTTCTACGAGTTACTTGAAATATTTCATAGCAGTCTGTTTCGCCCATGTGTAGTCGCTTTTTTCCATATAAATTTGAATTTAGGAAATTAAGTCCGAAAATGACCCACGGAATGATATTATAAACTATATGTATATATATATTATGGTTGTATGTGATAAACATACCTACCTAAATAATATATTAATCATTTGATAACATCATTGATAACCATTGAAAACATCAAAGGATGACACTGTAAGCGAGCACAAATAATACGACTAGAATGGTAGGTGTAGAATGTAACACCACATTATGCACGGTCCATGTTCAGGTAGGTACTGACAGTATGGCTTAAGGCTTCCGAGGTTTTAAAAGAGGTCGGTATGAATAGAATAACGAAAAGAATTTTTTATTTGATAGGGATTTGTTGACGTTACAAATGTCATTCAGAGGTCAAGTACCATTTTTCATATTTAAATGGGAAACCTACTTCAAAAATAATTTATCAAAAGCCGTGTAGAAACTTATGGTTACCTAATCTTTATCTCGTTATGTATGAATAGCTTTGATCTAGTTTGTCATAAAACATATTATTTAAAAAATATGCAAAGACCTTTTCGTTCACTTTTTTTTTTGGAAATTCCAAGTATTTTATCTACTTAAAATTTTTAAATATTAAATAGATTTCTACTATTAGGTAATAAAAAATACATATTATTATACAAAGCCATATTTTAAACAAGACCCTCTGAATGCAATTATAACTTTTAAAGTTCTTGGAACTGCTATCTTCTAAAACATTAACAAAATAAATGTATATTTTTTAGCTGTTTCTTAATTGTTTTATTTTTTAGTTTTATAAATATTATATCACAAGGCCGTAAGATAAATACGTTGCATAAACAGCCATATCGGTGGGTTAGAAATATAAGAGCGGTATAAATATCTCGATAAAAAAAAAATAAAATACATAGCATTGCGTGTGAAATTGTATAATATAGTGATTTTTATGAAACTCTAACAGTTGTGTTCAACACACAACTAAATACCTATGAGTTGGTGTTATTACTGTCACTGTAAACACAAATAGTAAAATATATTGTGAATAAAAATCGTGTACGCGAAGACCACCGTATTTAAAATTGGAAAATATTTGCTTCTCATACCGTAGCTACACTAATAATACAGGAAACGAATCTTACCACGATGACCACCTGTTGGTTCACTGTGCAACCTTTGATGTACTTCAATAATACACGTATTGTTCAGTCGCAAGAGGTTTAATAAATTCCGGTTCGATTCTCTAGAACCCCGGTATTTGATATATCGAAGACGTACTGGGTAACTTATGACCACCGCCGACTTTTGTGCCTTTTGAATTATAAAGGGGAATTATTTTCACTCTCCGTCTCTATACAGCCTTCTATTTTCTTATCCTCTATTCCATTTCAATGGACCGGAAAAATGACCACGGACAGTAAAATAGACGGCCGAGAAAGGAAGTTATATCCAAGAAAAACTTCGGTAATACCATCAACTAAATAATTTCTGCAGTGCGCAGCCGGAATGGTCGGTTCGCAAAACTTACTTGTAAATGTCCATTACGGTTTTTTTTTTTTTTTCATTCACTCCAATAGTTTAAAACCGTATAATACTTAATATTTTTTCGCTCGATATAATTTAACCGCTGCCGGTAGGTTTGTGTGTTTATTCAAATGTGGTCACACGGCTATAGTATATTATAGTCACAGCACCATTGTGCGAATTCGATCGTTATTCGTCGGGATTCTCTCGGATAATGGTCGAAGCGGATATTAAAACCATACACACACACACACACTTAACCACAACAGATGCAGATAATTCGACTTCAATCCGTCGGATCGTTTATCACAAGAAACGTCTAGACATCAACAATATCAATTGATGAACGCGGCACTCGAGATTTACCAGTGGATTCCGGTGTATTATAGGTTGCAGTATTCGCAGAAAAACATTTCGATACAATACTCTATTATACTCTATTATGAACATCGTCGGGAATATCAATTGTGTGATTATTAACTATCGAAAAAAAAAAATTCTGTTGTAGAACAACGTGTACTACAAAATATAATAATATGCGGATTATGGAAAAAAAAAAAAAAAAATACGAAGCAGTAAATGTTGTGCACAATTTCAGTAATATTATTTCAAACCGATCAAAACATATTATTAATGGTGTATCGGCATTAACAATTCAAATCATAGCAAGTATTATCATGCTATACATTCGTTAGTTTTGCCCGAGGCAAACTATATACTACTGCGAGTTTATATCGAACAATGTATAATATTATTATTTTATTTTCGTATGTTTTTGTTTTTGTGGTGCCTCGGGGGCGATATCACGTTTTATGTGTTTTCAATAAATATTCGTATTTTACTATTTTAATACATATAGATATAAATAAATACACTAGTAGATAATATGGCGCAGTAATTGTATAAACAGTAGGAAACCATTGTTTGCTGTTGTTTATATTTATAATACGCGAAACATTGCTTTCCAATAAATCTAGAACAGGAAATCGATTTCTTGGTTCGAGTTTTTAAAATATCATTGTGACAATATCTTTTGCTTAAATCATTTACGATTTACCTCGGGCCGTCTCGTGTGTCGTTTAAGACTCCTCCCTCCAAAAATAGGCAATTTCCTTATTGGATATTTTCATTCATTTTAATTGCGAAGAATTAGATCCGATAACAGACTTTCCAGCCAATTTAGTGATCGGTTATTCAATCGTTTACCGTACGCGTACCGTATAGAACGTTACTTTTTAACATTTCAATGAACAAAAACGTTTTTACAAAGAATATATATTTCTCGGACGTAAGAGTGTTGCGTGTATAGATATATTTATTATAGACTTTTTAAGGTTATCCGTATTATTTTATTTTCTTATATAAATTGTGCATTATTTCTTTTGAAAGGTCGAATTTCCGTCCGATTCGCACGAATAGACATAAGTAAACCTAATATATATAGTAGATAATAATATATAAAAACTACATCTATATAATATAGGCGCATAAAAATAAAATATATATATTATTTTTTTTTTTTAACCTCGATTTCATTAAATAATCAATATGATTGAAATAAATATGTAATCACTAATATTATATTTTAATATTATTATATCTATCCTTACAATATTACATCCACGAAAAACGTTGACGTTATTATTTTATTTAATTTGTATTAAATTATAGATATTCATTCTTTATTAGGTAAGTAACTGCTGTTATCGACATCAGAACGTGATGTATTCTAAAATGTTTTAACAGAACTAAATAAGAATAAACAAGAGCATTTGTTTTAAACTAAAATTACAACAAATAAATATGTTAAATATTTGACTTAATTTTGTTCAAACAATTTTAATTAATTAAAAAATTGGCTTTTTTTATCTTAAAATGTTTTCTTTTTTTTTCATGTTGAAATTACAAGACAAATTATTTAAGTATACGGCAACAACGGTTTAAACTGCTGAATCGAACAATTTCGAAATGCATAACAGAAGAAAGACCATAACAATTATAAACTGTTTCGCATAATATAGCACCAAACTCCACACATGATATGTTTCATTGTTGAAAGTTTGATATGAAAAAAAAAATGCTTGTAGATATATAACTTAAATGCGCTATTGCACTTGAAATATTATCACATTGTTCTTCTGCGACATATTATTACAACATAGCATGCACATAATACCCTTGTATGTGTGTGTGTGTTACGGATTATAGTGCTTTGTTCCAGTTACAATTATTGTTATCATTTTAAAAACAAATAGTTTATTTTTAATATATATTGTATATAATATGTCTTAGGATTTAACGTATTTTCGGTAGCCGCAGTGGCCGCTATATAACAGCTACATAATCGATGGCACACAAAAAAATATGAGCATTTCACTGCAATTTCACAGACGGACCTTAGCGAAAACATTATAATATTGTTTTGTATATAATATGAGTAAGGGACTGAATTCGAATAAATAACTATACGTTTGCCAATTGCGCGGCGGAAATCGATATAATATTTTGAAATAAGTGATGGTAGTTTTTGTATTGAAAACGAAACGTGATATTGCGCATTGTATACATTTTTAATAAAATTCCTTTTATTTATCTTTACGGAATAATATTATTAAGCTACCATATAGGGAAATTCCGGTAACGGCGGTAACATCGGATTTGAATTTGTATACCCATATATCGGTATCCACGCAACTTGATTACGCAACTTGATTACGGGTTGCTTCTACGGAGATAACTATAGGAAAGTATACAACGAGTGAGTGAGTTGAGTTACTCTGCATAATATAATTGTGCGTTTCATTATAATTATTTTCAGTTTAACATTCCGAATTGGGCCTTTAGATGAGTACCTATCGATCGGTTTGTCTATATACAAATATACCAATTAAGTTTTGCTCGCTCTACGGTATGCAATATATAATATTGGGTAGGTAAAATATTATATCGTTTGAACGACTCAAACAGTAGTTGTTTTATTTGTTTCATTATTATGTGGTAGCTCTTTATAAGTTCATTTTAATATTTTACAGTATTATAATAATAATAGTTATTATTGTTTAATAAATCGAACGGAAAATAACAAACGTTCAGTCTTAGTACATAAAGCGTTTTAAATAAAATATTTAAATAATATGAAGTAACGAAAAAAAATAATGCTTTATACAATTGTACGTTGTAACTTAAGTTTTACAACACAACAACAACAAGTTCTAATTAAACGAATGTCAAATGCATTCAACGTGTGTTCATTAAACAATGCACCGGAAAAATTATTTCTCTTGCCATCACAAAAAAACTATAATTCTTCAACGCGAATTCATTATTATTCGTGTATTTCGTACACGCTCGCAGGCTAGACGGTCTGCAATATAAAAGATTTATCATCTCCACAGTACCGAAACCTTCTTAATTCTGACACCGAGACGGTAATTTATCTTCTACTCCTGTTGTTTCACGTCGATCAATTCCGTCGATGTATATAATTCGAACTCGTAAGACGATAATCAGTTACGCTTATTGTCAGCTCGTTATTCTACGTTCACTTTACACGCACACAATAATAATGTGCTATACCCGCCGACTAGTTTTTATAAACGCCACGTCCGGCCCATAAATTCCATATGCCACTGTTTCGCCATCATCATCACCATCATCATCATCATCAAGTTGGTACACATAGTTAAGTCGTACGATGATCGCCGGTATGTTATCAAATTGTATAATTAAAAACAGTTGATAAGGTTTTTATTTATTATTGGAGTGGTCTTAAAATGTGTAAGCCCTGAACCAAAAGAAAGACGAAGAATATATTTTATGTATTTGCTCCGAGTATCGACGATTTTAGTGTAGGGTACCCAAATTGTTGTACCACTGCGCTGGGGGGAGTCAACATTCGAATAATATGTACTTGTATACCTACCCAAACGACACCGTGACGAAAAAAAATATTTAATCATAATAATTGTCGCGGGGACATCGCTCGTTCGCGAAGCTTATCAGGTAATAAGAGCTTGTGGTAGCCTTATGTCTATAATTTGTTGAACGGGCAACGTGTCGAGTGCGTTTCGAGGGTCGTTAACGACTATTATAATAGCAACCGACGACGATGCACGTAACTAGATTCTTTACGTAGGATAGGTTTTAGAAAAACTAAGTCTCTTGTGGGAGAATGGCATGCAGGTACAACGATGATGTCCTTATCGATATTTATATATGGCGCTTGCATTTAGTGGCAGGTATGTCGTCCATATTGATAGCCGGGATATGAAAACAAACAACACGAAAATAAATGTCGACTAACGGCGAGGGGGGGGGGTGGGGGGCGTAGTTTTTTTTCTTCTAGGAATAGTGTTTGGGAATTGCGTGGTTAGCCCCTCGGCAATGGCGGAGTAACATAACATAACATAATATTTTGATTGTCACGCGGGTCCGACGTGCTCGTTTTGCCAAACGACGTTTTGTTCGCAGAAAAGCCAATTTTCGCGGGCCTCGGTGAAAATAATATAACCGTCGGAAGGTCGCTGCGAACCTTTGCGCCGCACATCCGGCGTAACCTTTTAAACGGGCCAAACTCGCCGCGCGAACGTTTTATTATAGACGCGCATTTTAACCGCGCGTTATTGTTGCCAAACGGCCAAAGAGTGTCTCCCGAGCTAATAACGCCGCAAAGGCGTACTTATATATAGGTAGGTACCTATTCCTTTACCCTTACCGCGGGCAGACGATTTGAGCGTATAACTTTGGGACGGCGATGGGGCGAGGGAGGGCGCGGGGACCGCGGAATTGTATAGTGGCCAGTTGTGTGCGTTATATTATAGCCGATATGGTATATTTTATACCTTTAAGGAGTTGAATGAAAGTTCAGCAAATCCCGTGGGAACGCCCGGTGCACTGCGGTTAGTGTTGACCTTATGCGTGTGTGCAGTGGCGTAAGTGTGTGTGTGTTTCGTGGAAGAGAAATGCACTTTGAGAGCGAGGTGAGAACACGTGGTAGGAAAAGTGAAACACAACGTTTGCCAGTGGAAAATAATAATAATAATAATAGTAATAATAATAATAATAATAATAATAAAAAAGTTTCCCTCTCCGAATGCAACAATAGCGTGCGCTTTTGAATAGAATTCTCATCTCAACGATTATTTCCGAGTGTTCGCACTGAATTGTGTGCGAGAATTTACAATAATATAAATAATAATAATATATTATAATACGGCGAATACAATTTTTCTACCTCCCTCAATGTTCTTCGTTTTTTTATTCTCATATACAAAAAAATTATATTCTCATTCGGTTAATTTGTTCGTTTCCCCCGGCATGGCCGAGTGTTATAATGTATATTATACTTTTGGCGAAATTTGCATGATTTATTACCACTAGAATAAATAATAATAACTTTATTAATTGCATAAAATATATCAACACATTAAAATAAGGTTGATGTCCAGTTCAACGACACCCAACGCCGACAAGAACGGCAGTAATGTACTTTATTTTAATAAACAAAATTATCGAATAATTAATATAATATGTATTTTAAAAATTAGAATAAAATACAAGACAATATAATTCGTATAGATTTATTTGTATAGATTCTTCATAAATTGTTCTTACTCGTAAACAAAATGTTCACCAGAAACTCATCAATTTTTTTAAACACAAATAAAATGTCAACAATTCGGTATTTCGACAAAATTTTCAATAAACGATAATAGTTTTTTTTCTTTATTCAATAAATAAAATATGTTCTTACAGTAGTATAAAAATATCAATAATTATAACAACAATGGTTTTTTTTTTATAAGCGTTTAATGTTTAAAATTTTGTACTGACAAATGTGTAAGTTTTTTACGGACTGCTTAAACTGAATTCTAATAAAAAAAATGCATACAAACATTTTGAGTTTTGGATTAATCGATTGTTTAAATAAATATTGCACTAATCATATAATTATTCTGAAAACTACGTTAAGCTGTTTCAACGCCATATTGTTTGGATGATTATGATTATTTAGTAACTTACTACAGAATACATTTATATTATTTTTTTAATAATTGTTTGACCATCACAGTTGTTTCTACACTTAATATATCTACGGGGACTCTTCATAATCTATAATATTATTATAATATTATACTCAATGTTATTATCCATATCATACAATTTTTGTTATTTGTTGTTGTCAAATTGAAAAATAATTTATAAAATCCAGTTTGTTTAACAGCTAACTTGGGAAGACAAGAAAAGTACATTATGTTAAATACGTGTGTTTCTTTTTTTGTTTAATAATATTGAAATAATGAGTATAAAAACAAGCCGAACAAAATATTGTATTATTAAACTGAACAATACGGTGTAAATAAAACTATATATTTCATATTATAATTATTTTTATTCATATATTATTTTATTCAATTTTGTCATATTTTACTATAATTTAATTAACTCATAATTTTCACGTTGAATATAAATTTTTATGATGTACGAAGTATATTATATTAATATTTTAAAAATAAGATTCTCAGAAAATGAGAATGTATAATTAAAAATGTTAATTTAGAGTTCCTCGAATTTTTTTAAAGTTAAATGGAAGTTTTGCCCCTTTTTAATCATCATTTTTTTTTAATACGAATAATAAAATACTCATTTTACAGTTTAAAATAATGGTTATGCCCCTGTACATGGTGTATCTATTTAAAATGTAAGTAATTTCAATACGTCAAGGTTTTCATTATTTATACAAAGTAAGTGTAAACATTCGAGCTATATGAGTAAAAGACTATGCAGTGAATAAAATATTTTAATATTTATTGTTAAAGTTTTTCAAACTCTACAATGACGTGTGACCAGGAACACTGATGGAAAAAAAAATATGTATTCTCTCTTAAAATACTTAATGGGCAGGATCCTTTAAAAAACGCCAACTAATCTAAATATGTAAATTGATATTTAAACTCGTCAATAATAGCAGTGTTTCAAGAGAACGGCGTTACGCAATCTTTATTTTTTCAACATTTTTTAAAGTGTGTACCAAGCTTTCAGCCGACATCTGCAGGGGTGGAAAATTACATTTTTTTAAATGTTTTTAACAGTCCATTACATGTGTATATTTCACTTCTACAGATACGTAAACGTGAAGTGTACATCTTGGGGAAATTATAATATGATAATACGTATAAACATATTACAACTCTGTATGTATATTATTTGTGTACCCAACTAAGATAGGTTTTATGAAGTGTAAAAAAATATTAACGAAATCGATTTAATAATTTTGGTGCGTAAAGCGCGCGATGTTATTTTCACTAACGGCTTTTCGTAAATGCGTTTTGTACGTATTTTTATTTCTTTTTTACTCGGCACTAAGCGGAACGAAATGGCTGATGTACTTATGTGTGTATGTGTCTCGAACCCTTATACATATATATTTAATAATAACCACGTGTTTTGTACATCTAAAGTATACCAGCACTCCGCGGTTGTCATCGGGACCCGGCGACCGCCGCTCGTGAAAAATGAGTTCATTTCGGGCAGCAGTGTTCTCAATCATCGTTTTCCGGCGGGATGGTTGGAAGGCGGGCGGGCGGTCCCAAGGCCATTTATCACCGGAGAGGCAGATTAGCGGCTGTCAACGGGCAGGAAGCTTTTGGAAGGCGAGCAGTGAAAAAAAAAAGGAAAAAAACCCGTCCTCCGTTGTCTAACAAATTGATTAAAAGCTACCCAAACCGACGCGCCGAAAACTTGACACACTCGTCTGGCTTATGGGTAGAAATTTTTCGACGAGAACGCAGCGGCGGGTAGGGGTGTCGAAAAAAAGTAGGTAACGAGGGGGGGCCGAGGTGGTTTTGACGTGGGAAAAACCGAGAACGGAGGTCTCGGCCATAACAAGCGACAATAATGGAGGTGATTAATAAAATGAGGGGCGTGGATATAAAACTTCCGAAACAATAGACCATCCCGGGCCCGGCGAATAGAACCTGGGATTTTCGAAATGACCTCGTATACATATTATATATACTTTACACAGCTCGAGTAGACAACGCGAGATTTTTTTTTTGTTTCGGTTGAAAACATTGGTTTTTACCAGCCGTTAAGCCGTTAGAATGAAACATATATATATTATATTATATATTATAGCGATTATACTATGAAACGAAAAAAAAAAAAAATAATAAACAAACCCGTAAACCGTTGGAGTAGTTTTTCGATATTGTATGGAAATATTAATAATATTATGCGTTTACAGAACCCGTGGTGATATGCCTGGCACTACACCAAGCATGCCTTTCTTTAATCCCTAATGTACCTAGTTAATCAAAATCTGATTTTTAGAATTTTTAAATTTACCATAAGGCCATATTTTCGAAAACTTAATATTTTTACACCTGACAAGGGGTGCTCAGTGGTCTGTGGTGATACAAATTTCCGCATTTTAAACGAGATTATTTTTAATAATTTTGATGTATCTAAATCAAAATTTGAACGAGTAGTTTCTTAGTTACAAAACATTCAAAGCATAATATAGGTTTATGTGGTGATATGTTTAGAAAATATAGAGTCTACGATGGTTCAAAATTATGACAAGAAATTTATATTAACATTGTAAATTTGTGAAAACCCCCCAAATATATTAAACAGATTTAATAGTAAAATGTATTTTATATTTCTGTAAAACCATTTTTAAGGACTATAATATATATATATTATCCTTATTATCCTTAGCGTGTATACGTTACAACAATCCAGAAACTACTAAATCAAATTTTTATTTCAATACATAATCATTAATCAAAAAAATTATCTACTGAATAATTTTAAGTGATATAGTGGGGTTCTCATTTGAAAAAAGAAGTACCCAAAATATTGCCACAGACCAATGTCAACTCTCTAAGTTATAAAACAAAAAGAAACCAAAGTATTCAAATACACGGACTTTAAGTATAATATATTTGAAAATTCCAAAAATTGAATACTTTGAATAACTGCATCGTTAAAAAGGTGGGCATGCTTAGTGAATCACCCTACATAATATTATATCGTATATTATTGTACCTATACGCAGAGGCAAAACGTCCAATATGAATACCTACGTTCGTGTGCAAAATGCAAATACTACCATGTAGGTATAGGTACTGCGCGCTGGTAAATATTAGAATCGAAAGCTATTTAATCGGCGTGACCGTAAACGTGGTCCTGTCGAATTCGGTTAACGCTCACCACGGTAGGTATCTCATGTTGGCGCGTCCTTGTGATCTCTGCGGCGTTCGTTTCGTTAAGTTCGAGTTAATGTTATATATTATATTCGACTTACAGTCGCACCGCAACGCCCACCGACGACCACCGCGCACGACGAAAGACTGTATTTTAATAGTATCGGTCGAAAGCGGAAGCTCCGGGGAGCGAATAAATAAAATAAGCTAACGACTTTCTGTTTTTCCCCCCTCCCAAAACAAATTAAATTTGTACCTTCGCCGTTTCGTTTAAAACGTCTAAAATAACAAACTACACTTTTGTGTATTTTGGTTTTCGTATAAAACGAACAGTTTCATTTTTCCGGACTTCACTATTTATGTTTTATTATTATACAGGTAAGTAAAATAACGATTTATGTTCTATTGACTTCTACACCTGAATTATAAAATTAAAAATCCGTCAAGCTGGAAAAACGTACCCAAATAATAATAAGTGTATCCTAAAAGTATTATAATTGAACCATTTTTTTTAATGTATTCATACAATTAGATTGTTTACGAATAATTTATTTCAATGAGTAATATAATTCCAAACGTAAATTTATAATAATACATCAATTAACTATGAATATACAAGTTAAGTGCGGTCAAGTCAGTAATTTTCATTTACGCAAGGTAATTGTTTTATCAGTATTTTAATAGTTTCTACTTTTGTGTAAAGCAATTTATATGTGGATAGACAATGCAATATTAAATCATAATTATTTTTTCGTTTTTTTTTTTAATGACATAATTTTAATATTAAAACACACGTACGCAAACGGCTCTATTGTAATGCGTGGATTTTTTTTTTACGAGACATAAACGATTTCTGCGTATTTTACCCTTCTTATGGAAATTCTCTCGATTGTAAGTAACGACAAAGCTACACGTCCGCTTTATATAATAGCTTCATCCATCCAAACATTAAACCATAATATTCGGTACACTTTTTCAAGATAACTATAAATATCTTTATCTTAGACTCGGAGCGTTTACCGTAATGTTTTTTACGCTCGAAAAACTTCAAAATTTAAAAACATATATTATACGCGGTACACACTTTAGGTACTTAAAATGTATCATTTCTAACCTAAATGCTAACCTAATATTAACACTCATCGCGGTTGTATAATATATAATATATAATGTTCTATTTTCTGTTGACAAAATGGGCGTGCGTAGAAGGTAAAACCGTCTTTTGCAGTCTAAGTATTTTACGAACGTCGTCCGACCTTTAGACAATCCCAAAAGGGGCGGATCGAATGTTCTGGATGCGCCAAACTTGTTATTTAACAATCTTGTTGCAATTGTCTTTAACTAGCTATTCTTGTGTAGTAACACTCTGATTTTCTTCTCGTTCATCAATCTTTTTTTCTACCGATTGATTCGACATTAATACTTGTCATTAATCAGTATTGACTTAACTGTGTACTTATTAGTATTATGCACAGTACAATTAACTGTATATACTAATTCATATACATATATTTTATAAGGAGTATCGCGTGTACGAAAATGTATTGTTATATGTTTAATTATTAAATAAAAAAAATTATAGAACAGAGTTTGCAGTCAGTAAAATGTTAGTTATTATACCATTTAACATCTAAAGGATTCATTTTAACCAGTCGTATACAATTTATGAAATAAACGACGTGGATACATTCTCCTTAAATTAAAGTGATATATAGCCATATAGGTACGTCCTAGTGTTCAACAAATATTATTAAATATTTCGTTGGGTATGTTTGCATTAATCCAAATTACATACTGGAAATATTTTACATATATTTTTGTTTGAGTAAATAATATTATACATTTATAATTAATTCAACTAGATATTCTTACAGATTGTAATTTTCGTTTAGTTTTTATTGAATAATGTAGGTAGGTGTTTAGAATGGTTTTAATCAGTCAACAAACGCCTAATGTTAAGATAAAATTATCTACTCATATAAAGCGGGTAATGATATTTTAAGTTTGAAATGATAACTTATCCGATATTTTGAATATATAATACTATGTCATGGTTATGGAAATTCAGAAAATATCAAATATGTCAGTTTATTAAGACTGAGTAAGTATAATAATATATCATATTGTATTTATCAAACAAATTCAGAATATATGTATATATGTATTTGCATAATAATTGCATCCGTATCTGGAAATATTTTATTATTAACTAAAGGTATTTAACGTAGTTTTCTATTCTTTGGCGCTGTGTTGAATAATTCTACCGATATTCAATAAAGTACTACCACTATAAAGCCTATTAACAATTTATTAGACTAATGGATTGGTTTATTTTTAAACCTATGGTCTTATGAAATAACTTTTTCAATTATTCTAAGCATTAATTATGTATGGTTTGTTAAATGTTGGTTAAACATTCGAAATCCGATGGCTTTGTGGTACCAAACGTTCATAACGACCAAAAAAAAAAAAAAAAAAAACAGTTCTCATTCGACGGTAAACATCGTAAATGCAATTTACTAATTTTCATTAACATTTCTCGCAAGACCTCATTCTTTTATTTAAGTAATAAGCATGCTCTAAAAACTTCTGATAATATAAAATACCGTTTCAAAATGTGTTATAAAACTTTTGCAAGCGTAAATCATCGTATTAAATTAAAATGTTAATGATTTAAAAATCAAAATATGAGATATACTCTTAATTATAAAAGGTAAACAGAAATTTAATATTATTTCTACAAACTGTTTACTTTAAAAAAAGTTTAACTTTCAAAGTACCTATAAAGAAAAACAATTATTATTTCCTAACTCGGCAAACAGAATTTTAAACTTTTCGCCAAAACGAAATTCTTTCGGCGTTAACTGTATATGATTATAAATAGTATATTAAAATGGTACAATTTTCTAGTCACATTTAACGCGTTTAAAAGCTTTGAAATATTACACATTACATGTAATTTACTTTTTATAATAAATGTACTTATATTTATCATTTACAATTGATAACAACATGTATAAAACGAAAACAGGTAATATGTACGCGACAAAATAAGACAAGCTGCTCCACATAATTACTATTTTAATTGGTCATTACTTACAAAAGTTTCAATTATATTGTGCAACTATACTGTACCCCACATCCTAAATAATATAATTTAAAAGATAATATTATCACGTGACATTTAGTAGGTATAACAATATTACGTGTATCATACATATGTGTTATATTAGGTATAGCTTAATACTAAAAAAAAAAAGTTTGTTTCTTTGTTAAAATATATTTTAGGTATTCGTGTGTGTGTATCAGGTTTTGTTTTAAATCGCTAGACCATAACATAATTATAATTGACCGACAATTATTAATGTTTTATTGTTTTAAAACCATCTGATAAATACAACAATTATCGAACGTGATCAAACAAATCAGTTTACAACAATCATTACTTAATCACTAAAGATTTTTTTTTGCCTGGCCAATTTACTGACGATTAAACTGTGCGAGTATTGAAGAATATAACATTCAAGTAATAATACTATCCACGATTGTGCCACCAGACAATGAAATTGTATTGGGTATTTTCTTGTTTAGCAAACGGGGAAAAATGATATACGAACAAGTAATGAGGTTTTTTTCCATTTCCATTCATCGAAAACTCGTTTTAGAGTGATCATATATTTCAGTAAGCACTATATTTTCTGACGTATATTTCCGACGACCGTGTTTTCAACCGCTTGATATTTTTGTTTTACAATACTAATATTCTCGTAATATGTAATATTAATATATATATATAATATATATATATGGATTATTTTAACGCACATTTGGCACTTTCAACAAATAAAATGTAATGAAATAAAATATTAATTATCAAATATTCAAACAGATTAAATATCAAATTAAATTAGAGGAGCGTAAATTTAATATTGGCATTTCAAAAACAATCTATTTATAACACGACAATTTGCTTTATAAATATGCATTAGGTATATTGAAATATTATCAAATTAATTTACATTATATTATAATATAATATTGATAAAAAATCCTAGATCACCAAACTATGGTAAAAACAATTTTTTCTTTCAAAAAATATACTGTTCAATATGTCAACACAATTTAGTGCGATGTAAATGGTTTTATAATATATATTATAATTATGTAATAAATAAAAGAGTATGGTTTCCTGAACAATACATACTTAACTTTTTTTAAATTGTCTACGATTTGAGTTTGAAGATCGAATAATACTATATCTTACGTAATCAAAGAACATTCAAAGTATCTCTCAAATGAATAAAAACTGTCTATTTTAGTTTCGATTTAAAAATAAAGTACACTGTAAAGTTACTGAGTAAAATAATAATGTTCCATAAAATGAAAAAATAATCATCAAAGTTTTAAGGAAAATTCTAACTTTTCAAAAGAATACGATTACGCATAATCATAATTTGAATTCTGAACAACCATTATGATAAAATAAAATATGTTATCACTTTAGATAATTTTAACGATAAAAACTTAATTAGTAATTTTTTAGAAACACGTTATAGCTTGTTGAATTACTCTGGATGACGTTTGCGGATTTTTCTATGATAATAATGTCAAGGACGATTTTTTTTTGTTTGACTAGATTATACGTTCAAATTCGGAAAGTCAATGTAAAAGACAACTCAAAAGAATTGAAGTACAAATATTAGTTCATAATACGTTTAACAAAAATTGGTAAGAGTTAATAAAGTTTGCTGATACGCAAAACCATAAAACGATTTATAATCAATGTTATAGTGAATATTATAATTATTATTAGGTAGCACCTATGTAAAAAATGAATGAAAAAAAGATTTTTGAGTTATAATATGACTCAAATGACTCTACAATATGTGTATTTCTTTTTTTTCAGTTTCATACGTAATCAATTTTTCAAGTAGAAGTGCTTCTAAAGTTTTCTATACAGAATCTTATAGATTGAAAATTGGTTGCGTATAGTTCTTTAAGAAAGTCATTTTTTTAGTTTTTATCAAAAATCTCTGATAAAAAGAAAATGACTCTGTGGAAGACTTTAGTATAATATAGTTCTCCAGTAGGAAGTAACTTTTTATATAATTTTCAACTAATTTCTGACCTTTATTCTTAGATTCTTTCATATTTTATACCTTTGAAGTTTGTTTAAGATTTTATCATATTTTTTTTATAAATATTTAAAATTATCTTAAGACTCTATATTATTTTTTTTTTTAGTGAAATTTTGAATTATACAGACATTTATTAATTTTATTTAACGAATTACAATGGTATTATTTTATACATATTTTTAAATATAATCTGTAATCTTAGATAATTAAATTATCTCGTACCTATTCCTACTTGTACAATGATATAATATCATTAAAAATGTTTACCCTTTTTTTTTTTTAAAATTAACGTTAAATAGAATTTATAAAAACTTTTATTCACACCGTACGCTATAATAGTAGAGAATAATAGTAATCTTATTCAAAATCGGTCGTAATTAATGTATTAATTAAAAATGTGAAATCTATAAAATACATAATTATACATACATTTAATCATAAAAATTTCACCATCTCACTGATCTCAGTTTATAAAATATTATAATAATTTTATAATGAAATGGATTAAATTTAAGATTTACAGTTGTTTGCTTAAACAAGAAACAAGACGTGAAATGTTTGCTTAGTTTTTCTTCATCTTGTATTTCCGAATTTCCTATATCTTGTAAAAATACTGTTATATTATAATACCCATACAATGTCTAAAAGTACACAACAGTGTAGTGATATTGCATATCGAACACGCCGTCAGTGCCAATAATTTGCATAAATAAACATTTTTTGTATGCCAATACATTTTACAATAATGTGTATTTGGGAACGAAATTTGTCGATAAAATTCCGATTCGTATTTATTATTTATATTTATATTTTTGTTGTTGTGGTAGTTGATCGCGGAGAAAAAAAATATGTGCATAATATTATTATATATTTCTGAGTAGGAAAAAAAATACACATTGTTGAGATTCATATTAGATTATGAATATGAATAACATCATTACGACTCGGTCGTTGTATCAGATAGTATTACATCCTCCCCCCCCCACCATACTTTTGTTCATTATAGTTTTATACTCGTCGTGTACGTATTATACTGGATAAGACGTTATATATAAAAATATTTAATGTATATATGTATCGTCCTTGTAAACTGAAATAACCTAAGTCACTATGGTAACAGTTCTGAAAAAAATGTTTTTTTTTTTTTATATAGTAGTTACGTATTTTTTTAGAATTGCAACAAATTATACTTTAAAGAATACGTTTTAAATTGGTAGGCATTTCCTCAGAATTCGACATGTTATCCCAAAATAACTAAATTTCAAAATCAGTAAAATTGGCTTAACCACGGTTATCTTTTGGGATTTGCGACTTTATAGATTACGAAGGCAGTTAAATTGAATACAATTGTATAACAAACTATAAATCAAAGTTTTTTGGACCGTTTTTCGTATGTATTTTACTCTATGAAATTGAAGCAAATGAAATTTAGACATCATAAATGTACAAATCGAACGTCACTATACCTAATTGCTAACGTTTTACTTTAGTTTTTCTAGATGTTTTCGGGACATCAACATTTCTATTTTCGTAATGATTTTTAGTTTTCTGTGGTTTAAATTAATCCCTCTTGAATCTACGTATACATGAAAACGTGGATATTATAGAAATCTTAAAAGCAGGGAGAGACTATAACTGGGATACACTACAGGGATACACTTTTTTTCAAAATTATTGCAAATATTATTTTAGTACAATTTATGTATAAGATATATTATCAAAATCATCATAAATTTGAAAAATTTACAAAAATAAATGTAGCTGATTAGATAGACCTAACCTACCAATAATCAACCAGCATGCGTTTTTGCTTTTGTCTTAAAAATAAATTGATAACGTCTTCTTTGTAGGTAATCGAAATGGGAGGAATAAAGCCCCATATTAGCTACCCTAGTTCCACCCCTGTGTATGTGTTAGGTATTGATAACAAACTAATAAACCATAATGCATCCGTGAATGTATTAAAAATTATAATTCAGATATTTGTAACGAATAATTTCACCGCGTGAAATATTTTTAATCTCTACTTCGTAATGACGAAGAGTGTTCGCCATTAAGAAGGGAGAAAACAGAAATTTTGGATTCAAGATGATAACTACGACTGGACAATGATTTTGTAAGTGTGTATACAATATGTGTATATTACACGTATATTTGTATGCAGTAACATAACTTAAGGAAAATACAGTTTAATAACACAAAAACAAGTATTTGGTTTTTACTCGTATACGTTTAGAACAACATTCTCTCGGTTGTTCGGACATTTTTCGCTTTTTAGAACAAAGAAAAAAAAATATAGAGATAAAAAGAAAAAGAGGAATGTCTTGCGGTCGACACTTTAACTGGTCCGTAACATATTTTTCGTGGGTCCGATATATTGCCCGCTTTTTATTTTATTTTTAAAGGCCGCGTGGAAAAAGAAAAAAAAGGAAAAAGTAAACACTATAAATCTTAGCGGGATAAAAATTTACGCCGTCTGATTCCGCGACATGACCTCGATAAGAATTTTTGCTGCCATACACACACACTTGCGGCATTTTCATATAAATAACAATAATAACAATGAAATAAAGTATATAAACGGAAAGGAAACGGTACGCAACACAGTGAAAATCTCGGACGAGGTCATAAAAGTGATAAATGTCGGTGGAACTTGTAATTTGATTTCTCGTTGTGTCCCAAAGGTCCCGAAGAATTTACCGAATTGCTAAAATATAGGCCCAGAAATAATCGGGAAGCAAAAAAAAAAGCGCTCAACGAGGCGATCACTTACAAAAGTCTAAAAATCAACGTGCTCCTTACTGCAACAGAGCCGCCGCAGGGTCGATTAAGCCCTAAGGTGTAATTTTTGTTTTCGCAATTCGTTAATTAAAATATTAATTTTTGATTCAAAATATGCATAGGTACATGGTTTAAACTTTGAACGGTGTTTGCCACAAAAGACATATTTTTATGTTTTCCCAATCGATTCGTAATTATTAATAGAATACAATGCACAGTTTAATCTCTTATAAAGGGCGTTTTTTTTTTTTTTTTTTGTCACGAAACAATATATTATAAACTACCAAAAATTTCGAGATGAATAAAAAGATATAGTGGTAAAAAATAAAAGATACAGGGGTTTCTGTATTCGCCTTAATTTGCATTTTTATACATTTAATATCGTTCAATATGAATAGGCGAATTTCCGACATAATATGTTTACCATTACAGCTTTTCTGTTATACGGAAGTGGTATTGTGTACGGTAATATTATGTAACGAGGTTTGTTGTAAAAAATTTTGCATGCGAAATTACTAGACGCTCACAATAATATAGCTAGCTATATCCATAGGTACACCATATCACAGTTGACATTTTTCACCGAAGGCTTTTTGATCGGTTTTTTATGTATACAGCATAAGTTACTGTTTGAATAAGATTATCTGAGATTTTAACGATTTTAATATAATGACGTGTACCTATACAAAATAATGCATGATGTATAAGCTCGAAAATGAACAGAAAAACTAATCTAATAGAAGTATCTTTGTCCATTCATGCCGCAGAGTTACTTTGTCAAAACATAAAGTTTAATAATGTTATTATTTTTATGAAAAATTTGACAAATTGTTGGACATCCTACGCTTTTTCAGAAACAAAAACATATTACAAAAGGTTTAATGTTTTAAATCATGATTTCAAGAAACAATGTAAAATATATAAGTTAAACATTGTTAAAATTCTTTACTCAGCATTTTTGTTTTTGAGAGACGTTATAGTTCATAGAAAACATTATTTATTCATCAGTAGTTGAGCTTCGCCACATTTTAATGAACTAAATCAACTTTTTTTAATTTGAAATTACTACACAGTTCTAGATCAACAAAACAAAGTAGGTAACCTATTCCATAGTTTGTAAAAAGCTGTCCGTTGCACGGAAAAAATAATTACTAAATCATGTAATTTTGTAAAATGTAAAACTGTGAGTGCGATTATCATATCATGGATTTAATATTAATAAATTTTTCATATAATGCGTGTTATTGAACGCCACTTCTTAGTATGATATTAGTACTGATAAACAAACTTATTTTAAGAATATACTAATTCGATTAAAACTTCAAAACCTGCGAATGTGGTTTATTATTAACTGTATTTCATACTAAGCTATATCAGTTTGAACTATCATGCAATGTGGCTTATAATTTATTATAATAAAAATGTATAAATTAATAAATTTAATGAGATTGTAAATAATATAATTGTGTTTTGTACAACATTACGAAATAATCAAAGTTGAACAACTTTAATTTTAACATTTCACTGATTTACAGTCAATTTATTTTTTGATAAGTTTTTTTTCGTTTCCGTAAAGTGCATGAATAAAAATGTTTTAAACAAAAACATCTTAATTTAAACATGTACGTGTTGGCATATTTACTAAAAGTTTAAGTTACGGTAACGTTTAATAGGAAACAGTGATGTCTAGACGTTAAATCTGTTAGATTATAACCAACTAAAACTCACTTAATCAGTTTAAAAGAAGTTTAGCGAGAACTTCAAGTTCTGTAACGAATTTTGAACATATCTCATTCGAATTTTCCTTGTCGTCAGTGTCTTGTGAATAATAAACGCATTTTGTCATTAATATGTTATTTACCTTTGTACTTCTTTACTCTTATCTGAGTGAGAAAAAAAGTCTCTTACTTACTTACTTACTGTAAGAGGTTGGGATATAATCTGTGCACTGATCATTTTTCACTAGCGTAACAAAAGTTAAAAGGCTTCTTTTGACTCTCTTTGGGTGTCGGAGTGTGAATATAATTAAAACTAGAACAATGGGCCAATCCCTATAGCGAGAACCTCAACAAATATGAACGGGAAAAAAATTACATTAAAATTATTCATATTATTTTAATTTTTTTGTCTTTTCACCTAGTAAATCTATAAAGTTTGTTAGGGAGGATCGCGTACAGCTTAATGGCCATATACCGGGCACACTATATCGTGGTGGTAAATTTTAAAATATGCAAAATACAATTTATGACTACTGAGTTACGCTATGGGACTCGGAAACATGCTGTACGGACATTATCAACGACCCTTTCATGTTTACGATTTCAATAGTACTTTTTAATAAAGACTAAGTATATTATAAATACATGTAATTTTTCCGATTTAAAATTTTACCATTTGTTAGATATTATTAAATTAAATTAAATTACAGAAACATTAATTTATATTATAATTCAAATAATAATAATACAAAATTCTAAAATATAATATTTACTCAATTTTTTCAAATGTGTTCGAACGAATCACATTCACATTCAAAAAGTTTTCCGGTGTCCTTATTTTTAAAAAAATAGAATTTGATTTTAAGCTTTGAATACAATAGAATACTTTTTGTTATGATGTAATTCAAAGCTTATAAGAATACAGAAAACCAATTATTACCGTACAAATGAAAGTTTCAATACTTTTGACGTGAAAACATAAGCTTTTAAATTTCCTTAATGGTGATTTATTTGTATTATAATTTATAATTCAGTAATGTCGATTTTGCAAATTAGTTCCATATACTATAGTCTATAATAGTACTTAATTTATAGTAGATGATACAATTTTACTTGTAATTTTTACAATATGAATAATTATTGTTATAAATACGCTTTACCTGTATTGAGACGGATAATAGGGAGAAATCCTTAGGTACCTCCACTATTTATTTCAATTTAATCACAAATTAAGATATAATAATGATCTGATTACAGATGTTTAGAAAAAATTAATCAACCATTGTTCTTAAGGAGATACATACGCTTGAATGATAAAAATGTGGAGGCAATATTTTTATTACAGACTATACATTATACGCATGACACTTGAAAACTGATCAATAATCGTTTAATTAAAAAAAAATAAATAATATGTTTAGTGTAAAATATCAATATGTATTGAACGTAATTTAATTTATGTTTATAAAAATACATTTAACAAAGGAAAAGCCGAAAGAACAGTTAATTCAAAGTCCTCAGACATTCAAGCGATAACACTTTATACAGTCACGTAAAAATAATAACACTCGAACTACCAGATATTTCAAAAAGAAAAGTACAATCGATTTTATTTGACGGTGAGGCGTTATTGGTTCACCGATTTTTCCGAAAACACAATGCAAAGTATAGGCACCTTGTCCAATACCTCTCAGCGGTATTTGCATAATTATATTTTTGTCAGGGACAAAGCAAACCAATCCAATCGTATAAAAACCCATTTGACATTTAATGCACTTCTACACACACTCGTTTTTAATATGTCAACCGCGGTAGGTACAGGTAAATAACTGAGTCGTAAGTTATTGTTGTATAGTATTGGAATTATAAATTATAATAATGATATTCATTAATGTCTTACCTTGTAGAGCCACAGTCTTCGGAGACCAATTTATAACATCTGAAACAGGTGAATTACGAAATCAGTTTAAGTGCTATATAGTATAATATTATACATAAAATATGTAAGTATGTACCAAATCATCGGTAAACTTAGAAGGCATTATGCGATGCAGACAATATCGTACTGTAAGAAAACTCTACCAACGTGTGCCCACAAAATCAATAAAAACAAAGCGATACCACTCCATTGACTTTAATACGGTTGTACATCGAAATTAACGAATTTTATCTTCGCTTAACGTATACATCGGCAAAGGTGTCCACCATACAATTTTAATCTCAATGTAATTTCAGAGCTCAGAGATGTCGAAACGTAAGTCGTTTAACTACGAGAGTCTAGAGCAGCGAAGTTCCCAAAAGGTAGGTTTTGTAACGAACAATTTTCAAAAATAGTGATTTTATTTTAAGTTAAAAAAAATACGCCGACAGTAAAAACAAAATATATAATAACTTACTTGTGGATACAATATTTTTGTCTGAATTTCGTTAAATATTCAGTTCATAAATACGTTTTTATTTATTTTCATTACACCTGAAGCGAGGTACCGATGTAAACCAAAACCGAGATGTATATTTAAATGAAATCACAATTTTTTCGTGGAAAATAAAAACTAATGTACGGTAAAAGTAACTTTGTTCTCGGTTACTTAAATCTGCATTTAGTCGTTATTTTGCTCCGATTTAATATTGCTATACCCAATATATTTTCACATCATTTGTACGTTTTAATTAATTAAATCGTTTCTCATTTACGTATAATTTTACAAAATATAATAACCATTCTTACGAGAAATAGATTCAATTGTGGTTCTATATATCGGTGGGATAAAAAAATGTATCAAAACCACGTCGAAATCGAGTACATCGATGTTCAATATGTGTTGTATTATCGCCTAGAGACACTTAAAATCACTTTCAAACTAGATATTACATTATTACTATATTTAGAGTAAATAAGATAGAGTATTCTTAAATATCGTGGGCTCAAAATCAAAAGGTTTTAAATCGGTTTTTTAAAAATATACTTTTTGTTATTCATAATATAGGTTTAGTCATTAATGCTCTATTATGAAATAATTCACATTATCGGTTTTTTTACTCTAAGTTTTGTTTAGAACAAAAACAAATTTCATGAATTTTCATATTTGACAATCATAAAAATAATAATATACTGCAATTTAATATCGAAAATTGCTCTGTCGAACAGTATATTATGTTTCGAGATGTAACCAATCACCAACCACGATATCGCGATGTTAATAATATTATCCAATCCTATATTGTATTTCTAAAGAACCCACGTGCTGATTAAAATTATGTCTTTGCATTCAAAACAACAACCGAACATCTGGCAATGACGTGTATCGAGATCAATGATTTCAATTAAAATCCTTCAAAGCTTGTTTTATATTTTTCCGCTATCAATATGTTGGAATTTTTTTTCTTTCTTCTTGTGCGCGTCAGGCCTTTGGAGGAAAAGAAACATTTTTTTTTTTTTCACAAGGTACTCAATATAATAATAATAATATATTTATACAACCTACGAAATCCACGGAAGGTTTGTGTTTTTGACGTGTAGTTTCTCGCAAAGAGAACTCAATTATAACACACGCGTATTTTTATGGCATATATGCGAAACACGGGCAGCGATATTCTCACAAAAATTCGTGCTCTCTCCCATTCACCAGCCTTCCGGCAACACCATATTATCGTGTTTGGTCGATATCAGATGAAAAAAAAAAAAACGTATCGTAAACATACGTACAATAATATTTGAACCATCGAATGTCAGATATTATACCAAAGGTCTTAGTCGTTTTAAAACATATATATTATTATTATGTCGGTACCTAGGGAAAATAAAACACAATAAAACTGTCTTTTGAACGTATTCCAATTACGCGTAACTCGTCCAATACCACTGACAGTGTCTATACCTACCTTTACATTTCCGACACGGCACACGCACGCGATGGAATTCGAACATGAATGGCATTGCCATTATCAAGCATAGAGTATATATAAAGACAATAATATTGCACGACTGTTAAAAACCGACCTTTTACTATAGCTGATAAAGTCATGTTTAGATTATTAATACGTACAGTAGCTACATAATATATTGTTCATTTTAAATTGCCAAACACTGCGGCTACAATAGTTTTTAATAAAATCCGTCATTTTCAAGCGACAGAAAATATATTACAGCGTGGTGTTATAAATAAATTACTAACGGTCGATTTCGGGTTAAGTGTAAACTACGAAATCGTGTGAATTTAGAATGAAAATATTACATTAAATTGCACACTCGCTATGTTTAAAGTTACAATGTGTATATGTGACGAAAACTTTAAATTAATATATTATACGAGTCCGCGCGTGTACGACTGACTACCATGGATGGTCTCATAAAATGTTAAACCATTTTTAGTTAAACAGTTGCACAATATAATACAAAACAACTGTATAATAATAATTGTTGTGCACAATTACACATGATAATTATATGTTAATCTGCATTATAATCATTAACCGTACTTGGAAGATGTATTATAATATTGTAAAAGTGATGTAATTTTAGCCTTCGGGTGTCTATAATAATATTATAATACTATCGTGTTGAAACACTTAAAGTTATTTTAATTATTACGAAGTAGTGACTGTGCGCCTTATTGTTTTGATAAATTTATATTGAATGATATAGTTTTAAAGGAATGAAATAATTCGATAACGACATTGAACAAACTAAAAACTTTTTAACTCGAAATAATATACGCCTTCCTGCAGCAGGTACCTATGTAAAGATAACAATGATAATCTGTATTGTTTCTTTTCTTTGTACGAGAAGTTTTAATTTTCGCTCCAAAGAATAATATATTTATTAGTTATTACAACCACCCGCACACGCATAGAAAATATGTATTATATTGCATAAGATTTACTGCAGAAAACGATGGAACGTTTAACACCGTTATCGCTATTTTAATATCAATATGTGCGGTAGGGTAGGGTGGGGACGAGAAGCAAACCATAATATTATTATATAGAAGTATACATCATTTGCTGTTGCCGATGTTGTGGGGGGGAAATGGGGGAGGAGAAATGATCAACAAAACAAAATAAACGAATTTATTATGCTCGATATACGAAAAGAGCTTTTTAAAAAGTAAAATGTTATTCAGGTGACTTAAATATATTATAATATATTATTATATATTATTATATACAGTATAGTGATTTATAACATAATGGTTTTTCACCATTCGAATTATTCATAAAATTCATAATATAACTCAATACGCCACGCGCAAACGCCGTAGATATGTAAAATATAGGTATACGACCACAGTTGCATTTTTATATTCCATCCGTGTTTTTACAATACAATTTGTTGACGTTTTCAATTACAAACGATGCTAATGCAACATTTCAATGTTGACTATAAAAATGGTATTTTTTTCGCATTATTATTATTATTTGAAACGTCGAATCAAAAACTCGCGCAATACAGGTCCCGCAAGTATGAAACGGAAATTGTTGAAAAGGCTTTTGTTTGCTTCGTCCTATTCCTCTGTTAATTGCACAATAACAATAACACCGCAATAAAACGAATGTATTATTTTTTGCACGAAAAATACAGATTTGTTTAAATTATGATAATATGGCAGTCAGTTAAAATACAGAAAACAGATTTTTTTTTTTGTTTTTTACAGATCTAAAAATAAATATTATCTACAGATTACTAAAAACTCATATTTTGCGTGTAATGTATTATTATACCTATCTTTTAAATATTTTACATAAGTCTCGTAATATTTACTTTGATAAAATATGAAAACGATGAAAATGAATATTAGTCGACGAGTGATTCAACTTAGGTATACTATTTGTCAGTTTACAGGAATAGATACTACAAGAATCATCATAAGATGGTCATAATTACCTAAGAAAAATACGCAGTACCTTTCTGCAAAATAATATTATGTGCACTGTGCATATTTTATAGATGGATAAGTTTGTTTCATTGTCAACGCGTAATGCTGATGTAGTATGCAATTATAAATCTATTACTCGTAGATAAAAATCTATAGTAGGTAAAAATCTATTATCGTGATAGCAATAAAACAAAAAAAAAATGCACTCGATTCGTTTTTCGATTTTACAATATATAATAAGGAAAAAAACATCGACGGGTTAAAATGCCGTTTGGGACGTTTTCTTTTAAATTATCCGGTATGTGCATGGTAAGCCAGCGCATTTGCACGACTGATAAGTATATTGACGACGAAGAAAGTACGCGTATTGGAGCATAAGCTCCTCCGTTCGGGCGGGATCGGCGGTGGCTGCAGTGGCTGAGAGCGGATGGGTAAGTTTTATAAAGGACCGTAGCAGCCTGTAAGATTACGTACAGAGTTTCCCTGTTACGGAAGTAATACCGTTAAATAGGATACCGTGTAGGATTTACTTATCGACATGTTTAGACGATGACCGATTGACGGTGTAATTTCTCTGCAGACTCAGCCGCCATTTTTCGCCCCCCGACCCCTCGCTGTGCGTTGCGATCCCACTTCGCCAATTTCAAAAATCCAATTATTTTTAACTGATGAACAAATAATAAACACACATACGCGTTCGTGACCATAGCGCATTTGAGTATTTGTTTGTTCGCAAAATAAAATACTCGCTGTGTAAACTCTACAGGTACTGTTTCAATAAATAGTAAATATAATATATTTATTTATTAAACACATTTAATTCTTTTATTTATTTTTTAGTGTCTCTAAACACGTGGAAATCCCTCGATCAAATAATGTAATCAAATTAAATCTACTCTTTATTACGATTGAACGTATTAAAATGATTCCCGAACATTTCGTTGCGTTTAAAATGTCGCATTGATCCGACTGTTCTTGCCGAATAATTATATGATTTTGTAATATACAATTCACTTTAAAAATTGAAATCAATAATGCGAGTACGGCGTATCTACTACAAATAAACAAATAAGAAGAATTATAAATCGGGGAAAAGCGGAGCACCATATTACTCGTAATATTATTAGTACACAAGGACTAAATACAATTTAAATCTTATTTATTATTTATACAACGATTATAAAATATATTATTGTTACGAATTCGGAAAATATACAATATTATATTACTTGTACTTAATTCGACAGATATCGGTACGATGCTGAGATTCTTATAAAAATAACTTGGTCTGGTTAAATATAGTATTATACGCAGAAGACCTTTATATTATTATATTACGGTATTAAATTATATAATTTATTTTTATCTCGTTTTTTATCGTCGATTTCCGAAAATGTTTTACGTAGAACAAATCCATACTATATTGTATAAATATTGGTTGTATTTATGATTAAAAACAATAACAAGAAGACAGCTGCAGTTCAGAAGGACAGCAACTCAGTCACGCATAGGAAAATATAGTAAAAATAGATTTTTATGAAGTTCGTATCTTTTTTTTTTTTTATATAGGAAAACGCGCAGCGGTTTCCCAAAGGGGGATGAAATCTTGCTCGTCGACCTGGAATCACGATTCGTCTACATTATATAACCGAGAGAGTACATTTTGCCCATCTCTGGATTATATAAAACGCTAGAACCCTTAGGACATCAAGGTTTAGGTCTAGATTGTAATCCAAGAGTGTTTTATTGCAGTAGCGGTTCTATGCAGTGGAAGAAGTCCGTGTCCGGTGAAAAGTCGCGCTTCGTAATTATTTATGGTACCATAAAACATTTGCTTATGAAATAAGAATAAATAAACTTTATTTTCGCAGGAACTCTTTATACTCGTAAAATGCACGAAAGTTCAGTTGCTTTTTTTAACGTCCCGAATACCCTCAGTGACGCGTTATAAACGTAAGTAACGCCGATGAAATATAACGTTGTTAACTTTGTTATTAAAAAAAGAGGACCTATATACAAGGAAACGTTATTCATTTGTGACGAATGTTGTTTTTTTTTTATTTAATATTATATTATTGTTTTTTTTTTTTTTTTTAATATTTATTTATTATTTTAACAATATTATCATCGGAGCGCTTTTGATGCGATTGTTTTATTTTTCCAATAAACTGTAATGGGGGTCGAAGGTGTTACGGCGGCCGAGCATGAAAAATAATCTTAGTGGTCAAGTCCGGAGATCGTCCGAGATGAGTTACGGTGCGTATTATGTTAACTATACGAAGGAATTCGCTGAATAAGAGACATATAGTTACCGACTAACGAGAATACATAACATTGTGAACATATCTACAACTATCGGATATACTGACGGGTCGGTAGTCGAGGTCTAATAGCGCGGCGGAATTTATGACTGTCCGACATTTACAATACATTTGTTAAAACCGTGTAATTCGGAACATTATTCATTGTTATAATATTATAATAGCATCTAATTAACGCGACAGAAACCTGACCGGCGTTATTTTAATAATATCATACATCTGGACAGTGGATGACGTCCGGTCGATAATAATATTATGTTTTATCTTATTTCGTGTATGACTCGAGTACTTGACGCATAGGTACTAGATACGTAGGCGTACTTACGGCTATTATTGTTTGGATCTCCACTGGGAATATTTCAAATAGTTTATCAGATGAACTAATGCAGCGTCGAACTGATATAAATAAAGTTATCTGACGCAAATGTGTATATTATACTGATACAATTTATAGGCGGGTACATTGTATAGTAAACTCTCTACAATATTGCTACAACGACATTGAATATTGACATTGATTAAAAGTGTATCAATTGAACAAATAGAGACACTGTGATGTACGAATTTCGCTCGTTTCTGGTTGTTCTAGCTAGGACACGGCTTCTTCGAGTCACAGGGCACAAAAAATTTGCGTTCCCAGCTCCGATTGGATTTTATAATGACATGATTAAATTATAAAACATTATATTCAAAATTGAAACTGACTGTCACGTTTCGAAAAATAAAATCGTTTGTTGCATGTGATCATGCAATTCTATAAATGGTTTTGTAGTTCGTATGTCGACATAAGTTGACAAAATACGAGTGTCTTAAAGAAACTGATGTCAACTATACTTGACATGAGGACTATATTAGCAAATAAGGTTTTCTGACACATGTTTTTTTCTAACAATAACACAAATCATATGTTTTTTTTTTTGGCTTTATTTTGTTTATTTGACAGTTATGTGTGTGTGTGCGCTCGCGCGTACGTGTGTTTACACGTGTACGAAAAGTTTTATTTTATAAATTTCGTTTGATGTGCACAAAATACATTTCATTAAATTAATGAAAAACTGTTTTTGCTTAAGTTTAAGTCAAGATTGGTACTCAACGTTATTCACTCACGAAACAAATATCATGACACGTATGTTAGTTAGCTCTGTATACAGTGTAATAAAGCCTATCGTTATATGACTATATTATAAGGCTTAGGGGTGTAATATTGAATGTACTACAACTGAACACGCATATTATTGTATATTATTATACTAGCCGTAGGGTATACGCGCCGTCGGCTTAAAGGAAATCGGCAAAAAAAGGCAATCCCTGATTAACATATATTATAAAACTATAGGGAAACCACTCTTTGTATTTCTCGTTTTGAATAAACGCGTATATACCGTTCAAACTGAAGTATAAACATAGCTTACCTGTGTTCCACAAATTACCAATAAAATGTTACTCTGTCCCCAACTAAGACCCGTTTTAGAGTTTGTAAGACGCGCCTCGGTAGGGAATCAATTAATAATATTATACTTCCCCTTGGTAATTTTTGTAATATGTATGTTTATTTATCCGATTTTAACGATTCGGCTATAAATTTTATATTTTGAAAATAGGTTTTGTCATAATAGTAATAATAATAATGAGTGCGTGTAAAAGATGTTACGCTTACGTCCTCTTAACTCGATTTGAACTCGTCTGGTGCAGTTCTCGTGTACAATTTACGGCCTTAAACGGACGGTCAGGTGGTTTCACGAAGCTAACAAGACACAAGGCGGGACAAGCGAGATAATATATTATATAATATACGTCTGAAAACAGTATTTTATTATAGAGGAACTTTTATACACCAGTATAATATACACGCACCGTTGCACGAAATATGAGCTTTTACAGACACTGCATTATGATAATATATATATATATATATATATACCTATTTATTTATAATATTATCCGGTGTTTGCGGACTCGGGTCGCAAGAGACTTGAGCCCCACAAGTCAAAACGTGAACATTATGCACCCCTCTCCCAAAAAACCGCATCAGTTTTCAGTTAAAACCGTTTACATCTAGCAGCTGATAACTGTCAGTCAAATTCTAGCCGACTACAACGTGTGTACGACGAACACGTATTTGTTTATAATATATACATCACACTGGACAGCCAAAAAAAAACAATAGTAGAAAAGTGAAACATATTGCAATGTTTAAACATTTTACCAGACTCGAGACATTCCGGAGCTCAACCTCTTAGCCAAAAGCGATTGCAGTTTGTTTGTCGTCGGAGCACACTAATGATTGTATTGGCGGGAAAAAAATAAAACAATATCGATAAACACCTAGAGGGGATACGTGTTCGACGACGCGTCCGTGATCAGTTCTCGTGCACAATTTACGGCTTTAAACGGGCGGTCAGGTGGTTTCGCGAAGCTAACTATAGACACAGGGCGGTACAATCGAGATAATATATTATATAATATAAGTCCGAGGACAGTATTTCATTATAGAGGAACATTTATACACTAGTATAATATACACGCAGCGTTTCGTACGAAATGTGAACTTTTACAGACACTGCATTGTACAATTTATATACCTATTTATTTATAATATTATCCGGTGTTTGCGGACTCGGGTCGCCAGAGCCTTGAGCCCCTGCACAACGTGAACATTATGCACCCCCTGCCAAAAAACCGCATCAGTTAAAATTGTTTACATCTAGCTGATAACTGTCGGTCAAATGTTAGGCGACTGCAGCGTGCATACGGCGAACACGTATTTGTATAATATAATATATATATACATCACGCGGGACAGCCCAAAAAAAAAAACAATAGTGGAAAAGTGAAACATATTGCAATGTTTAAACATTTTACCAGACTCGAGACATTCCGGAGCTCAACCCCTTAGCCAAAATCGATTGCAGTTTGTTTGTCATCGGAGCACTAATGATTCTATTGGCGGGAAAAAAAATAAAAATTATATACCGATAAACACCTCGAGGATACGTGTTCGACGACGCGTCCGTGCGTATCATACATGACGTTGTCTCGCTCGATTACGCTCATGAAATCAATTAACTCACTCGCTACTTTATACCTACACCGTTGTCGTATACATCCTTATAAGTATCGCGTGAGATGATAAAACGTGTACGTTCAATGACTCAGTGTTGTTCCTTTAAATTATCGAGTGAACGTTTTATTTTTCCAACAGTTTACGTAAACGTACCACAATAATTAATAATAATAATAATTGTCATCATGAATGGTTCCCGAACACACTATTTCGTTGTACATGCACAGTCGCCAATCGTTTAATTAACAGCGGACAACTGTTTTTAATCGTGCAAACTCATTAGCACATATTATTCTTTTACGGCGATGTTTATTTTTCAATTGTGATAATAAAAGAAAAGACACGAGTGACGCTCAGTATAATATTATTATCAAATCATAAACAACACACATATTTATTTATGCTTTATTGGTCTTTTATCAAAGAAAACTCACCGTCTTTACAAGAAAACCATTTTTTAAACTTTTTTAAAAGTCGAATATTTACTTAGAAGCGTAGGGGTACACCGAAAATTGTTGGTCATCTACTCCGCTTATTTCAATTTTAAATACTATTATAGAGGATAATTCCAAAATTTAATTTGTATATACCAAAATAGTCCGCTAAAAATTATGCATTGGAATAAGAAATTATAATTATAATATGTTATAACATGTAAATTAAAATACCTACAAAATAATAACTATAAAAAATATAGTATAAATATTTTTTTAAAACATTATTTATTTCAATACCTAAAGTTAATATTTTTGATGCAATGAGTGTTCTTTGATAATATAATAATTCTGTATAATGTATTGTACACATGGTTGTTTCGTGTGTTCAAATAAACGTATTAAGTAAAATAATATTATATTGAATGATTTCTGACGTTTTGTTGACTTGCTACCCTGTCGTCAATATGGTCACTGACTAGAGTTGTGACATTTGCAATCCGAATAACAGGAAGCTGTTCATAAAGCTATAACCCCGAGGGATAGTTGGTAGAGTCCAAACCAAAAGCAAAAAAATGTCGTTATCAAAATTGAACCGAGAAAATAATATATACTCATACCGGCCAGTGTTTGCACTCCACTGATCCTTTAGATAAAAGACAATTTTTCCGCGTACGTGCTTATCTTTCCTGTCCTTTTTTTTGGCTTTACCTCATGCACTCCATCTTCTATATATATATATATTATATTTATTTTTTTGTTCAACCAAAAATAGTTATTACGTACGATAATAATAAAAAAAAAATAACATCGCAGAAGAATTAGAACGAAAGTTAGGTATTCCATTTCTATATTGATACTTCTTTCAATATATTAAAAAAAAATAATGATTTTCTTTTTACCCAAAAAACTGCACGTATAACAGTCAGTAGACCAATTTTAAATGGCATTTTGAAATAATATAACAAATTATTGTGCACTTTAGATAATATGATATTTCAATTGATGAATATTACATTCAATCACTTAGATATTGTTACTTGTTAGTTAAACTAACAAGGTAGTATATCACTGTATTTTTTTTTCTTCTCAATATAAAGAATAACGCACATAAACTACAAATGATAATGTCCCACCACATATATATGTGTTTAGTGACTAGCTGTGACACGATAAAAACGTTTTTAATTTCCATATTTAAATTAAATAAATAATTCCTATATTATAAATTATAAATTATAATTTTTTTTTAATAAATCGTTTTCAAAGTAAAAGTCGAAAGTTGACAATTCTCTAAGACAATGTTAGTCGCATACATATCACTACTGTAAAATATATTTTATTTTGACATAAATTATTTGAAAATCTAATTTATAATAGTAAAATAACATTTACATTTACATTTAAATTTACATATAAAATAAACACTTTATTAAGGTCTTACTGTGTACGCGCTTATGTTTGGTGCAATTTTGCTGCTTGTCAAAAAACGTCTCTCCATTTATGGCACTTTATTATCCTGGTTGCAGCTGTTTTAAATGTATCATGTCATTTACTAAATTTAATGATTATAATACACAATAGCAATAATTTAAACTGAAAATTCTCTTTGACTGAAATATGTGTTCTTATGAAAAAGCAAGCACACAAAAACTGAATATTATTTGATTCGCTTCCAGTATTTTGTTTGTTTTTTTAATATTAAAAATATAAATATTTTTCCAATAGTATTTAAAATCAGATAAAATGAAAATCAACTAGGTATGTAGTAATAAAGGAAAAACGGACAGAATGTAGATCTCTATTCGATTACCACAACACAAAATAGTAATGAGTAATAACGATGTATTGGAAAGCAATGCAGCAAAATCATCGAGTTTGAAAAACTATTACCAGCTGAGTAAGGTTAAACCCAAGTTTGTTGACGTTACGTCGACTTTTTAGACTGGGGTTTTTTTACTAGTTTTTCAATACGCCGAAACAAACTACCTTCTGAGAATTTGAAAAAAATAACTTCTTCTTGGAAGGTAAGCATCATCTAGATGTTGAACTATAACGATGCGAGCCGCTAGGCGAAGACTTAGTTAGTAATTCTTATAACACTCCAAAATAAATAATGAAAGTATGTAATAAATATCATTATAAAATCAATGAGCAAAGCACTTATCAAAATAAATAAAATTCTAGAATTAAATAATTTATAATACAAATAAATATGCACAAAATCATATTTTGTTCACTAAAAGTAATTTGAAATAAAATATAATATTTTCCATAGATATCTCCTGGATTATAATTATCAATATTATCATGGTGATAAAAGTATGAATTAATGTTTTTCCTGGATATTTATTTAATTAATTATAGTGAATACTTTGTATTTATATAGTTGGCAATGCTATGCTAATGTTAATTATTTCCCAAATAAGTATAAATTAACATTAAAGTCAATATTGAAAATATTCTATCGAAACGGACAAGTAATGATTCCCCAATTCAACTAAATTAATTAATAAGAAACAAGAAAAAATTCTAAAAATCATAAATTAAATTAATTTATTCAAGTCAGTACAGAAAATGCAATTCGATTCTACACTAATGGTGATTTGTTTGATCTTCCACGCAAACAAGCAGATTGAAACGATTACATAGAGCTCTTTGATTTGTAAACACTTCACTACTTCAGTACTTTTATTTAAAAAAGATAGAAAATGTTTATTTTATTATTTTTTGACGACTTCATTAAGCCCTTAACAATTCGTTTATTTTCCATTCAACAATATGATATTATTATAATTTATAACTTATAAAAGCAAATTTCAAATTTCCATATTCATCTAAATATTACCTAATAAATTATACTTATATGTTTAGTCTTATATTTTATCAGTTCTATTCTCATTCTGAAGTAACAATCTTTATAACTAAATTCGTGTTTTCACAAATCCACGATCTTAAATGCATACTTTAGTATATTTGTTTGTTATCTATTTTGTCTATATCCGAATAATGTACTATATATTAAATACCAACAGCAAATGTTACAACAATATACACAATTTATTTTCAATAAAATCCATCTAGTTGGATTCATTTTTAGACATATAGGTATACTACAATACGAAAAATAAATACTTTTAGAATAGAAAATCTATAGAAGTCATCCTTAGCAACTATCTGTAGTGACAAATGTTAGAAAAGTTTTCTGAGCTAAAAGTTTATAGCAAAAACGTTCATATAAGTTTTAACACGTGTTTCCAAGTATTTCGTCTGATTTCCAATACACTTTTTTTTAAATACAACCTTAAATTGATAAAGTTAAATTAAAAATAAATAAAATAATACGATATTTACATTCATTTTTACAATTTAAACAGTTATATCATTATTAAAAATAAATTATTTAAAAGGAATGTAAACTTTATAGAATAATTATTTTAACTATAATTTTTAATGACACAATGTTTATATATTTTATTTTTAATACTAAGAATCTACGAGCTTATTAGGTATTTAAAAAGAACATTTTTTAAAACCATCTATGTGTTTAATGTACAATATGTAGGTTTCTGAAATATTATGTACATATTATATTTGATATATTGTAGGTAGGTAGTATTGTATATACTCTTCTGTGTATCAGTGAATAATTAACAGAATGAACTTTTAATTAATATATTGTAGCATGAATATAAGTTGTATAATTGGCTTACATAATAATATATTGGATATAGCCTATAACCTATAGTGTAGTTGAACCCTTTCCATGAAAACCCTTTTCCGTGAATCCAATACTAAGATAATACAAACTGATATTTGTTAAGGTATAATAATAACAAAATACATAACACATAGTGGAGGAATGCGAACTATACACCTCAATACGCACCGAACTGAGGATGCCACCCAATGTTGCAGAAGCACTCGATGAACACAACACGTCAAAAACTCAAAAATCATTAAATTCCTAAATATTACCAATATTATTAAAAAATTGTAAACTCTGTAAATAACAATTGTTAAAAAACTATTATTTCATAAATGTACGACCTAACACTTTAAGAAACATATATGTAACTTTCCCAGGCTAATAACCTTTGCCGTTGAAGCCTTATCCTTTAAATAATAAAAAAAAAAAATAACAAAATATTGGATTTTATAAAAGTGAAGATGATTGAAAACTTCATGAGCTAAAGATTTATTATTCATTTGTATTATTATAATTATTGTTCATTTCAAAAATTAAACAAACATCTTTCTTAAAATATCATTGTTTGTAATTAGTAATTGTTAAAATTCGTATCTAAAAAGGTGGGTAAGCGAATGTCGCTCTGCTTTACAGTAGGTTACAAGTGGGTCACTGTAATGGATTGTGTTAAATTTGAATTCAATGATAAAATATCATTGTATAAGAAAAACGATTCTGAGCGAAAACGGTCAGTTAGCTTATGGTATTACTAATATATTTGAGGATATTATTGTGAATAAAGTAATTTATATATAACCTATTTACGTGGAACCTTGTTTTAAATGTTCAATCCTTAGCTATAAAAGTTGAACATTTTATACATTTTTAACTACAAAATAATTATTAAATTTTAAATTTTAAATTTGATACATTTCGTCAAAATTCAAACTTTAAATCCTTATAAAAAAAATTGTGAATAGGTTTTTTTAATATTTTTCAACTGCTATTATAAAAATATATCAGGAGCCTGGCATTAAATTTTCACGCTTTTTTACCCAATAAATAAAATGTTATTGATATTTATAGGAAAAAAAACAAAACTGAAAACTGACAATATCCATAAGCAGCTCAAAAAAAGTCAAAATATTTTTAAAATGTTATGGTATATAGCAAATGAAAATATAAACATTCAGTAAAATTTTCATGTATCTACAGTTATAAGTTTTTGAATAACAATAAAATAACAAAACCGCTACATGAGAAATCGAGTAAATATGAACTTCAAACGCTCGTAAAAATTTAATTTGACTTTCTTATAGACATTTTTTTTTTTGATAAAAGTAGATAATCTTATAAGGAATCTTGTATTACATTTTAAAATCTTAGATTTAAAAAGAAAAAAAAGTTTTATGAATTCTTAACTCAAAATAATTTGGTTATTTTCGTGATTTTTCCATATTTTGTATATTTTTGAACTTTAAATGCTAATAAAAAAAACTTAAATTTTCAAACTTTTTTACCCAACAAATAAAGTTTTATTGACATCCTAAGAAAAAAAGACTAATAAAATTGGAACGGAAAATGTTCCTAATTAGTTCAAAACAAATCAAAATATTTTGAAAATTTCATTCTGTACAGAAAATGCTAATATAAATGACCCGTAAAAATGTCATGTGTATACCGTTCATTTGTTTTAGAGTTACATTAAAAACCAAAATCGATTTTGTGAAAAACCGATTTTGCGTAAAAATTAAGTTGAAAATCCAATCATTATTTCGACTACTTATCGTGTACACAGACACAAATATAAAAAAAATAAAAAAAAACATCATTGTAAAATCAATACATTCATCGTTTCACTCAGAATCTAAAATAAATAAATAAATTTGAATTCTTGAAAGGATTATTTTGCAATATAAAATAATCTCAGTGACATAAGAAAAAAAAATACAGATAAATGATAAATATAGTTGTATTAAATATTTCTGTTTATAGTAAGTAATGTATGAATTTAAAAACTATATCACTGTTAAAATATGTCTAAAATGTCAATCAACATTGAACAGTTGACAAATTAATTCGTCAAAATTGTGTGCATAATATTTTCGTTCGAGTAAAACCTTTGATACTTGTCAAAGTTTAAATAACTACTTACGCACGTTCTAACCAATAAAAATTGATCGGAGAAAAAAATATGTTACTGAACCTTGAAAAAAAGTAATTAAATGAATCGACTCGTATTTTTTTTTAGTTTGCATGTCTTTGAAAACGTTTCCTGAAACAATTTTCCAGACGAACTTTATTACTTATTACTGTCGTCGACTTTGAGTTCAGGTACAGCCATGTGATAGTAGCCATTTGCGATTACAGAGTCAGTATAAGACGATTGGTCTATTACAATTTAATAATAATATTTGCTCTCTGAGCACCATTTTAGTTCTGGAATCATCCAATCCCTCAAACGAGATATTCCAGGGAATCCATAACATTATTACTATAATGCCTAAAAGGATAGAATTTATATAGGTCCCTTCCCATACCGATTTTACTGGCAATTAAAAATTAGAATCGTTAGCTAACGTGAGGTAACCATTTCACCTAATAGGTATCAACAACCGTAACTAAATTTCAAAAAAAATATATAGATATACACTGTGAAGATGTAGCGAGCTGCAACTTTGGAAGAAATATCAAAATATGATTAAAAAACTAAAATAATTAAAAGAGAACATTAATAAAATATGGCATACTCCACCTCAGGAGGTAAACCAACCTAACCTCGCAGTTCAGTCATAATTACCTCGGACGAGCAAGAATCAGACACTCCAACCTTACACGACGTGCAGATATTATGTATCTAATGAAACACGATGTCCAACCCTTCTGCAGTCAATGTGATGAACCGCTCACAATAAAACATATCGTCCTAAATTGACCGATATTCACCCCGTAAATACACGTATTAATCCACCTCAATAAGGCATCAACAATAGTAGGAGCACTTGCGAGGAACAACACGTCCACAATAAACATAGACGAATAACACATAGCTTTTTCAAAAACCCTAGGTATTTTTATATCGAAATATAACAGATATTGAGATATATAAGTATATAACTATAGGTAGGTATGTAATTAACTGAAAAAAAAAATGTGTATGTATACCATCGTCATGCTACCAGAACTAACCGGTTAACTGTGTAATTAATGTTAATGTAATTGTTGGCTAATGACCCAGTTGTGGAAGCCTTTATTCTTCATAATAAAAATAATAATAATAATCCTAGGTACCTATAATTATTACATTGCTGTTGCGGTAGTTGGTGAAACCGCTATATTATTATAACACACCTACAGCAGTGGCATTTAGTTGGTCGTAATACATAAATACATTAAACTGTGCACGCGTATCGTCGACTAGTTTGACCTACCCACCGTGTTGTTAATACTCCACGCGTTATGTATATTATATTATTATTATTATTATTATTATTATTATTATTGTGTGTACGGCTGCTGACCACCCGGAGTAATGAACCACCAATGGTCAAACATACACATATACCTATATAATATTATATAACAATATCTAAAATAATATGTGGGGTAATGCGTGTATATATTATTATATTATGATGAGCATGATACGCGTACATATACTACTATAATAATATCGTGCTTGTACCGATTATTCGGGCACGACCGCGGTAGTGGTTTAATTCGCCAGAACGGGCTAGACACGTTACACAGCTGATCCTATCCGCGTCGCAGCTAGCTCACCTCATCGTCCCGCCACCCCTTCGACACCGCACAGAACAGACTTATCGAAAAGCGCCTCCGATCCGTACAATATATTATTATATTATATCGTTGTGTACGTAATTCAGCCAGTAATCCGGTATAATATAGATCTAGAGCAATCTAATCGTCGGTTTTGCTGATGCGCCTGCCGTCCCGCCGCCGTCTTTCCATCACAATATATTATTATAAATTATTATTATTTATTACGCACAATGTTTGGCGGCGTAATGAATAGGCAATATAGGTGCACCGCACCGGTGTAAAAAAACTCAAGTAACTACAGGCTACGGCCGAAAGTAAAAAAAAAAACGTGTTCGATTCACCTCAACGTCGAAATGGCACTCGGTATAATATTGCACGATAATTAATTATTTGAACACGCCCGTGTCTTACGTTGAAGGAATAAACACTATAGCTGCTGATTTCAAACCACGATCGGGACGGTGAGCTATAAGATGTGTAAATAATTTGGCAGGCCATTCAATAAGTGCGCGACGCCCATTTCGCTTGTCGGAGTTCAAGGTCTTGCCAATGCATTAATGGCCGATTGAAGTCGTGCAACGCACCGGAGCACCAGTTTGTTGAGATATTTCTCTGTCTAATTGCGTGTGATTTTTCTTGTTTTCGAGGGTTCGAAAACTATTTATGGCTAAAATCCGTACTTTGGACAGCCGCCAAGTACAATTTCCCGGCTTGGTTTGCCTTCAAATAATATTGGTCCAATCAAATGATCACACACGATTTCAGCGAAAAAAAATTTTTTTTTCCTTACTGTGATTCCATAAAAATTGGACGTGGGCAAAGTAGACTCGAATCAGTCATTGCGCAATTAAAATCACTACCTATCTAATTTATGAAATATTCATAGGTTGTGGTTAGCTAGAACATATAACGATTAATGAATATAAAAACCTGTGACTCGAACGACCATAGTTTAAGACGAAAATGTCTATCAACACTACAAAAAGTATCTTTTTTTCCTATATGGTTTGAAAAAATAAAAAGGAGTACATAAGTAAAATATGATATAGTAGTAAATATTATTATTCGCGTAAAGTGGAAAGTGAATGATTGTAATTCGTAAAAACATCATCTATATGCATGTAAAAAAAAAATAAAACAAATATTAAGTCGTCATAAAATTGATAACATTTTATTACGTTTTCATGTAGTTCTCAAAATTCAAATTTTTCACTCTAGTATAATTATACTTCACGGCTATAAAAAAAAGTACATTAAATAACAATTTTTAAAACCGTTTTAAACACTTGAAATTTGCACATATTACATAAATTAAACTAAATTTTAATATATAAGTGATTAATATAATATTGGCACGTGAACGAATTTAAAATTTCCATTTTGAGTATTAATTTTGAAAAAAACAGCTTAGAATTATATTACTATACACGGTTTAATATAATGGTTCCACTTGTGATCTATAGATGTGCAATAAGAAGGAATTTTCCGATATTCGGATTTTAAAGAGGTGGCCAAACAGGGATCTCGAGATTCACGTTGGAAATTGAAACTTATTTTTTGTTTATAAATCGTTGCTATTGGTTAGTGGTTGCAGATTATAATAGTAATGGTAAAAATAAGTGTTTATATATATGAATGGTTGCCATTGGTTACTGGGACAGCAGGTACTACAAGCATACATAAAATTGCTTCACTTATTGCCTCGAATTAAGAAACTTTATCTTAAAACCAAATGTATGCTTGTATACTCAAAAACTCCTGAATTAAATTTGATGAAAATCTCATAAATTTTTTTTTAGAGATTACAGAAAATTTTAGAGGGTAAGTAGTTTAAACCGCGTTAAAAAATATACTAAGTGCTAAATACAATCCGTGACGTGCGGTTGCCCATCTAGGTCGAATTATTTCATAAAGCTAGGTACACTGACGTGAATTTTTCCATGAACTGAGGTACACTAAAACTGAGGTACACCTATATAGCGTACCTACACACTAATAAACTATATAGAATTTGTCACAAAAGAAAACTGCACTCGGGCAAAGCCGGGATATTCAGCTAGTTTACTATATTTTTATGGGGGACCGACTACCGAACTTGTAGTTTTTGCAATGATATTGCCAGCAAAATAATAAACATGTCTAGCTTATCATAATATTGCAACAATATAATATGAATTTATAGAATAGTATTGGAATTATGTTTAAAAAAATAACACGGCCGATTGCGTTCTACCCCCCCCCCCCCTCGTACTGCCACTGGACGGTCTCGGCCAATTACACCCGCACGGCCACTCGAACAATATTTATGACCGTAAACTGCGTATGCCGTTAAAAGATATACGTTATTGTAATACATTATTTTAATAATAATTATGTCGCAAACCCGTGTGCCATAATATACAGATTACCCGTGTCTTTAATAATGCAAGCAATAATAATATTTATTAATTACGCGTATTATCACTATTATAATATTTCATTACCACGACGATAATAATTATAACATAATATGTTTACGGTGTTTAATCTCGACTTGATCTCTCCTATCGCTCAGTGCCGTGGTTCTAGTCACATTGTCCTATATAGTTCGCGCAAATCCCGCAACGATATCAGTTTAAATTTCTCCTTTTAACAGCCCATTTGTCAGATGTACGCGAAATACGTCTTCATCATTTCTTTATTCGTTTAAACATTAATAACAACGAACGGCTTTTTGATTTATGCTAGCCAAAAGTCACATTATGTATTTCTATTCAGACATATCTTAGGCTTAATTCTTTAAATGATCATAAATCACAAATTCAAGAAGAAATGCGCACCATTGTGTCGTTTTACATAAATTTCTTTTTACTATATTATAATAATGTACGAACAAAATATATTTTCTTATTACTTGACATATTACTTTGATAACTGCATTCGAGCTCAGATATTTTCTGGTTTAATTAAAACACTCATATGAATACATAATAGTATATAGTATATTTACAATGGTCAAAATTGTTGTTATTATAGTACATTAATAATTATAGTTTTATGTGTGTCCATATCATTAAATTATCTTTAATAGTATAATATACTCTAATAAATAATATTAATATAATACTATTATTAATCATGTTGTGCAATGTGAATTATAAAAAAAAACTACCTAGATAATATTGTGTTTGACATCAAAACAAAATGTCCAAAGTTCATTAGTAATGTAAACAGACGAGATTCAATTTATTTTTTCTATCAATTATTCTGAATACGTGGAAATATACGAATAATCTAAATTAATATTATCATTCAAAACATTTTATGTTTGTAGCCTATTTAATTATTCCGTTTTATATTACACCTGTATTATTCAGGATAGGTATTATAATAGATAACACATATGACATATCGCAAATCACAATATTAACATATTTTATACCCGTAACATCAGTGGTTTGATTGTTTTTTTTAAAATTATTATTAATATTAAATTCCATTTTAATATTATATTTTGTTAGTATAAATCATATTTAATTTTGAACAAAATATCACTGAGATATGAAATTGTATTTGTCTCGTTTTCGAAATAATTAAAAGTAATTTAGCTGAATGACAAATGCTGACAGAATTGTAAAATTTTCTCACTTCCATTACTTTACTATCATCGTACTCGGCGATCACAAGTTGACGTTGACGTCACTTGATGGTGACTACTAAATGCATTTAATTTGCGTACCAGAAATTAACTAATAAGTAATAGCAGCTGAACAGGTACCAACAACAAAATGGTCGTCACGATACGTGTCTCATTAAATTAAATTTCCATGTTATACAATACTGACATACTCTTCGCATAAATTTAGTGTGAAATTAAGTCACTCCTATCGTATTAAGCAACCATGTGTTTCGGAATACCTCATAGATAAACGATTTGCCTATGGCCTTATTGTGTTCTTTCATGTATTCGCGTTAACAGCATAATACATTACACATGTATAAAGCATATTTGACATTAGTATTTAATACACGTTTGTTATAAAGATACTTGACATGCACCAGTATCTACATATTTTATTATCAACATCATTTTTTTAATATTTGTTTAAAATAGCTGTGTTTCACCTTAAACCAGCGATAATCGATATGACTGCGCATAATATTGTGTAGGATATAATATAATATAATGTAGCCACTGTGATAATGTTACGCTGTAGGTACTTGCTTAAAAATGTTGTAGTGCCTATAATAATATTATATACAACAGCTGATGCTCCGGCCAAAAGTGTGTAATTTTGAAATCCAACAAGCATATTAACAAAGCCCCAAGTGTCTTTACTCGAGTAATTCTGCTATCCCTGTTGAATATTATTATCAAAGCGGGAGACAGGGATGAGTTAAGGAGAGAACGAGACAGAGATAAAGAGCACGACGTTAACAAACACAATGCCGAACGATTTTCGAGAAGTTGTGTAAGCGCTTTTGGCGTTCTCATTAAATCCCACGAAATATTTGAATACATTTAAATAACACGGGCGCAGGATAACACTCTCTGGATATACATAACCGACGAGTACATAAAAACTTTGTACTATCGGCGATACTCGGTAAGTATACTGGCGTCCGAATTCATGAAAGCGAACGAAAACTTGCGATTTAGTAAAAATATTTATGTTATTTTTTGTAAATAATTGTACAAATATTATACACCACGTGTTCACACGACGTAAACAATTTTATTTTTTGGAAGAAAGAAGTTTAACTTCAAAAAAAAAAAAAAAAAACTCTAAATAAATAATGATGAACTAACATATTATTGTTTTTTTCGGTAATATAACATGTATATTGTGTTAATTATCGTAAATACAAGTTGTTACTAATTGATGTTTGAAACTAATAAAAACATATTTGTATATCAGCTGTTGAGCTGTAAAATATTTTTAAATATTCAAAAGATATTACATTTTTCAAACCTAATAGAGTTGATGTGATCCAAAATATACATTTCAAATTAAAATAAACAAGATATACATATAAAACAAATTATCGTTGAAGATACCCAAAATACTTCAATATAGTTTTATACAAAGAATATACATATTAATATGAACCGGAATATTACTAAACGCATTCGGTATATTTTTGTCGAAATCAATACACGCGGTATATATAGAAAAAATATGCCCAAGTGTGTTTAACGATAAAACTATGATCTCAAAGTTTCCCAGAATTAAACTAAGGTCCAAAAACTAACCAAATTCTTATATAATATACTATAAAACCCACACATGGATCGAAAAAATTTACAATTTTGGTCGAAACTTAAATACGAAATAACCGTTTCTATAACAATATATAAATATAGACGGTTTGCATGTGAGGTTTTAAAATATTTTAGGTTGTTTTAACCGTCGAGAACAAAAACTGACATAACATTATCTACGCATACTGTAAATACAGTTTATATGCTTAAAAAATAAAAAGCGACACAGCAATTAATATCGTAATAATATTTTATAGATTTATTCCTAGAGATAACAATATATACAATAATGATGGAAGTAGTTTTAATTTAAATTTAAATATAGTTGTTATACGAGCTACTCGAATTACGTTTTTAAAAAGCCAAGCTTTCAAAACGGCTCAACATGCTAACGATTAAATTTCAAAAATATAAAACGTTGACATTATCATACACGCTAATTTACATAAAAACGTCGTAATTATCGTCGTACGAAATCTAGTTATGGTGACTGCGGGATAATGTATAAAATCGTTTTGTCGGAATGGAGTATAATAATCCGTCGTCGTCTCGTTATTTCCTAACCGCACGATACACGCGGACTAGCCACATGACCGCGACGGGTAATAAACGCGGGGTATTCGTCGACGGCTTTATACCACGCTTTTAAAAATATCGACTAGCCGCCGTGCTTAGGGTACCCCGTTGACCTGTGAAAGTCGTTACGGTTCACCACCACGATTAATTTGAAATCAATTAAACAACAACTCACTAAATTCTTCTCTCCGACGAAAATATTACCGTTTTTCCCCATACTCGCGGTGCTGCAGTCGGACTGATTCGACCGAAGAAGACAGGTCCTGCAGGACTCGGCATTCTCTACATAGTGATGTCGTCTCACAGTTGTAGGTACCTGTTGTACCCATAGGCGCAAATACGGGGGGTGCTTTAAGGGCTAAGTCCCCCCAAAAATGTCCGCAGCCCCCCAAAAAATGTCCTCCATTTTTTTAAGCTTATTCAATATTATCAAAGTAAGGCTTTAGCCCCCCCCCCCCCTCAAATCTCAAACGCTATTTGCGTCAATGCCTATACTTACACGATCTTTGAAAGTCTAAACCAAACAATACTACGCACAAAAATCGAAGCTCGTCCGGCGCGCATTTTACGAGTAGAAAAAATATCCACAGACACCGAAATTTCAAACTGTTTAAGCGATATTAAATTATTCTGAAATTACGTATTGTTTACATACCTATTAAATCCACCCGTCAATTTGTATACCGATAAAATGGCAAAACAAGATGTATTTCTGACACTCGAATTTATCTTATCTAGTGTAGTAATAGAATTACATCTATGTGTGGATAATATATTATGTACAAGTGTATCGGAGTGTAGATGATAAAACTGCTGTGGCACACAGAGATAGCACATTAGTTTTTGACGTGTTTATAAGGATACGTATAGTCATCGCCAAATCATGACCGTCCTCGGTGGTCCAGTATACTTCGCATGTACAGACATGTGTCAGACTTTTGTCCCACCGATAAACATCTTAAAACACCACCTATATTATACGTGTATCTGAAGCTCAGCGGTTAAGTTGGGGGCGTAACGCAATGTACGTCATATTTTCAAGGAAAGACGTCCAACTCGGATTGTGCGTGTATTTTTTCTTATATAATATAATATATAAAGCCGAAGAATATCGCAGTGAGGTATTGAAGATAGGTACCTCCTACTCGTTTCAAAGGCATCTGCGGAGTCGAAATCGATTGAAAAAAAAATAAGCTCCGTCTGATACCCACGGCACTTGAAAACGAATGTCGTCGTCGCCGCCGATATTCGGAAACGATATTGATATGATTGTTTTTCGTCGAGTATTTATATAGGTTCGTCGGGATGAAATTGATGAGAAACGCGCGATATAGGTACAAGACGTCATCATCACGGAGCGCGGCGTCGACTCCGGTGAGAACCGATTCATACCGAAAGTAATCGCACGAAAACGCTTTTACGGTTATAATATTATATTATGTAGTTTTCGTTTTCGGTCGCAAACCGTATATTATACGTAAGCGCAGCAGCAGTCTTCGGGTCGGATATAATATTTTCAGCCAAACGCGTCGTTTGCCCGTTTAGGACCGTTTTACGTACTATATACGCTTATCGACTATAATATTATACGCCGTTATAATAAGTGTATATTGGGCCTCGGAGCAATGACGTCACGGCCATAACAATATTACGCGTACGACGCAGACGACGGAGAAAATTAAACGGAAAGAACGAAAACGATAACCGTAAAAATATAATATAATCTCCGAAGCTCCGGCCGCGGCGGCACATGTATTCCCGCACATGTATAATAATGTACAATACACCACTCCGACACCCGCGCAAGTATATATAATAATAATAATATGGTTATTATTATATTTCGCGCACGTTGTAACAATATAATATAATATAATCTGTATACCGGGTGATTCATATTTCACGTGAGAATCGAAGGCGAAGAATTGACAAAGAAACGTCATTATTCGTCAAGCGTAATTATGTCTTTGTAAATATTTTTTTAACATATCAAGACGTTACAAAACAACGTTTAAAAAAAAAAAAAAATTATATTTTAAATATTTTTTAGAAAACTTAAGATTTATACATATTTCAGAAAAACATTTCGAAGATGAAATTAAAACTGTTTGTTGTAATAAATTCAAAAAAGTAAAAAATATAATTTTTTTTAAATGTGATTTCTTAACGATTAGAAACTATGTAAAAATATGTTTTCTAGGTACTTTTTCAAACAATGAGTGTTCAATGATAAATAATCACCCGGTATATAAACTCTCACTCACGAGGATCGAAGTGTATATATGTATTACATAATAATGGTAATATATAAAACGTGTCATTCCGCAGACCTTAAAAATGTACGCGTCGTCGCGTATATTATAATATAGCACACACCACGTGCTCAGCCGTGTCTTGCCGAGTGGGTACAACACGTTTTAAACCCACCATATGTGGGTATACCACGCTTCCACAGGTTAGGGCCCTGAATAAAATATCGGTAATTTTCGGACCGAAGTCATTTCAACCTGTTTGAATGGACTCTAATCCACGAATTCATTATATTATATCATATTATATTGTGCGGATATATGTTTACGTATATTATGTATATATTTATTATATATAGAAGTTTTCTTTTAGGACGGAGAAACTAGAAGACATAATATTATTCTATAAAGACATTATAATTCGTGTGACAATTTTTTTATCAAATATGGTTTGTTGATACCTACCTATATTATTAATTTAAAAAATTTAATTTTTTTCTCACTGTATTATTGTATTAGTATTCAAAAAATGTGTAAACATTACAATAATATTACATTCCATTGCGAATGAAAGTGCAATTTTATGTTAACACTTGTTTAACTTTCAACGTAAAAAATTAAAACTTAGCCGATTATCGAAAATGGTTTTTGGGGCTATAGTAGTGTAGTATATTATTGAACACATTGTAGACAAGGCCCCTAAAAATGTTGGCAGAATAAAAAAAAAATTAATACGACAAATTAAATTATTGCTGGTGGTTTATATTTTAAATGGAGCACACTTAGATACCGTGAAGACTTTCGTTAAAGAGTGAAATGTACCATTTGTTGAGCACTAGAACAGCAGTCAGCATCGTTTTCAAGTGAAAACAAGTTAAAATAAATTTGGAAAACAGTATCAGAGAACTTTTACAGTTAGTTTTTACTGATATTAAAATATTTCAAGAATGAGATATGACCAAGATAAAATATCAATTAATATTATATTTAATTTAATTTGGTTGGAAATAATTATATTTACTGGAATAAAGATTTTCGTAGTATTTTAGTACCTCACTAAAATCAAAAACAATTTAACGGCGCTTGCTGCTTTGCAATCGTAATGTTAAAATAATATTAAAACCTTTCAGTGAAATATTGTTTGAATAACTAAGACTTTTTTCCGTGTCTGAGATAACAATAAATATAACTTAATTTTTTGTGTAAGACGAGATTGTAGATTTATATTGAAATGCTTATTACTCTTTCCCTCCAAACACTAACGTAGTTTTTAGTAATATAAATAACATTAAAAATATTCCTCTTTGTATTTCAAAAGTATTTTTATTTAAATGAGTTTGATAAATTATTATTGTAAACGTAAATACGTAAGACACTGGAAATGAGTGTATTATTAAATTATTAAATATTTCGTTACATTTCTATTGTGTAATATCATTAAATAATATATTATAACAGTAAAATATGTCGTTTTTTTAATATTTTAAATATCAAGAACCAGTCTCACGATCTTTATTGAAAATAAATTGAACAACATATATCTGTATTTTGATTTTCTGAATATTTTACAAACACATAACACTACAAAAAGTTTTGTATAAATAAATTTAAAATTATTACCAACAAATTGAATGGCATAACATAACCTTACAATTAAGTACCTATTTAATCAATGGTTGAAAATAATATTATAAGAACAATTATTATTGTATCCATTTAAATGTATTTGTACATTTTTAAATTTAGAACAAACTAATGAGCTATATAATATATTATTTCAAGCGGCATAAACATAAGTAAATTTCATATTTAACAGAATCCCTTTAGTGGTCGTAAAATAGTCTAAATAATTAAAGTTTAAATTTAATACATAAATGTTTACATTTTAGATTTTAAATTTCTTCTTTAATTTATACATGAAATCCTTTTATATCTATTGATTTAAAAGTAATTCATTTTTAATAATTAATACTGTTGTTAGGTACTTAGGTATGAATATATAAAGTATTATATTATATAATATATAATATATAAATAGGTATATTATATAAATATAAAACCTAATATATATAACCTAATCATATTATACAATATAACGCAGTTATATAAATAATTATACGCTGGCCTGCTTGACAATAAACGGTTATTTTTTTTATGGTGCTTTAACTAAATAATTATAGTTATACAGAAGTTAACTATAAACTTAATTTATTCATTTTTTTGGCGATAAAATTTTGAATAACAAGTTAATGTATGTTTTGAATATAATTCATTTTTATTTTCTACTTAAAATGTTTTATTTTAAATATTCAGTTTTTCGGCCATTACGTCTAGCTGTCACGAATTTCTTTGTGATGTGTACCAATCCATTGTTGATTTTATAAAGAAAATAAATATTTTTATATGATATCTCGGATAGACATTAAAGTTCAAAGTTTTATTAATATCAAGTTTATTTTTAACTATTTTATATTTAGTTGGTAAATATTTAAAAAATATGTTTTTATAATATAGTTTTTCACATAATATGTACTGTATTTATATTGTATTATGTTGATGTAAATATGTAATTTCTTGCAATGTTTATGTCAATTTTACCACGCATAATATAATAAAATGTATTATGTAATAACATGTTAATTATATATAATTTTAAAATCGTGTTCCATGGTAATGGGTAAGAATCAAGAAGGATTGCGCAATCGTAAAAAAATGACATTATGATTATTTGTTTTTAATTTTTATCATCAAAAAACAAATCCAATGGAATGTTGTTATTTTGCGATTAGTAGACTTTTTATTAAATAAAATACTAGTATAATACCATTCTGTATTTTTCATACGTGCATTCATATTTTTAGTGCAAGTTTTTGGGAATAAAAAAAGGCTCATTTTACAAATTTCTTAATTTTGACTCCAAATTATATGTTTGTTTATATGACAGCATGTTCTTTGTTTACTATTTTTTTTAAACTTTGTTATTTTATACATTTTTTTTTTTCAATTCGCAATAAATATTCTCGAAAATAGAATTCAATATCGCGTTAAACAAGTGTACGTACCTATATAGGATGATAATAATAATAATATATAGTCATGCACTCGTGTCATTGTTATTTTAGAAATGAAAACGGATTCAATTTCATTGTATTTCAAACACAGTAATCACCTAGGACTTAGTTGACATGTAATTTTCTACTTGTTCTATCGACCAGTGTAAAGCCATGCAGGGATATCGATGAGTGCAAAATAAGTCACACACTCACGAACACACACACACACACACCGGTTTATTCAGTTATTTTGATACATAGAGGTCACCTTGTGCCTACAATTTTTATTCAAACATAGTTTTATAGAGATTCTGTCAAATAGAAACATTATTATAATATTATAATATAATGCATTGATATTGTATAATTTAAAAGATAGGTTACCTACAAATTCAATCAAAACGCCGTATTATTGCAGTTACGACTGTTATTCAAATATTATTGCTTGGTTAAATTGTGAATTATAATAGTCGACATTTGTAATTATATAACTTCTAACAAATTTTATATTTTTATTCAGTTACAAATTCATTAACAGTGTCAATATAAAAATAAAATAATTATTTGGTTATAATATACATCATAATATATAATTCGAATACGACTATAAATAAAATCAATGATGGAAATGAAATCTAAAAACGAACGAAATATTGAGTAAAGACACCTATAATGATTGTTGAAAAAATAAACAAGAGTTATTACATATTTTTATCAACCAGGTAATTAATAATAATGTTTTTTACTTTATAGTTAGATTTGCGTAAAAAGCTATAACGGCTTAAAATCTAAGTTTACTTTGCACTAACAAATAAGCAATTTAGGTTATATCAGAAATGTTTGACATATTTAGAGATATTTGAATCGATTGAGTAATATTAATTTTTAATTGAATATACAAGTCATAATAAATTACCCAAGATTACTTATCTGATGAATATTCATTTTAGGTTTTATTAATAATAGTAATAATAACATTTAATTATTAGGGTATTTAAAATTTTGAAAATTGAAATTCATCACCAAAGATCAAATAATAAGTCTTCAACTACCTAGTCAAATGAATATCATTTTTGAAAATTCTATAACCAAAACTGTTCAAAATTACCTTAATTTAACCATAGCTTACTCGCATAAGTTATTCATTATAACGTATTATTAGTATTGATAAATGTGTACAGTATATATAGATATTAACGTTTATACATTTTAATTTTAGTAACAAAATTATTTTTAAGATAATGAAGGCAGAATTAAATTTGAACCTTCATTTTGTATTACGTATATTTTACGTTCAATACAAACTGCGGGTGACGAGACCACATCATTGGATAAAAACATCATTATTGTAAACATAATAATATTATACATATTTATGTAATATTATGTAAGCTTTGACGTTTAAATAGCGAATAAGACAAGTGTTCATAAAAAAAAAAACGTTACTACCAAAATTAATGTTCCACAAACAATTTCATCAGTACACGTTTACTATTAACATAATGTTTGCAACTAAACAACTAAACTCTCAACTATATCTCTTCACTGATTTATGTGGAAATATTATATTAATATTACCTCGTAATATGCTTGCGAACGATAAAATATGTAATATTTATAGACTAGTAGAGATATACAACACGCAGTTTAATTCTAAAACGACCAAAATCATATACCTATACACATACTCGACCCATAATATCAAATAATTTCATCAAAAATGCTTAGGAAGTATAAAGCATTTGTAAGGACGGGATTAAAAAGTCTATAAATAGTGAATTTTAAAAAATTTAAATACAGCCGCAATATGCAATTTAATTTATAACATTAACCTTTAGTCTTTACTTCCTCTATGAGAACGTATTTATAAAATAGTAGGTATTTGATGAGACAATTAAATAATACATACTATTATTTCATTATAAGAATGTAGAGGTGAAGAGTACCTAATGAATAACCAAAATCGGGAAAGTAATAGAAGCGAATATATTTTTAATTCGTTTTTGTGATTTCCTCTAAAAATAATGAAACATTTGAAAACTGATTTGACTATATAGTATAATCCAAGTTAAATTTCAATACTTTAAATAAAACTTCATCAAACTGTTGTAATAATTATATAACTTTCTTATAAAATTAATTATTCATAATTTATCTTAAATAGTTTCCAAAGAATCTGAACCAAATATGTCATTCATTATTTTATATTCACCAAATTCGAACGTGAACGATTAATATCGATGTAATTTGTAATTTGTTAATAAATTTTGATTAAGTTAATCCAAGTATAATATACTATAAGTTAAAATTTAAAAAAAATGGAATTTTTATTAATATTTAGAAACTTTCGATATAATATAGCATTAAGTAAAATGTATGGTTTATAATATTGTGTACGTTGATTAAATAGAAAAATAATTTTAAAATTAAATATTAGTATAGTCCTTTTACTGAATATAATATTTTTTTTAAAAAGTGAATCAGTTCATTAGAATATAATATTTGTTTAACGGTGCCATAAAATAATCCACTTTATATTTTCTGATAAAATAGACATATTATATAGTTTATCTAACATTGATGCTGTTTTTTTCCTATGTGCTCGTTATTCTTATGTGTAAACTGTTATAGCCAAAGTTTACAATTTAATATTATAGCTAAGAAAATCTGACAAGAAAAAATATTAACTATTATTATTACGGTTATCAATCGTTTTGTTCTTCCGGAAGAACACGTTTTGCTCTCGGAAGACCGATTATTACACACATATCGTTTTGACTTTGAGTAATGACACGCGTTGTGCGTTGTTGCTAAGAAATATTATCAAAGTAAAACAAAAAGAGATTGAACGTATATTGGAAGTATATTGGCGTTTCAGAATTAAACACGAAATGTACATATTATCTGTATATTATTATTATAGCAATAGTATGGACGTCACGATTTGCGAATCAATTTAATTTAAAAAATAATAAAAGGATTTGTAACCCAACGAGGAAACGGTCATGCGAATTGAGAAAGTACGGCCCAGTGAATGAGAACTAGGTACACCGTGAAGTTATTGAAATCCTTTCTCACTCGTTTTGCGCTATCTCAATATCAGCTGCAGTCTTCGATTGACTGTTTAAATAAAATCATTTCATAATCGAATAGTTCACAAAATGTTGAAACTTGCAAAATGCAAATTGCATCCAGAATTAATTTATGTTGTGACAGAAAATAATTATACCAACTATAGGCCACATAATTATTCTGTAGATAGTATTTGCTTATGGGGATATTTTAATTAAAATCACTTCATTATTATCAATAGGTAGGTAGGTATAATTCGAACATTATTTATAATAGAAAAAAAAATCACTAAATTGTTTTAATCATTTGCAGGGAAACATCTGTAAACAGTGTTCATTTAATTTAAAACAAATATTCAATAGTGTTAACATTTTAGCTGCAGTACATGCAGAGAGCTGTATCATAATTTAAAATCTCAATTATTAGGAGTTCACGGATTTTAGTCGAAAAACAAATAGATTTTTTTTAAATTGCGTATTTTAGCAATTTGGTTTAAATTGCTAAAATACGCAATTCGTAAATTAAAACATCGTAAACAAATGTTCATCTGAATACATTTATAATATGAAAAAAAAACATGTAATAAAATTACATAGTAATATTTCAAATCTATTTGTTGTTATCAATGTAAAAATTGTAAATAAATATTATTTTTAACGAATCTCACATATAATAATTATTGTTATTGTGTTGATTTCCATTGTTTTTTTTATTAATTTATTCATAATATATTCAAGGTATAAATACAATATATTTTGATAGAAATAATAATATATAGTACTCATTTGATAACTAAATAATGATTAATTGCAAATAATTATATTGTAATAAAACAAAACTTATTGACTTATTTAATTTTGTAAATTAGTTTTTATTGAAATCACATTATATACAAAACCTAATTTTGAAGTAAATTATGATTATTTATGTTATGCTGTATATAAATATTTTTTGTTTTACAGTAATTTTTATGATAGGTGAATGGATATTTTACATTATATGAGAGTTACATTAAAATGTTTTATGTCTATTCTAAACATAATATTATTAATCATAAACAAGAATATTATTATCTACATACCTAAATAACTGTAGTAGTACAGTTGTAAATTTAAATTTAAAACTGTTTGATAAATTGTTTTAATACATTTATATTTTATCAAAATATACTGTTCTAATGGCATATATCTATATATATTTAAATTTTAAAATAAATGTAATTCAATGTTGTTTAGATAATTAGGTAGGTATAAAAATATTATCTGCTATATTTATTCCTCCATAAGTTTTTATTTCTACAGATGAAGTTGAAATATTTTCTCGAACTACATTATAATATTATTATAAAATTTCAAATTTTAAACTTATGTTTATATTCAAACGACAGGATAAACATAACTCGGTCATTATTGAATTCAATGTTGCCACAGGGCTCGTGCATCAGTAGCATTAGGTATGTTTGAATTGGATGAAATTGTTTTAATGGTTATTACAGTACAAGTTTGTTAAATGTATTGTTTTGTTTTTATGTCCATAACCACAACAAAACTACTTCGACAAAACGATAATAATTATTTAATTGGAACTATTGGAAACACAAAAACAGCTAAAACTTTATTCCTCGATGTGCTCTAATTTTCTACCGATATATTTTGTATACATTCAACATGAATTTTTCAGACACTCTTAACTCAGTCCCTCAATATTAAGACAGTTTATTCAATTATGAACAATTTAGAAAATCATAAAAAAACAACAGTTATTACATTTATAGAAACACAATACCTACTTTTAAGATATATATAAGACCTATAATATAAAAAAAGGTGGGCAAGTGGGTGTTGACCTGCTGTACAGTAGGTTACAAGTGGGTCACTGTAATGGATGTTGTTAAATTTGAATTCAATGATTTAATATCATTGTATAAGAAAAACGATTCTGAGCGAAAACGTTCAGTCAGCCTATGATATTTCTAAGTATATTTGATGATATTATTGTGAAATAAAGTCATTATTTTTACCTATTTACGTGAACCCTTGTTTTAAATTTTCAATCCTTAGCTAAAAAAGTTGAACATTTTATACATTTTTAACAAAATAATTATTAAATTTTGAATTTGATAAATGTTGTCAAAATTCGAACTTTAAATGCTTATAAAAAAAAAATTGTGCCTATGTATTTTTAATATTTTTTAACTGCTATTGTAAAAATATATCAGGAGCTTTGCATTAAATTTTCACGCTTTTTACCCAACAAATACAATTTTATTGATATTTATAGAAAAAAAAACTAAAAAAATGGAAACTGAAAATGTGCGTAAACAGCTCAAAATATTTGGAAAATGTTATGGTGTATAGAAAATTCTAATATAATATCAGTCAAAATTTCATGTACCTACTGTTATTTGTTTTAGAGTTGTACCAAAAACCAAAATCGATTTTCTCAAAAACAGATTTTGCATATAAATTCCTGTTTTCCTTAATTTTTTCTTTTGTTTTTCACGTCGCTTTTGAAAACTACTGAGAAATTTTTACTTTTGACCTCCCAAAGTACCAACTAGATTCACTTTCCTATCAGAAAAGATATTGTTGAAGAAAATTCAAGCATTTTTACTGTCCTAAAAGGTGATGACAGACACAAAAATAAAAAAATAAAAAAAACACATCATTGTAAAATCAATACATTCATCGTTCCACTCAGAATCTAAAATAATGATCAGTGGCTTAATTATTATTAATTTTGATTTTAAAATATAATTATCGTATAAAATAGTACAAAATATAGACACCTATATGCCTTTACGTCATCCGTATTATACTATTATTTCAATAATAAGCAAAAATAACTAATATTGTCACTGTGAATAATTTTTTGTATGTCAAGAGATTGTCAAACAACTATTAGTCTACGATTAAAGAGGAATATATTAATCAGTTTATTTTTTTATGCATAAAATATGTATACATAGCTTAATGTCTGTACATTACTGTACAGGAATAACCTCGTTTTTTTTTTTAAAGTTTGGTCCCATTTTCTCGACAACTCTCTTGAGGATATGAAAACTTCCAGCTTTTAAAAAAAAGGTATACCAGATTAATCAATTCCCTTGCATTAATGTTTTAATAAAATTAGAATCAATATTGTTCTATAAATCTCTTTGACGGATAAAAAATTAAATGAAACAACATTTACTAGAAAATATTATTAGTGTAACAAATCAGTATTTTGGAAACTTGCTTATAATAAGTCATAACTTATGAGTTAGGTCTCTAAGTATATTTTGGTAACTCTGGTAATCTGTAGGTTAAACATTGAAATTGTAATACAGTGGTGGTTCATATTTTTACCTATTATTTATACTTGTATTTTTTTTGGATACACACTATACTGTCGAATTTCAAATCCAACCCAATAAATTAAAAATTAAACAAAACAAAATATTAAAACAAGTAGTTTACATAAACATACTACTTTACTCGGAATTTTTACCAGTAATAAAAACATTTCTGTTCACTTAGCCAATGTTTTTAGTTCCATACATTAAAGTATCGTCATTATATTAAATTAAATTTTATCGTGATTTGCATTATTATATCATTTATCGAAATAAATGTATACAGAAATCAATATAATATTGAAGTTTGGTTTACTTTCTAAGAAATAAAGTTAATAAAAAAATATTTATACCCACAATATGGGTTTTTATCTCATCATTCAGCCCCGTCGATCAGCTAACTGAGAGACACGGCATCGATATTATTTTCTTATTAACTTTACTTTAGTGCCACATAAAATTTCACTCGGGGTAAACAGATTTTTTTTTTACGCTTTTTCCCTTTCTTTCATTCCGTGTTTCTCACTTTTCCTCGCACTAGATCCTGTTTTTTTCTTTTTTGTTCTTCTTTATCCTATCTATGCATTTCTTTGCTTTCTTCCCTTCGCCTCACACCAAAAACCATGGACTCGTGCCAAGGGATAAAATGTTTTATCCGAAATTGTTTAGGCTACCTGCCAAAGGACTCTGAAACGAGCGCAAAATAGAGTGAAGGGGTGGTAATTTGAAAATGTCAACGCACAGTGCATTAAGATATATCTCGTACACTGACTTACTTCGCTTCATTACTCGTTGCCGTATTTCATTCCAAAATTCACATCGACGTAGCAAATGGAATGAGCAAACACGTGCGAAAGAATTTTTTTCCATTTCAAAAATAACTTATTACAGTAACAGTCAAATTATATTAAATAATTATATAATTACATCGAAAAAATAAAAATTGTTATTACAATATTTGTTTTAATAAACATGCGACGAAATGAAAGTTTAACGACCTGTATTTTCTTAAAAATAAAAACTGTTCCCTATTAAATTATATAAACTAATTATTCACCGTCCGTTTGATTTCTATTACGAACTATAAATCATCTCAAAAAATACGATAAAATTAATTTAATTACTAAATTCAAGTTTACACCAACAAACGGTATAATAACGGTAATATATAAACAATTAAAATATGTATCAAATCATTTTTTTCTTGTTTTTGTTTATGTTTGTTTTTCTTTTTGTTTACTGAATAGAAATTATTTTGATGCTTTAATTAATAATACTTGTATCTCATTTTAAACCAATATTGTTTTTATGCCTTATTGTTTTCAACTCGGTTAAATTAAAATTTTTTATCTACTCATTCCTAAAGGACCTGTTTATATTTAAAATAATTTTTTATTACAGTTAACACGAGTTTTAGGATTATATTATTAGGTAGGTACCTACGCATATTACCGTCGTAATTAATACGAAAATGACTGACGTGCTGGCGTTTATATTCTGATACTAATCTGCGAAAAACTAGGTCACAAATATACCATCAGATTTTCCGTCTATTTTATATGAAATATTAAATAAAAAGTTGTACACTTAGGCCACTAATTCAATCACTTAAATATACATTTTAGAGCTCACCAGGTATGAAATGTAGATGAAAGTTCATTGGGTAAGTGAAGAGCACATCTACATTAAGTCTTCAACACAAATTGTCCTATTAATCAATGGTTTTCTATTATGTGAGAAGGAGTAAAAATACAAAATGCTTAATGGGACCATTTATAACGAATTTATTACTTATTTTTATGGCAAACGAGTGTACAACACAATTATTTAGTAATATTTCTACGACTTAAATTCTTCGCGTCTTAGATTGGTTCTTTCTATGGATTACTTATTCTCAAAGCATAATTGTAAGTCAGAATCATTTTGTTCTAAAATCCATCCTGAGTAGTTAATCTCCAGTTATATTCATACATTTATACTAATTACAATAAATATTAGGTTAAAAGTTTATTTCAAGTTATAAGTATAAACATATACATGCAAAAAATAACTTGTACTGTACAAACAAATCAAAAAACAAACTAATAAGTCCATTTATTCCGAGAATCACTTAAATATTTGCATTTAATATTAGAATATGAACTCCAAACACATAATATAGATAGATATATATAAAAAAAAATAAAAATATTGGCACCCCTCTCTCACAGGTTAGTGTAATACTGGGGACAATGGTAACACGTCACGGCTGTCAAGGAAATTAATTATAGTTTAGTTACTGTTCAATAGCTTTCATAATAGTCTTAGTGCATTGTTGAGTATTTATTTAACTATAGAAATATTGTAAGACTTCATCTTATCGGTTCCTTATCACTATTTCCACGAAATTGTTCACTAGATCCTTCCATCAGAAATTATTATAGCGGATTGACAAGTTGCAGTTAAGATGTTTGTCCATAAATATTTCAATATAATAAACTATGCAATAAAAGCTATTAAAACAATAAAATATGAATTTGTGACTAAAATTGTATTTATGTTTTGTACTATAAATATGTAGGTAACTTTGTTTTTATTACCTACTTATAATTTATGTTTCCAAACTCAGTTTACTGTCAACCAATTCAAGTATACTGTTCGAAAAAATTATGAGAAGTATTAATATAACATATTAATGTTATATTAATACTTATTAAATTTAAATGAGAAATAAGACACCGATACATTGCCCTTTCCTATTGAAAGTTTTCCATTGTTATTGATTACTATTAACAAGAAACCACACAGGCACGACAGCTTGTTTTAGTCGATATTTTATGACCTGAATAGTATAAATAAAATTTGTACAGTGAAAAAATAACGAAATTTGTAATTGACAAATCCTTAATAATAATCCGTATTGAATAATGCACCAACTACGTTGTAAATTAATTTTATCTGGGCTTCAATTAGATGAGAACCAAATTTACCAAAGTTGACAACAAGTTGAATAAAGCACTAATACTATAATAGTAGACTGAAGTCAACTTTAAGTTAACTTTCTTTATATTAAAAACAACTTCCATATTTCACCAACTACGATTAATAAATACACTGGACTTAATTTAAGTGAAAATAATATTATTAAATTTAATTATTTAGATAAAAAATATACTTAAAAGATTAATATCACTTATGTATTATAAACATAATTTACATATTATTAATAAAAGTTACCAGACTTATATATAATTTAATACGATATGAGCAATAAATTAAATTACAAATTATTGTTCACATGTTTGGTTATGTTTAATATGCACAATTGAACAAAAGTTTCTATCGTTCTTAATTGATTTCGATATGGTATCAGGACATGCACTACAAAAATACCTTACCTCTCCCATCAACTAACGTTGCTCTGCAGGCTGCAGCTAAACAAATTCCTATCAGAATTTAATATTAATTGAAAACATTTCGTAATCTTTCCAAAAAAATAGCCACTAGAACTATGTCCGAAAATCCACCACACCATCTGAAAAGACGTAGATGCTGTTTGATGATATTACAAACTAATAATAATAATAATATATAAGTCCCCTTTTTTTGGAAAGTTAAGCTGATGAGTGACTTTTTTTTCGTGTAACTTAAAGTCCACATTGCTCTCATAACTTATGCTTATTGTATATTTTATGTTTGGTACATATATTGTGTATATTTCCAAACAATATTATAAAAAGAAGTTATCTCTATAAATTTGATGTAATTTGATGTCCGTACTTATATTAATAATATAAATATAAATGTATTAATAATATATACTTAAAATTTCATACTTAGATTTTTTAAAATCAAAAGAAGTGCAAATATTCAAGCTTTAAAATACTCATTATTATTATTAACTTGATAAATGTATTTGCGTTTCAATAAAACTTTACCTAAATCTATCTAACGTGATAGTATGTATAGTTACAATGTATGGACAAATATGAAGCGTGTTATAAGTTAGTTTTAATGTTGTCATATATATATTTAATAAGCACATCTAGGTTTTTGGTAAACACAAAGGCAACTGTTTTTAAAATACACAAGCCGTTTGTTCATATTTGTTAAGGTAATTTGAGAACAATTGCATAATATAATATAATATAATACTGAAACTAATAAATTTAGTTAATAATAAATTATTTAATCGTGGTATTGTGATAATATAATTAAGTATGCATTTTTAAATATTGAAAGCACATTTTAATAACGAATGTATACATAACATATACCATTGTATGATACCACATAATCAAAAGTAATAAATAAATGGTTTATAGTTAATATTATAATATTATATTCGCATTACTTTATCTGACACATTTTTATTTGAAGAAGAACCTGATCGAAATAATAATGTCAAGTACGATGAATGTTGTCATCATAATATCTTGAGATAGAATTTTTAAAACTGAAAAATATATTTTTAAGAATATCATGTAAAGTACGTGAGAGAATGTGTAATCAAATAGGCCACACAAAATAGTCCCGATGTGAGACCTTTTCCGCCCTCTTTCTTTTTGTTAGGTAGCAAATTGAGATTTATTTCATCCTTCCTATGTACGGATTTCAAGTAACTGTAACGTGATGCAAAACAGAGGGAAATCCTGAGGCTTTTTTTACTTCATTTCGAAAGGAAACGCTTGGTGAATAAATTGAAAAAGGTGCTATTGAGGTCTCTAACTTTTTTGTCACTAATGTGAACAAATATCTCAATTCATTTATCGGAGTCATCCTGTCCTCGATAAAGAAATTTTCTTCACTGAAATGAGTGGAAAATATTTGATCATAGCAGTCAAATATATTGTTTTCACTAACCAAGCTTGATGATAATAAATGAGAATTTACATAATCATATACATCGTACGTAAATAGAAAAAAAATTATATGAAAAAATTACACTGTGAAGTTAAAACAACCAACCAAAATAATATGAATTCCAACAAATAAATTTAATTTCTAATGTGATGTATCTACAAAAACTGAAAATGGTTTGAATGTAAAAAGTATATAAAAATATGTAAAAACATAATGTACCATTAAATTCTTGATAATATCAAAATTATTATATTATAATAGTTTGTTTCTAATTTAATTTCCATAAATAATAATTAACTCCAGGCTTCAACAGTTCAACCAATTTTAACCAATAAACATTTATTTAAGTATATATTTTAAGTAAAAATATGTGTATTTTTGTAACAACATTAAGTAAGAATACCTTTATTATTTATTAACCACCTTATATAACAACTATTTTATTTCAACTTTACCTTAAACTTACAAAGTTTAAATCTTCATAGGCACATACCGTCTCAATTAAAGCAGTAACGAGTATAAAGTTGATGTACTTATATAGCATCTTCAAATTAATTTAACGTTAATAAATATTACTTTTATAAAATTATTTCATTGTACCTATTTATTTTAATGTAATTATTTTCTTTGCTTTTTTTAGTCTATGATAGTTTTTGGTATATAATATAATATAACCTTGAATTAATTATTTGTTGTATTTTCACCCTATGTATCAAATCGTACATTACAAATAATAATCTATCATTTAAACATATTTAAATTATTTTTTAATTAATTTTTATATTTAATTTTTGCTATATAAATATATATATATTATTGTATATTGTTATAAATATTGATAGCATTTTCCGTTATGTGAATAAATAAATTAGTTTCTTTAGTATATTTAAAACTTACAAAAAAATATTTCATGATTAATAAATAGTACATGATTATTTTGGTCCAGATTTAATCCTAGGTAATTCACAGACTACACTTCTATTATAGTGATAGTGATTTTAAACTTTACCATTCACATACTATCACTCAACTTTCATTCAAGACTTGCTAATAATTAATACCGACTATTGCACCATTGTACCTATTATACAATTTTTACATATACGATGTACCATAATAAATTATTTTGAACTTTAATTCAAGATTTAGTATTATTTATATTTTTAACTAAATCACAATCTGTATCAAAAAACCATACAGACATTTTTAGTATTAAATATGTATAATTATTATATCAGTAAAGATAAAAAATAGTAATTAAAATAAAAAGTTTTACATGACAGCGCAAAGATCAAAGTACCAAGATAGATATGTCCGAAGGGACATAATGATATTTAATTTAGATGCATTATTCTCTTGAGATTTAATCCAAATATGTTTATAGTACCTAGGTAATTAGTCTTATATTCGACAACAAGTTTTTCAGCTTTTGTATTGGATATCTTCATCAATTATAATTAAATACAAATTCTATATAAAATCTATATACAAATATTTGTATTTAAAATAAGTTGTATTAATTATATGGTTAAATTAAATACATTTCATTTTAACTCATTAATAAATTATTTATTTATTCATTCTCCTTACAAAGAAGACCTAAAAATTATAAAAAAAAATGACTGGATAATAATTGTTTATAATTTTCACAGGAACAGGAAGATTACTAAAAACAATTCGCATTCAGTGACACAATATTACTGTGCAAAACATCATGAAAGTTCTCGTTTGTTGTTTTTAAAATTAATTTTTGCTTAGTTATTATGGATGTGAAAATATTTTTATCGGTTAATATGGATTATGCATTGTTTACAATCCTCTATCAAAGTATTTTTATTTATTTTTTCTGTAATTATGGCGTCATTTGTATACAATTGATACATTGTCCTTTTCCAAATATAAAATAATGGCAATCAAAGAAAATAGCTAGATCAATCTCGAAATGACTTCGTTTATTTTAATAGTTTTATTCATATACATAATATTCAATAAAATATAATATTCTTTATTCGACACTTATGGCACTTCTGAAAACCACTCTCTCGCACACACGCTATAATAATACACTAAAAACCAAATTGTAAGTGAACTTGATATTTAAGAACTGCGATCGTAAAATGAAATCTATTTCTATTACATGCGTATGACTCTACAACCTCTCATAAAATAAACGAAAAACTAGAGCAAATATGGTCTACGACAAGCTTTTTGCCAAACTGTTGACATTCAAAACCCTATCCAGGAAACCTCTCCATCATCACTGAAAACTTCACTTCCGAGGGACTTAACACGACAAAATGCGATAGGTATCTATTAGGTACTGTTATACAGAAAATTGCATGACGTTCACAGTGCTACTTCGAATTGTATCCACCCTACGATATCTATTTATTGCTAAATAAATAATCATAATATTATCTTGCCTTGCCTTGTTTTAATTAAGTTTAATGAATACATTTTTATTTCAAGAAACGTGCATTTTGGTTTTTGTTATAATAACTATTTTTCCGGTGTTTGATAAAATCAACTCACTTGAAACATAATTTTTATTAGTATTCATAATATCATTAACCCCGTTATTATTATAAGTTGTCGTAAAATTACCATTTTCTTGACGAAAGGAACAAATTAAATATATTTTATTAAACATATATAAATATTAAATACCTATATTATAATACATATTTTTGTTGCTAACTCTTAACTCGTTACATAATTGAATATTGATGATATCATTAATCAAATGTTTTTTATAAAAAAAAAAGTATAGTATATTAATTTAATTAAATATTAGTCGGTGCGCATGGACATTTTTTTTAGCAATCGTTCTGAAGTTTCCAACTTATTTAATAATATTATAATATATGTTATATGTATTGAGTGTATATATTTTTTTAAGTTGTTTGAAATTACTACTTAGGGAATAAGAATCTTAAAAGAAAGGTATTTTCAATTTTCAATGATCTAATTACAAATAGTTTATGTTATGAATATACATAATATACAAAACACTCACATGCTCGCTTAAACGCACACGCACAACCAGATTTATTGTATGTATTAATATAATGAGACAATAAAACCAGATATCCATATTACCTATAAGTTATGACTAAAAAAGTGTGCATTTATTGTGTTTGTGAGTTTAAAATGTTTTAATGAATAGTCATTTGAGAATTTCTTTCACAACGAAAATGAACAATTTAATATTATTTTCAATCGACATCCATAGTTGATTTTCGGAGAACGTTAATTGATTACAGGTCTTATAAGAAAATCGAATTCAAAAGGTTCCGAAACAAATTAAAAACTAGGCACCTATGAATAAAACGAGTATAATTTAAGTATCCTTCAATCAACTATATAAAGTACCAAGTACGTGCAATTTTTAAACAAACGTTTAATATTCTAGTTATAATATTTATATACTAACCTGCTAGTTTATATACTAAAATACTAAATAATAATGGCATTTTCACTACTTGAATAATGGCCGTGTATTTTTTATGGTCGTTAAAAAGGTTAACGAGCATGATATTCACAGAAACCCATAGAAAATAGTTACGTGCAACAAGAAACATCATGTTTTATTCTTGAGAATTTTCCGAGGGTTAAAAAGAAACCAATTTTAATATAAAGAACATCTATTAATATTTATATAAATAATTTCAATCATAAATGTAGCCAATCAAAATAAAACACGAGGAAAAATCTGTAAATCAAATTTAACCCTATGAGTTAATTTACAAAGTATAAAATAATTCTAGTTCAAAATTAGTAACATGGGTACTTTCAATATATTTAAATTGTTTATGAAATATACCTATAAAGGTTTAAACATAATAATATATTTATATTGCTAACGTGAAAAAATAGAAAAACTTTAAGTTGCGTCAGTTAATAAACCGAATTTTTAAGTTGATTCGCGTCACTAAAACAATAATATCAAATGAAAAACCTTAACTTGTAATAAATGGTTTGTAGCTAAGTATTAATTACATTCACCAACACACAACATATATAATTTGCATTTTGTTAATAACATTTTTCATTACTCTCTAATTTAAAATTTACATTTCTATTGTCACTGTATATTAATTGCATTTGATACCTAATCGTATTTTCTATTATCATATTCTAACTAAAGCCTACCACAGTCTAGTAATTATATTAGTGTTTTTGGATCAAGACGTTCATTATTTATCTTCAACAATCACAATTTTAAATATAATGGATGTGCATTATTCAATATTCTTATAATTAAGTTGATTTATCAACTGTTTAAAAATATACTAATATACAACATATCTGACTAGTACATGAAGTGTGAAGAAATTAGATAACATAATGTGAGATAATAATATTATATGGACACATAAGAAACTTACTAAATAAAAATATTGTAATTTATCTATTATATGCTAAAATACACCTTGCAGTTAACACAAGCATTAACAGAATAACCTAAACAGACCGAGTAGATACGATATACTTTTTACGACTTGCAATTTATAATCCTCGCTATTGAAAAATATGCAAGTATCGATAGGTAGTTATATTTTTAAATAGTGATTTATTTACAAAATAATGTAAATAATCAGTGTAAGATTTGGATTGCAATCAACGACATTGAAAAGGTACAAGTATAGGTTTAAAAAAAATATCATCCAATGTCAATATAAAAATTAAAAATGCTACGCAATTGCCACCAGGTATAAATATGAGTATTTAAAATGTATTAAATAACCATAGTATAAAATATATTGTAAATGTAAGTAATTTGTATAATGAACTTGAAGTTATTATGATCATAATTATTAAAGAACAATAATTTAATCTTTATTTTAACTTGTTTTTTGTCCATGGGCTCACATACAAATTTTGATATAGGTTTATTATAAGACACAATTATACAAACAAAATCATCACTTAAATTTACAAATTCATTTACCACAATAGTTATTGGCAAATCGATACATATCGAAAGAAAAATTAGTAATATTTCTTAAAAGCCTTTCAAAGAAATTTAATTTATTTGTAAATGCAAAAAACAATATATTTTATATACCTACCTACGTATATACATCGACTATAGAACCCCAACAATATAGAATGATGATAAATAATATAGATGCATGCATCTTTATGTGCAAATTATATGTTATTATAATAATAAATTGAAAAAATCAGATACATAATGATAATATGACATTATAGAATAATAAATAATAAATAAGATTTAGAATTACAAAAATGTTCTCTAGCTTCGATACATTTTTCGAGTATTTAATAAATCTTCTATTATATTCAAACGGTAAATATATTATAAATATAACTTAGATTAACGTAGTTTAAAACAAATTCAGCTACAGAAATTTGTTCAAAATTTATTACTATATTTTCAAATTAAAGTTTGTAATCGAGGAAGCACTTATACGAAACAATTAGTAAAGTTACACGTGGAAAAAGAATGTCATAACTCGGCCCCTTCACTTGGCCCACAACATTTGGGTAAGTTACAACTTCGAAATAGTTTTCCTTAAAGAAGGTTACATTCCAAGTTCTATAACCAGTGGTTTTCACAAACATAAATTACACCCTCGGTATTCAGTTAATTTTAGCAATTCAATTTATGTTCACGATATTATTTAATAGTTCTGGAACGCCTGCCTGTGAGTTGCCTAGCACAACCTATCCTGTCCTAGATCCTTTCGTATTTATACCTTGAATTTACAACTCTAATTGCAATTGTTGACGCTAAACGACAAACCTAGACTAATATAAGTACATCTTTCCTACCATACGCACTATTAATGCAATTAAGGTTTAGCGCAGTTTCTTAACAACCTATACGTAAGTATATACATGAAATCTAAAACGTTCTGAAATGCTATATACATATAGAAAGTGAAATGGTAGAAATTACAGTTAATTTTATACTCGTGAAACTCCCCAATTAACTATTTTGTAGATCTTTGAATCTTTGATAATGTTGTATGTTATATACTTACGTATATATTGCGGTAGTAATAATTGTTTCAGGTTAAAACTATGGAACTATGATATTTAAACAAGAAATGTGTAATTATAAAAGTAACATGGAATATTATGATCTTGAATTTTATTCGGGTTTTTATTATCGCATAAAAGAGTTTATTTGTTTTTAGAAAAATTCTAATTTTTAATTTTTTTTTACCACGTAGCAACATGAATTTTTTTCAAACAACTTTTTTTTTAAAGTTTATCTATAAATTTATTATTTTTTGAAATTTGTATTCATCCCATTTTTAACAGTCATCATAAGATTTTACAAATTATGTCCATGTGATTTCACGTGGGTTATTTGGATATCTGTATGTATAAATCTTTGTCCCTTTTATCTTTCGTTTAAGACAAATAGGTATCTCAATTGAATTATAATTTACAATATATTTTAGAAACCTAAAGGTACACGATTATAGGAACAGTAGTGAATGAATATAATTAATTTAAAAAGAAAATAAAGCTAATGAGAAGTGACAGAAAACTATGCTAAAACCTTCTTAAAGATGTAACAGTTTATTATTGTAACTGACGTAAGTTTGATACTACATGTTATTTATACACATAAATGAGATAACCAAAATCTTAGCAAAAAAATTTAAAAGGCCCTCAATATCATACGAATTCTAAGTAGGTATTTAGAAACTGAGCACTTGTTAGAAAACATTCAATTTTAATTCAATATAAATGTCAAACCACAACCGAATAAATGTGAAATTACTTATTAGGTACCTAATGTAAAAGTTATTTTAATTATTTATGGACAATTTTCCAATTATTATTTTTAAATATTATATAGAACTGAACTGCATTATCAAATTTTAATATTTTAGGGAAGTGTACATTATATTTATTGTATAAACTATGTTAGAAAGTGTACCTAACTATTATAAGTTATAAGTATTATAAGCCATTTGTGGTCTCAGATGTGTTATGGCTAAATGTTCGGGGTACTTTATAATGACCCGTTGGCGATGTATCCGACCCTTTATTTTAGTACCCAGCCAATATAATCAATTTATGACTAATTAACTAGGTACCCACAAAATTACTCGACAAGAGTACAAGACTGATTAGTGTACTAAATTGTAATAAAACATTCGGTAATATTTTAACCTACGGTTTGAATTAAGAAAATTAAAATTTTAAATTAATCAACTTCGATTGTTATTATTATTATATTAAACACACATTTAAAAATATAACTTATCGACTTATCCTTATTCCTATACTATCTATAAATAATAATTAAATTTTAATAATTTGTAATTCCGTATTTTTATATTATAAAATAAAAATGTAATATTACTGCAAAACCATTTCGATGATGTTACTTTTACTTCGCTATCATAATATACACATATTATTGTAGTGTTTAGTGTAGATGTGTAGTGTCTACGTTATATCCCTACTCCTAATAATTACTTTACTACTTAGGTAATACAATTATTTAACCGCAAAGAATAAATGCGTATTATGGTTACACGTCAACGGGCTTAATTTACTATATGCACACGATTACACGACTGTTAATTAAAAAGTATATGTACGTATATAGTATAATAATATATCCCATATATTTCATCATTATGAATTCACTACTATTATGAACCAGCTATATAATATTAGTATAATATGCCTATATATTATGTATATTAGTAATATTATTACTATAAACCGGCCTCAAAATCGATGATATAATATTGCTGTGATAAGAGATATAACGTAGTGGGACATTGTTTCCGAGATGCATATCAACTAGATAACAGCTCTTTTGGTGAGTACTGAGAACGTGCAGCCACAAATAATGATTTTGCACGGATGGACGACGACCGAGAGAGGTTTAACGGATCGCTGCTCTCGGTTATCCTAAGTAAATGGAATCATCATCATCATCATACCCATCTCTTTGGCCGTTAGCTAACACGCGGATTTGACAAGGGTTGTGCGGCGACCAGGAACGATGGGAGGGCTAAAGGTAAAAGGATAGACCCGGTAAAATATCGGTTTCAACAATGCTCCTGGCGACAGAGATTTATAATGTTTTATCGAACACGAGCATTTCGAATATATCAGAAACCATTTCCAGGTATACCTATATAGAGTCCGGGCTTTTAGAATTATGCATAATTTATGATAACGAGATAAGCTATATATTATGTATAAGTAATAAAGTGGCGTCAGCCTGGATAATATTCGAGGACGAACAGACACACAGACGCACAAGCACAAAGACACGCAGACACACATACGCACAGACACACAATCACAGGCGTACACATTTTCCCACACACACACACACACGCACGCACACGCGTGCGCACACCCGTTGCCATGCAAGTACCCGTGGACAAAAATGATGTGGGGAAAAAAAAAAGTAAAAACAGGAACGTCACGTAGAGGCTTATAACCTTTTCCCCTCTAACTTTTTGAGTACAATATAATTTCATTACACACAGTATTTTTTTTTTTATTTAATGTTATGTATATATTATATTTTTTTTTCGGTCAGTACTATAATATATCTCCACACGCCACAAATGTGATTTCATATAATATATTTATTAGACAATTTCGCATTTGTTTGCTATAACGTTATCTAAAAACATGTTAACTATTTTTTATCAAATCTATAAATCTGTGCACACGATCAGCTGTGACCAATTTAAGATAGGAATTGATAATGTCTAGTAAAATAATTTTATTTGAAAAATAATAAATAGGAACTGAATACATTCAAATCAAAATATAATATTATTACCACTCACCCATTTCTGTTGTCGGTCACATATTTTATCCGCCTATTTACTAAAAAAAGATATTACGACATAGATAACATGATCAGAAATATTTTTAAAATTTTACAAATGTTGTTGAGTTTAGTATGAGTTAATTTGTAATAGCTGACACTTCACGATGATGTAAGGTAAAAAAAAACTAAAAAATATATCATATGGATGTTAATAGCTATAAATTTAACATTTGTTGAATGGTAGCCCACGGTCGTTTCCAGTCACCATGTCGTACAGTCAGAGTTTATAACAAGAGGACTACCACTATCAAAATCTCTCTCACCAATCCAAGTTTTTATATGTTGTTGGCATATTGTATTAGTTAATAATTTATTTACTCTTGGAAGCGTATTGTAATACGTATATGTATTTAAATTAAAACATATAGTAATAATATAGTTATATATTATATAAAAATGTTTCATACAAATTATACATATTTAATAGTAGTAATTTACCAAACTCGGCTTATTGACTGGTTATCTACTTTTAATAAATATACATTTGGGCATCGACGCACTACAATATAATATTATCCAATAATATAGTTATTATGTACACTAGAAGTATTATGATATTCTTGATAAAATATTATGAAAAACAGTTCAAAGGCAGCTAGTCCAGACTAAAAAATCATTAAAATGTTATTTTTTACCTAACATCTGAAAAAAACAATATATTGTGGTTACGCGCAGTGTGCTGGAGTATTCGATTCATTCGCCACAATATATTTTTAAAAGACTCAATCCCACAGCAATATCAGTATATAACCACGGTTATAAATCATCGCATCTATATAATAAAATTATATGTTTAATCTAATAAGGTATGATTATGTCAGAAATAGTTTGCGCTTAATCAGAGGGGGACGTATAAATGTCTAACAACAGACGAGACATTTGTCGAAACTGAAACAATATTATTATTACTACTACCATATAGTATTATTAATTCATAACAATTTCTATAATAATATCATATTATAGTAGCTACCCACTGGTTATGCTGTGCGTAATCATATATCGATACAAATATAAGCTATGAATACATATACATAAACGTATAATGTGGGTAGACGTTATTAGGTACCTAGTAGTAATTCAGTGGGTAGGCAAAACTATGTTTGCATAAATTAATCGATATGGTCGATTCGAAAACAGTAGAATCAGAAAAAATGTAATGTTATTACCTATTATGCATATAAATCAACGATGTATTATAACTCTATATTATGGTCATAAATATTTATATTAACTCTACCTACAAAATAGCTATTATAATTACATTTTTAACTTAATTAAAAATGTAATTATATATTTTTTCACGTACATTTTTAGTATTAAGTGTACATTTACACACGATCCGACCATTTTATAATATAATATTGTGTACAGCGTGTAGGAAGGCAGTAGTAATATTGTAATATTTTCACCAAAGTATAACATGCGAGGTTTCTGAACAATGTATCCCTAAATTAAATTTTAGAGAAAAGATAAATTAATTTTAAAGATAATTAATTAAGTATGTATAAAGTAAAAAACCGAAGGATTACGCAAAACTTATATAGAATATGTTTACTGACGCGTGCGTTTAGTTTTGGTAGTTGGAAAACTCAGTCATGTAAATACGGTATTATAATAATATAACATAAATAGTTTAGAACACGTTTGATTCTAACATGTTGCATTTTAATGAGAGTAGTCTATGATTATTATAATAAAAAACACAACGACAACCGTTTGTGTGCGTGCCGAATCGATTTGTGCGATCGATTCCCTTACGTTGTCGCTCCAAACGGAATGGATCCACATAAACAGTTTTCGTGATATTGTGTACATATACGTGCCATCGCGACCCGTCAACTTTCGGGGCGGTCTACACTTATTAATATATAATACCTGCGCAAATTTTTCATCGCACGCAAAAGGTCACGAGCCACCACCACTAGTTCATCAGAAATTTACCACCAGTCGTACACGTCCGATAGTGTACATATAATTTGGGCCATATTATTATTATAATATTATATTGCGTAACCTTGTGAGTAGTGGTCAACGGAATATAATATATTATTATTATTATTATTATTATTGTCGATCGTTTATTCGTTCCGAATTCTATTACTATCAAATACAAAATAACTAATTCGTAAAAAGTTCATTATTTTTTCCAAAGCATTGAATAATAAATTATATAAAAATAAGTCAATAATAAATACTTGTAACTATTATTATATTACATCAATCCATATGTACAGTCAAATAAGCTATATTATAATATTATAATACAGATACTAGTTAATAAGTATGGTTACCTTTACGACCTTACTGTTCCGATGTATTAAAGAAATTATGACGATCCATCGCCATCCCCTCCAACCATACACGATTCACAAGATTGTTAACCACCGAATACAATATAATGCAAATATAAAAAAGAGGACCACACAAACTTGTCTTTGTACACCATATATAAGCCAATAATATTGAAGCCGAAAAACTTTTTCACTCTTTTTGGCATTATAGTATTGTTAGAAGTTAAAGCTTTGTGGATACATTTAAAAATTAAATTTAAACTGAAACTGATGATACGTTGAACTGACACAACGATGAAAATCCCGTTGATTGTTATTACTATTTATTATGACACTAATTGTACCAGTTCACTCGCGTTAATTTTGTCTAATCGCAAATGGGCTATGAGCGCAGTATACATATATGTATAGGTGTTCAATTTTTCGCAGCCATTAATTTATGCGTAGGTCGACGATAATATAATTTATCTGACGTGGAAATTAAACCACTCAATCATTCCACGTCGTTCTCAATTGGAAATTTGTCGTGTTTCGAATAAAATTATTGGGCGCCAGAGAGCTTTTTTGCAGCAGCCATATGATAACAACAACAACAATAATAATGGCAATATAACGTTGTCGGGGGAATTTTGGAAATAAACGGTACACTCCAGCAATTAATACCTTCGGTGTTTTCCGATGGGAGGAGAATACGTTTCGGAATTTCCGTTGGCCAAAACAAACGGTTCGACGATTGCGATCGATTTTTAAACTTGTTCGTCACCTCTCAACCAGGGGGCCCTTCCCTTGCTGCCTCCACAACAACCACTTTTCAGACCTCCACACCCTTCGTATCCCTTCCCCTAGACCAGTCGACCACCACCTCTCGTCCACGTTGCCTACAAAGCCCCCCTCCTTCCCGAACGAACACCGTCGCACGATTTACATCCGGCTACCACTTTTCGGGTCATGGCTGCCACCGTATATATAATATTATGTATATATATAATACATATATCGAAATAATATAATATATCATTATAAGCGACGTTTCCACAGAGGCAACACGCGCCCGTTGCTCCCGACAGCACGTCAAATGAATATACTCGTATAATAAATTTGCAGTCGGCCAAACACCTCCGACGCAACCGCCAAATCGGCGTACGGCAGCACACACCCTCCCATGTTTCCCCTCCAAACAATACCATGGCTATCCGTCGCAGGCCCTCGTTACCGCGAATTATACGACCGATATTTTTTTATTTTTTTTTAATTGCTGTATTGTATTATGATTTTTATCGTGATTTACCTTTGTTTTGCGCGGGCAGCGGTATATTGTCGTAATAGTGTTAAGTCTGGTAATACGGCAGGTATAATATAATAATGTGAAAAAAAAAATAGTATTAATAAAATATTTCCTAGGTAAATATTATTTTATCGGGATTTCGATCGTAAAGCGTGTCGATAAACGGGAAATTATAATATTAATATCAAACAATAAACTATAGCCGGATGGTAATTATTATAATGATGATATAAATACGCTCGAAATATAAATTATAATAAAAATAAGTTCAATGTTTTACCGAAAGGTTAGTTTTTAGTTAAGAATGTGAAACTGAATAATTAAATAAACATATTTTTATGTTAAAATACTACAATAAATTATGGACCGCATTTGATTTGATTAAATTAATAAAGTTATTATTCATAAATCATAACGAGATAATCAACAACAATAGTATATAATATTATCATTAAATTATTTATTAATTTAGTTATATTACTACTACATGTTCGTGTTTCCAAGTTGTATAGATATTTTAAGGTTTATTATTCGTTCACAGTAAATTAATTTTAGCATTTAAAATAAAAATAAAAAAAAAACAATAATAATCGAATATTTGATATTATAATTAAGTTGTGTTTTGTTGAAGAATCGTAAGCAAAACTTTTGATTTCTGGTATATGAATATTAATATTGAAATTAAATGAACCATATACACTTGAAACTTTTCAAAATGAATTCTTATTTTTGCGTGGTAAAACTTTGTTTTGTCATTATGAGCCATAGTTTTAAGTATACATTTATTATATTTATTAAGATAATAATCACAAATTTACAGTGTAGAACTTTAAAACTACTTTGTGATTTTACTATAGTATCAGAACACTAAAGAAATATAAAATATTACAATTTGTAGTGTAGTTTGTGAAAAAATATATAATAAAGCTATATGTATGTTAATACTAAACAGTCAAAGACCATGGTTAAAATATCCACAAATTAATGACGTAACTAGGCAGACTAAAAAGTCACGAAGAAATTTTCAACATATTTCATAGAATATAAATTAAGATAAAATCATCATAAAGTTTAAAATAAAAATGTTCTGATGGAAAATACATAAATCCGAACGGTACTTAAATTCCTACAATAATTGTAACGAGGTTGAGAAACCTGTTATATTCAAGCATCAACATTTTTATTTTTAAGAATGTTATTTTCAACGAAGTACACATTATATTATATTTAATAATATAATATTAAAGTTCCCTGAATTTATAATGTAAATGTTATTCAGATGCAAATGGTTTATCAAAATTATCACAAAAATAGTTTCCATAAATACTTCATACCATGAAAACTATTAATTTTCATATCTAACAAAATGATTTTATTGAATAATATTTGAAGCATTACGAAAAATTATTTTGAATGCAAATCGCAAATTTTTTAAGTCGATTACCTTGAAATTAAGATAAAAATGGGTGATTTCGTGATTTTTCAAATGTTCCTTGACAATCTAGAGCATCCAGACAGGTCTTTCATGACAAAAACATGAATTGCATAAATTAAACTTATTCATTACAAAATATAATGAGATTTTTGAACTGAAAAAAATGAAAAAGGTATTTCTACTATCATTTATCGTTATATATTATTTATTTATGTATAAGTCGGTATTCTTCTTATTATTTTATTTTATTGAAATAAATGCATTAATCCATTTTAGAGAATTGAATAAACATTATTTAAATAATAAACTAATTCTTAATTGCGTCAATTTAATTATCAATTACATAACTAGCATTTTATTCGACGGTGGATTAAAATAGTAAAATAACGAAATAATCAGAATTCATATTATATACGTTGAGGTAATATTATATTAGTTGTGAATAAATAAAACACACTTAAATATACATATAATACAATAATAAACACATGTTTAGAATATCTTATATTCATAGCTATATATTAATTAAAACAATTGAAATAAGTCGAAATTGTATCATGTTGTGAGCTTGAAGTACGATAACACCTATTTATAGAGAAAAATATAATTTCATAACAATTGTTAATGCATATAATAATATATACTATTGTCAATAAATTTTTCTAATATAAATAAAACTCAAATACTTATGTAGTTTGTCGTTATAATAATAATAATAATAATAATACACCACTTTCACGTGGCCTGTTTTTATCGCATCTTATGACTTGTGAGACGTACTATTGTAATACTGTTAAAATAATGTAAAAATGTTGTTTAACAATAAAATTATTGTAACACGGCGCATTGTATAGGCAAATCAGCTACACCACATTACCATTGGCCATAATAATCAATTGTAATTATTGCTATCAGTATTATTATATTATTTTCCTCATAACAATATTATAATACCTAGGTATGTCTACCTCATTCATTATTTCCAGAAAAAAAAAACAACAACAATGTACGACCCTTTAATTAGCGCGTTGGAATTTTGTCACAGCGATGATTGGTAAGCGTTGGCGGAGTGGTGTAGACAGAGTGACGTGGAAGCATCCGACGCTGACTTCGCGTATTTCTCAGAGGCGACATCCACGGTGTGGTGCGAAACATATTGATAAAAAAAAAACCTAATAATAATAATATAATGTAATTATTATTACACCCGATGATGATAATAATCTACGGCAATACGCCATCCCCGACGGGTTTCCGAGAGGAAACCACCCGCCAGATAATCGACGAACGGCCACCATAACGTACTCCCTTCACATCGATCACCGTCGTTCGCCGGGCACGGCTGCTGCGCGATCTCGGGTTTTTTTTTCCGGGGATTTTATACGCGATACGTGACTGACGTTTTTTATGTGCCCTATTTCTATTTATATATATAATAATAATGATATAATAATAATATATAGACACTCGGCTCTAAGTATAAATAATAGATATCGTACAAAATGCGTATTGATGAAAAGTGACGGGCGTGTGTATCATGGATATATATATTATATACATCTATATAATATTGTATTATTTAGACGTTCGTTTTCGCGATATAATATATGCACGTAAACGTCCCCTAGTCCATCCGGAAATCCTACTACATGAGTTGTATATTATTATTATTATTATTACTGTACAACGATATAATGTAATAAAGAAAAAAATATAGGCATAGCCCCACTGCTGTTCAATATGTGCCGCTCCGCTAACCATTCGGTGGGAGATGCGTTTCAATTTTTGCAACTCGCTTTAAAGGCGTCATGATATTATTATCACTATAATACGTATTATAATAATATTATTATATATATTTTTTTTTCATATTTTTATTTGAAGATTCACTCGAAACAGCGGTGGCCATTGGGAGTCGTTCACAAATATTGGTTTTCGTATAGATAATACCTACATAATACATTCACGTTTATACATTTATTATTATAATATTATTATGTTGTTCCGTAAATGTCTTATCCAAGTGTAATTTTTTTTCAATTCAGAAATGTTAAACGTGAGTTTACCCAAGTCTCGTTTGTAGTTCAATTTTTTTTTTTTTTTTAGTATTTATCACTTTAGTAAGCTTGATGTAAGTCTTTTAGATCATAATATTACGCAGGGGTTAAAGTCCTATTAAAGCTGTTGGAGCACACCGTATTTGTTGTAGTTGTAGACCAATAAACGGAAGATTAGTTTATGTACTTCCCGATGTCCAATTATTATTTTAAAAATATATATGAACTCATCATCTCCTCTTCTAGGTTATGTAGGAAACAGATTTTTGATTTTTGTATTCAATTATAAGGCTTATAAATATGTTAAAATTTAAAAAAATTATGAAATTATTTTTATTTTATACACTTATATTCAGTTTTAAAACATCAATTATTTTTCCTACATAACCTAGTAAATGGGATGATGAGTTCATACATATTTTTAAAATAATAATCGAACATCGGGAAGTACATAAACTAATCTTCCGCTTATAGCTATTTTGTACCGATTGTAGCGGGTTTTTTACGATAACACGATAATGGCCCAGATAATGGATTACACACAATAAGGTTCATTTACTACTCACACAATGACAAATATTTGTCAATAATATTTTTGCACAATTTCCTAAATTTTACTACTTAAAATATTCTATGCTGCAAAACAGCCTTAAAGATAAATAATTCTTATATTAAATTTAGTTAAATTATTATTTTTTATTTACCTACCTATACATTTACATTATTTACCACAAGCTTAGGAATAATTGCATAGTGCGAGTAAATGCAGTTTTTTTGATAAAATATTTACCAATTCTAAATATATTTCCAATTCTAATACCTATTTAAGAACAAAATATCAAAATAGTTTTTAATAATAATTTTTATTAAATTAATATACGTTTTTCACAATATAGATTTATCAAATCACAGCTTTTTATAATAGTGGTCACTTGTTATACCAGTCAATAAATCGTTAGCTGTGTCTTGAAATACTTATAATACTATATTTTTTCTATATATTTTAAGTATCTTACGCTTTTGAGATGAAACAGTTAAAGTATAGTGTAGAACAATTTTTCATTTTCCACTTATGTTAATTTTATTGTTATGGGTATTATTATAGGTCAGTAAATACTTCAAACCAATTAAAAACTTTTTTTATTTTTTATCAAACACAAAAAAATTCCGAAATGATGAGTTTGAACTGTTGAAAGAATCACGCTATGTAGGTATTTGATTATAATACTGATGTGTATAGGTGTTGTATATTTTTATTTAATAAAAAAAAAATAAGTACTAAATTAATAAATTTATCTATGCTATTATTAAATAGCTTTTCATACTTCTGAAATTCCAACAAACTTTAAAGTCTCTCATTCTATTATATTTGAACAACCTGTGTTAAGTACAATAACTGTACTGTATTTAGTATTAAGTACAATAACTAGCACAAAATAAAAATGTACACGAATGTACTTAAGAACACAATTTAGGTCCAGGGAAATGGTCCCAGGAAAACCATCCCAAAATACGACCATGGACTACAGAATAAACCGCGAGGGTCTGCACAGTGCAATATTGTGATTACAATAATTATTATTGTTATAATTTCACGTACCTAAGTACTATTAACATTTATATGTACTTTGTGTTCCGAAATAGTTAGGAAACTTTTTTCTTTTTCACGTATCAATCGTTATACGTGGGAAACTTTAAAATATTAGAGCGCCGTACTGTGCATCACGCACACCCATTATAAGCAATACGTATTTACTATTTACATAATATAATTTATATCAAATATAATATTATCTAAACGTACACATTTTATCTATAATTTGAATTTGTTAATATTTTTCTCCACTATTCATCGTTAATATTTTATGTCCTAGCAAGTTCACACGCACGTGTTTTATTACAAGTTAAGACTATATTATTATAATGGCGTTGCACGCCGATAGTAATATTTCTGAACAATATTATAATCGGTCATGTGGGTTCTAAGCGAAAAACTCTTTGAATGTCTTACAATTGTATAATTTCTCAGAAAAGCAATAGTAACGACAATAACGACTGAAGTGGAAATCATTTAAAAATAAGTGATTATACTTTTCTATTCGCTCGCTGCTACACGTGCCGATAAATATAAAACGGAAAACGTACGTGATGTCTGGTTTTTTCGCCGTATATATATTTAGAAAATAATGTGAACACAACGAGTTAGGTTTTATGGTATGAAAAATGTCAAAAACGACATTTCCACAATTATTGTCTCATATATTCTATACCGTGTATAGCTAGAATAAATCATAACTACGGCCAATTGCTAAACATTAATAGTAAACAGTATTAAGTATAAATTAATATGTTTGTCAGTGGCGTATACAGGGGGGGGGGGGATAATGAATAATCTTCCATATTGTGTATGATGTGAATTTTGAATCAATTCAAATTATATTCATTGTTTCTTATTGTTAAATATTTTATTACCTAAGTAAAAAGTTTTGAGAGGATGGGGATTTTCCAATTTTCCTCTCCCTTTTAGTTATGTCGTTTTCTTTTTTTGATCCCCCCTCCTTTCAGAAATCATGTCTACGTCACTGATGTATGTATGTATGTATGTATGTATGTATGACGTATGTATATTGTATGCATGTACTAGTAACTAGTATATGTAATATACTACTATGTATGTATGTACTACGTATGTGCGTGTAGTAATAATGATATATTTCGTATAATGTTAAATGTATGTCGTAATAAAGTGTACAAGGTTAGAGATCAGGAGAAAAATGAATCGACGAGATTTTTGTTTTCAGACGGCCAAAATAATACAATCGCCATTTGGAAGCGTCGCCAAAGAAGAAAAACGCATATTCCAAAAAATTCGTTCAGACACCTCAACGGTACTATATTTTCATATAATATATATTATATTTCTAGTCTATTATCCACCTTTACGACGCAGTCAAATGCCAGTGGTGGAATAATAAACGACATATTTTATATTCTACCGGAAACATAAACATTTTATTATTATAATTATATTCTCTCGCCGTACAAAATGTAACATGCATGTATAGTTCCATATTATATTATTTTATATTCGTTTTAACATTTCTCGATTATTTACTTTTAATTAACGAACGTTATATTATTTAATTTAAAAACAAATCAAAATAAAACAACAATATTTTTTACGGTAGGTATGTCGGAAAAAATCATTACAAATAATTGTCAACCCTATTTAATTGTTCATAAATAATTTCTTCGTAAGCTGAAAATTTACTATAGGTACTACATAATCATATCGACACAAAATTAAACTAAAATAAACAACCAAGATAGAAAATGAATCGTTTTATTTCAGTTTTGGTTGTAATAAAATTTCAAGGGTTTTATTAAACACGTGTGTAACATATATCCAAACATTCTTCTCTGGTCTAACCTTTATTCGGTAGACCGATAGACTGTAATATTATTCAGGAAAAATGTCTTATGTGTTTAATACGATTAAAGATCTCTGTTAATTCGGGTAAACGTAGTAATTTCCAATTAAACATTATACGGTGAGCATCAATTACCTAGAGAGACGTCTGTGCCAAAACTATGCCAATCAGACAATTTGACAGGTCCCCTTTAAGTTCTCCCGCATACGAAGACGTTCCATCGTGGCCTCGTAATCGTCGGAGATATGGTTCGGCTTCACGTTTCACGCGGGCCATTAATATTAATCCTTCAAACTTTATAATATGTGACCCACCATAACCCACATGGTGAAAACGATAATAATTTTATCGTGTAGACGTCAGTAACTAAGCACGCGTGTTCATCCGTCTTGTAATATTATGTAATGGCTAATTGAACGACAATAAAAAAAAAACATTTAAAAATGGATTTTGTTCTCAATGACGATTTCCCATTCCGTCTTTTGATATTTGTGAGTTGTTTACGATCATTCAAATTACACGCATAGGCCAAACCTAATCGATTCGGACCACCGCCGGGTGAATAAAAACTGTACACGATAAGAAGAAGAAGATCGATTCGGAAAGATTGCCGTGAAACTACCGAAACCGGTTCAAGATGATAAAACATTGCTCTTAGTAAATATATTATTTTAGTTCTCAACAATTCGCCTAAAAAGCAACATCATTTTTTATCGCACCATCTTTTATATTTTAATTTTTCCGGAAAAATACGCGTCAACGTGTATTATACCAGTGTGTTTACACCACCCCTATCACGACACAACATTTTGGCGCTCTTAGACAAACATCTACTTTGCGCCTTTAATAATAATATACAAGTATATTATGTAGGTACCTATACGTTAATCTATGCGCGGTTCGGTGCCAACTCAATGTCAAAACTATATGTACCGGAATAATAATAATCTCCCAGGGCCTCGCCACCCTCCTTACATCTCTCAGCCATATCGCAGCCAATGTAAGGGGAGAGGGTAGTGAATATTTTCGTGTGCGAAAGACGCGTGTACACGGGGCGGTACGCGCTGTCCACAAGTCCGTATTAATTATTATAATATACGGGACGAGTGTTAGTTCGGCTCTGCGTTCAGACCGTCGGCGGAGGGTACTGTGTATACCTAGGCACGTATATTATATTATGTAAATATAACTCCGATCGTGGCTGCTACAGTCCACCCAAAGTGCTGTCGTGTTTCAATTTCGATCCGAGCACTGATAATTTATTATAAATAAAAATAAAATATACAACCAATTGTCGCAATGTTGTTATTTATTGGCATAATAGGTAGGTAGATACCTATCACATCGTTCGATCGGGACTATCGACATTCCAAACTTTGTCGCATCGTTACCCTGTCGCCGAATACCCCGCGAATGGATGAAAAACATAAATATTATGAGGTCTATATAGTATATTTTTATTGCCCATGGCAATATCGTAAAACAGTGAATGCATTTATATGGGTTAACCCGCTTACACCGGAAATATGGCTGCGTGACACGACGGCACGATAAAATGCTTATTCCTACAATAATACCTCTGATGTTTACGGTTCGGCATTAAATAAAAAATAAAATTTCGTTTCTGCAACGTTACACAACGAGGGAAAAACTTCGGGAATCACTTATAGCGCCAATTTTCTCCGTGTGGTATTCAAAATAATTTATTTGAGCATATACTTCTCCGAAAATTTAGATAAGTATATTACAATCTGTTTCTTTCTCGGCTAAAAAATTATAAAAATAAATGAAAACCCGACGATTCTGGAGACTGAGTGACACATCAGTGTAAGTGCTCGCTTAACAAATAACAAAAATTGTCAATATGTGTAAATTATTTATAATTATTATTAAAATGTCAATGAATAATAATAATAACGTATAATGGACGGTAAAAGTAAAACGATTTCGTACCTAATAGATAGTATGAAGATAATATATCAATACAAAGGTCATAATATGCTATATTTACTATAAGACAAAATATGTTTTTATAAATCGATCTTTTTAACAGTATGGAAAATGTAAGCCTGCTATATATAATACACATACATAGCGAGTACTGTATATGTATTAACTACATTGTATTTTTGTTTCCGAGCAAACTATTATGATATTAAATGGAAATATGATAATTTCATAGAAATTCGTATGACTTCACAGGTTGGCGGTTGCCGATTTCCACGGTAGAAATATACCTAATAGTTATGCATAAGCATTGACGAAATTCCATATAATTTCCACGTAGTGCAAAATTATATTTGTTGGATTTTAATATAGACTGAAAGTAAACTATATAGTAGTATAACTATATAGAGTGGTCAAAATCAATTAAATTTATCTCGCACAACAATGCGATGATCTATTAACCACAATTTATAGTGAAGGCGTTCTGAGACTCAAAGTAAAAAATTATGACGTGATACCTATGGTGATTATGGGTTCGGGAAATTCCTAGATGGGTTGGGTTATGTACATAATATATTTAATTTAGAAAAATGTTTTTGTTCCCCACATAATTTAAACTACACCCGTGTAATTACGACTATAATAACATAGGTATATCGTATATAATCCTAAAATGTTTGGGTTTCTTCAAGCCGACTGTATTGCAAATATTGGAGAAACCCTGTGCTAATTACACGGTTGATATGTGTCTGAGAATATCATTTCAACAGCGGTTCAGTCCCTCCTCTCAAAACACTAGTATTGTATAAATAATAATCATAATAATAATAATAATAATATATATTATTAAAATGTATAATACTCAAACCATTGTTTTTAATCGCGTTTGTACCGTTGTAATATGCCGCACTGCAGGACAATAATTTTTAGATAACCGCAGTTTTACGTCTGTATATTTTCGTACACGGAATGTTTTTTTTTTAATTTCAACACAACGGCCAGTCGATTGTTATGCAGTATTCATAATATTATAGATAAATCATATACAACGATAGATAATTACTCATGACGTTCCTTTTTTACCACATGATTTTTTAGATTTTTCGATTTAAGTTTAAACGAGAAAAGTAAAACGCAATATGATTATTTCAAAGTGTGCTCTTCGTCAATCTCCTACCTGCTGTCTCTTGTCTAAACTAAAATTAAAAAAAAAATCACAAATCGCTATGATTAAAAATAGAAAAAAAGTTTTGATTTTTGTAGAAATATCGGGCATATTATTGATTTATGTACCTATAATACAGTCTAAATGTAAAGGTTAAAAGTCACAGAAAATAAAATTGTCGAAAACACAAAAAGTATCTGGGATAATGGTAGTGTTCTGCGTTAAATAATCACCCCGCATTCGGTAAACTTCTATTAGTCATTATATATTATCGTCGTTATATAACATAAACGCTGCGCGTAAAACCAGATAATATTTCCGAAAAATGTTTTTGTTTTTATCTCCGGCGATAAAATATCTCCTTTGACTTGGCTGCTCCTCCCCACACATACGCACCTATCGTCACCGGCAGTAACTCATGGCATTCTCTCGGTTTGTCTTATTGGTTTTTATATAAGTACCTACCTAATAAAACCGATATGTTCAAATAATATGTCTACACAATAATGTCTGTCAGTCTGGCGGCCATAGATTTTAATAACTTTACCTACCCGCAGTTGTGCCCATACGTTGTAAATGTATAATAAATTATGTAGGTGTTCAACGTATAATAATATATTATGTACCTACATACACGTATTACGCAGTTTATGTAATATATATATAATATATATACACAGTGAAAATCTATACCTATTATGATTTATGATTATGATAATATACTCTCTGCGCTCGGACTCAATAGTTTTCATCGCGTTTATATAATATTATTATTTCCACAACGTATTTTTGTTTTATATTATCACCCGCCAGCGTATTATAATAATAATATTATGTAACCTAACGTAGGTACTATGTACATGTTTATCAAACAAATCATTCGGTCAATGGGCCTCAGTCGACCCGGTGAGATGGGTAAGTTTTCGAAATATTTTTTTCATACAAATATCATTATACGAAAACGTACAACATGGCCGTCGGTCGTTGTAACATAATATTATTATGTCGTCAAGTGTCCAACGACCTAAAGACCGCCACGTACAAAACGGTGCACGTCCCTATCGTATTATACGGAACACGTTTTGCAGCGTAGGTAGGGACATCAACGACATAACTTCAGTTAGACTTCTCTAACAAAGATCTAGATATCCAAACGGTTGATAGCCGTATGCTAACACTGTAATCTCTGATGATAAACCACGACCTCTGAAGGCATCATACAGTTGTTATTGAATTGCGTTTGGAACTTTGGAAGTTATTACAATCACTTGGCAAGAATATAATTTGTAATACGACAGCAATAACATTTATTGTTTTATTTATTCATGTATAAGACGGGCTTGCGCCCGAGGAAATGTGGTACATTTGATGATAATGATATGATGATATATAGGTTAATAATATTACAACATCAAGTGTGAGCTTAATAATTAACTGACAACTGGATTTAGAGAGAGGCGTCCTCATTTGATTATTTAATTATTCAATTAATTGATTAATTTGATATACAATTAGTTGAGCACAGAGGAATGTGAAAAGGAGTTTTATGACGAGTAAGCAGTGAAGAGACTTTAAAATTAACAAATAAAAGGAGAAAAAAAGAATCTATAACGGAAAATATAAGATTTATTAGGAAGGAATTTATTAGAGTAAGTATACAATCAGCTAAAGATGATAACTTGAGTTTAGTTATGATAGGGCAATAGTCATGAGGTGGGCAGGGAATTTTTAAAGTGTAACTTCCTATGAACGCGTTTAAGTTGGCGAATATAAAATCAGCACAATCAGGATTCAAAGCCATAGAGCCGCATTCAAAAATCGGTCCGACGAAAGATCTCAAAACAGAGATTTAAACGAATTGGCAAGCTTAAATTCACTAAAAACTATTTTAATGAACCCTAGTAGTTTATAAGCCAAGCATTATGTAATGTTGCTAATGTTTGGCCGCAGAGATAGGGAAGAACGAATATGAAGGCTAAGCCACTTTTACAGTTAACTAGTGGGAGTTCAGTTTCATTCATTAAGTAGGTGGCAACTATTGGAGCCGATCTCTGGCAAAGGACAAAGAATGTAATTATCAATATTGAGTGCCAAACCAAGTATTTCCAGACAAGTGTATAATTTTGCTTTTAAGAAATACACAGTGTTTTAATAAGTTAAGTATCATAAACAATAATTGTATGTCATCTGTGAAACATAGTATGCGGTAGTGTTGGCGCGCAGACTTATAGTAACAAAAGGAAATGGGAAACAAAATTGCAAAATTGCATAGGCGATTCATGATCTTCTTGGGGTGCACCAATAAGCTATAAAGGGATCCGAAACATCTCACCAAAAAGTTTTATCCACTGAGGCCTGAGTATTAAAAAAGATTCAAATGGTATTAAATGAGGGTCTCCAAATACAGAAGATTACAGCAGTATACAAATAAAGGCATTGTGATTTACTACAGAATCGGATGATTTGGAAAAATCGATAATAATTTTATTTTTCTTTGCAGTACGGAACGACCCTTTCAAATAATATGAATATAAACAATAATAATAAGATGCTTTATGGAAACGAGGCTCAATTTTAGAGGGACAAAGAAGGGTCAGTATTGGCAATGTGCATAAGATAGATGGTCGGAGAGTTAAGATGGTAGTTTGAGGATTGGAATATGGAAAGTAACAGATGATCGTGTACGGCGTGAGGGGACATTGAACGAAACACGAGATAGTGATTCGGGGCTGTCAATTTTATAGAAAAATAGATTAGATAGAAAATATATATTAGTTGAATAACGAAGATCAGCAAGACTTTCTAAGGAAAAAAAAGCGTTGGATTGGTGTGTAATCGTGAGGTAGACAGGATACATTTAATCTATAAACAGCGTCACGAAACTCTACTTTGGCTCTATCGATCATTTTACGAGCAGAAGCGGTGGACGGGTCCCAGAGGATGGTTTGATACTCAAGGATGGGACGAACTAGGGAACAGAAAAGGGTTTTTAACGAAGTGAGCAAGTGAAAATCTGTAGAGATACGATTTATGAAACCTAGCAGCTTAAGAGCCTTACAACAGATTATCTGAATATGCATATTAGGGCACAGGTTTCGTGTAAGAGTAAATCCTAAATCCTTTACTAAATTATTAGAAATTATCAAGGGGGTATTATTGACGGAGTAAGTATATTTGATTACATCATTAATACGTCAAAAAGTCATTTCTGAGCATTTAGAAATATTAAGAGCCAGTCCCAAAGATTCACTCCATGTCACTAATCGCCGAAGGTCGTTTTGAAGAAGATAACGATTTTTTTTCTAAACATAATTAATAATTAAAATTTAGAATAAAATAATGCATCTATCAAGAAGTTTATCAATATGAATTTTACTATATAAAACACAGATAAAAATCATAAATGAATAATATTTTTTTTATATTATATTATTATAGACAATAATTTATAGTAATTTTTTATTTAGGCATTTAGACTTTTCGTTGAGGAACACCAATACATTCTCGAAGAACCGATGGAACCGAAGAACCGAGACCCGGTACCGGAACATCCCTAATAATAACGTTATGATAATATGATATGTTGTACTCACAGTTGTAGTAGATGAAAACAACGCACGTGACGCAAAACATCGTGGCCAACAGGGCGCTAATGGTGGCCAACGTTGTGGTCCGGCACCAGAACGACCGGCGGTGATGGCGCTGGCCACCGACGCCGCCGCCGCTGGTACCGGTACCACCGCCACGCGCAGAGTCATACGGCTGCTGTTGGTGCGGGTGTTCGCCGTTGTACCGTCCGTTGATCGTTTCCGCGATTACGGCACCGCCACCGCCGACGCACAGGCCGCCGCCGACACCACCGCCACCGCCGCCACCGCCGCCGCCGCCGCTACCGTTGGCCTGGCTCCGAACGCACGAGCCGTCCGGTTTCGAGAGCACCACCACCTGGTGATACAGATCGGTGTCGTCGCCGTGCGCGTAAACGTCACCGCCGCAACTGCCGTTACCGTACACGCCGTACGCGGACATCGCCTAACGCCGCTGCTTGTTCTGCGCCACCGATCACGCCTGTAACGAAAAATTGATTCTAAGTTATAATATAATATAATTTAATATATTATATTATGATAATTTAAAACCTGAGATAAAATACAAGGCGTCTTCAATTAATTACAATTTTCAGGAGGCACTTAAAAATGTTTTGAGAATTAAATAATAGTTTTAAAAAATAACAAAAAATATACTTAGATCCAATTTCAATTTTTATGACCAGTGGCAAATTGTTAAAATTGAATTTGTATATACTATAATATGATCTCAACACCAAAAAATCAAACTTAGTGATGTCTAATTGTTGCAATAAAATTAAAACCAGACATCTCCATTTATAATATGGTATCTCTGTATAATGTATTTAACAACCTGATTTGCCTTGCTGTTGCACCAACGTCTTAAACTAAAGTAATTAAGAATAGTTAATAACTTTTTTTTGAAAACGAGATAAATCAAATCTGATCATCAGAATACAATAGGTATAAATTAACGGAATTATACAATATAACAATATATTCTGTTTATTCAATTTTATATTGTAATTTTTAGCAGTTGTGTTCTTATATGTTTAAATGAACAAAATATTTTATTTACCTAAATGTATAATATAAAAAAGCTATTATTAAGAACAGAGTTCGATGCGAGCAGATAATCTATGCTCGTACCATAAAAACATTATTTAAATGACAATTATTCATATAATTCAAAAAATCTATGGGTGTTTATCGTAAAACGTAAATCTATTACAGAGTTTTTCAACCTGTGGTACACGAACCACTATAGTGGTAAGCAGAAGCTCATATGTGGTATGCTAAGAATATATCCCTTTATAAAAAAAAATTAAACAGGTCATTATTCACATTAAATGTTATTTGGTATATTTGATATTTATAATAATATAAATAACTGTACATATTTAATTTTCTTTTTGTGCATTAAATGCTTATATTGTTTTCATTTGAAGTTCCTACAATTCAGTAAATGTAAAATAACATATACCTACATTTTTGAGAAGTAAAATAAAAAGGTTATTTGGTCAAGTGGTACATGAAAATGTTCAAACTTTGTAGGTAGTACGTATATATAAAAAGGTTGAGAACCGCTGATATATAATATATAATATAGGTTTCCTATACCATTTATACCAATGTACTTTTAGCCTATAAGAACCATTTATCACACGATGCAGGGAACAACTTGGTTAAATATGCCGCACTTCTCTATGTAAATAATTTTGATATATATTAATATGTAGTTGAACATTTAAAAAACGATGCTATCAGTGTTGAAAAGCCGTAAAATATAATAAAAGATATAATTTTAAAGACCATAATTTGGAAATATAAATTTTAGTTAAAAAATAAAAATTATCTTTTATATTGTATTAATTTTATTATAATATAATATTATATTAAAGAAATTAAATCTTTTTATTATATAACTTTTGCATTTTTATAGTGCATTTTATTTTGCAATTTTAGTGCTATTATACAATTTTTTCTTTTCAATACAATCAAATCTGCTACCTATTTAATTATATTATTGTATTATGTGGTATCGTATAATGCAGGAGTCACCATCAAATGTGGCGGACCATGGACGAATTATATCTGGCCCGCTGCAGACAGGAAATTTATTTTTTAAATTATTTTATTTGGGGTCAATTTAATTGTTTGAGGTGTTCATTAGTTTTGGTTTACCGTCTGTGGTTGAATATTTTGCACATTTTATTTCAATGACCTACGAAAACTTCCCAAACTTGTAATGCATGGCCCCTACAAAAATATTTATCAGAAATCCCCGGAAAAGCGTGAAATGACGACGGCGTTATTGTTGTTGGTACGCGCACCGCCATTGTTGCAGCGGACCTATATGATTGTAATGATGGCAAGTCGTATCACGATGGTATATATACCTATGGACCTGTATAATATGCTAACAATGGTGGTGGAATAAAAAAAACCGTCCGAATGTGGTGAAAAAACGGTCACGGAAAGTTATAGGCGAAACGAAATGGCTGACGTGTTTTATTTTATCGCCCCGAACTGTTTTATCTCGTGGCCATTTAATATTGTAATACATCTATAAAATTTAGTAATAATTGCAATCGATTTCAACACATAGGTATACATTATGTGAGTCGATCTGTTGCAAGAGGCTGTTGGTTCGTCGAAACGGAAAAAGAAATATCGTTGGTTACTATTACAACTACGCCCCATTTCAACATTTGAAATCGAATAAGAGATAAACTAACTAAGACTTGACTTCAGTATAGAAGGGATGGTCGTAATTTGACAATAAACCCATTCATAGTTATCCATTTTGTAATCTTTTGAAAACGGACATAATGGCCTACTGATTATTGCACTTGTTCGATACAAATACTTATTTTAATTCATAGGTAGGTAACTTATTTGGAGGGAATTTGTAGGTACACAGAACAAAATACCGTTTGGTTTATTTATTATATAGCCAATATAAATTACAAATTCCACTTTGTTTATTTTTGCATTCGAGTACCGCGGATTATATTTTAAATAGTTTATAAGAACCGACTGCAGTAATAAATTATACTGCACTACTTTTTTTTACTTTTATTTGTTGGGCCCATTCGAAAACGGCCCAAGCACATTAGAAATATTTTCCCGGAAGCTGCAGGTGCATCGACACCTAAATAAAATTTGAAATTTTAATGAATTGTATTATAATCCTAATAGGATAAACATAAATCTCCGTACATATAAAATTGAATAATATTACAATATAAACAGTTAAGGTTAATTTATACATAGACATATTTACTATTTATAATAACAGTAGTTATAATAATATGTTTAACGAGGCTTTTTGAAATATTAACAACTTCATATTATTATTTTTTATACCAGTATTTTGTTCTACCAAATAAAACACAGAAAATTATCTAATTCAAAACGTTAGGCTTCGGGTGAGGATATAGAGGTACATGTATAAACTATTAAGACTCTTCGTAAAATCTGGCACTACAATAATATAATATTAAACCATAAAATATTGTCATAACACTCTCAAATACTTTTAATAACATATTAACATAAATACATCATTGGGATAATCGGGAGCTTTTATAAAGCCAACACCGCGTTGTCGTTAAAAACTTTCCGGTGTTTCTGAATTCTATTCAATGTCAAGATGAAAACGTAACATTAGTCATTAGTAACGGATAATCGATAGGTGCTTTATTATAACCTACCTATAGAATATCTACATGGCACTTCATATTATCATAAAGTAGCGACTAAGTGACTATATTATGTCGTATAGGTAGGTACTATTATAACGTATTCAACTATATCAAATAAGTACCTATAATGTCCTAATTGCATAGACTTTATATTATGCAGCCAACGTTTTTTTTTAAAGTTCAATTCTAAAAAAAATTTTAATTTGTTCTTAATTATACACGTTGCTAATTGTTTAGACGTTAAAAACACCAGCAGTATATAATACCTTAAATTTACGAGATTACAATTTATTTTTAAACGTACTTTCTGCTAGAACTATGCAGAGTACCTACTATTAAATAGGTAATAGCGGTTTTTTTTATGTGAAATGTACCTCACACAACAAAATAATATTTTCATAAGTTTTTATGCTGTAATATAGAGTCATAAATATTAATATAAGTTATACTACCGGCCAAACGAAAATTGATAAACTGACCAAAATTATAAATATATTATGAGAGTTATAATCAGTACGGCGATTTAAAGCGATATAAAACTATACGTGACGTGTATAAATGTCACAGGTACTATAATAATTTATTATATTAGGTACTATTATTATTATTATTATTATTATTATTATTACTATTGCGATTGCGATTAATATTAATATTGCACCTATTGTGTCAGAAAACTGGATTAAGAATGATTTCGGTGGAAACGGTTTCAAAGAGAAAATTATGATGACAACAGAAATGAGAATTAATACGTAACACGCGCTCGCGAACCTATGTGTCGAGCATAAACAGACGTCGGACGTACATATAATATGTAATAAAATGTACACTATAATATAATAGTAGGTACATCGTACATGCGATAATTAATTTTAATTATATCGGTGTTCATTGACTCTGCCTATATTATAATATGTACAAGGTGAATATTTAACGATGAACACGCATTGTTTGGGACTTGTTTATGTTTTTACATAATTAGAATTCTAAATAGGTATATTGGAAAAAAATATAATTTTTAGGGATTTTAGGGATTTATTTAACAACGATTGCAGTTGAAATAGTTTCGTTATTTTAAGCACAACATTTTCATGAAATTTTAAACATATCTACTGTAGACAATTTATTTTTACTTTAAATATTGAAAGTTTAGTTTTTATTTTTGAGCATTTTAAGTTTAAATGATAAAAAAGTAGTGGAAAACTGGCAAGAAATCTACTCTATTCATTTAAACTTTAAAATTAAAAAATAACTATTTGTTGAGTATTTAATATTGTAAACCAAAATAATTAGGATGACAATAATAATTGTAATTATTAGTATTTTATAATTGTAACATATCAAAATTATAAGCTACAATTTCAAAAAAAATATTTATAATACGATTCGTATATATTTTATGAACAAAATTACGTAGGTAATACAAAATTCGTAGGTAATACCTAATACATTTTTTACTAATAATATTATCAAGAGTCAACCAAGGGAACTAGTGCATGTAGCCTGCAATAGTATAAATAGAACAGTGTAAATATCACATAGATGACGTACGATATTATTATTATGAGTGTAATGATATAAATTATTTAATTAGTGGAATGTCGCGTAGGGGAAATAAAATAGAGCAAAAACGCGTTATAGTTTTCCTTGGTTTCCCGTTAGACAACGGTCGGGGGAGACACCGTGTCGCTTCGTCACGATAGTTTCACGTGCGTGTGCGCGTGTGTGTTTTCGGGTCGAAGTAGTAATCCAAGGACGGGAAAAAGAGCAGAAAAAAAATAAACAAAAACAAAAGATCCACACCGTGTTTGCCCCATATCCGCTGCATTCGAAGCGAATGGCTGCCACCCCGGTGGCGTTTCCTTGATGGATAACCCTTTTATGTACACACTTTTTCGTTTTCTAATGTAAAGACCAAAATGTGCAAACCGAATTTATTATACCCGCTTTATACGTGTATAAGTGCGGATCCATTTCATTGCGTCGCGCATATACTGCGCTATATCTGCTATAAAAGTTACATTAAAAATGAATATATATGTATATACATAATTATATTTATGTATAGCGACAATAAGGATGTTAACTGAAATACTAGTTGAAACAACGTGTGTACGTGTCCGTGGTACAGAAAAATAAAAATAACATAATTTTTTCTTACTGCTTCAGACTTGTGGGTTTTTTTATAAATATATTTATGCTATACTAAATATATATATATATATGTTGCACATAATGTGTTTGAATACAACAATGACATGTTATATTGTGCGTGCCATATTATGTGTCTGTATATACAATATATATTATAATAGAATAAACCCAAGCTAATAGTAATTTTATCATTACAGTTTTATTCAAAATAAATTGAAAAATAAATATTTTAAATTCCGTAGAAAAAAATAATAGCAATTTATTTAACTAATAAATTTAACATTGGATAGACTATTGTTATCGAAAAATACTCGGGTAAAAATTGTTTGTAATGAAACAGTCTATGGAGGAGTCATAAGAAGAGTTTGGATGTTGTAAAGCTATGAAAAAATCCCTATATATCATTAAAAACTAAAAAAAGTTTTAAAATTGCACTAAAAATCGATTTGTTTTCCTATTGAAACCAGAAATAATACAATATTTATTCTGTTGTTAGCAATATAGTTTAGTTTTTACAAACAATTTTTTTATCAAGTAAAAAAGGTTATAATAAAAATAATTGTTTATGAACCAATGCATGATAATATTCCAACTCCACTGACAGTGAATATAAAAATAAATATCAAAATGTCAAGTATTTAGTGTAATATAACTCTTTACAATTATGTACCTACTAGAAATTTGAATACTGTAAATTAAAAACGTACATTCTTAAAAAAAAAGAATTCAGAAAAATATTAAAAATAATAAATTCATATAGGTATTATGTAATAAACTATGCATATTTTATTTATTAAAAATATATATCTACCTAGTTTAATTTATGTGCTAATTGAAGATGTATAATATGTTTTAATGAAAATAACAAAGCTTAAAAACCTTAAACCCAGAAGGATAATATTGATATTATTTATACCTTTTAAACTTATTGTAAGACTGAATACGGTGTTTGTTTGACTATTTTTTTTTATAGTATCCGTAATGTAGGACAGTACCTTTATAACATAATATACGGGCATACGGCTATACCTACAAATAATAAGTACAATGTATGATAATATGTTTTTCCTACGACTCTAATGTTTAGTGACTTCTATCTTTTTTAAAATAATTAAACTTTCTGCGAATAATAATAGTTTATTTTTAACAGGAAGTTACACATTCGAATCAGACATTTTTTATTAAAATCTTGCGATTAATATAATATTTTTTTTTAATAGGTACGGAACAGATCATATTATATAAATATTTAATGGTTGTTACGCAGTAATGAAATAAAAATAAAAATATAACAATAATTATTAAAAAACGTTATAATTTGTATAGAATTTAATAAAAAACGAAACAAAATATTTCAAATACATTAAAAATGAAGTAGGTATCACTATATAATAATATGTTAATAGTATATATATATATATATTATGTAAATTATGTAAATAAAATTAATTTTTATATTTATTGTTCATTCTATTGTAAGCAATAAGCATAAACTGAGTTCGCACACGTCATTGAATTTTTACACTCGAACTACCTGCATACTATGTCCTCTAAAACTCTAAAGTATATAGAATTCCATAAACAAGGGTGTATTCTAAGTATAAGGACTTAATATATTTTTAATTGTTTTATTATTTATTATAGAACTATTGCAAGTAGCAAGTATATTTCAACTAGTCTATAAATCAAAATACTTATGTGTAGTATGTATACCGTATATGATGTACTTTTATTTGTAATTATTTTCATCCAACATAATAATATATTTTGTTCATACTATATTACTATCAATTAGTTACTCATTAACTGTAAATTTATTATTCGTTTAATGAAATTGAAAATTTTCCCATTGCAGGTTTCAAATATAATACTATGATAGCGTATACATTATTTGTCAAAAGTTAAATTTACTATAAAAACACTTGCACATAATTTCCCGATGAGTTTGAAGCATTCCCGTACTGATAAATGATATTTAAATAAATAGACAAAATCATTTGAATTCTACATTATTAACGTAATAATAATCTATACCTGGTGATGCATTTTACGTACAACACTCACTATTTCAAAAACTATTAACATTTTTGAAAATATTTTTTTTTCATTACTTTCAATAGGTTACAAGACAACATTTTTCAAAACAAATATATTTTTTATTGTTAACATTTCATAAAATTTTACTTTATTGAATGACAACATACATTTTTAATTTCATATTCCTAAGCAGAATTTTAGCCGATTAGTTAATTAGTTATAACTTATAAGTATATTTAATGTTTAAACGAGAGGAGCCGTGGACCAACATTTTGCCGGGCACTCGGATCCGCTCATCTAAACTTTGAATAATAAAAGTTACAACTCATAAACTACTCCTCCTGCATAGTTCAATTTTTATATTTTCTTTGAAAAATATTCTACTTTGGAATAAGGAATTAAAAATATAATATGTTTTATTATCAAAGATATAAAAATTATAACGATAAAAATTTTAAAAATATAATTTGTTCGTAAATATTGTATTGTAATGTCTATAGTTTTTCTTGAAAGTAGTATATTAAAAAAAAAGAGTCATAGTAAAAAAAAAACATCCTGTACAAACACTACCTATAAGTTAATTAAAGTGATTTATTGATTTTATCATGCAAAAGTAAATCCTATAGGTATGAAAACCAAAATGTCAAATGACATTATTGCGCTTATCTATAAATTAATAAAGGTGGATAAGTGGATGTCGCTCTGCTGTACAGTAGGTTACAAGTGGGTCACTGTAATGGATGATGTTAAATTTGAATTCAATGATATAATATCATTGTACAAGAAAAACGATTCTGAGCGAAAACGGTCAGTCACCCTATGATATTACCAAATATATTTGATGATATTATTGTGAATAAAGTAATTTATATATAACCTATTTACGTGGAGCCTTGTTTTAAATTTTCAATCCTTAGCCATAAAAGTTAAAAATTTTATACATTTTTAACTACAAAATAATTAATAAATTATAAATTTGATAAATGTTGTCGAAATTTGAACTTTAAATGCTTATAAAAAAAAATTGTGCCTATGTATTTTTAATATTTTTCAATTGCTATTAGAACGATATATCAGGAGTCTTATATTCAATTTTCACGCTTTTTTACCCAACAAAAAAATTTTTTCTGATATTTATAGAAAAAAAAACTAAAAAAATTTAAAACTGACAATGTCCGTAAACAGTTTAGAAAGAGTCAAAATATTTTCAAAATGTTATGGTGTATAGAAAATGCTAATATAAACATTCAGTCAAAATGTCACGTCCCTACGGTCATTTATTTTAGAGTTACACCAAAAACCAAAATCGATTTTCTCGAAAACATATTTTGCGTAAAAATTCCCGTTTTTCCTTAATTTTTCTTTTGTTTTTCACGTCGCTTTTGAAAATTACTGGGAAATTTTTACTTTTGACCCCCCAAAGTACCAACTAGATTCACTTTCCTATCAGAAAAGTTACTGTTGAAGAAAATCCAAGCACTTTTGCTGTTCTAAAAAGTGATGACAGACGAAAAAATAAAAAAATTAAAAAAATAAAAAATAAAAAAAAAACACACATTATTGTAAAATCAATACATTCATCGCTTCGCTCAGAATCTAAAATCATGGTTATACTAAAAATGGAAAACGTTTTAATATTTTTTGTGAACATAATAAACGTATGTATTTTGAATTTCGTGGGTCTAAAGAAATATTGAACTATCAACAATGTACAATTATGTTTATTTGCTATTAATATAAGTTTTATAAGTTTTAACCATATGTTTTGCATTTATAAAATATATAAGTACCTCTACAAGATAAGTAATATATATAAAATAACTATTTTTTTTTTGTATCGTCAATTTCGATTAGGTGGAATAAACACAAACGACTAAGCAAATTAAGAATTAGGTTATCATTTTAAAATTTATAAAACTAGTTAAGGTTATACAAGTGTAGTACATTGAATATTATCAAGTCGATTACCAAGACCAGAATGAGACTATACCAAAATGGAACAAACGTTGCACATTCACATATTATAAAAGTGCTAATAAACATTTTACGTTTTACAACTTACAGTGACATTAAAAAAGTGTCATTATTATTATTTAAACATATAGGTACTCAGTACCTCTTAAGTACTTACCGGAAACCGAATGACGACCAGTCATATGCGGAGATTTCTTTTCAACGCGAATTACGAACAACCTGACAATAATTAAATCCGGTACCTTCGATACGTTTATACCGAGACGTCTCAATTTTCGATTTGACACGTCGTCGTGTTTCGTGTAAACAAAAATTTAAATGAATAATCGACGGGACGTATTTATCGAAGTGAAACCGACGAGCCAACACGGATATTATATAAATTAGTATACTTTACATATCTGTGGGAGGGAAAAAAATTGTGAAACGCAGGGAGCGTCGCGTCGCGTCATTTTTCCACGAAAACAGTATTTCGTGGAAGAGAAAAATAAAAGAACTCTGTTCCGATAAATACAATCTCCTGTTTTATTTTTAGCCGTTGTACCGGTTGAAAACGTTGCGTATCGACGTAGACGGTACCGAGTTTGGTCGTACTGAGTTTGCCGTCTCGCGCACTATACTAGAGTGCTACAACAATAGTTATAGCGTAGGCAGAGGGAATATTATAATGTAGCGAGTATTATACGAGCATGAACGTTTGCCGAATGACTGTATGACTCATCGGTCTGTAGTTATGTTTATTATTATTATCATTATTATTATGTTACGAGTAAAACGAGTTGGTTTGTTTGCACTGTCGAAAAAAAATTCAATTAATTTCATTTAAAACCCCCATCGGCCAAGAAAAATTGTCGTGTGTCTGTCAATCGTTGTGCTATCGGTATAAACTGTGTGGTGAATTATAGGTATTTGAACGAAATTACGATCTCGTTTTTATTTTATGAAGTTATAACTTATAATGTATAGGTCGATATAGGGTCATAATATATACATATAGTTTCAAATTTCCCTTTGTCTTATCTTTGTACACCTATAATAAATAATAATATTAGGTATTAATTTCAATTGAAAATGATGTTTTTTTAAATTTAATTCCAATATACAAATCTAATATTCTATCGGTTGCATTACTCTGAGAGAAGTTATTCACTTCGCCCGCGCGTACTCGCAGCACGCACTTTTTTTAAATGAATTCATATCGAATGAAAATAATTATACTAACCACCTATACTATAGGTAATACTAAAATAAAGACGAAATATGTTATTGTACCCTTAAACGTTGAAGCCGGGGGGTCTTAAACCGTTTTAGGTCGTAATGGGCCACATATTATTATTTGTGATAAAAACATATTATGTTAAATGATTAAAAATGTATTTAAAAAATAAAAATACATACTTAATTTGCTTAAAATGTGTTCTTGGGCCTCAAATAAATACAACACCGGCCGTGAGCGGAAGAGCCCTGCATTAAAGCATCATAGAAATACCAACACTTATAATAATAGTTAGACAATAGTATTTAAACTTTATTTTGCTATTCGAAAAATATAGAGTACTTACGAACACTTAGTTATTTTTTTCAGTTATATAATTTATTATACGAATATTTCATTGTAACTTGATACTTTTTACTTAATATACCACAAGAAAATATATATTATTATTATTTTCTTTTAAGTGTGGGGAGTATATTCAACTATGTGGTATCGTTTGGTAACTGTGGTAACCGTGATGTGGCAACTATTGCCATTAGCTGTTTGTTTTTGTGTGTAGGGGAAGAAATTGTAGGTTTGTAAACACGTGTGTTTTTGGTTTGGCAGATTTTTTAGTGGGCACCCGTAGGTATCTGCCATAACCGGGTGGGGGATGGCGGCACTTCTCTCTGGACACCGTGACTTGCCCGAAGAAAAATGCCACCCGCGGCCGGGTTCGAATCCGCGCCGGTGTGTGTCGCAGCCGTCGCCTTAATCCGCTCGGCCACTCCGTCCCCCAATATATATTATTTATCATGTCCATTGTTCATCAATAAAATATTATAATATAAGGTTTCAAGTATTTATGAAAAAGACCGCAATATAAAATGGCGATGAAATATTTATCAAACAAATAAGTGGATACTGCATGCTTACATATTATCCCTATAGTTTATACGTGTTCATTAAAATGGTTTTGTAAGTACTCTTGTTCTACAACATACTCAGTTATTTCGCGAGCAATCATTCATCGAATTATGGTTATTATTCACACGATATTCCCCAAGACATTGCCACCTATAGAATGCCAAGACTAATGGACCTCGTTTAATGATTGGACATTTCCAATTCCGAATAATTGTGTTAGTTAAAACCGCGAGGCGAATGAAAACAGACAAAACATTTCATGAAACTTGTTGAGTTGTTTCATTAGCGAACAGCCTCCAATTTTAACGATACAGCACTCAAAGTTGCCTAGAAAACCAGAAGAGACCTATCACAAATGTTTTCTAACATACATGGAAGAATTAAAATAATTTTGATAGCAAAAAATAGAATAATATTATCATTATATTCAGTGTTATCGAAGGGTAACGGCAAACATATCCGTTGTATAGGTATGACAATGTAATTTATTGATGTGAACGTTTTTTTTGTCTTATCAATTATCATACGAGTATAGTAAGTAGTAACTCCCCAGAATCCTTTGTGTCCTAAAGAAGCAGTTAATATCATCTTAACTATTTAGCTTTGGTGTTAAATATGCATTTACGGGTTCGTTATACCATATATGAGTGTATTCATGCATTACATAATATATTTTTTATAGAATAGTTTGTGTGTTCTACTTTTTGCTAAAGTGGAAATTATAAATAATAAATGTGTCTACATTTTTGATACTGCAGCTAGAGTTATTGGTTTTTAAATAATTTGTTTATTTTTTATGCAGTATACTCAGTGTTTTTTCTAATTATAAAGTTTCAAGTGTTTTTCGTAACATTTAAAATTAGGTACTCAATATCTTATATACACAAGTGTATGCATTTTATTTAACTAGGTTCAAATTATAAATACCTATTAAATGTATCGATAAAACTTTCATTTTTAAATTGCTTGAACAATAGATAATAAATTAGTACCTAGCCAATGTACTATACTACATCGTTACCAAATGTTTTAATCTTGTAAAAATAAATCAGTAATACAATAATAATCAGCAATTATATTGTTTAAACAATTTTAAATACAAAAATATGATAATTTAATTATAAAATAATATTGCTTACAAATAACTGTTGTAGTGGAAATCGATTATTCTTATTAATTCTATAAGGTGGCATTAAAATACTTTAATATTACAATGAGGTTTTTATTTATTTATTTAAGGCTTCGATATCTGATGTCATTAGTCTGTGACTGTTGGGAAATGTAAGGTTGGTTTTGGACACGTATGAGTATATGTGGCAAGGGTTTTTCACTAAAAACCCTGGTGGTCACCCATCCGAGAACTAGTGGCACCGGACAGTGCTTACTCTCAGATCATGATTCGTGACTTATTGCAACCACTGCGCTATGCTAAGCCACTACAATACGGTTTAGCTAGACCAATATATTTTTATAAAATAATTTAAGACTATAAATAATTATCCTTAGTCAGTGGCGTAATTATGGGGAGGATATGGGGATATATCCCCCCAGATCCTTTTTTTTAAATAACTTTTATAATATTCTTGTGAGCACTTGGCTATAAAATATTTTAAGATTTTAAAATAAAAATTAATGGACAATGGTTATCTATTATCACAGTTAAAAGTTGTAACTGATAAAAACTTACAACTTGTGATACAATTTTTAACTGCCTAAAACTTATCCTTCTTAACCTTCTTAGTGTAAACACAGAATAAATTAAAACTGTTACTATTGTTAGTATTTATTATTTTTGTAAATTACATAATAACCTAACCTGAGATTGTAATGCCTATAAAAACTCTAAAAATGCCCTGAATAAAATGCTTTTATATCATGCAGTATTTAATGCACTACATTTTTTTTTCTTTTTGATAATTTCGCTACAAATTTTTATATAAATTTGTTATGCCTAAATGATAATATACAATTTAAGGGATAGTAAAAAGTTTTACAGATAGAACTGATCATTTTGGACTTCTTTAATCTGGAAAAACAATTATTTCCATACATAATTATTCATTTTTTTTTATAGTGGTTTAGGTATATAAGTTTATTTACCATAACTAAAGGTTTTTCCAATTTATATAAAAATCATGTAAAAGCATGTAAAAACATTAAAATAAAATTTCAAAGTATATAAAAATTCATCAAAAATCCTAAGAATCCTCTAAAAATAAAAATAATAACGTTAAAATTTAAAATTGTTATTAATTGTTATTACGCTTGAATAGACTAATATATTTAAATATAATATTATTATGTATGAAAGTTAACGAACAAGGGGAATGTGGAGGGCATGGCCCACGATTATAAAAACTTATATTTTAACCAACATTTTAAAAAAAGTTATCTACTTTTAACAATTTCCTCTAAAAAAAGAAGGTTCTAATTTTAAAACCAGCAGTTTGTATTGCTGTAGGACACTCCTGATATGGTATAAAAATCTTAGTAATTAAAAATATGACCTTTAAGTATGCTTGACAATTCAAAAATTCAGAATTTTAATAAGTGCATTGTCAAACAAAAAAAAGGGGAGGCTGAAAATGTTTGGTAAATCACTCTGTATATTCACAAGTTAGGTATATTACTACATTGTTTTATAAACAAATTATACATTTGTCAACGATAAATTAATATTTGCAATATAATACTATATTTATTTTAAAAACGTTTAACATTATAGCCAGGTGCATTATTATTTATTTGTTTTCAGGAGTTTTGTACAACTATTTGAGATAATTTTTAGATACTTTAATATTTACCTAACAGATAATATTTTAATCAGAGACTCTTTCATTGAGTACACGTATTAAATTTGCTTGCATTATTTATATTTAATCACGCAACTAACTTCAACTTGTTGTAACCGTCACGATTAAAAATTAAAAAAACTAACAACAAATCTTAATAAGTCGACTTGCGTGCTCCGCATGGCAAATGCATAAATCGAGGCTACTAATTAACCTCAAAATGTACGTAGGTACATAAATTCCCAAACTTGCAGCAAGTTGCACTTTGATATTATACACAGTTTTTTCCCCCCTTTAATTACACTTGAAACGTTCCTATAGTCAACTATAAACTATTCATTCACACGCGTTCACATTAGCTAAATACTGGAGATACACAACGGTCCAAACAATAGGTACATTTAATGATTTATTATTGTCATTTGCCACCATATTTATTATTAAATAACCGCAAATTTAAATACATCTTAAAAATAAATCTCAACATAGAAAATTAACGTTTTGAATTATTTTTATTCGTTGGTAAAAATGTAAAACAAATTATATATTAAGATAATTTGATTAAAAACTATAGTCTATAATAGACTACCTATAATAATTGTATATAAGACTATAATCAAACCAACGTTTACAGTTTTTTTTTTTAAATTAGAACAATTTTATTCACTTTACTCTACACTTTTACAATGAAACTTTTAGATTTTGTATCTTTTTTACTTGACAATTAATTGTTTGGATATGATACAGAGAAGGGTGTTTTATATCTCATTAAAATATTACTTTTAAAGTGATAAATTGTGGGCTATCAAAAATAATGTCTTCCCTTTTAACCATTTAAAACAAACACAAAAAAAAGAAAGTTTTTAGTACTAATTTTTCAGTGTTAACGTTTATATGCCAAAATATTAATTTATTTTGTTAATATAAATACAATATTTTTATATAAAAAAAAATATATGCAACGCTATAAATCTTTAAAATTACTTCGTACCTCATAAACAATATTATAAACGTATTAAACTTGCTATGTATTATGAAATATTATATTTTAAAAATGCAAATACAAATTGTAAAATGAAAAAAAAATAGAAATTAAAAATGTTTACGACAAAGCTGCATATTATTGTATATTGTATATTGTATATTGTATTATTACATATTATTACATATTATTGAGTATACAATGTAAAAAGGTACGTAGGTACTTACAGCTGATATAGATATTACTGTATTTCAATAATCAAAAATTATATAAAAATAGAAAATGCAACAACATAAACAAACAAAATTTACTATTCTAGATAAAAAAAAAAATTCTCATCTATCTTTCAAGATATTTTCAATTATATTCCCTAACAATTGGACTTCTATTTCCAAGTTATGAAATATCGTGCATTTAAACTAAAAATCACGATAGGTATCTAAATTTCTAACACATTTTTACCTAACCAACTGATTTTTCTTACTAAAAATTGACATTAGGTTTTTTACCTTATGAGTAAGGTATCATACAAAAATAAATATCTTTAAATAAAATTATCTTAACTTCTTTCTTTCTTTCTACTCGATTTGAAATACAATTAAATACCGTGTACCTACATAATAATCAATTTTTTCAAAAATAATATGCAAAATCTAAAACATTTATCACCTTAATTAAAATTAACCAATTTATTTTTTTAAAACCCTTGCAAAGTAATTTTAAAAGCTTTAAACTTTAAAATACAATGAATGTAATGAAACTGTTTTTTGGTTAATATTTGATAACTACTTATGTTTTTCACAATATTTCGCATAATTTTTGGACAACTTCGTTCTATAAAATATTAGTTATCGATACTTGACAAGTCATAACACATCAAAATATTATGTCTTTAGAGTACTATTTAACTTTTAAGAAAACAACAACTTGTGTCTAATATTTTACAATATTATATTTTTTTTAAATGCCAATAAATTATAATCGTACCTAGGTAGTATCATTAAGCGGACTACGGACCTAGAGTATAGAGTCTAGACAGATGGTTCGTGTGAAAAACAACTGATTGTCGTAGAAAATCCAACCGCCTACGCCTTACGACGTACCTAAGACTATTATGTTCAATCGAGTAATATTATATAATATAATATTTCAATCCGATCGTATTACAATGGCGTACGCGGATAGTGATAAAACAACAATGTACGAACCGATCGTCGCGTAGGTTCAGGTTAACATTTATTTATTATTAATTTGTTGTTTTACTTCCATCAATACCGTTGACGGTGCACAGTAAGTAAGGAGTTGGTTAGGTTAGGTTAGGAATATAATATAATGTTATATTTAACAAATAATTAACATTATCTTCTCATTTGGGATTTATGTGGACCAGTGGCGTGACGAAGGACTTTATTTGAGGCACGTGCCTCAGCTTTAAGGGTGGTGGATATCCTGGAGACTATAGGAGCATTTCAAGTATAGTAAATAATTTATTAAGTACACTCTAAGACAGTAAGACTGAGCCAATCGTTCTGCAGAGTTACCATTTACGTAAATAAGTAATTATTTATATATAAGTATTTATAATTACTAATATAAATTATTGTGCCTCATAAGTTAATGAAGTTCGCCACGCCACTGATGTGAACTGAAAATAATACGGAAATCCAACCAAAAGAAAAATTTTACACAACAAACACATATTATCATTAATATTATACTATCTTTCGCGCATTGTCTTACGATTTTTTTATCGTTCACAACGTAAGTGAATTATAATAATATACGTCGGAACTATAAGTATTAATAATATATTATGCAGCAGCGGATAATATTATAATATTGTGCAGCAGGATTATTGTTACCTGCGTATAAAATGTTATGTAAAGATAATAAACACGGTAAGGGTGTAATTTGCGTAAGGCACATTGTGATATTATATACTTACCGCGGGGTGTCGTAGGTTAAGGAGCGATACGATCGAGGCACGTGGGTTGCATTTCGTCGGGTCGGCCGACGTGCGTGCATCTACCGGAGGTTATCGCGAACGACTGCCGACGGTGGTCACTGGTCGCGGCGTTGCGGCGTAACCACCGCAGGTGCGTCTTCTGGTGCGCGCATGTCCAACGTCCCTGTCCCGTCATCGTCGTCGTCCATGTGGAGACATAAACGCGACCAGAGACTAGAAAGAAAAGAAGTTAAACCCCCTGTTAATACGGGTGTAACTAAATACCAGCTATATTATTATAACGCCGTTGCGGTGAGTGCAAATTAGTTTATAATATTATTTAAAAGGTGAAAGTGTTGAGAAGGTATACCGCTTGCCAAGGCTTCGACAAGCGGCTTTTGATAGGGGCATCCACATTTAATTAACCGTCCCGGAAAACCAAAATATAAATTTTCCACTAATTTTTACAATTATGTATAGATAATATGATATAATAATATCACGCGCATAACAGTAGATTAATCATATTGTTATTTATTAAGAGGATGTAATGCTTACCTGCGGGGATGTAACATACTAATACGATTTGTATGTAGGTATAAGACGCATCGCGTCTTTTGTTAAGTAGCCAAGTAGGTATACATTCATTATATAAGACAATGCAATTTTGATTAATGATAACGCATTATCTGCTATAGAGTAATACCATTGATTAAACAGCATTGCTCATCGCCCCATTTTATCCTTTAAGAATTAAGTGCCTATGGTAATACCTATTATCAAAAAACATTGCATTTGCATCATCGACCTATTTATGAAGTCTATGATTCGCATACCTACCGCTATTATCTTAAATTGATCAGTGATTTTTTGGTTACAGTTGTACACATATGAGGAGCTTCGTATTAAATTTCTATGCCTTTGATATAAAAATGTAATTACCTACAAAATTTGCAAATTTTCATGATTTCGACGAATTTTATCAAAATTTATAACATAATGCCTACATTAATATTTTAATATATTATGTCTTTTAATATTTTAAACTGTACGTCTGTAACTATATTCTATTGTTGTCAGACATAAAAAAATACACATATTATTGGAAAATCAATAAGTTCAAAATCTTAAGTATAATCAAATTGTAATTATCGGTACCTAAGTATACACACTTTGTGTAAAAATAAGTAATATTTCAGTTGATAGTAAAATATTTTAAAATTAGGAATATTTACCTATATTGAGAAATATTGTTAGGTTTAAATGCAAAGTTCATCATTTAACAGATATAAAATAGTTAAACGTACAATTTAGCACAATCTTGGTCTTATATTTTGTGTATATCTAGAATACATAGATCTAAAGATGATAATAGATATTTTTAATACTACGATTTTATTCAAAAATTACAAAATCTAAAATAAAAGTATTTTTTACTTGAAATGGTATGTTATAAATAAAAAAAACATGTTTTATTATGTTATAACGCCTGTCTTATATAAAAATGAATAAAAATAATTAATTATTAACACTACAACCATTGAGACATTGAGTATATAATATAATATTATTTATTTATTTATCAAAAAACAAGAATACTGGGACCCACTGAGACTCTCGCCGCATATTGCTTAAGGAGTGTAATGCACCTCCCCCCTTTACAACATGGAAATTATATAAATGTTTTTATTATATTAATTAATTAACTATATAATATGTTATTATAATGATAACCCTCCCCCCTGCATATTAAATTCTTGTCTATAGAACTATGTAGATTGTATAGGTTAGGTACACAATTTGTTTTTAAAACAGAAAACAACTAGGTAGGTACATCAGAAATATGTTGTTTTGCATCAGTACGCGTGTATTTTTTTATTGAATTATATCAACGGTTTTTACTAAATTATTATCTATTAAGAATCATTGTAAATATCTAAAAAAACAAAAAGTTTAGTTTTAGTATAACACTTTATTTTGCTTAAAAATTCCGTTTTTTCTTAATTTTTTTTTTGTTTTTTCCCGGCGCTTTTGAATATTACTGGGAATAACTAAATTATATTCTCTTACGAAAAAAAATAGACTAGCTACAAACCTCACATTGTATTTTGTTTGCTGTCCAGGTGATATTCGCCGTAATGTTTATTATACGTTCGTCCGGTTACTAATAAAACACCAAATTTTCGTCATCTGTATAGTTTAGATTTAATACCAATGTCGTATGAAAATAATTATTTTAGTGTCCCTTTATAATATAACAGTAATTAATATTTCAATAATTATTATAATATTTTTTTTCTAAAAACGCGATTTTTAGTAATCTAAATGTGGAATGACAACAACCTACGGTATATCACAATGTGCATTCGGAAGACTTACCTTGACGTCCGACGGTAATATAATTATGACATTTTTAAAAAGTAATATACCTATTTAATTTTGAGAGGTATTAGGTTCATTGGTTCAATAACGATGTGAAGTTTTTAATATATTATTTAAATTTTTGTATCAAAAAAATTCAAAAATAAATAACTGTAGTGACTTGAGTTTTTAACCAAATATTTATTTATTGGATACTTTTAAAGAAAAATAATGATTACAGATAGTTACAAAAATATAATTCGTTGAGATTTGAAACTTTTCATCACTATGCATATTGTTATTTGTTTATTTATTTATTTTGTGTATGAACACAAACACAATTACATTTTCAATATATTTAGTATAGTTTTAAGATAATTATACCACAGACCTTTTATCACCATTATACATTTATACGTTACGGCTATATTGACTTAAATTAAGAGCTAGTTGTAATATTATAATTATATAATATACCTAGGTGATTTATTTATTTATATTTTGAAAAAAATATTTAGACCGATCACGAATATACGTATGGTAATACCTGGTAGTAATAACTAATATATAAAAATAAATTACAACAGGTGAATTTACCGATTTTTTTTTACGTTTTCAATTTGCGTACCTATCGGTTTCCTCCCCCGATGGGACCCACCTTGTCGTGGTGGGGGAGCTTGCGGGCTCAGGTATTCAATATCTGAGTCTCACTAAGAGGTCCTGAGCCAGCTCTTACTTTCACTAGTTGGGGCTGGCAAGGTTGAAGAGAGCCTTCTAGCTATTAGTAAATCTCTTCAAACCTCGCGGTAGGTTAAAACGCGTCCCAAAAATATGCAAAACACAAATCACAATACAAACGTTACAGGTGCAGGGTGTTCGGATAACCCAGGCCCGGCCGTTGGGAGCATGTGGTGCGCGTCCCAAAGGTCGAATCGATCAAACTGTAGCACCACAACGGGTAATGCGCAACTGAATACGGAAACTAGATTAAACGAAGGAGATAAAACGATAACGGATTTGTTTACAATCGGACCATTGGCAGCTGAAATAACGCGGTCGCCGGACAAACTGTTCGAAGAGATAAGCCAGCTGGTCATGGTACGGTACAAGTACTTAGTGCCAATTCGCGACAGATCGTCTGCGGCACGTGACTCAGACGATGATTCTTCGGACTCGGACGAAGATGAATGCCGGCACCGGTCGTCGGATGTGCGTCTACCGGAAAAGCAAAAAGCAGAAATAGTCGAAGTAAGCACGCGCTATTATTTTCGCGTGGTAAGAGATTCAGCACCGAGGTCAGCATCGCGCTTGTGGTCAGCGTTCGATGAGCGAATGAACAGGTCATTTAGTTCAGAATCGCAGTCTGAGCTACTGTGGTCATTGGACTTGGAGCAGCCGTGGCCATCAGACAGAGAGCTGTCCTCGGACTCGGAATCAAAGTCAGCATCGGTCCTAAGTCCGAAGCTAAAGTCAGCATCCCATTCGGAGTTAAATTGGTCAATAGAAGATGAGAAATTTTGGCCATCAAGCATAATGCATGCGTGGTGGCCATCGGACTCTGAGCTTTGGTCAGCATCGCACTCGGAGCTAAAGTGGTCAACAGACGATGAAGAAGTGCTACCAACAAACGTAATGCAGATGTATCCATCGGACTCTGAGCTTTGGTCATCATCGCACTCGGGGGTAAAGTGGTCAACAGACGATGAACAATTTCTGCCATCAAACTTAAAGCAAACGCAGCCATCGAAGTCGGGACTTTGTTCAGAATCAAACTCGGAGCATAAGTGCGCAACGGACGATAAACAACTGCAGCCATCAAACTCAAAACAAATGCGGCTATCAAAGTCGGGACTTAGTTCAGAATCAAACTCAGAGCTTAAGTGCGCAACGGAAGATAAACAAGTGCAGCCATCAACCGTAAAGCAGACGTGGCTAACAGACTCAGCGCTAAGGTTGGTATTGCACTCGGAGCTAATGTGGTCAACGAGCAAAGAGCAACTGGGCAAAACAGACTTAGACCAGATGTGGCTGTCAGACTCGGACCTAAGGACGGCATCGTACTCGGATCTAATTGGGTCAACGGGATCAATGAATACAGATGAATTGGGACCTTCAGACTTAAAGCAGAAGTGGCCGACAGTCTCGGAGCTAAGGTCGGTGTCGCTCTCGGAGCCATTGATGTCATCGGACGATGAGCAAATCTTTTCATTTGATGAAGAGCAAATCTTGCTGTTTGATAAAGAGCAAATGGTATCATTGCACGACGAGGAAGAGATAAGCTTGGTAAGTATCAATGAGGCAAACGAAGATGCGACAGTGGCTGAACCGCCTCCACCTAAACGTAGGTCGTTCCTGTCGGCGCTGATGAGGCGAGTCCTGAGTTCCTGTAGAAAGCTGATTTGCTGCGGTGTCTGCGGTCGCAACTGTAAACGATAACTGGCACCGGAAAAAATCACATTCAAAGATATTGAATTCTATATTAGTAGGTTTACAAAATTCTTGTTGGTATTGACTTTACACAATCTTGTTATGAAAATGACAATACGCATATTCAATACTGCTAGATTAGTTTTATTGTTGATAATGATACTGTTTATTTTTTTATAATTAGTTAATTACCGAGTATTTATAATTAATAACTGATTTTTTTTTTATGAATTTAATCGAGCCTTTCCATAGTTACTTCTATATTTTAAAAATTATAACAACTATATTGTACAATGTTCAAAATATTTACATTTTTTTTTATATAATTAATTTACTTGTTTATTCTTATATTTAAACTTATTAAAAAAAAAATGTCAATATTCAATTTTGATGTTATTTATTCATAAGGTAATAAGAATATATCATCGTAAAAATGTTGTGTAGGTAAATGAATGAATATTGAATCTTATTCTAGGTAATTTTTATATGATCAATGTAAAAATATTTACATAATAATATAATACTAATATTATAATATTTATTTTAAGTAAATTTATATCTTATATATATAAAAATCTCGTGTCACGTGTTTGGCCGGGATCAACTCCGAAACTACTGGACTGATCTTGATGAAATTTTTACACTGTGTGTATATTGGTCCAACTTGGGGATTCCATATTTCCATATCGTGATTTTCTGTTTTTGTCTAACACACGCGTGACATAGGATTTTTGACGGATTCTTTACCAAACATATCAATTGATCTAATGAAGTGATGAGAATTCTGAAAACAGATTTGAATTCGTCGTCAAGTCAAGTTGGGTTTGTTCGGAGTTCCAAAAATCAGTATGAATGGCTGATTGGTATATCTTAACTATGTTTAACTAAAACCATGATTTGTTTTGTAATCTTCGATTTTTGATATTGAGGTATTAGAATTTAGAAACCATACAACTCTACCTTTGTTTGAATAGATAATTCACGAGATTATTTCTGCCATTATTATCTCTAATGGCTAATGACTATAATTAATAATTTTTGAAATAAGGTAAGTTCCAAAATTGCGAAATTAATATTAATTATTTTAATAACTTGTTTTAATATTTCTGATATAATATAATTAATATTGAATAGAACAATCTCAATAATAATAATAACTGTTATTTATTCATCCTGAATCTTTGAATTATATCTGAAAAATAAATATGTATGCTTACTAAAATCCCTCAAGATTTAGAATATATTTTAGATGGACAATAGAATAAAATACAGTATTTCGGTTACCACCGCGATTAAAGATATAATATATAATATATATTATTATATTAATAGTAGGTATTAATATTATTATATTATATCTTTAATCGTGGTTACCACAAAGGCTTTAGACACAGATATCTATACTATCTAGTACTATATAGATATCTGTGGCTTTAGATAATAGCCGTGATTTGTGGTTATCACTTTATCAAAAGTGATAAGAGGCAAATGTACAGGAGCTATCAGATAGCTACAATCTAGTATTTAGTACGTGCGGCGTGCGGCGTTATTTACTTTTCTATGCACGAAAGTACATAACTGAAGTCACACTCACACAACACTTTATAGTTTCTACTTCAGTACTTCACAGACATGACTACATAATATTATTTCTCAAGCAGTCAAGCCGAACTGCCGAACACGCTGAAACGCTCAAATACTACCTATAATAGCTATATTAATTTCTTATTATAATTAAATAATTTATAACTTCGACAGTGATAATTACCATCATCTCGTAAAAAAAAAAACAGTAAACTAATGCTTAGCTGTATACACATCCGATAAGTACCAACTATGTATACTACATTGTAAATATTATACAATTTCCACAATGTTTTGTTTTCACAAAAATTTGTTATTACAAACAATTGTTCGTCAATATAGTTCGTCGAAAAAAGATGCGAAGGTAAAATAATTGAGCAATAAGTGTTTACTTTTATTCATATTATTATTAATATTATGGTTATTTTTGTTGCAGCCCATACGAAATTATTTAAAACAAAACTCTAAATTTTTGGATTCGTTGAGAATACATGTGAAAGCTGGAACTGGTGGTTTTGGTTTTCCCCGGTATGGTGGCGAGGGTGGTAAAGGAGGTGATGTCTGCTTTATAGCTACAGAAGGTACCTATCTATTGAAATATAGGTATATTTTATATATTATATTATAATATCAACATAGTTTAATCTTGGTAATTTAAGGGGATTCGATACTGTAATTTTCTGTTTTTCTAACATACGCTCGACATAGGATTTTAGATGGGCTCTTTGCCAAACATATCAATTGATTTAATAAAGCGGTAAGAATACTAAAAACATATTTGAATTTGTCGTCAAGACTACTTAACATCAACTTTTCCACATTTTTGATTTTAACTTCTCCAAAAGTTGAAATACAAAAATTTTAAATACTCTTTTTTTATATGAAAATTTTAGGAATTTGGGTTATAATATCAAAAATGCGGGAAAGTCGATTTCAAGTAGATTAGACGACAAATTCAAATCTGTTTTCAGAATTCTTATCGCTTCATTAGATCAACTAGTATTATGTTTGGCAAAAACATGTCTAAAATACTATGTCGCGCGTGTGTTAGACAAAAACAGAAAATCACGGTATCGAATCCCCTTAACAGAAGTATTGTGTATAACCAATACTCGATATGATACTAAGTTTAATTTATTTATTTTTTAATTATTCAATTAATTGCGTCAACATAATTTGTGTTTTTACAATGTTACAAAATAAAAATGTTATAAACAATACATAAAGAAACATCTTCTTTATTAGTGTGGTTTGTCTTCTAGGAAGATATCTTGAGGTAAATGTGTTGATTTTGGTTTAGAGATTTTTCCCTGAAGAGGGTTAATTATTTAATGTTACAATGTTAAATATACATTATAATTCATGATTGTTATACTTTATTATTATTGTGGCTATAATTTTAACGATTTAGTAATTAGTAGGTATTACAAAATATGATACCTAACAAAATTTTTTTAAATCTAAAAATCAAATATCAAGATATGTTTAATAAAGGTTTATTTGTTGTTCTGATTGGCTTATATATTATTATCTGTTAAACATATTTTAAATTTGTAGGTATGACACTGAAGGATTTCCTGAAAAAATATCCACTAAAAAAATTATGTGCAGAAATGGGTGGTAATAGTCATTCTAGACGTATTCTTGGTCAAATTGGCGAAGACAAAAAAGTAAATGTACCTACTGGCATCACTGTTTATGATGATAAAAATGTGTTAATTGGTAAGCAATAATTATTTTTTAACTGTTTAATTTTCATATTATAATTTATGTTGTTCTTTTTGTTAGAATAAAAATATGTATTTTACTTATACATATAATTTTTATTTTGATAAACTGTTAATTTATTAGATAATTAAAATAAATGTAAATTTATTTCAAGCTACTATGATCGCTATATACTTCCTATTATAGTTTGATCTAATATATCTTGTACACTTGTATGTTTAGAAAATTGTTTTAACATTATTTTTGACAAACTAAAAAATTAGATTTTTGTCAATTGTCATTAAAATAAGTTTAATATTACTACTTAACTATTTTTATATAATTAATAATTATTTAAAATAATTCTTTCACGTATACTGTCTTTATTGTATAGGCGAATTAAACGAACCAGATTCTGAATTAATAGTTGGTAAAGGTGGAGTTGGAGGCAACAAAACAAATGGATATTGTGGTTTAAAAGGGGAAAGCAAATCTATTAAACTTGAACTTAAATTAATTGCTGATATTGGTCTTGTTGGTTTTCCAAATGCTGGAAAATCTACATTGCTGAAAGCTATTTCTAATGCTAAACCTAAAATTGCTTCTTATCCATGTGAGTAAAATATTTTTAAAAAAAATTAAATATATTAATTATTTTATTTATTTACAGTTACAACCATAAGACCCAATATTGGTGTTATGACTTACGACGACTTGCGACAAATATCAATGGCAGACTTACCAGGACTTATAGAAGGAGCTCATTGTAATATTGGAATGGGACATAGATTTCTAAGACATGTAGAGAGGACAAAATTACTTCTCCTTGTTGTTGATATCAACGGTTTTCAATTAAATCCCAAGCATAAGTTTCGGTCATGTTTGGATACAGTAGTTTTACTAAATAAAGTTTGTATTTTAATTGTATTGTAATAAAATAATCAATTAAATAATTATTTTCTTTACAGGAACTTGAGTTATATAAAGAAGAACTACTAGATAAACCGGCTATGTTAATAATTAACAAAATGGACACGGAAGGTGCTAATGAGAAATATTTAGAGATCAAAAATCAATTAGAACATTTAGATGGTAGGTTACTTGTCTTTTTTCAATATTGTAGTATTAAAAGTATTAATGTACAATTACTTTTTTCAGATGCAATTATGTCATATTCTGATGAAATAAAACCATCTAAAGCTATTAAGTTTGATAAAATTTTAAAGATATCAGCTAAAGATCAACCAGATGATGTTCAACGAGTAAAATCAACGGTTCGTGAACTCTTAGATATCAATGAAGAATTAAACAATAATATAGAATACAAATCTTTACAAAATATCAAAGACCAACTAAGGGAACGTGGTCCTGTGCTGATCTAAATTAATGTACATTTACTTTATACTTTACTTTTGATACCAGAATATGTTTAATTATTATTATTATTATTCTTTTTTTTTTTGTTCCTGGTTAAGATTTTACGAAAATAATTCAATGTTTTATTAAATTGTTGGTTCATAATATTGTTTAAAACACGTTATGTTAAATTTTTGGGAAGTGGTAAAAAACTGGAAAAACACCGGAATAATGAAGTCACGGACACATCCAACATCCATAATTAACTTTATGGTGTTTAATATGCATTGAAAACATAATTCCTGTCCATAAAATCAATGGAATATTGACTAAAAATAAATTGTCTGGATTTAAAACATTAGGTAAATAATTAACAGAACTAAGTACATAGTATAATTATTTAATATTTTGAATTTAAAATTTAAAGTGAGACAAAAAATATTTTAGTTATTGAAAATTGCATATTAAACTTAAGATCTAATCCCTAACATTAAGTATTCAAAATATTAGAGTACATCAACATCATATCTATAAAATCTTATATTATTAAGAGGACACCACATCTGCATGTGTTGTCTCTGTCTTACAAACACATAATATACCAAATTTACGCTCAAAAATTCAAGTTTTATGCTATTAGCTTAAAAATTAGGGTGAATCGAACTATTATGAAACTTGATGGTGAGATCATTATCTGTGTTTTATTGGAAATTGTTTTATGATAATTCATTTTTTATGGGAGTTATGAGCATTTTTAATTTACATTTATTATACACGCATAACTCACTTAAAAACTGAATTATCATAAAAACACAGATAATGTTATTTCCAACAAGTTTCAGAATAGGTCGATTCACTGTAATTTTTAAGCTAACAGAATAAAACTTGAATTTCTGAGCGTAAATTTGGTATGTTAGGCGTTTTTAAGATGGAAACAAATCATGCGAGTGTGGTGTCCTATTAATGCATTCACCATTTACTTATACCCACATTGACTTCATATAAAGCTTCATGATAAATGAATTCCGAGTATAAGTTAAACAGGAGTGGTGATGGGATGCATCCCTATCTCACCATTAATTTTATTGGAATATCTTCAGACATTTCTGCTTCCACACGAATAGCTGATTCCAGTATAAGGGCCAATTTCACCAAATATGTTTTAATCCAATATGCTGTGTCCACGGACTAAGATATAATGGACTGGGATCGGCAAGGTGGGCGAGTGCTGGGAACGACCCGTCATTATCTTTGAGATTTGAAAAGACTGATAATTTCACATGTTTTATTATACAATATTCCATCATATATTCCCACATAATTCCTTTGTTGGCTAAATTTAATTGTAGTTATCTTATATCTTATAAGGTATAATATGTATAAGTTAATAGTCATAGTGTCGTACAACTTTTAATTGCTGAGGGTGATTAACAAACATTAACAAAACAGATCAAGTACTATGAAATTGTTATATTACTGTAAAAAACAACTCGATACACAATATCATGGTTCACTCTGATATAATAAACTCAAAAACTTAATCTAAAGTTTCAACGGTTGAGAGTTTTTGAGTTACAACAGAAAAACAATTGATTTTGACAATAGCTGGTTTTGTGTAAAAATTACCTTTTTTCTTAGTTTTCTTTTTTTTGTTTTTTTATGAGTAATCACAATGTTATTGAAAACTACTGTGAATTTTTCAATTTTGAGTTTTGACCCAAAAAGGACCATTTAAACTAAATCATTAAATACGAAAAACTATTCTGAGAGAAGACAGTCGGTCAGCCTATAATAATAATATTACTAAGTACTATGTAGGTTATTATATGATATTATTGCGATTAAAGTAATTAATTTTAGTATTAAGCATTAGTCTACTACAGTAGGTTAAATTCATTTTTGCCAAAAAAAATACACTTAAAAATGTGTATAAAATATAATAATCTGCTCCAAGTTTCATATGCACACAAATAATATTTTTAAATTACGCAACAGAATAGCTAAAATCATTATTATTGGTTTTAACACAGAATACATTTATTCTGTAATTTTGTCCAAATTTGAATTTAAAATGTCAGTATTTATTCATAAAAATTGAAGATTTTATAATCATATCTTTTTAATTACAATAATTGATAATTTTCGAGATGTTGATAAATGTTGTCAACATTTGAACTTTAAATGTTTATGAAAAAAAATTGTGCATATGTATTGTTAATAATTTTTTTAATTGATATTCTAACTACATAATGTAAGAAACTTTATTCAAATTTAAATTTAATGTTAAATTTGAATTCAATGATTTAATATCATTGTATAAGAAAAACAATTCTGAGCAAAACGGTCAGTCAGTCTATGATATTACTAAGTATATTTGATGATATTACTGCGAATAAAGTAATTTACATATAACCTATTAACATGAAACTTTGTTTTAAAATATCAATCCTTAGCCATAAAATTTGAACATTTTATACATTTTTAACTACAAAATAATTATTAAATTTTAAATTCAAACTTATAAAAAAAAACTGTGCCTATGTATTTTTAATATTTTCCAACTGCTAGTGTAACAATATATCAGGAGCCTTGCATTTAATTTTCACGCTTTTTTACCCAACAAATAAAATTTTATTGATATTCATAGAAAAAAAAAACTGAAAAAGACAATAAACAGCCAAAAAAGCGTCAAAATATTTTCAAAAGGATAAGGATAGACAAACTTATGAGGATTCTTGTATCACATTTTCAAATATTAGATTTAAAAAGAAAAATTTTTATGAATTCTCAACTCAAAATAATTTGCTAATTTTCGTGATTTTTCCGTATTTTGTCAAGATTTGAACTTTAAATGCTTATAATTAAAAACTATGGTCTGTGACTATGGACTATTAATATTTTTCAAATGTCACAAGGAGCCTTGTATTAAATTTTTAAGCTTTTTTATCCATCAAATAAAGTTTTATTGACATTCACATAAAAAATATACTAATAAAATTGGAAACAGAAAATGTTCCTAAACAGTTCAAAACAAATCAAAATATTTTGAAAATTTTATTGTGTATAGAAAGTGCAAATATAAACGACCAGTGAAAATTTCATGTATATTATCTCATTTGTTTTGGAGTTACACTAAAAACCAAAATCGATTTTGTGGAAAACCGATTTTGCGTAAAATTTCCCGTTTTTCTTAATTTTATGTTATTTTTTCTGGTGCTTTTGAAAACTATTGGAAATTTTAAATTTTGACCTCCCGAATGCACCAACTAGATTCACTTTCCCATGGCACATAATACTGTTGAAGAAAATCGAAGCAGTTTTACTGCCCCAAACCGTGATGACAGACACAAAAATAAAAAACACACATCGTTGTAAAATCAATAAATTCATCGTTCCACTCAGAATCTAAAATTGAAAATGTCCATAAACAGCTCAAAACGAGTCAAAATATTTTAAAAATGTCACAGTTGCATGATAGAAGATAAAACTTTAAACTTTCAGTGAAATTTTTATTTTTAATGTAATTACAGTTAATTGTTTTTGAATTACAACAAAATAAGAAATCGAGTGAATATCTAATGTTATAAAAATATGAACTTAAAATACTTATAAAAAGGTAATTTGATATTTTTTTTTTTTTTTGATAAAGATAGACAAACTTATTAGGAATCTTGTATTACATTTTAAAATCATAGATTTAAATAAACATTTTTTATGAATTTCTAACACAAAAAAATGTGCACATTTTCGTATAAGACACAAAAAAAAACTTTCGGAATGTCACAAATTATGACGTATTATAATATTACATGACGTGCCGCTCGGTCAATGAGTTTAACGTCGGACGATATTATGCTATCGGTCCGACGGTCCCATGATGGATACTCGTCGCCTTTTTCGCCGACCGTACATCTTGCCGTTACCTGCCCGGTGGGAGAGTCGACCCGGTCGCGCTGCTTGCATCCCGTAATTTGCATCCAAAAGGTTGGAGTAAATTTTTCCGGATCGATCGTACAAATACATACAAATGACGTACTAAAAGTTGGCGCAAAAAAAAATAAGAAAAAATGAACCTTTCAAGTATGGGTAGGGCTAGGGGGACGCCATATATTTATAAAGTGGATTTGCCTTCAAAGGGTTGGAGTAATTTTTTCCGGATCGATCGTACAAATACATACAAATGACGTACTAAATATCTGGTGAAATACAATCAAGAATTCCAAATGGGTGGGGCTGGGGTGATGTACGTCCCGTAGTGGTGGTATTGGAGATAAGATGGACTAACCTCTATAGTGCTTGTATATTGTACTTGCTAGTAAAGCGGGCCGCGTCAGGTACACATGGAACTAATGCCTATCATATCCAACTGTACACTTTATTGACTGTAGATGAACTTGGTTCAGGATGTCCTGTGGCATTTTGCTTCTCAAACCGTTCGGATACTCATTTTTCGACAATTTTTTAATGTTGTTAAATCTAAGGTGGGTCAGATTCAATCAAAAGTATTCACGCCGGATGATGCTCCTGCATTTTATAATGCTTGGTCTAGTGTTATGGGTGCAGTTACACATAAACATTTGTGTACATGGCATATTTATAGAAATTGGCGTCAAAACTTTAACAAGATTAGCGGAGACATAGAAAAAAAGCAATTGTGTATAAAACAACGAGTATTATTGCAACTAATATTCTTGGTTTAATATGTAATTTTGTCAAAATTTAAATTTAAGATGTCTGTATTTATTTATAAAAATTGAAGATTTTATAATCGTATCTTTTTAATCACAAAAATTGATAATATTCGAGATTTTGATAAATGTTGTCAAAACTTGAACTTTAAATGCTTTAAAAAAAAATTGTGCATATGTATTTTTAACTATTTTTTTAATTGGTATTCTAACCTACATAATGAAGACCCTCATTGGTTCATTTGAAAAACGCGCGTAAATATAATATGAACTTTTATCAATTATTATAAAATATTATCATTTGAAAACCGCGCGTAAATATAATTCTATATGAATATCAATTATATTATTTTACTATGAATATTATTTAGATACCTATTATAGTATTATGTTCTATGGTATTATACAATAAAAATAAATGCATAAATAAATTAAATTTAACAAAATTTATGTCGAATCACAAAAGTTTGTAATAATACATTATATATATATATCAATCAGAATTACAAAATCCTGCAAAGTAAGACATAACAAACAATGTTTATATTATATAATATTTATGTAAAATGACTCGTAGTTAATTTATAAAATTAAAAGTTATAATAAAACCTTCATTTTGTAGAGGTAAATATTTATTTATTAAGTAATATACATTTTATTAATAACTTCCTTATGAACTCCATAATAGTATAGATCCCTAATTGTATGAGTAATACAAATAATAAATTATATATTATTGTGTAATATATTATAATATAATATTAATACTAGGGAACTCAAAGATAGGTTAATAGTTACAATTTTTAACAGCCATCTTCCAACTAACAGTAAAGTACTTATTAAAATATATTTTTCATTTTAAACTTTTACCTATATCATTGATTAAAATATGTAACATTATAACTAGGTACCTATATATGTTTAGTATAATAATAAACCTATGTAATAAGACCCAACAATATTGACATATTATAAATAAATTAAAAGTAATTATACTATAACTAAATTATAATTTGGATACCTAAATCTTTTATTTTATTCTTTTAAAATAATAAAAACTGTTAAATTTTATAAAATTTAAATTCAAAACCATTAGGTATTAAATATTAATTGTATAACATTTTACAATTTACAAATATTTTAAATTATAATTGTATTAAAATGAAACGCGCATCAGCTCTAATGATTTTTTCCATGATATTAAATATCATTTTAGCATTCATTTGATTTTGAGCCCTATTATATCTCAAGTTATGAGGTCTTTTTTTTACAATGTTTTTTCCCTGACCAGATGGTCTTCTACTAGCATTTATCTTCCGAGATCCACGTATAACTGCTGTTTTAAGACGACTTATTGATGTTGGCTGTACTTAAATCTGACCTTTCCTCCTGTTTATATTGGAAGATGCACTACTCAGTGAACACATTAAGTTAACAAATTGAGATATATTTTTTACATGACTTAATCTGTTTCCTATTCTTTTAAGTATTAATGGTGGTAATGTTAGTATCATATTCTGTAATCTTTTCCATTCATTTTGGACATATTCTACTTCTGTATTTAAACTATTATTAATGTTATTAATACAACTATTATGTATAGGAGACTTCATTGGTTGGACGTTCTATATTATTCTGTAAATCATTTGATGATTCAATAGATGTTATGTCATTTGATGTATTCTCCAATATTTGAACATCTTTGTCAATATTTTCTATATCTTCTGACTTAGATGTGATTGATACATTTTCTTTTAATCCTAAAAAAAAATGTTGGTTTAGGGCATTTACTACTTCCTAAAGCTAATATAAAAGTGCATGGCGTTCTTCTAATGTGACAGCTGGTGCGTTTGGAAATTGTGATTTTGTGTTTTTATGTATCCATGCTTGGTGTTTACAAAATGATCCGGTATGTCCCATTTTGCATGTACAAACTCCATTATCTATATTCACTAAATATGTCTCACTTATATTGCTTACACTTGGAATAACATAGGTTGATTCATTAATTTTTTTTATATCACTAATATTAATATCAATCATTTTAGAACATAATTTTGTATATAATCTTTGGGTTTCTAAATGTCTACCATGTGGCATGTGCATGATTAAGTATCCGGATAGTGAAATATTCTTCACCAACTGACATAATAAAATAAATTCCGATAAATAATCTTTGATCTGTGATAACAAACCCTCTGTTCCTGTCTTTTACAGTTATTCTCAAATCGTTTAATAAAATTAACTGGGGCTTCTTTTTTAATACGAGCTTCAATTATCTGAAAGTCAATTTTTGAGTCAGAATACATTGCCTACAAATTTTAATTTCTTTTATTAGCCATATTAGGTATATAATTTAAACTACGTACCTATATAATGTATAGTAATTATTAATTAATATGAGGTTTATAGTTTATTGATTGGTTTGTTGTATTGTAATTTAATAAGCTAACTGAATTGTTAATATCAAAATTAAATATTACCGATTGAAATAGCTTCATTAATGGCATACGGTTAGAAAGATTAATTCCATTTTTGGAATCGTGAAGCCATCGCCACTCTGCTTGTGCCATGTGAAAATTACAAAGAAATTGATTGGCTTTTGGCCATAGTCTTAGTAATGCATTTTTTTCAGTGGAATCATCAGTCATAAAAACTAGTGGAACCTAAAGTATTTATTACACTATTAGGTATTTCTTAAGATATTAATTACCTAATAATAATTGATGAAATCATATATTATTATATTAAGTTATATCTTGTACAACCATTACATATAGATAAATTTTTGTAAATAACTTACTTAAAGTTGAAACCTCAAGTTTAAAATAAGCAACTGATTATATAGGCATAAGGTTATAAATCAAAAAGAAATGAGTTAAGGACCAATAAAACTAAACTAATAAAAGTCTAGCATATTTTTACTTTTAACACATTAATATCTGCCTTTATAAATAAATAATAATAAATATCATTGTTGTGTCTTACCTCATGGCCACCAAAGCTTACAGGGAAATTTTTCTGAAGAAGTGTAAATACCCCAATATAACTGTTCTCGGATTGGCCTTCATGGATTACAACAGCTAAAGAAATTGCTCCAGCTTTTGATGGGGTTAATATATTGGTAACCGTACTATTAGTTGTTTCTACACTGCTAGTTGAATCTATAAAATTTATTTCACTTGTACATTTAAGCTCCTGTGCTCTCTTCATAATTGGCGTAACAATAATAACAGCCCATGGGTTGTCATGTTTTATTGAAACATGAACTCCTGCAATAGGTAAGTGAAATAATTTTAGGTAGGTATATAATATGTGTTTCTATTATGGTTTTTGAACTTTATTTACTTTTTGATTAAACAATGTTTGAAAATATTTATTTAATATGTTCAAGTTCATGTTAAGTGTTAACTAACAATTTAATATTTTAATGTAATATGTTTACATATTATATTAAGTTATACATCAATATCTGATATATTCATAAATCATAATATAATGATTTCAAAGTTAGACAGAAAAAATATTGATTAAAATAATTATTATTTACAAATAATTAGAGATTAAATTTATTTCTTAATCTATAATAAAAGTATAAAACACTAAATTATAGGTACCTATAATTTATACTAAAAATAACCCTTAAACTTTATAATAAAATAAGCATCAAATATTAGAGAACCGTAGTATAAAAGTATTTAAATATATTAGGTATACAATAGTAGGAATATATTTCATTACACTTACCATTCTCATTGTAAAGTCCAATTTTTTCCAATTTTTCAATTTTATATTACACAATAATATATAATAATACTTTATACTCATACAATTAGGGATCTATACTATTATAGAGTTCATAAGGAAGTTATTAATAACATTTATATTACTATGAATAAATAAATAATTACCTCATTGTTTGTTCTCAAATATTTTAAAACATCACATGAATCCACTGGATGGTTGTGATTCCAAAAAATTTTAACTTTTGCCGAAAGTGAAGGTGCATATTTTAGGTAGGGGTCATTCTTCCTGGTATTTTTATTATTTTTTTTTATTTATATGTCTATTGTTGACTTACAATTAGTATTACGTTCTGTAATTTTTGTAATACTTTTATTTTTTGATGAGTGATGACAAATAAAATATTTGTGAAAAATAACCCTACAAAATGAAGGTTTTCTTATAACTGTTTAATTTTATTTAATTATTTAATTAATTACACAGTACACTTTGCATAAATATTATGTTTGTTATGTCTTACTTTGTAGGATTTTGTAATTCAGATTGAAATATACAGTCCCACATATGTATATGATGTATTAGTCAATGTAGAAAATAAATCTAAAAACTTTTTGGCTGAACTACTTTTATAGATATTAGTTCTAATTACAAACTTTTGTGATTCGACACAAGACTCGTTAACATCAATAACACACACAAATTCATCACCCAGCTTACTGAGGTAATCTTTTAAAGAATTAATGTTCATTTTGAAGTTAAATGAATTGCTTCTATAAAATTACACTATTCAGATTTCAAAAGTAATTTCATATTGTACTATGCATTTATGCAAATAGAAACATTATTTATAATTCTAATAATAGTATGCTATAGCAAATGATAAAAGTTAAAAAACATATGATTAGATATGAGATACAATAATAAAAACACAAAAGTAATGATGATTGTTATAATATTTTGAGCTGAAGTTAAATAGGTAGTATACAATAAGTATAATAATAAAAATAATAAATATTTACATGACAGTATTTTGATATGGATGTGTTCAATATCATTACATTTAACATAATATAAAAAAAGTTAAATTGGACTGAAAATGGTTGGTTTATATATTTTGTGTTGGATTAAAGTGTGTAATTTATATACAAAAGATGTAACAAATGTTACAATATACTGTTGTAATTTCAGTAAGTAAACACATCATTACATCAATGATAATTAACTAACAGACTAACATGTAATTGTCAAAGTCTGCACAAAATTGATGTATAACATTGGTTTGCTGAACTTCACTTTTACACATAGACCCATTATAAATAATGTTTAAAGAATAAATAAATAAATTATGAAAATTGTATTTTCTATTCTACCTATTGTGACTTATGAATAAGTACCTAGTGTTAAAGATTAGTTATTAAAAAATATTACATTTTTAAATCAAATATATACATATACACAATAATATATAATTTATATTACTCATAAAATTAGTTAACTCGTTAACATCAATAACACAAACAAATTCATCACCCAGTTTACTGAGGTAATCTTTTAAAGAATTAATGTTCATTTTGAAGTTTAATGAAATGCTTCTATAAAATTACACTATTATATACAGTATTATATAGGCATATTGCATTTATGCAAATAAAAACATTATTCATAATTCTAATAAAAGTAAATTATAAAAGTTAAAAAACATATTATGATTATTGATTAGATATGATATAGGTACCTACAAAAATAAAAACACAAAATTGATGATGATTGTTATAATATTTTGAGCTGTAGTTAAATAAGTAGTATACAATAAGTATAATAATAAAGATAAAATAAGATATAAGAACATGAAAGTATTTTGATATTTTGATATAATATATTATATATTATATGTACAATAATTTTTAATTTTACTTATATCATGATTTATACAATAATATAATATAGTAGCATACATTAAACTTTTTTATACTAACAATACAACTATTATAGTCTAGTTGATTATAATGTATAAGTCTATTTAGCTTTGGTCTATGCAGTATAGAATAACGAAGTTTTATTTATTTGTTGTATAATACTATAATAGGTAGTATCTAAATAATATTCATAGTAAAATAATATAATTAATATACATAAAGAATTATATTTACGCGCGGTTTTCAAATGATAATAATTGATAATAATAAATGATAATATTTTATAATAATTGATAAATGTTCATATTATATTTACGCGCGTTTTTCAAATTAACCAATGAGTGTGGATTATTTATATATGGTGCTGGGGCGCTATGGGGCTTGGTAATACGCGACCCGGCTGCTGTCGACGTTCCGACAGTGCCGACACCATTGTCAGAACTTAAGTTTCAGTATTTATTCCGATACATTTTATAAACTGGTGTCCATAAATAGTGACAAAATCAAAGCTTCTTGTCAAAACTGTCACAAAGTAATTACTGCGTACACTACTTCAAGTGGCAACTTATTAAGTCATATTAAGGTAAGTTTTTATAATATATCTCTTAATAAAATATTTTTTCAAAATTGTTCGTAAAATCAAAAAGAATGTAGATACTAGATAATTCCACATTTTGAATTTAGTCAAATTGGATTTATGAAATTATAGGTTTTAAATGTATTTTTTCGTTTATATAGTTAATATAAGTGTTTTATATACTTTTACCTAGGTATTTAAATTTATTATTAATTTTCATATTTGTATAGAGCCAACATTCCTTTTTAATATCAAAAGTTGAAGAAGCAAGAAAGAGAAAGGCCGAATCAACAATTGCGTCTGCCTCTCTTCAACCTAAAATATAATATAATGTTTCTACCAAAAAAGTGTCTAAGGAAAAGGTAATTTAACATTTAACCTCATCATTAATTATATTAATATTATTTTATAATCTTTTCTATTACACATTGGACACAGTATAATTTAGTTTATATTTTATAAAAAGATTCAGATTAAAGTAAATAACTAATTTTCAATGAGTTGGTCTAACCCTCCTGAAATTGCATAATATTAAATATTTTCAACATTTAGTGACCTAACGGCTAACTCATATTAAAACTTAACCAAAGGTAAGTGGGTTGATGCTTTATAGATGGTTTAAATGGGAAGAATTTATATATAATAATATTATTTTCCTTAGAGAAGATTTTATAAAAAAAAAAATGTTGAAAAATAGTTAAAACTTTAATGTATTGTTCCATGTAAAATCACATTAGTGCGCCTCGATAACAAAGTGTCCAATATTAAATTTAAATTGATTTATAGATAAGTAAAAAAAAATATTTTGTTTCAGATAAATGAGTTGGTGTTTAATTACATAATTAATGAAATGAGACCTTTGATAACATGTAAAAAACATAGCTTTCGAGAATTAATAATGGGACTTACTGGAATTAAAGATACTTCTATTTTACCAAACAGAACTCAAATAAAAGCTCAATTAAAATCCAGGTATGCATTATATGTGCAAATGATTACAGATTTAATACAAAAGCATAATTATATTTGTACAACTGCGGACATTTGGAGCTCAAATAATAAAAGCTTTATGGGTAAATATCTAATGATTTTTTTTTTTAAATTATATTGTACCTCCCCTTACCTAGTAAAACTTCCCTATAATAAAAATATTAATTTACAGATTATAGTAACTGTACAAAACTTAAATTATTACCTATCATAAAAATTAATTTTTATCAACTTGTGAATAAGTAATACTTAATAACAATTTTAACTATTTATAGTATTGTTGTATTCTGTTAAAATTTTTTTTTAATTTAAGAAAAATAGAATACATAACATTACACATAAAAAAATATGCGATTTAAAACTAGAACTGTTACAATGAATTATTATTTTTAATCTACCTCATTAAGCAGTGCTTGTGGCGAGGTAGATGAATTGATAGTATACCTACAATATAATATTTAAAAATAAAAAATGAGAAAATTAACTTTAAATTACTTTAGCAATATTTAAAATATTTAAACTCCTATTTAATACACAAGTAAGTCTATATTACAACAATAAGTAAAAGAGTCAAACGTCTCTTTAGTGAAGCAATCCAAGTATTGACACACCGGAGAAACCGTCTAGGAGATAAAACATTTGAGATGTTGCTATGTTGCAAGTCAAAAAATTAAACAAGCCTGCATTATTTTGTATGTTATTTTAATTATTTATGTTGTGTTGAATAATTAATATTTTCAAAAAGAATAAAGTTTTATTTACTTATTTTAATTTATAGTTTAAATATAATATAAAAAGTCTATAAACCAGTTTTTTTAAACCAGAAAATATATGTCAAGTAGTAATTTATTATTAAATACTTATTAGTATTAATTCAACCATGATTTTGTGGTAGATGTATTTGTCATACACTGGAAATTGGTACTGTATGTCTGTATGCTCAGTATATATATTTTTATACTTATATTTATTCATTAATATATTTTTGATACAAAATTAACCTTTCAGATTTGCTTCTCTTAATAAATTACTAAACCAAGAATCCAATAGCATGTCAAGCATTAATAAAAATTAACAACTATAATAATATAAACATCTAGATGAAAATTGAATATTCTATCTTCATATTAATCTAGATATTAATTTAGCTAGTAATCTAATATGTATCTAGATGTTATTTTTGCTATCTGAACTCAACAATGATGATCATTATTAAACTCATCTCCTTTTGAATGTAATACAACACCCTGTTGTAGTGTTTTATCTTGGGTCTGTATATTTAATGACAAACAATTTTGTTGGTTTTCACCATAACTTTTGACTAAAATTGTATTATTGTTTCTCAAGTATGCTGGACGTTTTCCTTTCTTCCTCCAAGTTTCTGGAGTATTTAAATGCAGGTTGTCCTTGTCATTATCAGCTTTTTTTTATGGCACATATACGTTTAGGTATTTGTAATTCAACCTGTCTAAAGCATTGAGCTTCATATTGGGTTATATTTTCAATAAACCTACCACATTTCATTCTTCTTTTGCCTGCTAAAATATGATTTTTCATTAAATTAAACCAACTTTCTACTGATGCATTACTCTGGCGTTCTTCCAGATGAATAAGAGTAGTCATAACTTTTGTCCACAGAGGTATGTATGGCACATTTTCAATAAGGAAATGTAACAAGTACTCTTCTGAATACATATTATTAACATCTAGGTGATTATGATCCTGTGAGGGAATATTTACTATTTTTTCACACTGTCAAATATTTGTTTAAAATCATGATAAAATGCAGATTTCTTTCGTTCGGCATAATATGAGGTATCAGTGGTTTTACCACAAGAGTAATTTTGATCGTCATCAAACTTTTCAATTTCATACTCAACTAATCCATTGTTTGTTTGTAGGTATGATTTCATTTCCATACTTGCTGCTTTACACATTTCCGTTGACTTGTCTGACAATATCATAGTTGACAGAAACTTAACCAATGTTTGATTTCTTCATAATTGTTCATTTCAAACACTAACCCAAAACATCTGGCTACATAAAACGCTGATTTTCATCATCTGGATAATACCGTTTAACATGGTTCAGAATATTTTTAACATAATGGTTTGTACAAGAAGTAATAACTACTGTGCTATAAGACAATGTTTCTCTTCCAGTTAATATTCGATGACACATATACAGGTATACAAATATTGTTTCTTTACCATTCCATGCTTTAGAAATACCATGCATAAAAGCCCAACTGAAATCAGTTACAACATTTTTGAAAGGCGGCCAGATAGGTACTTGGATCTTTTACAATTATTAGATCTTTGAAACATTTCAACCATTCTGTTACAGTTTCTCTATCATGCGTTGCACTGACCATATCAGTTATTGGGCATACAGTTTTAATTTTACCTATACGCACTACACAAGTATAATAATAAATAGTTAGTTTTGTTGAGTTCTTTGGAGGTCTAACAACTGATCCTGTTGAATCCACATAAATAGTTGTTAACACACCTTGTTTAAATACATTTTGAACTGCTATTGGCTTGCCCATGTTACATTGAAAGGCTCTTCTATACTTTCGGGAACTTTCATATTTAACCAGGGATGTTCTTTAGCCATTAAAACTACATCAAAGTGATAATTTTGGTTTAAATCCCCTTCAACTGTTGTTCACTATTCAGTTTCCTTAACATCAAAAGATATTTAATTGTTTGCAAATTTCCACATTCCATTACTTTAATAGGTGAAATTGATAATACACATTCCTGTCTATACTTAAAAGAACTTTTCTCTTTAATTTTTTCTGCAATCATTTTTTGCTCAGCTTCCCTAATTTGAGTAGTGTATCGAGCTTCTGGTTTATGATTAAAGTTTTTACTCCTACTGTAAACTTCAACAACTGCTTCTTCACCAGTAGGCAAAATGTATAGTTTGAACTTCTTACAGCCACCATGTGTACAATACATATTCAGCTTCATTGATTTTTCAGTCTTAATGTATTCTAGCTTTTTAATATACAATATACAAGTATATACTAAGAACCGTTTTGAAATTTACGATATCAAATTCTGGAAAATCGTAGCTTTCCGGGATTTGATTAAAGACTTTAAGAAGCAGGAATTTGGGGATACATCTATAAGCCTATATTATGCACAATTTAGTAAAATTATCCATAGAGTAGAGTCGATAATAGAAATAAATTATGATTAGGTCTCAAAAATCTTAAAAGAAATGAATATGAATGATGAGCCATTAAATATAATTGTATCTTATATAACAGACATTGACTAAATTATTATAATTAAAAAGTAAAGTGTGAATTATTATTGTGTTATAAATGTAAAAAAAATATGGACATGTGGATGCCACTCTGCTTTACAGTAGCTATAGGTTACAAGAAAGTCACTGTAATGGATGGTGTTAAATTTGAATTCAATGGTATAAAATCATTAAATACCAAAAACGATTCTGAGCGAAGACGGTCTGTCCGCCTGTAATATTACTATATATTATATACATATATATATTATGTTCCGTAGTGGGGACGACGTCTGACCGTCGCGAAATGAAAACTGGTCGCCGCCGAAGCCTGATCTTATTTGGAATAGAGTATTTTAAGTAAGTATATTTTATGATATTATTGTGATTAAATTAATTAATTTTAGTATTAGTATTTTAGTATTTAGACCCTTAGTCTATTACAGTAGGTCAAATTAATTTTTGCCAAAAATTACATTTGAAAACGTCATTGTGTGTAACACAAATACACAATACCTATAATATGTTGAGACGGCACGGTCGCAACGGACCGGCGTCCGTTGAATAATAACACGTAGAGTTTCTGGTGTTAGGTTTTGTTCTATATTTTACAAAAGTTGGTTATTTTACAATGTCGTGGTGGTTTTCCCTATGTATAGCCCTGGTTGTTAGGGGTGTAGGACAAATTGGAGCTTTGTAAGATAAGCGTATATTTGTAGGTACTGGCGGTTCGTTGTGTTATAAATTATAATGCTGTGATTTGATTGATGGTCCTGAAAAGGTCTGTTTAGCGAGTTACGACGAACGTACTGTTATAATATAGCACACATAATAATATGCTCTGAAAGTTTCATATATCCACAAATATAGCTTATTCTTAATCATTATTCTTAGTTTTAAATTTTTAATATTTTGTAATTTATCCAAATTTGAATTTAAAATGTCTGTAAAAATGAACTGTTTTCGTACTTTTTAGATTTTTTGGTTACAGTGTGAGCTATTTATGATAACCTTGGTTTCCTTAATTGTAAAAACTGAAGATTTTATAACTTTTTAATTACAATAATCGATAATTTTCGAGATTTTGATAAATGTTGTCAAAATTCAAACTTTAAATGCTTATAAACAAAAATTGTGCCTATGTATTTTTAATATTTTTTTTTTAACTGCATAATATAAGGACACTTGTGGTAATTAAATTGACCCAACAAATAAAATTTTACTGACATTTATAGAAAAAAATTAAAAAAAATTGAAGATTGAAAATGTCCGTAAACAGCCCAAAACGAGTGAAAATATTTTAAAATTTTATCAAGTATAGAAATTGATAAAATAAACATATTATGGTGTAAATTTAATTTATCTACAGTTATTGGGTTTTGAATTACAACAAAATAAGACATTTTTTACATGACAAATCAAGTGAACAACCAATGTTGTAAAAATTCGAAATTCAAACGCTCATAAAAATTGAATTCGACTTTCCGGTTGACATTTTTTTTTTTTTGATAAATGTAGACTAGCTTATGGGAAATTTTGTATTACATTTTCAAATCTTAGATTTAAAAATAAAATGTCTTATGAATTTCGATCTCAAAATAATTTGCATAATTTCATGATTTTTACGTATTTTGTCAAGATTTGAATTTTAAATCCTTATAAAAAAAAATTGTGACTGGTTTTTTAATATTTTTCAAATATCAGTGTAACAATATATTAGGAGCCTTGTATTAAATTTTCAAGCCTTTTTACCCAACATATAAAATTTTATTGACATTCATAGCAGTGGCCTAAGTATAAAAATCAACGTGAAAAACTTAAGAACCCTTTTCCTTTTCGGAATAAATGTAAAAGAAAAATGTAAGTTTATATGTCTTTAATGGTGCATTTAGTCAGTTATAACAGTTAAAATTTTACTTTACGATATTTTAAATTAGCAAAGTCGTCCATAATCTGCGTAACTGCTTCTCTATATAGCTTCTATATAATAACGCGGCATCCGACAGTCGTTCTTTCCCCATGCAATTTTTTAGACAGTTCTTTATAATTCTTAATTTTGAAAATGACCATATTTGGCTGTGGCTACCGTTACAGGTATTGTTAAAAAAATAATGAATAATGAACACACCTATCATTAGGTATCATTATAAAATCAATACTATTCTAAAATATATTACTCAAGTTCCATACTATATTTTAAAAATTAACTAACAACAAATGTTTTTCAGTATATTCAACCATATTCAATTAATGGCCAAATTATACCTTACCAACCAAAAGTGCAATCCAATGCAAATGTCTGAATCTCCCAATGTTGGTCAAGTAATCCAATGAAACGATGAAATTCAATTTGCAAGTCACAATTTAATTCGTCTGTCGATGAATACGAGCCAAGTGAGTTATATACAAAGTACACAAATCCTATACACATCGACAATGATTATGATTTATAGCATATAAAAATTAAAGTAATTTCTTGGTTTTATTGTAATATTTATATAAAATTAAAATTAACTCTATATTATATTATATAAATTTAGGTTTTAGAGACACTTCAACATTGGCTTTTACAGCGGGCATGTGGACAGACGGGGTTTCGTCAATTGCGCCGAATTTGGGATACTACCTGAATAGTATACATCTATTGCGCTGGTATTAAAAAGGTATATCAAAAAGGTATACATCTATTGCGCCGGCATAAAAAAGGTATATTAAAAAGGAATACATCTATTGCACTGGTATTAAGAAAGTTATATTAAAAAGTAAATTTAAATAAAAATAATATACATACATATATGACATACAAATTTATCTTTCTGATGAAGTGTCTTGAATCTTAATCTCAATCTAAAAAAATCAAATTAAAATTAGAAAATGTAGATATAAAAATAGATTTATATTTAATTACCTTATAATCATTTTTTGTAGTGGTAGCTTATCCGTTGTACAAATATACAAACATATCTAAATTTCCATTTAAATACTTGGATATATTATCTTCAATTATGGTTTTTTTGTTTTTTATTCTTATGATTTTTATTCTTATTTTTTTTCTCGACGCTATTTATTTTTATGTATTATTGAAGTTGAACAATTTTTAAAACTTCATAAAAACAAAAATGTTTGGATGTGGTGAGTAAAAATATTTCCCAAATGCTGAGTGAAACGACTCTCACGGGCATTTGTCGTTCTTTCGCCTGATATGTTACACGATGCCCAAATATACGGGGGGAAAGTTGCATCTTCACCAATATATGTATTAACAAGGTAATCACAAAACGTATCAATTCGTTCGTCCATTGGTTTAATGCTCATAAAATAAACCACGAAGCAACTGCCGACGTTTTCAGATTCAAGTAGTGGTAGGCCGAATATCCACTTTAACCATTTTTCAATGTCACTTGAATGATTTTTATATTCTTAAGATAAGCCTAAATTTTGGATTTTTCTCCACCATGATTGAGAGATGAAAATCGGCAACCACGTAATATTATATTCGGCCAAACCGTAAGAACAGCCTTATGACGTATGCTTTGCTCAAAATCTACAATGCAAATTTTTGGTTGAAAATGTACAGACAATTTCGATTTATATACCTCAATTAAACTATTAAATGCTTGTTCATAAATTTTAGTTTCTTTATTTGACAAAAGAAAAAAAACTAATGGAATATAATGACCGTTTTTAACTGTATGGATTGTGAATAATTGATAAAAATATTTGGGACAGTAAGAAAATGTCCCGTTCATAAATATTTTTTCTTGACTACAGAGAAATTTTAAATTAGCCATTGTTGAAAATGCCGTTATTTTGTTTTCAGAATCGTTTATTAATAAAAATTCTTCGTCTTTATTCGTAAGTGTTGGAATGCTAAGTAAAACTTCTTAGGTTTCTCTCAAATTTGTGGGCAATGTTTGAGTATTTTTTCGTCTAGCTCTATATAAATTTTGTCTTATATTTGAAATATCGTCGGTTTTAAGGTTGTTTGTTAAATGATTAGATATTTCCTTACTTATTATTTTTAACGGCTTTTCTGTTAAATCGTCCATTGCTTTTCTTTTCACCTGATTTGATATAATTTGACGTTCCAAGTTATTAGGAGGATGATGTTCATGTTTAATTTCTTCAAATAAAATTGTAGTTTTACCCTCATCTACGTAAAGCTTAGAGTTGCAACTTTTGTGTGCGCACCGCCATTTATGCCCTTTTTTGGTAAGTTCCTTATAAGAAAATTTATAATTTTGGTAAATAATTAGTTCTTTACCACGTTCACTTAATACTATTTCCATTATAAATTTAAGTACGAGCCACGACAACTAAACGAACGACTATACGAACGACGCGTGGAATTGTACTGCACAATACTATGGATTTACCTATAACCTAACACGGTCTTTGTCCACATTTTGTAATTTATTTTATCTTCAAGTAATAAAATAATATAATTCAAACTTACCTATGATATAGAATACGATATAGATATATTAGATTAAAACACATAAAAACCGATTTGTAGTTATAATAGAAATAGTATTATAGACGTTTAATAAACGTCGTTTATATATATTTAAGAATCGATCAGCGTAATTGACGTACACCATTTATTACATTCAAATATCGATCGGCGCAGTTGATGTATACCTTTTTCCTATCCCATAATTTTTCTTTCTTTACCTGTGATTTTCGGCGCAATTGATATATGCCCGGACAGGCATAATAAGTAGTTGATGAGTATACAGTAGTGCAACAGTCCTTGAAATTAGTTTGGATCAACCGCTAGAAACCTCAATGTGATGTATTACAATCGTAAGTACCTAATTTTAGTTATTATATCTATTTATATAAAACTGAAATCAAGCAAAAGATGAAATCTTTATTACGGTTTGGCTTCGAAACTTCTTATCCAATTGTCGTGCAGTTTTTTTTAAATGAAAATTTGATACTTTAGAGTTAAATCATACGTACAAACAGCACGGGGTCCGCGATCTACCGCAGGTAGATTGCCTACCTGTTAATGTACTGCTGCGTATCAGAATTTTTATTCCGGGAAACGGAAAAATTAAGATACATTTTGAATTCTATACACCGAATATTAAATAACGAATTGGACAAAGTTTAAGTCATATAGAGTTGATACATTTAACGGGCAACGAAGTGCACGGGATCAGCTAGTTTATTTATTTTTTTTTATTGATACGGCTTCAACATTAAAGTCATTAGCCGGGGACAAAAATATGTTTACAAGTTATTTACAATTACCTTAATATTTAAATAAAGGAAATACAGTATAGTACAAGTATGTGGTGATAATGGTATAGGTAACAATAATATATAACTATTGAGATTCTATTAAATAGATTAGTTATTTTAAGGAATGTTATTAAATAGTTAAAATTGTCTATACTTAAAATATCTCTTAATGTTAGGTGAGGAAAAATTTTTCTTTGTTCTGTTAAATTAGGGCATTCAAGGATTAGGTGTGCTGTGGAAATCGGGGCGTTGTTGCAGAACTCGCAGTTTGGTCTCGGCTCTCTTCTCATTAAGTGGACGTGTGTGATGTTTGTGTGTCCAATTTTCATCCGTGTCCATATCACTTGTTGTCTTCTCGTACTTGAGGGAGGATTCGGGTTAGGTGACAGAAAAGGTTTTATCTGGTATAGTTTGTTGTTAAGTTCCTGGTCCCAGAGTCGTTGGTGAATCTTTTTGCTAGTCTTTTTGCTAGTTTATTTATATTGCTTAATTGATCTCTTAGTCCAGAGACCACTCACCAAATAGCATATTATGTATATGTTTATGAAGTATTAATAATGATTAATGTATTAGTATTATAATGAATTATCTTCTGCTGTGATGATAATAATATTTCGGAACATATCCTTACATAAATTCTATTAATGTCACAAATTCAGCATTTCATATCATTACATTTAAACACCAAAACATACATATTTGTTCTAATTGGTTATTCGTAATATTATAAGGAACCTTGCATTACATTTTCAAGCTTTTTACTTGGTAAAAAAGTTTTTATCGAGATAAATTTTAAAATAATAAAAAAATTTCTCAAGGCTATAACTTGCTCAAAAAGAGTCAAAATATTTCGAAAATGTTACCATTTATGGAAAATGCTAATATAAATAACATGTAAAATTAACTGGAGTAGCAAAGCGACAATAATTAGAGCAACATATAAAATTGATTAACGGCATTTGCATCCGAATCCATGGCAGAAAATGAGTTGTAAACTAGCCTTACACGTTTTCAGCAACACCGTCAGTGTAGCTAAACCGCCATGGAAACCAGTGAGTTAGTTTCATCCACAGCCCAAGACACAGCAATAAATATTTTCTTTCTATTAAACAATCTACCTATTTGATATCCTAAAACATTTGTACGAAACAAACATACAAAAAACCGCTCAAACGTGAAAAAAAATTTAAAAGATATAAATATTATTTACCAATAGCCAATAGCATTTGACATTTTTAAAAATATTAAAATTCAGTCAAATACCAAAAAAAATATTCTTTCATGCTTCATTGGGTTTGTTTGATCTTTGAAGGCAGTTTTGGAACTTTACGAACATGAAAAAAATCAAAATCCACCTATCATCCATACCTTATATTACAGATAGGTATATAATATGGTTATTGGTCTTAGGTTCGGTGCAGAGCAATGAACCTATTGGTTTTAAAATAATATGGGGAGAGTGGGGGTTGTCTTCCCAGGTTTTTATACAATACATTATCCTTTACTTATTTCTAATATATAGGTAGGTACCTAACTAATATTTGGCATATTGTAGAAATATTAGTGTTGAGTGTTGACATTAAAAATGCGAGTGTCAAACCATTTTTCAGTCAAACATTTTTCCGCCTACGTATAAATTGTTATTTTTACACTCATTTTATTTTTATCGTTATTCATGTACCTGTATAACATGTTTTAATGTTTATGTTTACTATGTGAATTTGACATGTAAATTCTATTGTGGCCTGCAATTAGAATACTGTTTCCATATCATTGACATTAAAATTTGATTAATTTGATTATTATAAATATAAAATCGAAAAATATAGTACAACTTCAAAATGTATAGCGAACCTTTAGAAATTCGTGGGACGGCCGAGGTAGAACATCGAATTTTAAAAATAGACATTTGTTCTTAGCCAAAAAATTATTGACCGTAAGATCACGTTAAACACAAGGTGACTAAAAATACTGCGTCAAAATCGTTTCCACCCTACTCAAAAGTATCAAGTAGGCGCCATTTGTTATTTTGTACTTATCTATTGATAATTGCGCAAACTAGACTAATAGGTACGTCATAATATTTGTTGCTTGAAAGTAACGATTGTGTGTATCTTATTTATAGGTATATTCAACATTTTTGTAAACAAAAATAATAATGTTTTGGCGAATAGACGAACAATGAGAATTTAATAAAATCATATAGGTATATATTATAATTAATGAATATATTATAAATTATAATATTCACTCGATAATAGATTTTTCTCTGTGCACACAATTAGTTTTGTTTTTTTAATTTACGTACTTGCACTTTTCACTATAGGGATTTTTCAATATATGTCATCCTTCCAGACTTATCGTGTTCGAATTCATTGACAATTTGGTGTTAACCATCATAATGACATATGAGGTAATCATCGCAAACTAATAATGTGGGGTTTCTGTTGTCAATTACAATTTTCAGGCCGACGCACGACGCATACAGGGCATTTAAATTGACAACAGTGGTGACCGTGCAACAAAAACATTATCAAAACAATGAAATGAAATAACATTTTACGAAATGAGTACAATCCGTTAAAAGTATGAAATATGTCTATTTGTTTGGTTTATAAAGGCGAATTAATCGCGACTTTCGCGTGATTTCGAACGTTGAGTTTTTATACAGCCCTGTATAATGCAATTTATGGCTTCAAGAGGTTGTCCAAACATATTTTCCTACTCTAATTTTGTCCCTCAGTGACCGCCATGTGGTCCCTTCTGGTCCATTGCCAGTTCTAGATGAGAATCCGCGGACCGATTTTCTTATTCATTCTCTAGTGACAAAATCGTTTTCATTTTATAAGTTATAGCAAACCGCGTTAGTTTTTTGTTTGGGCGAAGCGATTACCCAGCGCGACCTTTTTATATCGGATTTATTGTTTATTTTTTGTAATTTTTTTCGACTGTTTTATATCGCGCAATACATTGTTTTTATGAATATGTTTTTTAGTGATAAGTGATGCGAAGTTTTTGTTGGATTGATCTATGAAAACAATATTTTGAAGGTCGAGGATAATAATTCTGTAAGTACACAATTTTATATTACACATTTACACTTCGGGTTAGGTGCATTGTAACTATATTGAATCCAACACAATTAATACACTTTTAATCATCTAACTGCGTATTTATTGTATTATTATATTGTAAATACATACCTAATAGTTATTCTTATATTTTTATTTCATGTTAACACACTTAAAAATTAGGCCGGATATTCAATGTATCAACTACCATATCATCTTGGCATAATGATGTTCCTGTTAATAATAATTATGTGACTGATATAATAATTAATAATAACCTATGGTACCTACCTACCCCACTTCATAATTTAAAACTAGTTATATATTTTTTTAAAATAATTCGTTGAGTACTAAATATTTTATTATAGAAATATAAAAAAAAATTGCTATTTTTAAATTTGCACAATTTGTAGTTATTACATTTTATTAAGAAATCTAATGTATAATCGATAATAATATTACAATTAAATTAAGGTGCACATCATAATATAGGCGTCTACTTGAAAAATATTTTTAAACATAGATTAAAGATTTCTAAACATCCAAGGGGGTCATACAAGATTACTGATATCTTTAGGTTGTACGATTTTTGTAATTGATAAGATTAAACTAAAAAAAAACTATATGGTCTAAAAATGAAAATATTTATCAATTATATGTAATAGTTTTACATGGTTATAAATAAATAATCATAATGATTAGTATTTAGCAATTAAATTGATAATCAGTAATCTTAAATCATATTCATAGTTCCTATAATACCAGTATGACGTATAATCTAAAACCTGATATTTGTTATAGGGTCAATACTTATAAAACAACTACCTATAAATTGTCTTAGATTTTCAGTTAAGACTTGATATAACTATATTGTAAACTAAAATCGAGTTCCGAACGAGTAGATAATTAGTTATAATTAGGCCTTAAAGTTTGGATGAGTGGAGTAGTCGTGATCAATATTTTGCTGGCCGATGGGTACCACTTGCCATTCAAATCAGATTATAAAAACTTTAAATACCCTCTACTTATAGTTATAAGACGTCATAAGTTATAACTAATTAACCACTCGTTTGATACTTAATTTATTTTACATAGAAATTCTTAGAAAAATATTCTGCTTTGAAAAATGAGACATTATTATAATATCATATCATTCAAAAATGAAGAAACTTAAAAAACAACACAATAACAATAAAAAATGGATATATGTAAAATG